>NC_088991.1:12497945-13146480 GCF_963932015.1 Anas acuta | reverse complement strand
TCATAAAAGATCCTTGTCCTGGTGAACTTCATATTTCAATACAGTATTTGACTTGAACAAGCCGGTCTTCTGTAGGATAGTCCTGTTCTTCCAAGGTTGCAACAGAAGTGAGATAGTGTTAATATTGTGTTTCTGACCTCTTCATTACAAATACACTCTACTTATACTTCCATTTGTAAAACAAACAATATGCTCATACATATATATGTAATTATAACCAGTTCAGTAGTTTAACATCACAGAACATTGATCTTCTCAAAAGAATGTTCTCATATATTATCCTCCCTACCTGAAAATATATTTTATTCTTTTAAATAACTCTTCCCTGCTCTAACTTCACCTTAGCACGAAAACAAAATTTCAGCAAAGCTTGCACTCTTGGAATACCAAAAATAGTTTGGCCACAACAGTGGAAGGGGTGAAAGAAGTGAGAGGCCCTGCCAGTGGGCAAACAAAATGCTGGCCCAATCAGCACAGAGTATTTGCATAGCTGGTCCAGCCATATATATAGATATTTACTAAAATACATACAATATTTATAGAATTAAAAACATTTCTATATAAGGAAATGGCAACAGGAAGCTGGGTCTGGTAGAATTCCTATACTAAAAAAGCAGCTGCTCCACAAGGGCTGATAGCCCTGGGCAGGGAGCTCAGGGGTGAGATGGAGAAAAAAAGAGAAAGACAGGATGGTTCAAAGGAGAAAGACAAAAGTGAAATTAAGATTTTTTTTAGGGAAGGGAAGGAAAGGGAAGAGAACGGAGGGGAAGGGAAGGGAACTGGTACCTCTACTCAGTAATTCTCACCTGGCATTGTCCTAAAAAAATGTATCTGCTCACCTTTTCTACCACATCTTTGGTCTTTTTTGGTGTTTGGTTTCTCTTGCTCTCCAGAAGAGGACGGTCTCATCAGCTCAGGCCCCAGGTATGCTGGTCCAGGCCTACAGCAAGGCTGCAATGATTTGATGATGGCAACTGGGGTGAAAAAAATAGAAAACTTTAGTTCTAGGAGCAGTAGCTGGTAGTGGGAGACTGCTTTTCCCTAGCCTTGCCAGACTGTTAGCATCAACACAAGGACATGCAAGCACATGTACATGCACACACACGTGCGTGCAAGCAGACATGAACACAGAAGCACACCCATTTTCAAACAGTCTCCCTGTCTCTCCTGAGAGGCTTAAAGATCTGCCAGGGCCATGAGTTAGCTTTGTACCACTCCGCCACATGCCTTGCGAGCCCGTTTCCCTCCGTGCTGGCTGCAGCAACAGTGCCTGCCTGTTGGGCCCTGACAGTGCTTGGCTCCTGGGAAGAACTATTCACACACGATGGCAGCTCAAAAGAAAAGTTGAAAAGGAATCAAAGCCATCTCTGTTGAAATAAACATCTGCTCTGCGTTCAGTATCGTGGCAACAGGGCTCACAAAATGCACAGGCAGCCCTCCAAGGGCTCCTGGCACATCACAGCTATCAGTACCTGCTGAAAACAGGCTGGCGGAGTGGTCACAGCCCAGTGGGGAGCGCAGATGGGGATGCTCAGAAGAAAAAACTTGGGTCAAAGCTAGAAATAACTTCACAGTTCCCTTGGAGGAATACAGCTTAGAAATTCACCACCCCTGCAGCGACGCTGGCAGATAGGAAGAGACTGCGGCAACATGATTTCTTCGACAGGGCTGGGGCATGTGCTCATTACCCTGATCTGTGACCAGTTTCTTCTCCACTGCCCCAAAGTAGCAAGAGGAAAAAAGCAGTGGGATGAGGCTGTGGAAGAGCACTTGTCCCTGGAGCCCACACAATAAGCGTTTGGTGGCTCTCAGTTAACAGCACCGTGCAGTTCCCCAGGGAGCAGTCAGGGTGGGAGAGACCCATTGCTTTTGTCTCTGCCTACAGCTTCTGCAAGGCCAAAGCAGGACATTAAATGCAAAACCCCTATTCTCCTTGTTGCTGTCTTTGAATTCCTGTACCCCTGCAGAGGCAGGGCTGTGACACAACAGCAAGCTGAGCCCAAGTGGCACAGTGAGCTTGAACAGTTGGGACTCTATTACTGTCACAGCCAGTGGACCCAAGTGCTGTATTTGTCTTCAGTACCTTTTATTATTAATGATGATGGCCTAGTAGGGGTAAGACCACATCCTGGCTCATGGAGACCCACCTGAGCCTCTAGATGGAACTTAGTAATGTTGGCAACAAGTCTTTTTAGTAAGTTTATTGGATGTGTTTGAGCCAGGAATCAATCTGAAGAAACAACCTGATAATACCCCTGTTACTGAGCTCCTTCCCAGAGCAGAAATGCACATTAAGCAAAGGAACCCGATACCTTCCTGGGAGAGGGAACAGAGAGATTTTTGTCTCTGGTCTGATTTAGCCAAATTCCTCACAGAGCTCTGAAGTGACAAACATGGCCTTCACTGAGAGCTTCAAAAGGAAATTGCTGTTTGCATAAAAGACATGCTAAGATGAGTTGGTTCTTAAAAGGGGACTTGAGCAAGAGGAGAGAGTGGAACAAATCTCTTGGAAAAATGTCCAAAAGCCACTGGATTGTGGGAAACGAAGCTCAACATCTGTGTCCCAGTTGGGCTGTCACTTGATGAGAACAGCAAGTGCCCGGCTCTGGGCATGTTGTTAGACACCACAGATGGTGGCTCCCGTGTAGGGAAAATCAAGAGATGCTCAAGACTTCAGCAAGGCCAGAAAGGGGGGGGGGGAGGAGGAGGGGGAAGAGGGCACTACGAAGCTGAAAGGGTGAGGACAGTTCAGGGTTTTGCTAATTTTACAGCAAAAGAGAGTGAAAAGATAACAGAACTAAAAAGGAAACATGGCTACCAGAAATTCCTGCTAGCTTTTCATCTCAATTTGAATATGTAAGTAGGGTGAGCTGGAAACTTTCCTGCCTTCACAATTCTTGTTTCCAGGAAGTGAAGCCTCAAGCAATGCTGCAAACCAGCCCAGCTGCCCGTACAGCAGCAACTGGTTGAGGGTGAAAACGGGCTGACAATGGTGTTAAGAACTCTCAGTTCTGCAATCAGACTTTTACAGGTAGTCTTGTAGGTAAAACAACCCCATTCAAGGGTCTCTATGTGTGAATGGATGAGGCCAAGGCACCAACATTGTCATATGGTCTTTGTGGGTTCAAAGGTAGACTGACTGCTGCGAGGAAAGGAAACTTCCAGTACAGCCCTGTTCGTAGGGAGTTATTTTTCTGCCAACTAGGAGCAACCAAGAGCAGATGACTCATAAGTACACTTTCCCGGCTGCTTTGGAAGCTCTCCTCTATCTGGTCCAACTGCTACGTACATTTATGCCTTGTGCTGACGAGGAAGTCAGACGTAAATACGTGGATCAAGGCCAACAAGTCTACTGGTAAGACTGTAAATGGCATGAGAATGGCAGTGTGACTTATGTGGTAGAAGACTGCATCCATAAAGGACACGGTGGTTGATGTATCCTCTGTGTGTGCTAGTGTTTGACCAGTGTTGCATCCATGAAAGGGGGCACACTTTTAAATAAAATGTAAATATAGTGAGACTTAGATAAGTACCTTCTTCTACAAGCAGATGTTGAACAGCACATTCAGTCCAGGAAACTGCCACTACAAAGGTTAAAGTACATGGAGGATATGAGTGAGAAAGGGAAGAGGAAGCCTTGCAGACCCTATTACCATTCACTGCTAACAAGCTGCTGAATACATGGGGCATTGGTTCTCTCTTTCTCAATGTGTGAATGAGGAACAACAGCAGAATAACCTACCAGTGAGTACGAAAGGATCCCCAGGAGACGTGTCAAGAGTGCACTCCAGAGCCTGATCTTCCTGCTATGTTTGGAGAGGCTGCCACAGGGCGAAATGTTTACTAGACTGACTCAGATACTAATGGGAGTCAGGGGATAAGTGGGAGAAGAGAGAAACAAAGGAGTCAGTGCAGCAGAGGAGAGCTGAACTTTCATAAGAGGGAAGTGAGGAAAGCTTGTTTATGAGCTGCTTTGTCAGGAAGTCCTGTGACTAACCTTATTTCACTTACTGATTTTATGTACCAAAATTGTATTTATTGCATGCAGAAAAAAATGTACAACAACACAGTGAAAAGGTGTGCTCACCTTCCCTTTGCAAGATAGAGCCAAATCCCTGGCAGCTCTCTTGCTGTGAGCATGGCCCACCAGAGCACAGCTTTACCTTTGTAGCTGTGACTGTTGTGGAGGGGCCTGGAAGCAGATTTTGTAATCCCAGGGAGGAAACAAACACGGTTAAGAGCCACGTCCTCTTGCAGAACTGTGGGTTGTTTTTTTTTTTTTTGTTTGTTTTTTTAAATTTAAAATAAGAAAATAAAATATGATGTGCTACAGCTTTGTGTTGTGTCAGTTTGACTGCTTTCATACAGCATAACGTGGCGTCTCTTCTTTTTCCATTCACCCTCTCCTGCATCTGTTCTCTATTCTCTGAACTCAAAGGAAAGGAAAACTATGTCATTCTGTGGTTTCAATGGCAACTTATGATCACATAGGAAATGTACAGAACTGCATAGGAGCCTTCTCTCGCAGAGCTTTTCACTTTCTGTTCATACCACAGAGTGAGCAGAAGGCCCAGCAATAATCTGGGAGTTTGTGCAAGCCAGACAGGATGAACACGAAGCACAGCATCACCTTGAAAAGCGTGTGTTAATGGCATGGCAAGTCAAGGAAGATGCTGACAGACTGAAAAATTCGAGGGAGGAGAATAGGGAAGGCTCAAGGGCAACAGTGCTAACACAGAAAGATTATAGCAAAATACGCTTAACTTGGTTAAACATCAACTCACAGATAAGAGGAACAAGTCAGCCTCCTGAAAGGGTTTGCACAAGCCAAAACAATGAACAGTAGGGCCAAGGCCCTATATGCATGTACAACAAAACAAACAAACAAACAAAGCAAGTTTTGGAGACAGGATAAATAACAAGATAATTGTTATGGTGGCAGGAGGTACTAGCCCAGATGGCAGCATCCAGTGAGCAGCATCTCAGGTCTGTCACTGCTGTTTTATGCTCTTGCTGCACGCTTCCATGGCTCTGACTTGGGCTGCCTGGGAATGAAGGACTGGTACAGGTACTGGTAGGCAAGGTGAGCAGATGCCCTCAAATGGCCTTCCTGCCCCACATCCTGCTGCCATGGAGGGGAAACCCTACAAGGCTCTCTCCTCCCCTGCCAGCTCCCCAGGGGAAGATGGGTCACTGATCCGCAATTGTAAGGTCAGAAAGCATAAGTCACGTACCCAGCCTGGCCCAACATGGTGTCCTTGCTCAGAAGTTTATGCTTCAGCTGCTTGCCACAGCCCTCCTGCAGCCTGAGAGCTGCCTGGTGGCAGCACTGAGTCCTGAGAGACAGTGAGACACTTAGTCTAATGCTCCCATGGATTAGGTAGGTCCAACCTGGCCACCTTACCTGCCTAAATGTCTTCTCTGACACATCTTCCCATGCTGTAGTTCAGTGGTTTATGGCTGCTCTGATGGGCGCATTGTGGCTGCTGGCTGGCTTATCCCTTGGAAAACACCAACCTAACTAGCAGGTTTTGAATGGCATGCTGGTGGTGTGACAGCATGGGAGGGAAGACCATGCTGTCTTAATGAGCCCATTTCTTAATTTATAGTGCTTTGCAGGGGTGGAAACATGAACTTGCAGGGATGCCCTGAAACAAGAACTTGCAGGGATGGGCCAAGTTGGTGAAAACCTCTGCAGTGGAGGGGTACAGAGAGAGATGAGACGTGGCTAGCAGCAGCAGGTGACATCAGAGAGAGATATGCTCACTGGGATGCCAGGACTCCTCATGCTTGGTCCTGGTGGTCCCCCTGCCTGCACCCCTCTTGCCCCTCTTGCATGGTTGATGCCAGGGCAAGAGTTCAGCATCCCCTACCTCCCTCCAAATTTCTGCTGTACCTCCAGCCTGGGAAAGGAAAACACAGCATGTCTGGCCCTGTGCTCTACAGGGTGGAGGAGGACGAGGGTTAGAGTCAGGCAGCGAAAAACAGGAACCCACCCACCTCTGTACCAGTTCCCAACCAGCGGACCATTCCCATGGGTAGCTGCCCATTAAAAAAGCTGCTCTGAGGAATGGTTCTGTGTCCCTGCAAAGGTCCTATTTCCCAGGACACTCCACACCAGCCTGTTCCATTCAAAAGTCCCTACCTGCCTCTGCTTTGGGGAATAAAGGCAGGGAGAGAAGGCAAGCAGCAACCAAAATCCTGCCAGGTGTCAATCCTCACTGTGGTTAGCTGGGAGAGGCAGCAAAACTACAAACAGGCCTCTCAAAGAGGCAGTGAGCACCTGGTGAAGCCAGACCTCTCCCCCAGTTATTTCAGAGATATTTATCACATAGCACTGACACCTGCACAGCACCGCCTTTGAAGCTGATTTGTTTAGGAAACAAAATTGAGAGAAAATAGCCAAGTCACCTGAGGTGTCTGAGCACGAAAAGGAAGCTCAATAGTCAATTAGCTCTACTCTGATGCCTGAAGTGGATGAGATTTGGGGGTGGAGGAGAGATAAGACAGCAGATTACACTGACTTTCATTCATTTGCAGGTTCGGCCGGTTTAGCAGGATTTCTGGCTGCTGACATCAGAGTGCTCCATGAGCAGAAGGCAAGGCAAAGCCAACATATTAAATTTTAAGGAAACGCCAAAGAGACTGTCATTAGTGGCTTATTAATAAAATATCACTGTTCTCTGTCATCTCAGGCTTTCGAACAGGGCCTGGGCACCCCATTCTGCCTTTTGCCCTTAAGGTATTTCCCAAGTGTACTTTACTAATTTGGGCTTTTCTAGCTGAGCAACCACAGGTGCTTTCCCATTAAGGCCAGAACAGGGGCAGTTTGTACAACTGCACCAATTGCTGGGGAGAAGGAAATCATGTTTGAGCTCAGTCCCCTGGGACACCTGTGGTGTTGGGGCACCCGCTGAGGGCAGAGAGAGGTGCAGTGGCGGGGAGGCTGGGTCGGTGCTGAGTGGTGTGCGACCGCAGCACCCATATTCTGGTACTGGAAGCCCTGAAACAGGATGCAGCACATCACCAAACCACAGCCTCCCAGAGTGACTGGCCAAAGGTCACAGGTTGCTTAGTCCCACTTGTTAGAAAGCATGGATTCACTTAAAGCAGGGAAAATGAGTTTTGTTAAAGTATCAGAGACTGGCTGGTGCCAGGGCATAAGGGTGGAAGGCGGCTGCAGGAACCCTCTCTGCAAAAGGAAATGTGAGACCTGCTGCCGACACTGGGTAACTCTTGGGTAGTGCAGTCAAATTTCTAAAAAAAAAAAAAAAAAAAAAAAGTTGGGAGGTGGATTTGTAAACAGCTCCCAGCAGCTGCACACAGTGAGCACCCCATCCATCCCTCTGCCCCCCTCTCACCCTTATCCCGTGCTTTGCACCTTCACCAAAGCCATTTCCTGTCTCACCAGGTGCTGCACAAAGCTGGGACACGGGCAGAAAAGAGGAAGGAGCAGGATGAGCTCACACCCGAGGTGTAGACCAGGTGCATTCTCATGCAGAATTTCCCTGCGCTCTGGGAAGTTATCAGAGCTGTTAATTACTCACAGCGGCATGTCCCTGGTCTACCCAAACAGCAGGAGGGATGTGCACCCTCCATTTCACCTTCACCTAGCCCCAGCCTAGTCCATGCCCTGGAGCACACGGGCACACCTTGGAGCACACCTGCATGCCCCTGAGCACGCCCGCACACTCAGCCCTGGCAGCGTGGCCAGCTGCGATGTGTGCGGGCTGCCAGGGCATGTTTGGGGTGTGGGGGGGGCAAAGCAGGCCAGGGGGGTGCCAGGGCATGTTAGGGGGATATAAACATGCAAGGGGGGGGGGTGCCAGGGCTTGGGGCAGCTAGGCATGCACTGGGTCTCCTGGACGTGCACGGGGGGGGCTTGGGCATGCACCGGGTGAGCCGGGAGCACAGCACAGCCCGTGCTGGAGGCGACAGGCTGGGAAGGGACAAGGCAGCACTTGGGGACCCGTTCGCGGGAGGCTCCTGCCCCCCAGCGCCGGCTGCGGGCAGTGCCGCGCTGCCACGGCCGGCAGCCGTGCTGGGCTGCTGCTGCTGGGTTTGCAGCAGCAGGGATGCACATCGGTTCGACAAGCAAACACACAGAAGCATCCCAGAACTGTGCACGAAAGGGACAAACTCCTTGTGGGTGATGCCAGCTCTGTCCCCCTAAGCCGGCCGTGCCGCTCTCTGCTCATTAGTCATCTTGCAATGAAATGTTGGACTGCCCTCAAATTTTACATTCCCATTTCTTGTGAAAACCTGACTTTTCAGAGGTGCAGAGGGAGTAGAACGGTTCCATCTTCTCCATCATCACTTTTGGATTTTGGTCCACTTTCACCTGACTTCGTTAAAGGACCAGGAGGGTTCCTCCACCCATGGATTTACTCCTACAAGCTTGTGAAGACAGGAGATAGATGAAGCCCACGAATGCATCCCAGGATAGGAGAGATAGCATGTACCCCACTACCTGCCAAGTGGCTGTCAAGAAGCACAAGGCACAAATCTGCAGGAATCAAGGCTTCATTTGGTTCAGTGCTCACAGCCTCTCTCTTCGGCATGAAAAGCATGACACCTTTCTCCCTGACCCCCCTTCAAGCTAAGAAAAGAAAACGTAACAGGAGCCCAGGCTCTCACTAGGAGCTAGTTATCCTGCAGCATTAATAACTACAGACATATTCAAGCTGCAGCTGGCAAGAGCATTGCCTCAGAACATTTGTAAACGAGGTGCAAAGTAACTCCAGAACCTGACATGAATCTTGCAGTGTTTGACATTTTCCCAGAGCTCTGTGTCCCAGAGATAAACGGCTACAGATTCCACTAGAAAGCTTTTACCTTCCTTATTGTTAAGGGAGAGCCAAGAACTGACTTGATTACACCAAAAAGGCAAAGAATCCAAAGGAGGGGAAAAAAATTGCATGGTGTGACCCATCTGTATCTGTTTTATATCAGTCCTAACCAGACCAGTCAGCTTGGTTTCTGAGAAGTTTAGCATAGTGCATCTCCAGAAGCACCATGTTATTTGGATTTAGCCTTTAAAACAGAGGCTTTTTTTTTTTTTTTCTTTTTCCCCCCTCTCTTTGCAAAGTGGGAGTTTTTACTCATGCTACTCAGGAGTCAAAACATACTCTGAAAAGTGTATAGTTGTAGCTTAAACACAACGGCAACCTTCCGTCTTAATTCTTTCTGTATCACTCACTCAGAGGCTTCACGTAACAGTTAAGCAGCATAAAAACATCAATTGTGTGCCAGTTCCTGTAGAGGCCGCACACAACTCATTTATAAGGGCGGCAGGAGCCTCTGTATGAGAATCTGCTAACAAGACTATCCTTGGTACGATGAGCTCTGTGTGCTGAAGGAAATGCTGCTTTTGCAAACTTATTTCGCTTATCTGACTGTCATGGTTTTGGCTGGGATAGAGTTAACTTTCTTTGTAGAGGTTTTTATGATGCTGTGTTTTAGATGAAAAGAATGGTGATAGGACACCAATATCTTAGCTGTTGCAGAGCAGTGCTCACACAGAGCCAAGAACTTTTCAGCTCCTTGTGCTGCTTTGCCAGCAGGGAGGCTGAGGGTGCACCAGGAGCTGTGAGGGGACACATCCAGGACAGGTGACCCAGGCTGACCAAAGGGATGTCCCACACCATGTGGAGTAACACTCAGCAATAACAGAGGGAGGTGGAGGGTGAGGGGAACATCTGGAGTAATGGCATTTGCCTTCCCAACAAACCATGCAATGAGCTCTGCTTTCCTGGAAGTGGCTGAACACCTGCCTGCTGACAGGAAGTGGCAGATGAATTCCTTGTTTTGCTTTGCTTGCACATGCAGCTTTTGCTTTATCTAGCAATCTGCTTTATCTCAACACATGAGTTCTCACACTTTTACCTTTCCAATTCTCTCCCCCATCCCACCTATGGAAAGTGAGTGAGCACTGCGTGTGTGGTACTGAGCTGCCTGCCAGGGTTAAACAACAATCACCTAGAGACGAAGAAAAGCAGAAAAACAATTAACAAGTCAGGAGATAAAGGTAGTATAAGGACAGTATAAGCAGCAGCACACTTACAAAACTATTAGAAAACACCCTTGCTTTACCATGTCTATTAATTAAATATAAAGAATCATGGTCCTAGTCCAGATGATTCAGGAAGACACTTCATGCCCATTGCATGAGCAAAGTTTCTCCTTTGTACACATGCTCAGGAGGAAAAATCCAAAGGCTGGGAACAGCCATGCCCCAGGGCAGAGCACTCTGGGTGCTGGCAGGAGATGCTCAGAAGAATCACAAGCAGAGACCGGCTGCCTCCAGCACCCCTGCCCTGGCTGGGTGCTCTGCCGTGGGACACATGGAGCACAGCCTGTGCTGGCTCCTTGGCCACTTCTCAGCTGCCATGGCTGGGGACACTTTGGATGCTTCTGCTCTGAACCAGACGGCGTTGTGTCCCCTTGGGGCTGTGGGAGGAAAAATAGCTCAGAGGACTGCTCTGCACTAGGCACAAAGCTCTCAGATACTTCCTCTTCCTAGTTGCTTAAAAAAATAAAGTAAATTACATTTCCCAACCCCTGACAGGGTGTTACATTTCCTCAAGAGGAAGAAAAGCTGTACACCAGCTGAGTCAGCTCTGGGTTGCATAAGATATACCTCAGTCACTCTGGGAGAGTGACATTCACTCTAATTCCACTATTATTGGCATCCATAAATCTGCATGTGTCACACACTTATTGTAAAAAGTTAGCAACTCGGGGTGACTTTGCTTAAAGGGAACAAAAAAACTACCAAGCCCATGTGCATTAAGAAGATGCTATACAACATCCCAACATACAGATAAAATAAAAGATGGCAGCTATAAATAAGAACGTTTAAAGATCAGCATCACAAGTTGGGCATTGGCAAGTCAAAAATCTCCTGTTATTTACATAGTTACTTGATAGGAAAGTAACAGAGCCCTAAGCTCTCTGGCTGCTTTTTTTTTTTTTTTTTTTTTTTTTTTTACAGTACGCTTCCCATTTTTGCTCTACTTCTAGAACACAACAGAGCAAAAATCCACATTGCATCCACTTCCACATATTTTTTTAAATCTACAATTGACCAACATGCAAAAATACATGGCATGTTAAGAAGATAAGCTAGTGAGTGATTCAGGAGAGATGTTGAAACACCTTTGGGAGCACCAGGAGCAGGGGAGAGCTGTATGAGACCTGGTTTAAGTCTCAGGGCCACTGCGTGCTGCTGCCAGACCTTGTCCTCCTACCATATTTGGTAGAGCAACGAGGATGCAAAGCAAGAACTAAAAGCCTGGCTTGGCAGGCAGTTGGCAATAGAGCCTGTTTTGTGTATGCTGTAATTTGCGGTCACTATCTCAGGGAGATCTGATGCACTTTGCTCCCTCTGAGCATTCCCTGCCTCTGCCCTCCAGCCTTCACCTCACCACGCTCTGTACTGCAGCAGCCAGCATGAGAGCCCAGGGCTAAAAGGCATTCTGATTAACACAGGGCAAAGCAGACAAGGAAAGAACTTGTGCATACCCCAAAAAGCTAAAGGAAGATGAAATACAGGCTTATGGCCCAACGAGAAGGATCAGAATGAGCTGGCTGCAGTGAATCTTGGTGCATTTGATTTTCCTTTTGTTTTAGTCCTCGCAAAAACTGTTATCTATAATCAAAGTGCATTAACTTTAACAAGCAAATAAACATACATCCAGATGAACAGGCTGGAGAACACTGAGATAAAGTGGATGTCTTCAGATGGGCAGGGCTATATTAGTCCCTGAGTGCAGAATGACCTAAATACTGAGGCCACCTGAAATCCTGGCAATGCCTGCAGCAAACAGGAGAAGTCTCTAAAAACTGAGGAACAAACATTATATTTGTTTTCAGAAAGGAAGCCTCCAAGCAATTATTCATCCAGTTATCCAACTCTTATCCCGAGAGAAATCCTGGAACAAAGTAAACAATTTTATATTCCTTCTTTGCCTTGTTTATGAGCCATTAACAACAGTTTGTGCCAAAACACACACACACACACACACACATATATATCTATATTTGATAGCCCAAATATGTGGGGCAACATCCTTATGATCAACTTGAAGAAATACAACAGTTAATCACTGAGATAGGCAAGCAGCTAGCTAAAAACAAAACAAAACAAAAAAACTCTTAAAGAGTACTTGACCACCCAGCAGGATAGCAAATGCTGCTATTTCACAGGAATCTGCCAGGTTAGCAGCTTTTTTCAGCATTTTAAACAATTTAATCATGTGAAAGATGGCACTCCATGGATTATATTGAATGAGAAATGGTTAGAAAGATGTCCAGGGACACGCTTAGAGTATAAAAGATTGCAACAGTTTCCAAATGGCACAGAAAGATAAGTGACAAAAATGCAATTCAATAAAATTGTTAAAAGTATTCCTCTTAGGCAGAAGAAATCAATTTTGCAGAAAAAAGTGACTAACAGGGTAGCAGCATCGCTAAAAAGATCAAAAATTGTAGAAAGCCACAAACTGACTGTATAACAATTCATTGCCACAAAAAGAAGGAAAAACTACTCATTCTGGACATACTTGGGGAAAGGACTGATGGACAAATAAGGTAAGTGTTCTGCTGTTCTGGGGATGATGCAGTTTTGCTTAGAAAGCAACACACACAGCTATAGAGAAGACCAGTAAGAATGACAAAATGTTTAGAAACATAATTTAGGAGATGAGTTTGAAAGATTTGGGCTGTTTTCAAAGAAAACAGAAGATAGAGACTGAAGTCAAGGCAGTATATCAGAGTGCAAAAACAGCTGCTGAACAGTCATGGTCCCTGGCAATAGCAGAAAGAACAAGAAATCAACTTAGTTTGCAGCAAATTTAATTTAGGTCAGTTACTAAGGGAGTTTTCTAATTAAGGCAAATACAGCAGTAGAACAGAATATTTGGGAGCTTCCTTCATGAGATTTTTATTTATATATATATAAAAACAACCAACAGCAACAACAACAACAAAATAAAACAAGCTTGGCAAACAGACACCATTAGTGCTCAGTTCTGGCACAGAAGAATACAGCAGGTGTTGTCCTGAGACCTCCTCTAGCCCTACCTAAGCTTTAATAAATGGTTTATCAATATAATTTTACGTAACTCCTGTAAACAAAAAATACCCCACACATATTACACACCTAATAAAAATGAGCCAGTTTTTCCAAGGATGCAGGTTTTTTGCTCTAAGCTAAGCTTAAACACAGCCCCTTAAGTCCAGCATGCAGATGGGTGTGTTACCAGCTTTTCTGCCTTTTATTCCCCCTAGGAAAACAAGTCAAAGTCTTGTGCACACTGGAATAGCTATATGAAAATCAGCTCTTGAAAAATGTTAGCTAATGGTTCTGCCTTAGTAGTTGCCAATGTAGTCAGGGTTATCTACATTTGAATATTCTCCCGGAAAACGGTAGGATGTAAATTAAGAACTAAATAGCTATACCGTGAATAATGTTCCCTGTAGCTGACACCTTGACATTTGAAGGGCTGAACAGTTTCATACCTTTTCAGAAAAGTACCTAGCTGGCATTTTCAAAGTTTCTACGCTGACATTTTGTGTAAAGGAAGGAAACTAGTGAGGCTAAGAGGCTTTGACGTGTAGGAGTAAGAAAGGTTCCAACAGGCAAAATAGATAAATACGAATTAATTTCAGTGCTTCCACTGCCATTGCCAAAAATCAATGGTATTTGTTTGAACTTGCTTCATTAAAACAGGTCAGAGAGAGGTGGTAATGACATACTTAAGTGCTTTAAGGAAGCACTGGCTTTTTGTAATTCATACGTTACAGAATTGCTCTGTATACAGGCAATGAGCTCTAAGACAGCTATAGCTGATAGCATGTGATCTAATTGGTCTTTGATTAGATCAATAGGAAAAGATGCCCATTGCACACATCAGTTAGTTGGTTTTTTAGAATGAAGCACATGTTCAGGTGTTTGTTTTGTTGTTTTCATATCACAGAAGGTGTAGGGCCAGCACTACTTTTAATACAAGACATTAGTTTAACTCTGGGTTCAAGTTGCCCCTAACTTTCAATTTAGCTTATTACACTCTGTCTGTGTTCCAGAAAGTGATACTGTCTGAGTTTAATGAGCTTCTTTGTGTCCACTTTCTGTCTCATGCTTTTAGCCAAGACCAGTTTAGAATGTAATGCAAGTTAAGCAAAACATCAATGTAATAAGCTAAGCGTATGATTACTTGAAATACTGTTTGGCTGGAAAGTGTCTTTTTGTAGATGCTTTGTGCAAGAGTCATCAAAATAATTTCAGTACTTTGGCAAAAGCAAAACAAGGAGCAGGGAGTATTACTAGAATACACTGGCTGGTTTACAGCTCTGCAGTGACAGCAGTGATCAACTTCCACTGCTGACTTATTACCTTAAGAGCACTACTTAGAAATAGCTACATCAGAGCTGTTGTTGGGATACTTTAATGATAAATATGCAAGGTTTACAAGCAAAGAGAAATTAATTCATTAGCCTAACAACGTAAGTGGAGGAAAGAGAAAAGACCTAGAAGTAATCAACAGGCTTTCAAGCTCTCACACGCTGCAAACCTGAGGCACCATTTCCGGACCCAAAAGAAAGTTTTTCTCTCCCTTTCCCTCCCACCCAAACTGATATTGCTTTGCTGTGGTGAGAGTGTGGATTTATTTACATCAAAGTGATCTTCAGTCACTTACTTTTCACCATGATTCAACGTAGCTAGTAGGAAACTCGTCCAAATAGAATGATCTTAATCTGGTTTTGCATTTGGATTTTAATTTTTGTCTAGAAGCTACATTTCTACAGCTGACAGCACAACCGCTTGGGATTGTTCCAATAGAATAGTTTCAGCATAAAGCAAGTGAGCAAAACAAAAGTATTTGGAAATCACCATGATGAATCTTCAATAATCCTGACAGACCTCTTGTTCTTACCAGCCTCTCTGTGTCTGTTCCTGGAGCTCAGGCACTCAGCAGCTGCCAAACAGTGCTGGGGGGAGCAGGAGGGAGGTTTATGCTGCACCCTGACCGTACCTGGGCTTCAAGTCACCTACCTCCTCCTCTTTCTTGGGGCGAGGGGAAAATCCCTCCAACACTGATTTTTTTTTTTTTTTTTAAATGAAAAATAAACCAACATTTCCCTTCCAATGGAAATTCTGAACATTTCAAGTGCCAATTCAGAACTAAATTTATTGAAGATTTTCCAGAGAACGGAAATACCCAAACTGTGAATAGTTCTTTCTACCTATTAAACACCACAACACCTTGGTGTACAACTCAGTGTCCATCTACTCATTACTTTAAAGTTATTTAATTATGTCATACCTTAATTGAAATTAATTAAAAATATCACAAAGTGTTTAATCTTTATAGACATTCCAAATGCAGAAAACATCATTTGTTTTGTATTTAACATGATGTATTAAAATAGGGAAAGGTTATCGGAGGGGAATGTTTAAAATTAGTGGCCATTATTGCCATAAACATTGTAGAAATAAAAAACAGATTGTTCAAAATTAAAGAATAAGCTGTGAAGTTAAATAGCAGAAGTATCTGCTCACTGAACTGAAGGGAACAAAATGTACTTTCACTGAATCTTTCAAATAATCCATCACTAATGTGTTTATTTGGCACTTGAACACATTTTGGTGTAAGCAGCTAAGCAATGGCTATCATCAGGTTAGCAACCTGACATTTTCAATTACTTCAACAGCTAACAGGCACATTAAATATTTGAACTACACTGGAGGTTACAGAACACTCAGTCAAATTTCAGTTTGAGAATTTTATTACTTCTCTACACCATTTTTAAAAAAACATGCCAATATAAGAAAGTAGTGTTGCAATGAGCATGCACAGGGCAAGACCACCCCCCTGGTGCACAGCCCTATCTCCATTTCATTACTCAAGCCAAAAAATGGCAGCCCCAATGTTCCCCACTGATCGTGCAGGCTGAGTTCACAGAAAGAAGACAAAGCAACACTTTTTTTCTTCCTCTATGTTTTGCATGCCTTAAACACTTTCTTATTAAACCATTGGCATCTTTTCTGTCTCAATTTATCTTCTCAACCAAGGAAGAGTATGCCATGTATCCATATTGAAAAACATTCAAACATATTTATTCATTCCTTAAACAAACTTACAAATCAAGTAACTGCAACAAAGAGCAAACATATGATAGCAAAACTTAGAAAAAAATAACCATAAACAAGACAAGATTAAAATAAACTTGAACAGTTACTTTGTATGCCAAAACACAGGCTCAAGAAATCCATCCTTAGGAAGTGTGTCAATTACTATTATTCAGAAAACAAAGTACTACCCAAACATTTCTATTCTGATTAAACCATCCTTTGCATTTAAGCTTTCCTCTTGGCCTAGTACTTCATCTGTTTTTCCCTCTTTTTGCTTTATGAAGTTTTTTTGTTTGTTTGTTTAAATAAACAAAAGAGCTTTGGCTTTACTTTAAACATCAAAACAAAGTCAAATGAACTTAGGGTAAAGTACCAAGGATCATCTTCTTAGACTACTGTACTGAAAGCCACAAAACTTAAAGCTGTTATGCTTACTGATATTGAAATTATATATTTCTGTTTGTCTAGTGATCTACAATGAGCAACATTCGAGATGAGGTAGATTTGAGAAATAGTTATCTCTCCATAGTGATGTGAATGTTGCGGTGGAGTGGGAGTGAAGTTGATGAAGGAAATGAATAACCCTTTCCCCCACACTGTTCCTTTGCCTCTGGAATATCAAATAGTGCTGCTAGCTGACTTTATATAACCTGAGTTTCATTATATCTCACTGAAATCCCTGAGACTTCTTGTTTTGTCTCATTAACCAATTTTTATAGTGTCTTTTCTTTTAGCCTGCTTGTAAGTAAAAGATTTAAGCTCTTACGTGGTCTGCCAGTTCTGCGACATTTCTCCTCCCCTTTCTACCACTAGAAACCAGAGGAAGATAAGAAATGTGGAAGAAACTGCATATTTGAGAGGTTCAGTGGGGACTGAGGAAAGAACTGCATTTATTGAGGAAAGAAATATATAGGAGGATAAAGGATAAAAATTTGTAGCTTAAAAATACAAACTCCATTAGTTCTACTTCCCACAGAACAACATGTTCTAAAAATTAGTATTTCATTTCAGGATTTTGATTGAATTGAGTTTGAGGAGAGGGCTGAATTTTACAACATTCAGTGGCTACAGAATTTGTTTCCAAATGAAGCTCTGAGGAGATCTTTTCCCAGTCTACTAAGAATCTGTGTCTCAATGACTAATGTATTTGCACTTAGCTATTGAGGGAACTGGGATGAACAAGTTCTTCAACAGTAAGCAGCTGTATGGATCCCTTTCTCCCCATTACTTTCTGCCTCCAGTACAAAGTACTTCTGCTAACATCCTTGCAGCACAAGTTAGAAACCAATGCTCAGAACTCAGATGCTCACAGTTGTATCAAAAAAGTTTCTGTTGGACTCTGTTGGGTAAAGAAACCTCAAAACAAAACTGTTACATGAAAATAAATCAATTCATGATTTAAAAACCAAAAAAGTCATCAAGCTACAGCAGCAAATATCCAAGAAAATTTTTTAGAAGTCAAACAAGCACTTTTTTTTTTTTTTAATTGCTAAGTCCTTAGAGAAGATGCTAAAATTAAAGCATTGTCACTACAGAAACAATAAAATTCGTCCCCAAGAAAGCAGGCCAAGGTTGTCATATTTTCTTTCCACAAATCCATCAGCGTAGCAGTAAGGATGAATTTTAAAGTCATTGAATTCATCAGTTTCTGTGGTTTAGCATCTTTCTCAGTAATTTGTACACAGTTCCTTGGACATATGCATCCATCCTGGTAGTTTTGCTGGACAGACGACAGATGACTCAGCTTCTAAAAATCATATACTTTCAGGCCAATATGGCCAAAGCAGAATCACAGTCCGGTGACAGTCAATACAGAGGTATCAGCCACTGCACAACAGAGGTAAAGAGTTCTTTTTATAATTTTAAAGTGTGATTAACCCAAGATGCTCATGAAGGCCTCAGATCTGAAAACAGGCACTTGAAAGAATAAAAAAAATAAAAGCCTTTTATATGAATAGTCTGAATACCAGCTGTAAGGTGATGAGGCTTTTCACACACATTCTTAAAGAAAAAACAATCCTCTTATTGGGTTTGATCAGCCCACAGCTGAAACACATCAGCTAAAAGCTTATGAATGTCAGTCTATTAATGTCCTTTGAAAAAAAATAAAAAAAAAAAGCCCTGTAGCACTCAAAATAAGCCATTCACAAATGGTCCATTGCTCTGGTATCCTATCTGGCAACAGTTCTGTATATTAGTAGAGACAGCTCACCTACTGCAAGCAAGTTGTCTCACCTGCCGCAAAACAGAGCCAAATACTTTAAAGTCACAGTGCTTGCTCCAAAAACATAAAGCAAAGCAAAACCCTAAAAACAATGAAACCAAGAAAAGCCAACATTTACAGTCTATTGTGAGGCTCAAAAACAAGTGCAAATAACAAGTAATAAGGCAGAGCTGGTTGGAGCTAGAACAAGAGATGCTGCAATGCAGTTAGATGAAATTTATGTACATATTCATCTCAAATGATCCAAGATGAATTTTTCTAGCAGAGATGGAGGAACGGCCAACATTAGCAACTCATCTTCTGAGCATCAAAGAAATAAGGCTCAGAAAAGGCTCCATAAGGCAGAAGTTGGTGGTGAATGTCTCGCAGGCCTCTTCACATCTACATTGTCACCTGAGGTAAAGTAGCAAGAATGAAAGTCTTTCCTTATCTATCACTGGGGAGGCAGAGTTTATCGGTTTTCTTTTTCAGAATTAGAGGATTCTGTAGTTTCTGTTAAAATTAAAGAATGAATTTCTTCTTCCTTGATTAACTTGTCATAAGCGTTCATAGAATCATCCTTTGCACAGCTCTGAAAGAGAACAACAACATTTTAAACAGAATTCCTTCATAGTAAGTATTGTTTTTTTCAACCCCCCAAAAGTAAGACCAGTTTCACAACATACAGTATGTATTATGGTGAAAAGGCAAAGATAACTGGGCAAGAAATCATTTTTCTCAGGGGCATAACTTAGTCCCAGCTGACAGAAGGGTTATGCTTTCTGGTGACAAGGAAGAACTGAAGGTTGGCCTCTACCTTAACAGAGTAATCCCAACTACAGCTAATGTGTGAAGGCCAGGCGGGAAGGCAGATGAGTGACAATGTATGCACTTAGCCCGGTTTTCAGAGACCCTGAACAGACAGAGAAGATCAAGATAATACTCTGAGGCAAGAACAGTGTTACTTGTGACAAAGCACTTGTAAGACAAAGTGCAACAACTACAGCAGTTATGATCCTGATGGCCAAGTGGAAGTTTCTGGAAGTCAAATATGAGTAGCTTTATTCAGCATCATAAATATGAGGCATGAGCAAAGACCTTAATGTTCATGAAAAGTTTAGTGAAGTTGTAAAAGACCCAAACTAAATTTGAGGGCCTAGCAGGCTGTGAAGTAGCAGAATAATGAAATTCTATTAATGTATCTAGAAAAATATAAGCAATTTGAGGAAAAAAACCTCTCTGTTTTGGGAAATTGTTTCAGTACAACCCTTTCCATTGTAAATACTTTGTCTGCATGATATACTTACATATATTAAGTGGTTATTTTTTAGTATGGAAAAGAAAACTGGAAATTTATAGATTCCAGCTCAATAGACAAGGTGTCCAAACAGCTTTTTACTAACCTGGGGATTCTCATTCTGCTCTCCAAACATGCGCTTAAGTATTTCTCTAGGGTCCGGGATTGGTGGAAGAATTAATATCTTAAGCCTTCAGAAAATTAAAAAGAAAAGCTTTAGAAGAAAGACATATTAATTTAAAAATCACTATTTCAAAGTAATACCCGGGTGCAGTCAAGAAAATGTGTGGAATCAGCTTTGATACCACTGGCTAGCCTTTATTCTCTGTGCAATTGTAGCCCATTTTTTTAATCCCATAAAATATATATATATTAGCTTAATTTTGTATTTGGATTTCATTGCTTAAAGAGAGGGGATGTAATGTCCACGCTACAAGAATCTAACTGTAAGCAAATATAAGCAATGTTACCAAAGTGGAAACAGAGCATGTATTTGGTCTATAACACTAATGACTAAGGTATGATTGTGTTGCCATTTTTCTTATTCATGCATGTTACTCAGAAAACAGCTACTGTTGAAACATGTAACAACATGGGCAGTTATCTAGAAGAGATGCATTATAATGGAAGTCAAAAAATTAATCAGAAATAACATATTGACAATAAAATAATATAATTACCTACCTCTTAAGGTAAACTAGTAGGACTATTGTAGATACTGCTACTACTAATGGAATGGTGACTATTAAAACAAAATAGAATGTAGAGTCTGGATTCTCACCTGGAATACAAAAATTGTTGAAGTTTAGGGATGTGTTGGGAAGCTTTCTGGGAATAGTGACAATAAATCAAGCTTCTAATTCAGAGACAATGTTTTTCAAATACACTAACTTGTAGGCAAGAACTCATTTCTCAAAATATGTTATAATGTAAAGACAGTTGATAAGACGATGAAAAACAGAGTTGGGTCTGAAAAATCAACAGCTCTAGAAAGAAGTTATTGCACAGCTAAATGGATAGCAACCCCATCAATATATATCCTAGTGCATGTAGTAACAGAAGTCCCTTTCTAGTACATAGGAAGACAATCTTGGACTCCCATTTACTTAGCAGACAAAAGTATGAGATTACTAACAGATGAAAAATGAAGTTCAAATTCAAGGAACAACTGTTCTCACCAATACTTTTTTCTTCACTCCATTCACTGCAGAGCTTGCTGCTGTAACACTCAGGCTTTGGTTGTGCTCTTACTTGGAAGGTATACTTGCTATTAAAATCAACACTAGGAATTGATGTACGATTAGATGTAACCTAGGATACAAATAGAAGGTTATTGAGGTTGTTCGATTACTAACATATTCTCAGTCATTTATGAGCCCATTTTCATCATGCAGTTAATGTATTCTTGATGTTTAGATGGAAGATCTCGTGAATACCAAACTTCTTAAAAAAAGGATGTAATAGCATTTAACCTGCAAAGACTGCCTAAATAGAGATTCCAAAGCTAAGATTTGAACTGACTCAGTGCTATACCTATTATACACCGTTTGGCATAAATGATTAAAGTAAGACTACGTCTGGAGCAGAGCTTTTTGTTTCGTTTTTGAGAAACACCTGATTTACACTGCCTTCCCCTCTCTGTCAGGGTAACAATGTTGATCTAATTCTGACCATGCAAAAGTCTTCTGTGATGCCTCTACAGATGTCTGAGATGGAACTTCACTTATTTTTGATCCAAGAGGCCTGTTTTCTGAATGCTGATGTAATTCAGGTTTGCTAAATTTTAGGTTGTACACACAACTAGAAGCTCTGCAGGAGAAGATTGACACTTTTCTTTCAAATTTACCATACTGTTTACCATTCTGATCAGACAGCAGTCAGGCTGATTACGCATATTCAGGCATGAGTACATCCAGACACCAAAGACAATATTTTTTATATGTCAAAATTAGCATATCTAAGAGTACACACTTTTTTTTTCCACCCCTGCCTCCTACCCTCAGTCTTTTCATCCCCTTGACTTTCTGTATCACTTTGTGCTCTTTTGTGCATCAGCAATTAATTTTGCTTTATGGTATTGAGTCATATCATCTAAGGCAGAGAGCAGACCAATAGCATGCAAATACAACAAGAACAGACCAAAGTTCCATACCAAAGAGAAGTAAACAGGTTATACACACTGCAGTATATTCCCAGGCAAGTGCTATTTGGTTTAATAAATACTTCTTTATCAGAGAATCTTTACATGTTATTGCTTTGCAATAATATATGGTAAAGATTTGGAAGACAAACACGGATTATGTTGGATAGATATTACTACCAGAAAACTAGCATGTGGAAGAAAAACATATTCAATCTACACAAGTTTCAGCTAGTACAATAGACAGACACATTCACATGCAGCATATGCAATCATTCATTTTCAAACAGAAAATTCACTATGAACATCAATACAAATGATAGAAGATGCACAGGAAAAAAACCACACTGTTAACTGTAAGTAATGAAAACTTACTCGAATTGTCTGAGCAACAGTCAGATCACCATTGTGATATCTCAGTTCATAATAGAGACAGTTTGCTGGAAAGGCGTCTGATTCACTCCACTGTAGATATATTCCACCATTAACATATGATAGTTCAACTATTTTTGGTGTAGCAGGTTGTACTGAAATATAAAATAGAAATAATTAAAAATTATATTTCACTGGATACAAATGTGGTTAGAAGTCCTGTATGGCCTATTATGCATACACTTATTACACATATTATGCATACAATTTAGCAACAGAAAGAGGAAAAAAGCTAGCACCAAAAAAAATAAAGGAATAAAAACAATGGAACAGCAGGAGTAGAAGAGAGCAAAAAACAAATGACAAAAAAACCACCCACCTCCCAATAAAAAACTATAGATTATCTACTTAATTTCTAAATCAAAAGATCAGTAGAAGAGAACATACCATGTTGTCTGATTCACAGCTTACAAGTGGCAAGCTTCTCAAGCACACTGATATACCAGCAAGCTTTATTCCCTACCCCACTCTTCCCCCCCACACACACTATGTGACATTAAACTTACCAAGGGTGGTAGGATTTTTACTTGCACACACAGGCCTAATTTCTTCTGAATCATCTCTAATCAAAATACTGATAACTGGGTAAGTATTAGTAAACCTTGGGAAGGTAAGACTGAATGTGCATTCAAAGCTTCCTTGGCTTATTGAATAGTTTTTGCATTTCTTGGGATTTTTCAAACCATCAAACCTATAGGAATAAAAATAATATATATATTTTTAAGAAATTCAAAAGAATAGGACAGCAGGGAGTAAGCTTACTTTTTAAACCTGTTATGAATTCTAAAGACTGATCTTGTAATGTACTATAACATATATAAAACTAAAGCTAAACAAAGTAAGATGCTTCTCATTTATATCAAGCTTTAGGAAGATTATTATTTTCATAAAGTGTGCAAAATCAGAATGAGAGACAGGTCACAGTGTTTATATATCCAAGCAAAGATAATGGTTGTTTTCAGCTTGAGTTCACATTTTCCCCGGTGCAAAACAATATCAGGAGAAAAAAAAAATAGAAATCAAACCAATCTGGATCACTTCCCATCAACAGAATTTCACTTGTAACAGGATGAAATCACCAACAGCCTTTAGCAATGCCTTAGGCATTGCTGCTCTTGCTTCAGATGGTCAAGTTTCACCTACTTCATGTATTTGCTTTTCAAAATGTCAGTATTCACTTCCTATAACTGAGAAGCAATGTCTACCTTCTTCCTTGTTTCTGTCTTCCCTAGATTCCACTGAAAATATTCCAGTAGCTTTTCCTCCATAGAAAATTAGGGAATCAGTCTCTCAAACCAGTAACCAGGGATCAATTTAGGAGCACAATAGGAGTAAAATCCCCCTATTTCACACCGCTTTATATAGGGGATGCCAAAGCCAGAATTGCCTGTCCTGTTTTCAGGCCCCCCCTTTTTTTTTTTTTTTTATCTGTCCTTCTCATCTCTCTACTCCAGGTCTGACGAAGATGAGAGGCATTCAGAGCAGACAGCACTATGTAAGGACATCAACCTGCTCTAGTAAGCCTCTGTTTCAGCAATTATTCCTCTGTACTGTCAGGATTTGTTTGTTCTATGCAATTGTTATAATTATATTCACTTTGGATGAAAAGATACATTTTAGAATAAAACATTAAAGAAAAATAACGTAAAATAAAATGAAGCAGTATTTTTTCAGGTCATTTTTCAGTCATTTCTTAGTAAAAAAAAAACAAAAACTGACCTCTCCTGCATTATAGAAAAAGCATCTTTCAGTCAAAAACTCAAGTGTTTCCTTAGTTTTCAGCCTTAACATTTTAGAGTATCTTTTTCTTTTTGTTAAGCAAAATGTTGGACTGAAATGGAGAAAAGGTGTTTGACTTTCAATTATTTTTGTCATAAATTCAGTTAAGCAGCAGTAATCGAATCACTCTGACATTGCTGCAGCTACATCTTTTATATTAAGGGATAAGATCAAAGCATTTAGCTCTTATCTAAAGCATTAGTCCAGTAAGTATCCATATACCTACAAATTCAGATCTTCAACTTCTCATTGTTACTGTTGATGTAATACTCACAGAAGGCTTTTTTGTTTATCAGTTTAGACCATTAGAAAACAGTCCTACAAGCATTTAACTAATGCAGGAAGTTTTCCGCTATTTGCTGTCAAATTGCATTAAATAGAACAGTTAGTCTGTGAGACTGACACTGAGGAGGGAAAGTTTTATTTAGTCCATTCAGATAAGACACAAAGCTGATTTAAGAACTACAACAAGGGACTTACAAAAATAAAACTTCAATATTTCTACAAAAACTAATACAACCTGGCATTTCACAAGCCCCATCAACATGCAGAAGTATGCATAGATTAGTGTGCACAGATCTTGCTGCCAAGTTTTTGCTCACACCACAACTCTGTTCCTTTGGAACAAGAGTCTATTTATGGCAGTCAGCTTGCAAGCATGGATGATGATAAAAAGATGTTCATTACTTTCATTGCAAATCAGTGATTTATGACATAGAAGATACAAACAAAACTACTAGATGTTAATGCTTCCATACCATTTTCCAACGATTTAAGAGCTGATATATGAATTAGTGAGTGGTTCTGACTTAAATGGCCCATGCTTATTGGGCTTTAAAGAAAGGAATGAATATACTGTTTTAGTGCAGTTCTTTCTCCTTGTTTAAATCCACAATTAGAAAAAAATAGAAAATAAATAGCAGTTATTTTTAAAAAGAGCTACAGAAGCAGTAAATCATCCACATAATAAACATATCAGCTTCCCAAACAGACTCAGTAGCGGCAACTTCTTCAGTTGCTAAATTTTCTGTTGGACAGGACCCAACATTAACTTGTATGCAGTGCTTTTGGGATCTTTCAAAACAACAGGAAATAAAGTAGTAAAACTTAAGTAATGTAAAACTACAGAATAACACTAACAGGGTTGGCAACAAAAAGTTAATACGAACCAGTAGAATAAAGTGTAATTGGTATCGCTACTTGCATTCTCTCCAGGATGCCACTTACAAACCATGTACTCCAAATTGTGCCAAACACAGTTCAAACCAACAGCAGCAGTCCCTGGAATACCTACAAAAGAAAATTGAAAGATGTCAACATTTATTTTGCCAGCAAATTCTTATCTCAGTTTCCAAAAGTAAAGCATCCCTTTTTACATAACTAAAGATGTTCGAAAGGCAAAGATGGGTTACCTCTCAGCCTGCAGTCTCAGCGCAATAAATCCAGTTGTTTATTGAAATCTCACCAGGACAACTTCTAAATGTCAGCTTACTATAACACTGAATCTCAAAGTTTCCACGATGCCTGAATTACTACTCTTATCTGACACTAAGCACAAGGTGGTGAGTCAGAAAAAATATTTTGTTTCTATTAAACTACTGATATTTTAAAAAGAATTAAAGTAATTACAACTTATAGGGACAGTGCTAAGCTTTGTTATAGTTATTACAGACATCTCCATAAAAATAGTATTTATAGTTATCTTCTCCAGACAAAGTATTAGTTTCTCAATATTCTAAATACGGAAATTACTTGTAGCTCTTAAATATGGACAAAAGCAACACCGGGGTTAAGTTGAATTTTTAATTGACACCCATACACCACTAGACATTTGACTTCTTCAATGTATTGAAATTAAACAAGTTACAGAACATAAAAATGAAACAATTTTGCTTAGTGCCTGCTTCATAACTTTTGCAATGTAGCCCTCATTTCTGGAGGACAAGAAACAGAAAATATTTTTCTCTACTCATTCTACTATTCACTCATCTACCTTTCAAAAAAGAGAGACCCTTACTGTAATTAAGTCCCTTTTTTATTCACAGACTTGTTAAATTTGCTAGATTCATCCCTCCAATGTTTACAAATGTAGTTTAAGTAGTCTTGCTTGTATAGAGAAGTCATAGAAAATATATTTAGATTTTAATGATAAGTCAGCAAACTTAATCAACATAAGTTCTCTCATCTCACAACCACAGGATGGCAGAAACAAGATTAGTGATGGGAATCAGGATGTCTTGGAAGTGCACTGAAATTTTAAAAGCTTGCCTGTAACATTTTAAGTGTCAGAAAAGTACTTTGGTTTAAACGTATCGAAGTCATTTTACTAAGCTTTGTCAACTGACCTTTCCATTGCTTCTAGTATCTCTCAGACATTTTACTCTGATATAGTTCTAAGATATTTTGTTAAAATAGCACAGATAAAACTACATCTCCTCAGTCCAAAAGAAGTATGTCTGTCTCAAGTCTTGCCTTTTTACACGTTACCTTTTGGTAGAACAGAAGTCTCCACCCATCGGCTTGGTTCACTGGCATTATCATGCTTGCATTCACTTCTCACTTTGAAACGCATTTCCTCATTCAAGAACGTATCCGTCACGCGAAAGAGACTCTTACTCCACTGCTAGGTTTAGATGGGGAAAAAGAAAACCATAGCATTTGGTATATCGTATCAAATACATGGAAGTTAAAATAAAAATACATTAGAGTCCATCAAAAAAGCTGCAATTCAAAGACAAACGAAATGAACATCTGATAACATGGAAGTCTCAGTGTCACTTAACTTTTCTTTTTCCTTATCAGGCACACTCAGAAGTCACCAAAGGAAAACCTCTCTTTGTGGCTAATGTTCATATTTATTACTAACTGGAGCAAGAGACCAAGGAACTAGTATAAGGTGGAGGAAAATGGTCCTAGAGTAAGTCTGCATGGGTAATGCAAAATACACCTGGTTATACTACACTTATACAGAAAGTAGCTTACAGATTTAACCTTCACACTGCACATTCACATGCACACACATGCAGAAAGAACATCTAAAATGATAAAAAGAGTCTACAAGGATATAAGAAGCAAAGAAAAAAAAATCCACAAACAGCTATTAACTACAGTGACATCACAGCAGGACCAAGAAGTCCATGAGCTTCTATTTTTGGAAAAAAGAATGTGTTTGTGCAAGCAAAAGGATAAACCTTTTCTCATACGCTTTCTTAATCATTTTTGGCTAGGGTGATGCCTCTTACTTGACTAGAAACAAGATAAAAAAAATTGTTATAATAGAAGAATGGTATAACCACTCATGCATTGTGTGTATAGAAATAATAACATTTGCACTAATGAAAGTGCAAGGAAATCTAACAGCTATTAACAAACTACATTCTACCAACTGTAATGCAAGACAAGACAAAACACTCTCGTTTATCCTGTTACATGAAACTGTCCAACGGCTCTTTTACTGCTGCTGACCTTAACATTTGGTAAATCTTTTGACAAATTTGTTCCACTTGTAAACCAAGCAGACTTTCAACTTGTTAATGAACCGATTAAAGAGGTAAATAGGTTTCTGCTGAGTTGGCAAGTTCAACTGGCTCATATAAAGGTCTGGCAAAGATCATTAGAGGAGGGGATGTCAAAAATGAAATATCATCCTTTTAGCAGTGTCCAGCCATTAAATCCGCTCAACTGTTTATGAAACTGCAGTCTTACTTCAAGTCCAGGATATCCCATAGCTATCAGAAAGAATACAGCAGTCGCAGTAAGGAGGCCATTATATCAGGCCATAAAACTACAAGAAGGGCTCAACAACAAAGGACTATTTCAGGAGGCATCCTTAAAGGAATAGTTTCTTTTCCGGGAAAAAAAAAAAAATAATTGTTCCATGTTGTATTCCTAACACAACACCCAAGAATAAATGTAAGCACAAGTGCTGGGACAGAGCAAACGTGGGAATAGGTTAATACTTGGCATTACTTCCAAAAGCCTCTAAACAGTCAAATTACAATTGCACCAAGATTAATGTGCAAACCTCTTTCTTGAATTGAGCTCATAATGAAGCAGGTTGACCTTTGAAAATTCACATTTACATCTTATACATGTAGGCTGCTCTGTGTGTATATTGTATATTTTCCTGAAAGGCTGTAAAAAACAAAAGATGGAAACAAGTCTTTTTACATTATTATTATTTTACTTGCGTTATCAGTCATAGCTCGATTATCAGAGAGTGGCAGAGAGATTTTTCTAGTCTCCATATTCCACATGCTGGTATGACTCATTTTTGAGGTTTTGATCCCATGACGAGAATTAAAGGTTATATTAAAACTACATTTTATATATGTATATTATATATATAAACATATACACACATAGTTTTATCACAATAATATATTCACTGGAGCACAGCACAGCTTCAAGACATAAAGAACTTACTCTTTGGTTCTGAGGGACTTCATCAATCACTATGTCACTGGAATATTCCAGGTCACAGCTACTGCTGATGTTCTCTGGGGGATTCCATGTCCAGTTCAATGTACAGATTTGGATAAATGAATAATTTAAGTTGGATGGAGGTGGAAGAACTTTTGCTCCTAAAAGAAAGGAGAAATTATCAGTATAACAATCCTGTTGGTGTACATTTCATCACTGATAGATTTTTTTTTATTTAACTCTCCGAAAAGGAAGAACACAAATGAATTCTCAACTCTGTCTGTTCCTGCTTTCTATCAGATAAGTTATTGTCCAAAGTGTTTGTACTCTTCCAACTAACAGAGTCGATTAATTATTTAAATAATTATAAGAAACACACACACAAACAAAATGTTTTAACTTTTTTTTTTTTTTTTTTTTTTTAGGAAATTACCACGAGCACTATGTTGTTGCATGCTGCAATGAAATTTATGTTTGCAGAGGGAAGATGAATCTAAGTGCCCTTGTTTTTCAGTTCTTTGTTGCTGTGAGTTTGCATCATTCATGCCAATTTTTAGTAAATACATTTAAATTATGAGAAACAATTAATGATTTATTCTACTACTAATCATCCTTCAATACAGTTTTAGAAGGAGAACTTTGCAAAAGACAAACAACAAAACAAGTAGCAGTTTTAAGTTAGAACCATGATTTAGCCCAATATAAGCAAAAACGAGAATATTAGAAAAACAACCAAAAAACCACAACACTTTTTCAATTAGTCACCTATTAAACTTTTAATGCTATACTCATGCACAGTGACCAAAATCAGTGTGAGAAAAAACAGTAATTTACTGCTGGTGCACTTCACCAGTAAATTTTTTCACCTCCCCAAAAACAAGACAGAAGCTGAGGAAGAGCCATGACTCAGAAATACTTGCCAGGATAAATCCATTTGTGCCTTGAACCTTCCTCACATTTGTGCACTGAGTCACAGTCTACTCAATATCCAGTCACACAGCTCGAAGGTCAGATTAGAAAAGGAAGAATACAAATGAGAGAGAAAGTAGAAAATTGCCATGAAAGATTAAAGTATGAGTCTAAGTCAAATTCTAGAGAAAGTTTGCAACTGGTAATTCCCTAAGAAATTGAAAGTGATTAAGCTTCCCCGCCTCCCTCCCCTCTGTGTACTATTAAAAGATATTTAATAAGAGGCCAAATGGGACTGCTTCTTGATTGCATTTACAAGTATCACCACTGAAGCACCACCACCCACTTGTCTGTGGAAAGAGAGCATCCCTGTTATGCAGCAGTTTCATAAACACTTCCAATTGACATCAACAGCTCTGCAGGTCTTGCTCATCCCAGGAAACCTGTCTCAAAACCCCTCCAACTTTTGGGGAAATATGTATGGAAACAGCAAATAGTTACACTGAGATGCAATCTCCCATCCAGTTTGCTGTACAACCATATTGGCTTCTGCTAGCATAAGGAAGAGGGTGGATTAAAAGGCAAAAAAGGTACTTTCAGCAAGATTTTTTCCTTAAGTGTCTGTGACACCATTATCTTCCATTCCCTGGAGCCAGATCTGCTAAAACTTGAGAATTATGAAACAGTTGGAGGTTTCACAGACATAGCTAAGGAACAGGCAATAGCAGAGATCAGACGCTATCACCATTTGTGTGTCCATGTATGCGTGTGACTATGCTCACAAAGAAACAAGAATAGTTACTAGGATTTGCTCATTTAGTCTGACTATTCCTAGCTTTTCTGAATGCTTGAAATTTACAAGACTTTTTTTTTTTTTTTTTTTTTTTTTTAAAATGGTGAACACAGAAGCAGAGAACACGTAGCTTTTCAGGGCCAATGAACTTAGAAAAAAAAGCCTCCTCTTTGAAAACTAAACCTAGTCAGATAGCCAGAATATCTTGACCTATTACCTGTTCCACTAGCAAACTCTCTAGTGAACGGCATCAGGGCCTGACTTCGCAAATACTGAGTGTTTCTTGCCCAAGCCCTTTAAAACATCTAAGCAATCAAACAAAAAACAAACAAACAAACAAAAAAAACAGCACATATTTATTCAAAATAACTACACAGCTCCAAACAATTTCTTTTCATGATTAACTTTTTTGTTATTACCTACAAAAGCCACAAATCATTAAAAAAATATAGTTTTCTCTCTGACTGACGTTCTGAAGTTCTGCACATTTCCTTTTAACGCGTCTGGTGAGAAGTAATGGAGCTTGCAGATTTCTAACTGCCCAGAGTAAGAACTGTGAATATTCAAAATTTATAAACAAATAAGTCATATTTACATAAAAAGTATAAATCTGAAAAGTTTTAGGTTAAAGCACAAGTTTAAGAATTGTGTAGATTAATGTTATATTCAGATGAAAGTTTACTTTTATTCATAGGCTTGGCCAGTCCCATTTGTTTAAAAATATGGGATATACATACAGTCTAAGTACTTTTGCTATTAAAATCTCATTGGTACAGCACTTTAAGAAAACACCTCAAAGACAAATTACAAGACATATGAAAGTCATTATTATTTCACTCTTAAAAAAAAAAAAAAACAACACGGTAATGGTTTTTAAAAAAGCATGGAAGTAACTGTAGCAGAGATTAGTGGAAGCAATCCCGCATTTAAAAAAAAATAAAAAAAAAATAAAAAAATAAACAGAAATGGAACGTTTTATTTTAAAGATGGAAACATCGATGAATGGTTCAAGTACCGTAATATATCATAAATCACTTTCTACTTGCATTTTGTCCTCCTATATTTTCTTAAGACTGATTTCATCCTATGAAACTGAATTACAGCCAGTTAAAAAAATAGCAATTCTTTAACGCCTGTTACTGTGCTGCTGCATTAAAATCGTCAAAGATAGAGCAAGGCTTCACCTATTTCCTATTAAACCTCTTACGCATTCACTCTTCTTTCCTACTACTAAATCGTTGTGCTTCCAAAAGCAAGGAAAGCAAAACTAATGGCAAACCCAAGGTACAAGACGTATAGTAAGGGAAACCGTGCATAGAGCTCCAGTAAACAACAAACACAGCTTCTCCAGTGCTGTCAGCGACAGCCTTCCTGATTTCCAGGAATCTGCCTCAAGACATACGCACAGAGAAGGCGGTGGGCTTCTGCTTGGATTTCCAAGACAGAAACAGCCCCGGGAACAGAAGACAGAGTTTAAAGGTATTCGCCACCCCTGTCAAACGCTGCCTTAGAGAGAAAGAAGAGGGGAGTTGTACGCATCCCCTTTCCCCTGTCTTGTAAGACGCCGAGGACGCTCCGAGTCCAAAGCTTAAGCAATTTCCACCACGAAACGAAAGCGCTGGACTTCAGGACGCGGACACCAAGGTCCCCGCGCCGGCCATACGGCCCCCACCAGCCCCGCAGCCGCTCGGCAGCGCCAGATCCCCAGATCCCCGCACGGCGCTGCCGGCACCGCCGCTTCGCCGCCGGACGCTTCGCCCCGAGGGGCCCCCGAGCCGGTTACGGGCTGGGGCCGGCAGCGAAGCCACCTCGGCCCCGGCCCCGCGGGCGAAGCGCTCGGCGGCGAAGCGGCGGTGCCAGCAGCAGAGCCGGCAGCGGAGCGGAGCGAGCCCGGCGCGCTGCTCGCAACCGGCCGGGGGTCCCACCGCCGCCGCCCCCCGCCCCAGCCCCAGCCCGGCCAGCTCCTCACCTGCCGCCGCCACCGCTGCCACCGCCCAGCAGACGGCGAGGAGCAGCCAGCCCCGCAGTGCAGCTCCGAAGGGACCGGAGGGATCCATGGCTCCGCCGTCCCGGCCGTCCGAGCGCGCCCCTGACTCCCACTTCCCGTAGCGGGGGCCGGGCCAGACGGGAAGAGCCGCGGCGCGGCCCGCCCAGGTAACCCGAGCCGAGCGGGGAGCGGCCTCGGCAGGGCGGTGGCAGCCGCCCCGCCCCTGCTACCTGGGCCGCCCCCGGCCCGGCTCTGCTGCCCCGCACCTGAGGGTGCGGGCTGTGGCTGCCCCGCCGGGAGGACTTCCCCTGTGGGGCCGGGTCCTAGCCCTTCCACTGCCCCCCACCTCCCTCTGTTGCCGCCCCGTGACTGCCCCCCGCGCATCCCCTGCCCGTGCTGGGTGTCTTTGCTGCCCATCGATTCCTCGAGCAGCCCTGCCACCGAGCCACTTTTCCTGTCCCTGGCACCTTCTGTGTTTCCCAGGGGTCGTCCCCATGCCCTGCTACAGCCTCGCCACCAAACCAGAACTTCGTCGGTGCTCCAGGCTCCAGAATGCTGTCTGTGCATCGCTGTCCGGGGACCACAGGCACTCTGAGGCTCCAGGCTGTTTCCCCTGCTCCAGTGGCACCCCAATGTATGTCGACTGCAGTCTCCCCCAACACCTTGCTACTTGCCTTCATGCCATGCTCAAGGACAAGTTCCCTGGAGCAGTACTCTGCAAGATCTTGTTTTGAGGGTCAAAGTAATTTTCCTTTTACAACCAGACCTATACTTGTCACCTACTACTATTGAAATGTGCCCAAGACATTAATATCTTCTCACCAGGAAAATATGTTAGCAAGTCCCCTAGTAGTTCTCTTGATGTTACACATAGTTATTCAATCCCCCTCCCAGCAGAACTCCCTTCTTCCCAATCCCTCCTGCAAATTCATGACATTGCTAGAGTTCTCATCTGTACTAAATGTACATATAGTACATATACTTCATTTTCTGATCTACTACTACTGACGTTTGGGGATGCTTGTCTTCTACAAACATACCCAAACTTCCTCTTCTTCAGCTCTTTTGCAAGCATGATATGGGCGCTTGCACTATTGCCCTCATTTCTACTAGTGTAATATGGCAGCAGTATTCCCAGATTTCCACAGAGGTGGAATATCACACAAGTGATCTTTTGGTACGTTCCAGGATAAGAAAAAAATTGGGATAAGGTGTTTTCTTCAGAACCTAGATTTTTGTGGTAGCTAGCAAGTTTGCTCCTAGTTGTCACCCAAATACAGGTATAAAAAAGCACAGAAGAAGCAGAAAGGAAACTTTGGCTAAATTTCAGGGCAAACTGAAATTAATTAGTGAAAATTATTATTCCTAAGTCAACTGCACTGTTTGGTATTTACTCAGCTCTTCAAGGAGTTTTGCAAGAGTTCATCTGCTTTTTAGAGACTCATTTTAGAAAAAGGGAAGCAGATCTTTTTATAATAGGGTGGGGAATATCCTGTGTTAATGCTGTAAATTTTCTTTTCTGCCTGTTTGTTATCATACTCCTGGGAAAACAAGAGGATTTAGCAAATTTCCTAGTTGCTGCTAGAAAGCACCCAAAGACCTGGAATTATAAACAAATGGAAAGTGTGACTTAAAGTTCCAGGACATGAATTTACCTGTCAGGCTGTATAACTGCACGTAGATGGTGTGGACTATGGTTGCTACAGATGACCTTCGTAGACTAAAACTGATCTGAGACCCAGTGACCTCTCCCTTGCTTTCAGTTTCCTTGTTAATGTTTTCTTTCCTTCCTTCTTTCTGTTTTGTCCACTCCTGCTCTTGGGGGACACAGTGCCAAGCCCACATCCAATGCTTAGCATGCTTTTGGCTGCCTGCCCATAGTTGGAGGCAGTTGAAATGTTTTTCACCGGCAGGCTTCTTCCCCCTCACTCAGCCTGTCGTCACTTTCCCCTCCCATGTTCCATTGCACGGCAATCAGAGCTCTTGCCAAACCCTTTGATCCTTACCACCTCCCCAAGACTTCGTTTCTCAATCTCAGTAAGTCCTGTCCTGCATCTTTCTGTTGTGAATCTCATGCTTCCTGATGTTCTTAGATAATACATTCGTGACACAGTGACAAACTCATGACAGGCACACCTGAGGTATTTCTAAAAGACTATTAAATAGCTACTTGGCACATGGCATCATATTTGGTGTAAACTGGTTTAAGATTATACTGCTGATCTGCCTGTGGCTGTGTGTTCTTGCCATTTCCACCCATGTTAAGATAGAGATTATAGGCTGTGTAGCAAGTCTGCTGATGCATTAAACAAACAAACAAACAAAAAAAAAAAACAAACAAAAAACATATATATATATTTCTCTATGTGTTCTCTAAATCAGATTAATAAATGAGTCTAATGCGTGTGACTGCATGATTACTAGGTGCAAGAAGAGGCAGCAGTAATTAGCAGTGTGGGGGGGGGGGGGGAGAAAGGGGAAGGAGTATGGGATTGTGGCATCTGGGAGCAGAAGTCTTCAGTTGCCCCACACTGACCATGAAATTCCTCCTTTATAATTTCTGATTTTGCAGCAACTTCTGTGAATACCTTAGATCTTACCTGTCACAATTACAAGCTCTTCAAAAGATGTCTGGGGTCAATTAAAAAAGGAGCTCAGTCAACTAGAATACAGTTGGATCAGAACCATAAAAGTCCAAAAATGTGAGCTGAAAAAAATATGGTCTGACTCACCGGGCCTCTCCCTTTTTGACCTCAATATTCTTTGGGGGATGTCAAGAGTTTTGGAGTACATGTGCTCAAAACAGCCATAATCTCTGCAAGTTCTCTCTGAGCTGCTACCCAAGCATCACTGGAATCCAGAAATCATGTTGAATGATTCCCTTGAAGAGCCCTTTGGGATAGATGTAGGACCAACTATGCTCATGCAAAAATTGTGTCCCTCTCCAAGAATTAGATACTGTAAATGCATGCATCAACTTTTCTGCTCATTTCCCCAAAAGCCAAGGTCTGCTTAACTTGTCTATTTATTTAGCAAGAGAGTAAATGCTTTGCCTCTTATAACTCACAAACGGAGGCCAGGAATATTCTGCAGCTGTTTTGACAAGACTTGCAAGAACCCTCTACAGAAAGCCTTGAAGGTAGAAGAGAGCAGTAGAAAAAGCAATTTGTCCTTTATCAGATGGTGTGAGGTAAATAGCAATGGTATTACTGAGTTCCATTACATCACGTAATAGCCTGTGCTTGGCATATTTACTAGTTTACTGGCAACTGAATCTAGCAATCTAAGCCGAGTTAGTTGGAGTAGAGCAACCATAAACATATTCCCAAAGAGCAGAAGTGTAGGTTTGAAAATTGGAACTACAAAACACAGCAAAAACATGATCATGAACTTACTTTTTAGGAAAGTAGGCTGACTTGCCGTGACATTTCTTCATGGGTGAATCATACTTTATTTCTATTTATAAATTTGTATACATTCCTGTCTCAGTTGTTGGTTTCTTGAAGAATCATATTTCCAGGATGCTCAGAGAAGGATGTGTGGCATTCATGCTCCTTTGGTATTTCTGAATCAACAGCTTCTATTTGACAATGAAATGTCAGATAGATTCTGTTAATGATTACATTTGGTGTACTTATGTATTTGAAGTTTTTTTCTTTATGTTTTCCCTGTTTTTTTTTTTTTTTTTTTTTTTTAACAGTGTATGCAATAACACATTTGGCTAGGTTTCACGAATCTTAGCATGGTATTATCTTCAGATAAGTCATTCTGTTGTTCAGTGAAGGAAAAAAAAGGAAGCCTACGCAAAGTGTACTGATTGCAACACTTATTTTTCCTGATTTTATGGTCTTTTAGTGTGACCTAGAACAAACTGTCCGTTCTTTTATCAACTGAAATATGAATTTGTCTTTGCTTCTTGTCAAAATTTTTGATTCTTAAAGAAAAAGAAAACAGCAACAAAAAGAGCAATATAGGATCACTGGTGTCAGAATTCTCTGGAGTAGCTTTGTGTATTTCTCAGTGCCAAAGTTACACCAGTTAACAACCAAGTCAAACAGTATGTACCATTCTGTCATCACATACAGAAAGTTAAAGAGAGCTTGTACAACACACATACATGCAACATGCACGATAAAAACACTTCTGCTATGACTATGGGCTAGCAGATGTTATTTACATTAAGAGAGAGTAGATTACATTAGACTATATTAGGTGTATATCATAATTGGTTCACCATTGCTTGACATAAGCATATTATCTAAAGGGTATGTACTACAGTATGTGGTTGCATAATAACTAGTTGCATATGGTATTCCCAAATCCAGTAAGATCGCTTTGTTTAATTAGGAGAACTTAGCTCAATGAGTATCAAAAGAAACACCCTAGACACATGCTACACTCTTAAAGTGGGCAAATCACGTTTTCCTCTTTTTTTTTTTTTTTTTTTTTTTATGTGTTAAGTGAAGTTGGAGAGGGAGACTCTCTTTCTCCCCTTTATTCTGAAGCCTGCTGCAAAGTCAATGGGATGCTGTCTTTACAAGAAGGGAAAACAAACATACTTTAAGACAAAACGCATTATGCCTATGAAAACTCTTATTCTATATCAAAATACCATGTGGTATATGTTCAAAAGGCTTCTGAAGCAAGATGTTCATGTTCACACACTACAGATATTCTCAGACCCAAGATTTCCCATTCATTACCCTGTCTCAAGAAAATGTCGATTCTCAGAAGAAATTTAGAACGTCAAGTAGCACATAGAAATATATCCTCGGCTGTAGTAAATTCTGGGTTCCAGACTATTTTATTTTAATTTTTTTGGAAAGAAACGTAGCTCTGAAGTCTGAAAATACTACTTACTTATCTCTCTGCAGAGAGAAAAACAGCATGTCAGAGATGACAGGAAATGTTTAGGCTTTCCTGTGCTATCCCACACAGGTATATAAATCTCTAAAAGCATTTCTTGAATATAAAGTGCTGGCAGACCCTGCATTGCTCTTTATGTCCTTTCTGCAAACAATTTGGCTCTAACACATACTATTATCCAAAACAATCCGGATACTGACAGTAGTCAAGTGCCTCATTGCCAAGCATTTTACCCTTTTTCTTTTCCCTTTATGCAAACAATCAAGTAATTGCTAAATTACCAATGCATCTGTTCTAGAGACTTGATACAGACTAGTTTTGCAGCAAAAATTATTAGAAGTCCTATATAAAAAAAGTCTTATATATAAAATACATATGTGCAGATATACTGGTATTAGAAAGTGTGCATGCCATTTGTAATTTAAAATATGTCTACTAATTATTATAGGCCAAATGACACCCACTGTTCCTTAGTTAGGCAGTATAAGAAAAACTGAAGTGCTAATAAACAATATTTATATTCTTCCAAAGAAGGAAGGACTTGTATTAAATATTTTTTTTGGGGGGGGCTGAATTACTGAGACAGGTTTCCATATTGATATTAAAATGAAATGATAGAATAACTCCAATACCAACATTAGGTTTAGAAGTTCAGACAAAATTTCATCTTGGAACATTAAAGACATCCAGACACACAAACAAGAATTTCACTGGAATTTCACCAAAAATAAGGAATAACATATGAAAATCAATCCATAAACATTATTTTGGAACATTACGGACATCCAAGTATTTCACCGCAATTCCAGGAAAACTGCTACAGAAAAATGTAACTGATAAGAGAGTGATAGTTCATGAATTTTAGTGAATTCTCATTATTGCTTCTTGTATTCAGAATAGGTCTTTAGTACTGATGTTTAAAGTATTACTAGCTCCAAAAACAAGGTTTTTAATGTATCCACTATTAAGCAGCTTCATCACCTTTTAGAAAAGTAATTTGGGAAACTCTCACTATCTGCCTTTAAACATTATTTGCTGAAAGATGAAAATCAGTAAGGTAGTAACCATATTTAAACATTCAAACTCTCTTCCTCTTTCTGTTAAACTAAATTTAGGGCTTGCCTAGCATAAAAGCACATAGAAGCAGAACTGTGAGCTGTCTGTTACACTGGCATATCTATAAGTTGCTTGCAACTGCTAGGGGGTGAATGTATGGATCACAACATTTGTTTCTCAAAAGACAATTAATTTCGGGTATTTAGAATCATGCATAATGAACATTTTGAAATGTGGTCCATTTACTATTTGAAGATACTTTTTGTTACAGAAATTAGAAGCTTAACGTTCTATGGACACTATAGCCAAGCTAAATACCTAGGCTGGAGTCCTTTTATTATGGCATTTTGTTACATATCATTAAAAAGAAACAAACAAAACCCCTTCCCATATCAACTACTGGAAACATATTTACAATTTATGGGACTTGGAAAAACACGGACATCTAAATGTTGGTGGATAAAACAATTACTGATCTGTTTTCTGCTTTCTGGATCTGAAAGCGTCTTGTTAAAGGAGACAGAGCTAACGTACTAAAGCTCTAGGGAGGGGAAGATGGAATAAAAGCATTATGGAGAAAAGATTTTCTTCAACCACTTCTTGGACAAAAATAACAAGTTTGCAGAAAGCAGATCTATTTAACAGGAGGGAACATGCATGTCATATGATGTTAAAACAATACCATTTATGTATGATTTACTTAATTTCAACGCACTGCACTTCTTTTTAAAACACATCTCACAGATTATTAGAATTATATTAAAAGACATTAAAGCACTTTATAATGCCCAACTCACTTTAAGGTGTTCTCAGAGTTTATATTTGTGTGAGACAATGAATGATAAAGAGGAAAAACTGGTATCAAACGACAAATTTGTTAGGTTGTCCTTAGTGACTACAATCCATCCTCTTAGAGACATGAAAGGTTAGCCAAAATTCAAATCATCTATAGTATACTCAGTTCTCACAGAGGTCACTTTACAATTATCTGCCCAAAGGATGTATAAAAACTATAATTTCTGATTCAGGTTTTAGTTATTCCAGACTAACACAAGTTTACTCTCATCATATGAGGGAAACAGGGGTGTCTGGACCCCCTGTCACTTTCTAGACAAGGAAGATCTCTTACAAGTGAGATCTCTTACAACTTCTCCGTCATCTTCCCTGCCCGAGAAAGCTTTTAGCAGCAAATATGATACAGTGCTAATTTCTATATACTCTATGTTCCTTCTATTTACAAAGTAGTTTTACATTTTATCATATTCCATTATACAATTTTACATAGTACCATTAACTTTCCAATTCATAGTTCTGCAATTCAATACATACTTAGATAACTGCCTTTCATGTCCTGTTATACACTTAAAAAAAAAAAAAAAAAAAAGGTAGAAAACAAGCACAGTGGTGCAATGTCCAGGCACTTTCAGTGTTGCTCAGCAAAATAAGCAAGCACCCTGTTTGAAAGCATAGTAACTTTGGAGGAAGAAAATGGTAAATTCACGCATCATGGATTTTTTTTAACATCCTTTGTACAGTTCCAAATATTCCTGAGAAAGCTCTGTAAAATTATGCTGATATGTTTATATTTCAGCAGTGGGTCTGAGTGAACAATAACTTCCATCACCAGATGTCCCGCTGATGGCGCAGAAGACATGTAAGGAGTCATGCATCCATGGCGAATGCATTGTATCTTCATGGTACATCTAGATGAAAAAAAACAGCCACAAGTTCAGTAAATGTTTTAGCTCATTATTATAATCAAGCTCTTTAAAAGGTATGTGAAAAAGATATCCAACCTTGTCTTCAAAGCTGTTTCACAAAGGCAGCACAACAAAAAATGAGAAAGAACAGTAATTTAGCAATTTCTGTAGCATTTATATATACATTCTTCTCCACATTACCAGATAGCTTTCAGTTATGACTATCCAGTCAAACAAAGAAAAAAAATTTCTACACAGAGAGAATTGTATATCTTAGCAGTGATATATATATATATTAATTAATTTATAAACATGGGGAGCATATGCAGCTAAGTATAACAAACACCCACTATACCTGTGATAAAATTTTGTACTTTATAAGCTGAAGGATGGTCTTACTGCATGGAATCTAACTGTACTGGTAGAGCTGCTCTAGAGCTTATTGAGTATTTGTTTTTCACTCCGTGGTTCATCAGCCAACAAGTTAGTCTTAATTTACATTTGTGAAACTGAGATCACTGGCCATCATAAACAGTTTCTGGACATTAGTATTCAGACACTCTCTGAAGCTTCTTGTACTTATTCAGGTGCAGTTTACCAATTTTTTGTTTTTACATTTCCCTAACTTAAAATATCAGTAGATAGGTCACAGGCTGACCCATCTGCCCTGCCACCTCAAAGCAAATGCACTGCCTGTGTTGCTTTGGGGCACTGAAAAAAATTATAAAAGGATTTGTTATTTGTAATGAAATTAATATAAATTATTATAATATAAATTATTATAATATAAATTAATATAATATACTTTTTACACTTAACTGAGTAATTTTGCAGAAGAAGAAAATGTTTCATTGTTTAAATTGCTAGATACTTGGCTCATTTGATGGCAATACAAAATTAATGTCAGCAGTTATCTATACAATTTTGTATGATTATGAACAGTGCTTGTAAACATGATGTTTTAAGTTGTTTTTTGATCAATTACAAAATACTAAAGCCCCATAGAAGAAAGTGAAAATACCTCCTTCCAGTGAGCAATTCACTTTGACTCTTCCGTTGCTGCAATATTTCACACATCAACAGAAGAGAACAAGACATTGTATTTGTAAATATGTAAAGATAATAGGGTGTGCTTTAATAATGCTTCTTTGTTCTAAGATAATCTAAACTATTATACTGCCAGAGTGCAGAACTGAGCGATTTGTTTTCAATTTGACTATTGCAGAATTCAGAAACCACAGAAGTACCAGCAGCTGCATGCAAATCAAATGTCTTGGAGAGGTTTACTTGCAAACAGTGTAGAGTAAGCAGGTGGCAACTCCTATGGACAAACATCTCTGAGCAAAATTCAACAGTGAAGTAAACAAGGTAGGGAGTGTACATGGAAAAAATGAATGCACTAAATGTGCAAAATAGTAGTTTGCACGCTAGGAAAATGGTGGTCGCAAGCAGAATATTACTTATTCTCAAACAGATCCTCCCTTATATTTCTATGACAAAATTCAGCTGTGTCATGAGACTACACATCCTGCTTCCCTGAAATGATATGGTATTTTTCCATAAAAAAAACATTTGTTTGATTTTCATAAGCATTATTTTACTGTAAATAAACGTGACTTAGAAATAGCAGCCTGGTGCAGTTATATTATTTTGCTACTTGCTCATTTTTCCTATCTACTTCTCAATTTGTTGTGGAATTTGTCTCTCTATTTTTAGGAATTTAACATGCTACATTTTTAATTGCCACACGTGGAACTGTTGTATAGAAGGTAAATAAACTATATTTAAGCAGTTTATCTACCTATGGCGTGAGAAGCTAAATGACTGTTTGTAGAGGAACTGGGAGATTTTGAAAACATTCTTCTAACTTTCAAGACCTATGAATCACAACACAGTCAGAACCATTCATCTTACATGCTTGATACTATAAATCTACATTTATTTTTCTTTCGTCATAATGAAGGCACAATTAGAGTACAGAGATAAAGAGGTTACTTCAGAAAAACATTTTTCATCTGATCTCATAGCATGATATTAGATAGATGTGGAATTGTTTCCTGAACCTCTCACCTCTCTGATGTCACTATTCAAGTGTGTTTTCCTAGAAAGATCCAACCAAATGTTAAAACATGGGTCACATAATTTAGCACAAATACCTTATCAGTGCATATGAATAGTTAGCATTAAGTCAAAATTCAAAGAAAATATCCTTTAAAAAAAAAAAAAGGAACATAAGTGGGATATAACAGGAAACGGAAATTTTGCCAGACAATTTCAACCTGTGACTTATCACAGGACTTTTCCAATGCAGAAAGCATGAAGCAAAACACGGCACAAGATTTCTGATGACCACAATAGCCAGGAAACTAATGATGTGTGTTACTGAAGACTCCACCCTGTATACCAATGCCAGGATGAGGTTTGCAAGCAACAGAAACTGGTTGTTAGGAACCTACCGAGTGTATCATTTACTTTTCACATTTAGTTATTTGCCTTTTTTGAATTTAGTTAAATTACATGAGGTGTTTCCATTTAGTTTTCAGTAAGTTTTCAACATTAGCTAATTTACAAGCACAGAGAACGACTTTTGTGGGCTCTTGACATGCAGTACATGCCTGTTCATGGATGATATCTGAAAGCTCTTTCACCATATCCCGGAAGTTTGATTTTAGTCCCTCATGGTACTCCACTTGATCCTCCTTAATGAGTCGCTCGTTGAGCTCCAGAGCAATTCCACAGGCTTGTATAAACTTCCTGGGGAGGAAAGGAATGAACTTTGTGTATTACAATTTCCCAGTCTTTTTTTTTTTTTTACCGAAATAAAACAGTTTTTCCCTGTTCCCCAGTGTCTGGGACAAGTCACATTCTAGAGGCATCCCTGGCACAGTGGGTCAGTGAATGGGGAGGGACTTCAGCACAGGATCGTGTTCTGCTGGGTTCCTTTGAGCCTGAGTGCTCAATAAAGGGGGCACACACCTGCACTGCACAATGATCTCTGACCTTCTCCAGAGCCTGTGGCACCACACACAGCTTGTAGATCTCAGATGAGCCCAACCAGCAGCAGGTGGGGTCAAAAAACAGAGGCAAACCATGCTCAGGCACAGGAGGGAAATCAATTGTACAGGGCTTGACAAATCTGGATGTATGTGATGCAGCACATGCACCACACAAGGTCAAGTTGCTAACACCAGACAAGAAATACAGATCATGGGGAGCTGTAACACTGTTTTCTTGGTTAGTGTTGCTCATTTTCTTCTCTTATTTCATAGGCATTATTTTTCTCTCTCTCTAATGAGACTGTAGTGAAAATACTACAATCATGTCTGGGATTTTTGAGAAATGTATTTATTTATTTATTTTATTTTTTGCATGAAGCAGATTATGTTTGACCTTCTCCTCTGTTCTGCAGCCATGCATGGCAGGTTTGCAGGGATTATTCCCTTATTCTTTCAATGGTTTGCTAGATTACTCAATACACTGAAGATACCTAGAATTGGCCCTAATGCTGCTTTGTCACCAGCAGATGAAATGGGTGTCACCAGCACCAAGCCATGAATGCAGGAGCTAGTGGGCAACTGGTTGCTCTCAAGAGGTCCAGAAAGTAGTGTGGTGAAGTGTGGGAACACACGTCATCCTGAGGTGAAGCAGGAGCTGCTGGATTATAAGGGGGACACTTTCCAGTGGGAAGTAAAAGGCCATGGTCTATGCACCTATTCTGGGGGACTGGAGAGAGTTAGAAAAATGCCTGTGCAAGTCACATAGTGTCCAAATATAGCAACAATCAAGAATGATGGTCTCCCATGAAAAAGGGATTTGCTTTAAAATATTTGAAGTTCATCATTATCTAGTCAAAAATCTCTTTGGAAAGATGGGGAAAAAATGCACAAAATGAAAGAGTCCTGAACACAAGACTATTAGACCTCTAATTTTCAAATGTACTTTCTATAAACTCAAATATGCACACAAAAAACTGAAGCAGGCATTCTGTCATGGAAATCACAACCCGAAGACTGGGAACACTTGACATGTATAGTTACAGTGGCTTTTTTCCATATGTCTGAGCAACCATGGCACCATCAGACCTGGACCTTTATAAGACGTGAGCATTCAGCATTTACTGATTTTGGAAACACACCAAAACACAAGAAAAGCAACTACCATATCCCAGCCAGTTGACAAGTTTTTATTACATTAGAAGTCCTACCTGAACATTTCTTTCAACTCATTCACCTTCTTAGCGGGATATTTGCTGGACTGGCTGTCACTTAGGAAAGCCCTGGCATAGGCTAAGGGACCAGCATTAACCTGGAACCAAAGAAGTAAGGAATCATTTATGATAGAACTTCAATTGAGTTGCTAAAGGTAGTTAAGAAGTGTTTATCTTTTTTTTTTCCTTGAAAATAATTAGCTTATTATTTGAATGCCACCAGCTCTACATTACTAGTATCACCAGAGGCACCTGAAGTCTTAACACTTGAGGATTGTTTTCCATCTAGGCTTTTTAAGACCAAAAGATAAAGGGAGATAAAAAAACAGAGAGGCAATCTGTTTCCTCATACTTTCCTCTTATTTCCGTTTGGCAAGCTGTATGGTCTGAGTCTTAAGGTCATATATCCGGCTGGAGAAAAGTCAGGTTCACAAAAAGGTTATTTCAGCCTGATATTTACAGTACAGTCTTCAAGAACTAAGTATAATTTAGCATCCACCCATGGACAACTAATGTGCAGCTGCACTTGGACTTGGCACTGCAAACACCCCTGGACAAAACCCTTATTGCCACGAACCACCCACAAATATGTGTGGCAAGGCAAGCTGTGCTGGCAGGATGATGGCTGCAGTGCTGCAAACCAGGTAGTTAATGATTTCTGGAAAGTAAATGTGCTGCGTTGTGAAAAGATGACTCACTCAGAGATGTGTATATAAATGTAATTTTGAATAGGTGTCAAGCCTTACCTGCACAGAAACACAGCCTTGCAGTTTGAGCTGCAGCTGGATCATGTCAACATCACCAGCAGAGCAGAGTTTTTGCAGCTCTGCTGTCTTGTCTTTTATTTCATCAGTTGCAACATCAATTGGTTTTAAATTAACCTGGTGTTCATAATTGACTGGAATTCTCTTCTTTACATATGGAAAGGAATTCGAAGCTAGCAGAAACAGCAAATGAGATTTATAGATTGAAAATCTTTTAGCAAACAGGAGTACATACAGATACATCCTTATGCTCAGAGTTTTACTTGGTGTGTGTGAAATCCTGAATAAGGCTATAATTTAATATCACAATTTATTCACTTGTAAAAATTTGCACATAGAAATGCAAGGTAAATCCCCCCTCCCAACCAGAATATCATATCACAATTTTGATTAAGAAGTTTTTACAAGATAAAAAGGTCTAAAACCAGTTGCTGATACCCACTGTCTCAAGTTCAGATGCTTGTACTTACTAGTTAGAATGGTTCTTTTTTTACACTGTTCTTCCACACTGCCATGTTTTTTTCCAGATAAAGTGTAAGGAGTCTCAAATACAAATCTATTGATGTTATGATTTCTTTCAAATTCAGTCTTTCTTTCAGAGATTTCTTTGTCTTCAAAATAGGGCTTCACATAAGTCACTTGAATATGAGCATACTTAGGGTCAAGGTCTTTAACATTGACCTGTGAAATAAGAGAGTTTCTCACTAAAAGAACAAAGGTTAGCAATTTAACTCACAATTATTTAAGTTATCTATAGGGATCAGATGTACACTCTGATTCTCTGCTGTCCTGGCCCCATTGCACACATGTGAATGACACATCAAACACTCCTTTTAACCTCAGCTGTGTTGGTTAGACCATCAGCTAGCAGACATACAAGACAATGAGGCTGTGGCACAAGAAATACCACATTTGGTGCCAAACAAGGTACATCTCGAAGGGATAGTCATATTGTGCTATCAATCAGTGCAGCACACTCCTGAACTTCCAATATGACCATATTGCTTCCCAGCCATGAGCTAGCATTTATGCAGCACTGTGCTGTACCATGCAAATCTGCAGGTTTGCACAAAACAACATTTGAGGTTTCTAGCATCGTCTTTAGTAACTAAGACATATCCACAGTTGCAACCCAAGAGCGTGCACAGTCCTTGTAGTGAGCATAAATGGATATTCTATAGGGAAAGGAAGCTATGACTATGAGGCCAGGAAAGATTTTCTCTTAGATTTGGAGTGTCAAGTAATGACAATGACAAGTAATTCTCCTTCCAATCATCTGCTTCTCTGTGCTGGTTCCCAACACCTTTCAGCAACAGGGCTCAGAGAGACGTGAATTGTCACTTCCCATTCATAATTCCCAATGCATTTATTTCTACCTGGAAGACAGATCAGCACCACACTGCCAAGCTATGCACCTTGCCCATGTGGGAGCATAGGGATGGGAGGGGCAATTGGAAGCAAGGTGCCTGTAAAAGGGCAGAAGACCAGGCTCACTCCTCCCTCTCTACTGGCAGAAGGAAGGGATGCTGCGTCATCTCCCATCTGTCAGGTCCACAGAGCAAAGCTCATCTTTCTGTGCTGCATTTGCACAGTGCTCAGAGCAGTGTAGTCCCAGGCCTGACCAGTATTAGTAGAGTACAACTGGTATTTCTGTCAGTGCACTCATCAGTGTACTCTCTAGTATGTGGCCCTGACATTCACTGCATTTTGTTAGCTTGTTCATGCATTTTAACTTTACCTTGTTGGAATCCTGGATAATTTTTACAGTTTCCGACCCAAACTTTTCTCCATAAAGTTTAAGAAGTCTGAGAGAGATCTCTGATAGGCCTGTCAGCTTGGGCTCTTTATAGATATATTCCTTTCCATCTTCTTCTTCAAAGAATGCCTAGTAGTAATCATAAACAAGGCATGAGGAACAGATGAGTTTCTTCTCTTGGAAAACATTATTTCAGATTTGCTACTTTGAAAGCAACTTTCTACTAACATTTCAGAAAGTGAAGAAGGTTTAGAAGACTATGACTTGCACTAAATCTCACAATGTGGTCTGTTTAATAGACTCCTTCAAAAATTGCGCAAATAAATTTTTAAATTCCTCAACAAATATAAGCATGTCATTGCTAAACACAAAGGCGTTAGTATGACTAATGAGAAATCTAAACAATGTGGAAGAGGGGTTTGGTCAGAGGTTGACTTTTAGGAAGGTTGGAAAGAGGCAACTAGGAGAAAAAAAACAAACAAACAAACAAACAAAACAAAAAAAAAAAGCACCAAAACCAGGGATAAAGAAGGAGTAGAAAAACATAAATTTGCCAAGTCCTGAAAGCAGAGCCATGTGAAAAATCTAAAGGAAAGGATTTTGTGTAAGCCAACGGGGACTTCAAGCAATAAATAAAGAAATGTGCTTCCACTGTTTTGATTCTTCTTGTATTCAGGGAAGTGGAACTCAGTGTATTTGTTGTAAACAGAAACAAAATTGCACCAAAGGTTGTGCCTGCATTGCCAGTTCTTCCTGTAATGGAAACAGCCTGAAAGCTTCATGCTTTGGCAAGTTGCTCCAATCAGAAATTGTGACATTATTAAAACTATCTGTATGTAGCTGACCTATAAAGCTGACAAAGCTTGAAAATGGAAAACTGGATCAAGTATTGTTTGTCAGGATGGTATGTTACATTGCTTAGTTTTAGGGATTTATTTCTAGATTCTAGAAAACCAAACTAGCAGTTGTTTCCTTTTATCTGTTGCTAACCATATTAACTTTTTACATACCCAAAGTATGAAGTATGAAGACAAAATGCTGCAGCAAAAGTCACTGATCATAGAATCATAGAATGGCTTGGGTTGGAATAGACCTTAGGGATCATCTTATTCCAACCTATGGAATTAAAATGCCATGACAGAGAGTCCCTTCCCAGATTTTCTGTAGCTCCCCTTTAGGTATTGGAGGGCTGCTATAAGGTCTTCCTGGAGCCTTCCCTTCTCCAAGCTGAACATCCCCAGCTCCCTCAGTCTGTCTCCATAGGAGAGAGGCTCCAGCCCTTTGATAATCTTTGTGGCCCTTTTCTAGGCTCATTCTAATATGTCCATGCCCTCCCTGTGCCAGGGGCCCCGGACCTGAATGCAGTACTCCATGTGGGGTCCCAGGAGAGCAGTGCAGAGAGGGAGAATCACCTTCCTCAGCCTGCTGGCCACTCTCCTTTTGATACAGCCCAGGATACGGTTGTCTTTCTGGGCTACAAGTGCACGTTGCTGGCTCATGTTGAGCTTCTCATCAACCAACACTCCCAGGTCCTTCTCCTCTGAGCTGCTCTCAATAAAGATATGTTGTTCGTGAAATGACAGTGGTGTTCAAAGGTACAAACCCATGATGGTTTCAGGGGTATTCATCACATCTTCTAAAAGAAGGAACCAGGAAAGGAAGGGCTAATATCATTTACATAGTATTTTCTAAAGAGGGAATCTGCATTTCCCTTGGGGTTATGGGTCCATAAGCAGAAGAAGATAGTCCAGAGTTGCAAGGGAGATGAGAAGTAACACACTTTATTAGATTAACTGCTCTAGGTGGAAGAAAAACCCATGCAACTACTTTCGGGTTCAGAAGACTGCATCAGATACAGTAAGATCACACTCTTCCAGACTGAGCCCCAGATCTCCATTTTTCCAACTACCCCAGCTAATGAAAAATACTATCTATCCCTAAAAGTATGAAACCAACTCTGATACATATTTTGCCTCCAGCTTCTATGGTAAACTTTTACTTTACTAATATTTAGATGGGAGCAGCATTTGTCCGCAAAAGAAAATATATGTTACTATTACTGTTTATAATCTATGGTTGAATACTATTACTGGTTATATACTATACACGCTAAATTGCATTTGTGTAACTTGTAACTACTATAATTTTTTTAAAAAAGGAAAATTTCTAAACCCACTAAGCCATTTTCTTACTGCTGAGTTGCTTTATGAAAATCCCATCAGCTTAAACATAAAATTTATAATAAATCAAGTGCTCCTAGAGAGAGATACAAACACTCACCTCAAGGGTGCAATTCCAAAACACAAAGACACAACACACAGGTGGAGCACCAGAGGAGCTTGTAGGTTTTTCAGCTTAAGACCTGACCAAGCAGCAGCTTTATGGATCTGGATGCCAGGTGAGCGGTAGCTGGCAGGCCTGTGTATATACTTACTTGTCCATAAAAGGCCACTCTGAAAAAAGTTCCAAGAAGCCTCTTCCTTGTGTGCATCACTTCCAATATCTTAGCATATGCTCCATGAAGCGTTCTGTATAGTTGAGTAAGTTTCTGAAAAACAAATCTTGACATCATTAGAGCAGAATTACACAAGCAGGAAATTCTAGCTAACACTGGAAGCTACTGAGTATTTGATCACAATCCATTGGAGAATGCAAATCAGAATTTCTAAAGAGGTTGAGTTCATGTAGTTTCTTTCAAAAAACCTCAGTCTCAAGCAAATTTTGGCTTCAGGTCTGAAAGGTACAGTGGACTGCAATAAAACCACTGTCTTTCAACAGAACACAGCCTACCGTCTCAGCATGTTCTCTGACTAAGCCTTTAAGGGTAGACCAGCTTGCAGTATTTTACTCAGAAATTATTTTCTGATTAAAAACAACTTTATGTTGAAAATAATAAATCAAGACTTCTCATAGCTTTATTAATGTAGCTGGATGCTTTCCTGAAATGGAGGGGATCACGGGAGAAGAAGGGAAAGGGGAGCACTGATCAGCATTTGAGCCTTGCTGGGGCACAGATCAATGCAGGTGTTAGGGAGTAGCAAGACAGTAACAGTTTCCTTCCTTCCTCTCTGCTAGCCACTGAGTTACTTGAGGATCTAGTCCTCTCTTTGAACAGTCCACACCTTTCTTAACCCTTAAAACACTCAAGTGTCTATGTATTAAAGGACAAAAAGAATCTATGGCTTTGATGAGCATATGGGAATGACAGCTTTATTTTAGGGAAAGGAAGATGGGCATTATTCACTAGCTATGTCTAACTATGGTCTTCCACGTCTAGGAATGCTTTAACTTTATTACCCTCCAGACCACTGCTTTCATTCATTTGTTTAACGACCAGCAATGAAGCACAATGTGTGCTTTACAGACTACAATCCATTAACTCAGAATGTGAGAAACAGAAGTGTCTTGTTTTTAACCTAGCAACCTATGAAATTACCTGATACATACAAACTACTTCAAAATGAGTACCTCAAATTCACGCCGTTTTTCATAAATAGGAATGATCAGTTTGGAAACTTCAGAAATTGTTTCGTAACGCTCTGCTTTCCACAGACCATCTATACATTGCTCCAGCAGCTCGACTAGGACCTCCTACAAGAGCAACCAAATGGTTGTTGTTAAGTCAAAGAGAAGATAAACCATTTGAGCTTCAAATACTTTAATAGGTCCCAGTATAAGTGGCCACAGCTACATAAGTTCAAACACTTTGTGTTCCTGGCCTTTCCAAATGTATGCTAAACTGTGAAGGGGAAAAAAAAAGTTAGTTTTTAAAAGTTTAATTCTTAGTAACTCATCAATCAGCACAGTAGCCAGCAAGTATGCCTTGGTTATTTAGCTATCTCCCTAGGAGAATGCCAAAAGTTTGGGAGGATATGGAGATGACAGTTCTGGAAGATAGAGGTACATAACAAAGAGGTATGTTCAAGGAACATGCATGTAATAGCAATGGGATGTGCTGCTAAAGATCCCCAAGCCTAGTCTTAATGAATGGACAGTCAAGCAGCTAGGCTGCAGGGCTACCTCAGTCACCCATGTGGCCCACCCAGTTGCACATGGATGGAGCAGAAGTAATCGTGACTCTCTGGAACTTACGGGAGGATCTTTCTGTTTCCCCAGTGCCCTGCTATGATCTCTAGATTGTTCTGTTACCATGGTGTCCTGCAGCACAGCCCAAACTCAAGGGGAATCTAAATGGACCTCTTGCTTAGCGGAGCTTGACTTACACTCTGTGCCTCAAAAATACCAAACTGTGCTGTCCTATGCTGGCAAGGGCTAGAATTTGCATAACGTGGCAGACAAAGTTTGCGGTGTAGCTTTTTCACTCTCAGAACTAGAAAAGCCTTTCAAAGGAACCAAGAACTTGCACCAGATTTACCTATCTGAATTGTACCCATAACATCTGTCAACGAAGAGTTCTCTTGGGAAATTGCCATGGAACAGCCTTCCTTACAGATGACAGTGCACAACTACAATTTGCTAAAGCTCACATGAGCATGGTTTAACACTAAATCCTATTAGGTTATCAAATTTTCCATAGTCTATACTACAGGACCTCACCTCACTGTAATGTACATCCATCATCCCACCATCTTCTTTCATTGCACCTTCTTCATCAATGTTGGGAGTGATTTTCCTGAAGGCAGTGCATCCACTGGGGAAGAGTTCTGTAGCAGACAAAATAAAATGTATTCATAGAATAACTTTTCTCAAATGCATCGTGCTTCAGTGGCCAAAGAAGTCCATTTGATAGCAAAGTCCTAAAGGCAGCAGGGGACCCAACTCCCATTTTTGCTACTGATTTGCTATCATGGGATTGAACACATAAGAATCTCTCCAGCCATTTGCCAAAGGAGTCATTCCTAGTATGTGACTAACACCAACAACAGATCTTCCAGTGTAGTATCTGGAAGTCACCTTTGACCAACCCATTAGGACAGACCAGCATATATTTTTGCAAAGAAGTTGCAAGGAGAAAGCTACCACTGGATGCTGAAGAGCAGGATAGGAAGTGAACAGGGCAGTATACTCCTAGCAGAAACCATAGTTATGCACCCTGAAGCTTTGAGTAGTTCAGCCTGTATTGAACTGTTTGCAGCCTACATATATGTAAACAGTGTCTGTGACAGAGATAACACAAGGTATATCATTTAATATTCCTTCAGACTTGTTCCTCTTCTTTTTTACCACTGGTTGTGGACAGCAGCTTCCAGGGTACAAATACAGATGGTTCAACTTTCAATGCTCTCCCCTCTGCAACCATATGAAGTTTACATACATATCAAAAAAAACATGTGCCGATTTTTTCCATTTAGCCAACACACAGAATTTGAAGGAACTTCAAGCCCCCTGAGCAAAGGACTCAGAGACCTTTCCAGCCAAGGCAGTGCACATAGTCAACTTCTGTGTGGCTTTAACTTTTAAAAGTAGTAGAAAGTTAAGTCTCTTTCAACAATACTCCCTTATGTGGAAACAAGAAATGGGGTCAATATATCTACTGTGGAATAGGTTTTTATAAGAAAACCTGCAAAATGTTATGCTCTTACTTGAGAATATACAAGATTGTCCTTGCTTCCTGTTTTGCATTAAACCACACCACTCTCTTTTTTTCCAGTTGCTTTTATATATTTGTATAGTTAGGCTATAGCTTCATTTTTTGACTGAATTTTGACTGCTTCTATATAGTTTTCACTAGTTTTCTCCAGTTGCCTATAGTGATACTTCTGATGAACATACATACAGCCCGTTTGTAAAATGGGCTTCCCCTGTGAGCACATTTCCTAATGTGAAACACATCTGAACATTTAAACAGAGACATAATGTGTCAGTTCTTATTTTTCTCAGCAAGGTGCCAACATAACTGTCTAAGAAGACCTGGACAGTCTAGTAGATGCCTGTGTTTGAACACTTAGATTATTTTCTTCAAAAATACTCACCTTCTTCTACCTTCATCATGTCACGCTGCATTTTTTTTTCCTTTTTAGCATGTTCAGAAGAGATCAATAAATAATAATTTACCAAATCATCATTCACCACTGCATTGTCTTATGCCTCTTAAACAGTAAACACTTACTTACTTTTTCTGTGCAGGAACTCTGCAACAAGGGCTGCTACATGAACATAACACATGGCTGCCTGCAAAGTATAAAGGGAAAATTAAAATGTCATCTGAACATCTGTCTTGTTAGGCACATTGTTTTTAATTATGTAAATTACCTCTGAAAAGTCTCCATTTTTCACATGTATCTTTGCCATACTGTCCAGCCATGTTTTCCGGAGCTCTGGGGTGCTTGCATAAGATTTAGCTAAACTGTACTGTAGATCTATCAACATTTCTGGATCTTTTTCATGTTCTTTCATTTGGGCAGTAGCCATAAGCACTGTACGGATTCTCTTCGTCAGATCTTTGACTTCAGAAGGAAAAGCAGTTGCCTGGTACAAAACAAATTTAATTAGAAGCAAACACAGAAACAAAAGGTGTTCTAGGCTTTGTCAAAGACCATTGGTACCCTTTAAGCCCAAAATCCACTTGCTGTCAGTCTGAAAAAACAAAGTATAGGGGATAGCCCTGACTGTAGCTTTTACCTACTGAACTCACAGTTTATACAGTAAACAATATTTCATACTCAATTAAAGATATTTCAATCTGAGCATGCACAGGGCCAATCTTTCCTGGTTGTGCACAGGATGTCAGGCTAGCTATTCCTGTGCTGAAGTGCAGCAGGTACTTCTGCATCCTAAGGAGCGGGTGTGAGGGTGAGACAGAGGTGCTCCTTGCACGTGAATGCCACAGAATGGAACCGTAAACCGTAAACTCCTGAAGCATTTTTCTCTTCAATCAACATCTGGCTTGTTAGTATCTGATGTGCTCACTCTATAATTCCTAAAACACCAAAGGCATTTGTAGAGCTTCCCACCACTGGAATGTATTAGAGGAAAAAACACATGCTTAAGTCTGATCGTCTACTCTGAGGAGGATCAGCACTGAGTTAGAGCAAGACTTGTCCAGCCAAGTTTTGATAATCCCCAAGGACAGAAATCTGACCTCTTTTCTGGACCCTGCCCCACTATCTTGGAAAACAAATTTTTCTTTATGTAAAGTTGGAATTTCCCTTGTAGCAACTTGTGTTCATTGCCTCCCATCCTGCCCCTTTGAGAAGAGCCTGACTTCCTCATCTCTATAACCTCCCTTTTTGGTAGTAAAAAGTAGCAGTTAGAAGCTTCCTCATCTTTCTCTTTTCTGTATTGAACCTGGTTATTTTCTCTCTCCTTGTGCTATGTCTGGACCTGTGCACGGCATTCTCTCCACCATAATAGAATCTCTCTTGTACTGGGAGATCTGTCTTTTACTTATTTATGTACGTAAACTAGATATAATGATGGTCTCATGATATAAAATAAGATCAGCAAAATTTGGATCAGTGAAAAGCTTGTAAACATACATGTATGTGTGCAGAAGAGAGATGAAGTTTTTGTCAGGTACATCCTAACTATAACTTTGCTATATCACAATTCAACACGCAACTGAGGTTCTCATTCTGCCTTTAGGTCATAGGATGGTCATAGAATTGTAAAAGTCTTCTTTTTCATTTTTCTCAGTCCTACACTGGCAGCTACACCATGCGCAATGAAGCAAGTTGTAGTGATGATATATTGCTCAATGGGTTAGGTAGAAGCTGTTCATTCTAATGCAGAGACTGTTATTTTCCAAAGAAATAAAACCATTAATCTTTACAAAAGAGGACTTTCATAATATTACTGACAATCAGTTAATTAATTTTAATTCCTTCTAATTATTTCCTTTAGGCAACAGGCCTCCCTTTTCTTTCCTCTCAAAGCTGGATGTTCTTAGAAAGCTCTTTGGAAGCCCTTGAAAGGAGCACCCTATGTGAAGTGTAACCTGAATTACTGTGCTCTCTCTTCTTGCCGTTAGGCATCACAGTGGAACGTGACGCATGGTACAGCTGGCCCTACTGCTGTTGCTATAAATCTTGTTTACTGAGCAACCAGGCCAGCGTGTGCTTATAAATCATACAGTTAGAATAATTAGGCTTACCCTTAAACATGAGCATGCACTTTCCTTTAGTGCATACATACCCCATCTTGCATTAATGGCTGATAGCACATGTGATTTATCTTCTCCAACCTACCTTCATAGGCCTGTCACTGTTTGCAAAGTTGTTAATGATGAGCAAGGAGTCCTGAAACCTCGTCCCACCGCTGAGTGCCACATCTGCTATTAACTGGCTCACTGCAATTATTATCTGTTGAGACAGCATAGGGGCTTTATTTAAACGAGCCCTAATAGAAAAGATTTATTGTCACAGTTACATAAAAAGCTTATAAAAAAACCATATCTTTCCCACAGTGTAAGCAACATTTGTTGTGGCTTTACTGTCTGATCTCCCATGGACAAACAGTCCCCAGAGGACCAAGCTGCTTTGCTGAACGGCAAATTCACAGAATTAACAAGATAACAATCATAACACAAATCCTGATGCAGAAATTAGTACATTGGTTACCTTCTTACCTGACTTATTACAACCCAGTGGGTGTTCACCTGCCCCTCTAGGTATTTAAATTTGCTTTAAAAAAGAAATGCTTCAAAAGCAGCTCCAGAAAAATCCCTCCTGCCCCAAAGGTGGCTCTTCTTGCCATACCTCACACCCCATGCCAATCAGCACCCGAGGCAGAGATGTGTCTTGTAGTTTCAATTCCAAAAAATCAACAATTTGGAGTGCTTGATGGCAGTGTATTTCACCCAATGGGCCCTAGGCCAATCTCTGAAAACAGGGATTAGTTAAAGCCTGGAAATCAAGAGGCATTTTGTCCATATAAAAGATTGGCAAGATTTGCTCTTTTTTTTGAAATACACAACAATTCCTCTGCAGACATGTGGTAACACAGCTATATCAACATATCTGTTCATTAAATCTGAGGCGTCCCGATCTCTCCCTTTTCCCCAGTAACTGACCTGAAGATGTGTTCTCAGGAATGTTCTTCTTTTGGTGAACTCAAAGTTATTTCTCATCAGCAGATACAGAAGAGCGGAGGCTTCATTCCTTGTGGAGGCCACCTTTGAAGTGCAACACTTCAGGATCTCATAGCAGAGGGCAGCGCACATGTTCACCCTTCCCTTGAAAAACGCTGAGGGAAACTTCACAAAAGATATGCAAATATTAGAACATACTCCACAAAATAATACCTACAGAGCTCAGATGGGCAGGGGCATGGGGCAACATAGTGGACTCCAGCCTGGACAGCCTAAATAAAAATTCTGCTAAAGTTTCATGCTCAAAAGTATTTGTGGGAATGAAATCAGGATCTATTTTTAACCACATTTCCTAAAGCGACGTGACCTTAGCTGTCACACTTTTTGGGGATGTGCTTGTATATGTCCATCTATCCCTACTCCCAACAATTTTTGGTCCGTGCAAATTCTCATCGTATTGGACAGAGAGAATCCTGTCTCATGCTTTTGCAAAAGCCATAAACACTGGCAGCAGGGCAGAAAGAGGTCCCACAGACATTCCCGCCAAAGGCTGCTGTGTGAGGTGTCAGAAAACCTGCTGTATCTTGCCCACAAGTCCAACCCTGCTGGGAAACATGACCTGTGATGCTTGCACAGCTACTTCTACAAGTCCCAGAAAAAATGCCTAAAGTCACAACTCAGGAATTCAGGAAAGCAAATAAGGGACACACTTGTCCCAGAGTACCTAAAATATGCAGTGACCCCACAAACTGAGCCAGCCCCAGGAAGCAGCAGGACAAAGCCAAACCACAGCGTGAGCTACTTTGGTTAGAAACAGGGCTTGGGGATTTGCAGCCGGGTGAAGAAAAGCAGAAAGGGAAGAGCAGCAGCCTGCACTGCCACAGCACGTCTGTCACCTTAGCAAACACCTATTTCAGCGCATGTCTGCGGGGGCGAGCTCAGCCATGCCTGAAAAGCAGACAGCTGCAGCAGTGCATTGCCCCGATTGGCAGCAGCCTCCATGCAGGGCTTGCTGGAGCAGGGGTGCCAGCAGGCATCCATCCGTCCTTGGTCAGAGTGGTGGCTGGCTGTGAGGTGGGACTGCACACTGCTTCCTTCCACCCCTGCCACAATGGGCTGGGTGCAGAGAAGCAGAACAAGGCAAGGTTTTGTGCTGGCACGCAGCCGCCTCCACAGCCACCACAGGGACTTGGCTGGAGAGGGGTGCGTCCTGGTGTGAGCGGAGGCTGTTCAGGCATCATGCAGCAGCATTTTGCTCCCTCTGCCAGGGACCAAGCCCTAGGGAAATTCCTGGCACAAAGAGGTAACTGTGTTTTCTGTCTATTTGAGGGAGAGGATTTGCTCAGTTCATTCAAGACACAGTGGTACTGAGGGGGCATGGTCTGTGAGTCACCTCTCTCTGTCCTAGCATATCCCCAAGGGAAATGACAGTAAACGCTGTCAGAGTATTCCCTCACATCCTCCAAGTCAGAGGTTGGCGATGTTACCTTGGCCCTCTATTCCTTGCATTAAATATATATGACTCAGAAAAGAGTGTAGGTACTGCTGTGGCAACCACCACGGCATGCTGGTGGGCAAGCTTTAAAACAGGAATCTAGGAGCTGCATCTAGGAAGACTACAGCATTAGGATTACACCGAGCCACATAGGTTACAAGGCAGCATGCTTACTGCCCAACTATTTGATGTTCTCTGCCTCTTGCGGTATTTTCAGAAAAAAAAAAAGGGAGAAAAGAAGCAAATAAGTATCATAGTAAAACAGGGCCAAGAGGGTCACGTGTACACTTGGGAAAGGAGCTATTAAGTAACTGCTGCCTGTTGTAATGCAATCCTCCCATAGTGAGATAGGATCACACTAGAAATTGGGATTAGCACAGAAATGGCCACAGTGATGTCAGATTGGGCATGCATGGGCAACCAAGAAATTGTGTCTGGCACTGGCTCTTGGCATGCATCACTGCTTGCCTGCAGAGATTTAGCGAATATTTCCAACTCAGTGCTAGGGAGAAAACTTTGCCTGAAAATCTGGACAACAAGCCCCAAATCTCTCCCTGTGTGCTCCTCTCCACTGTGCACCAGCTCCAGGAGGAAAAGCTGTGGCCTGCTCATAGCCAGTCCGCGTCCCTGAGCACCTCCCTCCTGGAGAACGATCCCAAGCAGATGCAATCACATGTGGTGCCAGGGCTGCAGACCCAAGGGTTTATGCCTGCTGCAGCTTGGACCAGGTGCTGACTGTGGCTCTCCAGCTGGCAGGAGAACACAAACTGAGAAGTGCTGAGAAACATTGTATGTGGCCATGACCCCGTGTGCTCCGGAGCAGTATGTTTCTGGTCCAGTCCTAATATGAAGGGCTGGAGCAGGAGTCAGCACAGTGAGAGGCTCCAGACCAGCCTTGGCACAGTAAAGTAGGGCAGAAAGCTTTATGCTCCTTCCTGCCTTTCAAAGTTGTGGGCATCAGTTTGGACAAATCACAGCCTGATGCTGTGAAATTACACTAATGGGGAAGGAAAGCAAGGCTTAACATGGTCAGATGTAATCAGCAGTTGCAGGAAAGGAGCAAAGCTCTGCTACCTTCATACTCCAGGGCCTGGGATTGGCGATGCCTCTAACAGGCCCTGATAGTATGAATGCACCAAGGGACAGAGAGGCATGGAGCTGGCAGCTACATGGGGTTTCATTCACTCTCACATCCACTTGTCTCTTTAATGCAGGCAAATGATCTCAGCCTTCTACTCTGTGCATCTTTTCCTTCATAACAATTTAAAGACCATTCCCAAGCATATACATACGTATTCATCTATCTGATGCTCTGAAAAGAGGTTTAGATTTTAAGAAAACCTGGGATATTAAACAGGAATATTGTAGCTATTATTGCTTCTTCCCAGCCAGTAAAGCAGACAAATCTCCCTTTCCAAATTCCTGGCACACATGTATGCAAGCAGCATTCATTTTCAAAACCAAAACCAAATATGCAAACAATTATAAACCTCCTTTGTTCCTTGCTTTCTTGCGACATTTCTATTCTGAATCTCTTGCCTATGAAATAACTAGGTTTAATGAAGAAATAAGGGTGTTTTAAGGCAGATTTTGGGAAGTGAAATAACTCTCAAGAGGTTTTCCCTCCAACAACTATTTGCTGTGACACTAGATAAAAGGGGGGGCCTTTTCATTTTAATTATTAGCTGCAGAAGGCCATAAAACTGACAAATGGTCTCTTCTAGCTGCGTCAGAGGTATAATTCACTTTTGGTTTTCTTGAAATTAACACTTTTATAGCTAGCAATGATATGCAACTCAAAACAAAACAGCTCAACATTCATATTTCAAAACAAACTTGCAGAAAAACATGCCATCCTTGCACTTGTTGTGAAACGCAGTGATGCCCCATCTATTTTATTGTTGCTTCGGATCTTAGAAAAGCCTTTCAGAGGACTTAAAAGGAAGTTTGGGACCCATGTGGTTAAGGAGTTGGCAAAGAAATCACTTCCTTATAGATACCATCTGCTGGGCTCATATCTTGCTTTTACAGAAGCAACACCGTGTCCTGTCATAAGGGAAATGTGAGAAATTAACTGAAAGCAATTTTTCAAATCTCTGAAGACTCATAATGCCAAATTCAGTGTGGATTCAGGATGGCAGGAATCCAAGAAAACCACCCAAATGCCTGTCCTCGCAGCTGCCTGGAATGCAGCCTTCATTGCTGCAATCAGCATTTCGTACAATGAGTGTGTAACCCCTGAAGGGCTCCAGGTTTTGAAGGCTGATGGTGAGATCAAGTTGAACAGGTGTGCAGCTTTGGCTTTGCATTTGAACAAACACAGAAAATTTGCCAAGAAGGCAAGGAGGAAGGTCTCTTCTTTGCTATAGGCAAGAAACAATACTTTCATCTATACAAACTTGCAGCTAATAAGGGGGACAGTGGTGCAGAGAGACTATGTTCATGTGGGGTCTATGTAGCTCTGCAGCAGGATGTATTTCAAAGATAAGCAGATCACAATCAAGCAGAAAACTTGAAAGATACTGGGAAAGGTAAAACAATAAACATATATTAGACCCTGTAGAAAAACTAAGTGATTCCTGCTGGTGACAGGCTTTTGGCAGGCTTTAAGAAGCCCAATGGAGAAAACATCATGTAGGAAACCATGCTGTCTGGAGCCAGATAGGTAGCTAGTGAGACTTCTGCATTTTCTGCTTTTCACATGTCTGGTCAGAACAAACCTAAAATCAGCCCTAGACATACTCATATTAGCTCTTAGCTTTTATGTGTAGTTATAGTAAAATAATCATAGTACAGATTTTTACCACCTTTGAAAAACAGTTTTAGCAGTCTCTTTCTTTCATCAGATTTTGTTCAGTGACTCATGCAAGACCTCCTTTGGAAACAATACTTTTCTGCATATCAATCACATGCTGTGCTGCCTGGCTGCAATCTGAAGCCATATGAATTTACCTCATTAATGAAGTGTTGCATTCAGGTGATTTGAGAGCTTTTAATTCATTTTAAATTTATTATAACTGTGCAGCTTGGAAGCAGCGGAGTTTGTGTGTACATCTGGTATCAAAAATGTACTTATGAGAAGTGGCAAATTTTGATACACGTGAAAGGAAATGTCAGCAATAGCATCAGTTCTTGTGTGGTTAGCTGTGGCTTTGTCACTGCATGAGCTCAGGGGATTAAACAGCCTCATAGCTCAGAAAAGTGTAGGAAGAGGTTCAGCAGGTGCTAGCCTCTGTTAAATGCAGCCCAAGGCTAGAGGATGAGCAGGTCCTCAGTGCAAGTACTGTTCAAGCAATAATACTGTTAGCAATATTGGCAGTTTGGGGAAAAAAGAGTCAAGAAGCATCAGCTTTGGGTAGAAAGGATACTAATCCTTAATAGCAGTTGTGCGACCCAGGCTCATGAAGGAATTCCTTGTGATTTCTCATTTTGTTTCCCGGTATACAGCAAATAATAATGGCTGTAATAATTGTTTTAAAGACATGCCCTGGTTAAGAAGCTATTTTCTAAATCTTATCTTCAAACTGCACAAAATAGCAGTTTAACAGGAGTTAAACTTTTTAAAGTTAACTTAAATATTGCTTTATATTCTGTCATGTCTAGGCAAATTCTCCTGCACCTTTAAGTTAAGCATTACATACCTTGCTAATAAAAGCTCTCAGAGAGGCAAACACATGCTTAAGAGCTGCTTCTGACTGCCCATTTTTGAGAAAAGCAAGGTGAATATCAAAAACCTTCTTCATGAGTGGATTATGGCCATCGTTGCTTAAAAGCTGGGTCTGGAAAGCAAGAAGAGAATTTACTTTGCAGCAAGGTTGTGCCTGAAGCTGAAAATGAAATAGATAATTTTGCATAATTAATCACACTAATTCTTAAGCCAGAGAAGGAGCAGAGCCTTTAGTAAAAATATAACCAGAAACTGTGACAAGCAGTACAAACTTACACTGTTTGGTCAGATGCTATTTAAATAGCAGAGAATAAAACAATACATTTTATTATTATTGCATCACTAATTCTAAAACCTAACACTTTTAGGTTTTGGACAATGTTCTGTGCAACGTTCATCAGTGGTCTAGAGATATTTTAAATAAAACAGGCTGCTACCACCATAACAGTTACACTCTTTTTCCATTTCATTTTATGAGTCTCAACAAGTGTTTTATTGCTGTAGTAAATCAGTAAATCACTTCCCTTGTCTTTTGCAGAGTTTTGACTAGTTGCACCTTCTGGAGAACCCATCTCCCTTTTCCCTCCTCCCCTGTAGACAGATGGCAAAACAGAATTACCTAGAGAGGATTAATATAGTTTCATGTCAAAGTTATCTTGCCTCTCTCTCTGCCATCCTTGCAGCCACTGTGCAGGAAGCCTGGCACATTGTGGCCACCCAGCAGGAATGCTCCATATCGATAGATCAACAGTCCCCTGTATGATTGTCAGCCCAATTGACCTTTTGTCTGGCTTGGATTTGTCTTTGACATCCTATACACATCTTGTAGCAGAGCAAGTTTAGAATCCATACTTTTAAACTTTTAAAATTATTTATATTGTCAATAAGAACAGCATCAGCACTTTTACTGCACACTTCTGTGTGGTAACACCGTATAACCATAAAAGCAAAGCAGAAGCCCATTAAAGCGGAAGGGAATCCAGTCTATCCTGTGGTTTGAAAATCACATTGTTTTGTGGTTCAGCTATATTAAAAAAGAGGCAACTGTGAAATTCAAGCAAGGTTTAACTCTTGCATCTAAATCCTTCTGCTATTGCAAAACTATTATGGAGTAATTTAATGTATGCACCAGGATGGTCTTTTTGCTCCATAACAGAAGCAGAGGATACGCTTTGTCTTCATGTTTTTCAGTACATCTAAAAATGAAGTCTTCATTGTGCTTACTCTGAAATACAGAGTTGTTCTTGCGACATTATGAAAGACACATTGCAATTGGCAGGATTCCTCCAACCACACTTCAAGAAGAGCTTTTCTGGAACAGTTTTTCAGTATTTTCTTCCCAGCCTAGGGTTCTCTCCGTCACAAAGGCTTTGATTCCTGTGGGTGGCAAGAACTGCCAGGAGTGTGAATCACTATATGGAGAAGACTTCTGCCAGCAGCACTGGTCTTATCTGGACCAGCAACCACATGTGGAAAGCCTTTTCCACTGGGACATCCATGTACTACAATTCAAAGAATCTGGGTCTCACTTCTAGGCAATTTATGGTAGAAAACAGTGACTATTGTGAGCATGTTCATTTCCCTTTCCTCTGGTCCCTACTTTCTATATGATGTACATTTCCTCTTATTCTATTTTTGTAATGCCTACACTCATGGTATAACATCCACGTAATTTTCTCTGGTCTTGCAATTTTGAAGAAATTGTGAGATTGCATAAGTGCATAAGGCTTGTTGAGCCTGTGAACACTTAGTGTTTTGGAAAATAAACAAGCTGCAAATGATTTACTTTTGTAAATCCTTTGACAATCCGTAATTCTAAGAGAATGGGTCAACAAAAGCAACAAGCACACAGAAATACAGCACACTATTCTCCAATACTTTTGACTTCAAAGCTGACCTTGAAACTCTGAGTGAAAAAAGAGATGGTGTCCAGAACAGTCAGGCACACTTCAGTGGCTATATTGCCCTCCAGTAATGCTTGGTGCACAATATCTGCTTCTGAGGTGCCTGCACCTGTGGACAGAAAAAAAATGAATCAGGAGGAAACAGCATTCAGTACTCCAGCTCCCACAAGATGTAAATAATGATATAGATTGGTTCTCCCTTTACACTTCCCTGGTGTTGTGAGATGAGGTGCACATAGCAAGATGCTAAATTTGCCGGCTCCATTTAGAGAATGCCTCAGCCTGATGCCAGCCAAAAAAAACAATGTCAGTATTTCCCCTTAATCCGTCTTTAAAGCCAGACACAGACTGAGGTGTACAAGTTTCACCCACAGAAGGGAAATGGAAAATACCCACATGGAAAGGCTTAGAGCAGATCCCAGCCCAGGTCTCTGTGTAGGGCTGAACTGCACACCAGGGCAACTCTCCTGTCTGCCAGGCTCACTACTCAAACCAAGGTATCACCTGCGCTCACTCCAAGACAAGAAGCTGAGTCATGACAGGCAAGTGGAAAAGCCCTAAGTCCCAGTGACTCAGATATCTCCCCTTCAAATCTAGTAACATTGCAAGAGAGAGTGGTGACCACTGCAATTCTGCAGAGTTCAAGTATCCCCATGCAACCAAGAGCAAATAGCAAATGGCTGCATGAAGTTTTCAACAGGCTAAAACTGCATGATCCCCTCTCACTCCACTGTACATACTGTGGTTGAGTGTGAAGGATGTGTCCAAGCTGCCCAGGTGCTGGAGCCGCACCTGCATCCCACCAGCTCTGCTGCGGAGCACTGGCATCGTCTGGGATTTCCGATCAGCTGCCACGTGCTTGGATAACCAGGCGTCGTGCACCCTGCAAGGGGAAGCGAAGGCTGTGGGATGGGACAAGGAGCAGAAGCCACACCACTACAGGATTACACGAGGTACCTGGATGGACACCTGGCCTCCCTCCCACAAGCTAAAGTGTCTCATCCCAGCCAACCCCAGGACTGACCAGGCTACCTTGGTCCCGCCTGCTACAAATGGCTTTAGAGCGAATGAGACAGCAGAGCTGCTGCTCAGGGTGCTGAGACGAAGCTGTGACTTGTGTCTCACCTGCAGCCAACCGTGGGGAACATTGCAAACCTGCGCAGGCATCCAGGAGTGCCTAGGGCCGGGGGTGTCATGCAAGGAGCTGGAGGGGAAGGAAGGGGCACAGTGCTAAAAGGAGCACGGTGCTCTGCACGGTGCTCTGCTCCCTGCATGACACTCAGCAGAGTCCTAGCCCCGACCCTGCAGGCTTCCTGCTTGCTTGGGTTTGCCTGACGTGGGTGTGCACGCTCCCTTCCTGCCTTTGCTGTGGCAGGGAGCATGAGGAGGGCCCCCTCACACTGGCCCCAGATGGAAGAATACAGTACCTGGCAATATTTCTCTTCCCCACATATCTGAAGTGAAATAAACACACTCTAGAAAGAAAGAAAAAAAAAAAGTATGTTACAGATCCTGCAGATCAGGAAAGACCAAAACATTTCAAATCTACTCCAGCCATGTCTGTTGCATGAGGGTTTGGGGTCTATATTTAAGCATTACTAGACCTCACACCCTTGGTTTCTGAACCCAGTGGTGCACCCATGTCTCGCACCCATCTGTTCCACCAAGGAGGGGGAGGCTGTGCTGCGCTGTGAGCCAGGCTCCCCTGTGGGTGGTGGGACGCCCTCTGCACAGCCTGCACTGAGCATAGGGAACTGCCACTTCACCCTGCTCCCTCCATAGACACCTGTTTGTCAGAGGGAGGAAGATCATCTCATTGTACCCTGGCCAGACACCTCTAGTGCTGCATAGGACCATGTGCACCCTGAGAGGCAGCCGCACTCATTTCTTCTTCCTTGCCAATGCTGCCAGCACAAAGGTGCAGTGTTTGAATTGTAGCCTCACAATACTCACTCCAGAAGCACAAGGACATTGATCAGCTCCTGGGGGGAGAATTTGTTCCAGTAAGCTAAAAGTGTATCTGAAAGAGGGAAAAAAATTACATTATTTTATTTTATTTTATTTTATTTTATTTTATTTTATTTTATTTTATTTTATTTTATTTTATTTTATTTTATTTTTTTAACAAAAAAACTGACTTTGCAGACCAAAACGTCCAGTGATGGACTCTTTGTCTTTCTGGCTGCCCTCCAGTACACCACCCTCAGTAAGCAAGAGCCACCAACCTTCAGAAATCATCTTCACAATGTAGAGGTAGCACATCAGGAGTGTTCGGATCTCAAACTGATCCAGGCGGCTGCAGTGTGACACGCTGCTCCTCGTGGAGCTTCTGCGGATCTAACAAGACACAGACGTCACACGGAGGCCAGTGGCTCTGGGTGCCTAGGCTGCACCTGAGCACGGGCACAACAAATCCAGCACATTCCAGATACAGCAGCATGCCTCTTGTCCCCAGCATGTGCAACCCCATCAGCACCATGTGTGACACACTTTGGAGACATTTCCATCTTTAAGGCTGCTGCCAATGCAGGGATGGGCAGTCTGGAAATCCTGGATGCACAGCCAAAGTCTTCTTCACCCAGAAAAAAATGTCTGGGCAGAGAGTGATGACTTATCCAGCAAAAGGCACGGCAATCTTACTTTCACTTCTGCTCTCTAGAGCATCTAGGCTCCATGTTTTTGAAGTCAGTTTTTATCAAAGAAAATAATTCATTAGCTTTCATGGTTTAAAACAATAATCTAATTTTCTGCCAAATAAGTACACTTCAAAATAACAGTTATTAAAAAAACAGGAACTTCCAACTTAAGAAACTTTTTTTTTCCTCTCCTGACTTTTGGGAGTGGCTTTTGTGTTCTTTTTTTTTTCCCTCCTATTTGGTGAATTACGCAAAGATAAGTGAAATCCTTCTGGTGAGTCAATCTTTGTGGGAAAGGCCCGGGAATTCTGTGGTAGGAAAGACTGGACTCCTACAGTTTTACCTTTTTTTTTTTTTTTTTTTTTTGCATTCTCTGTGCTTGCCCTAGCTGTATTCCCTGACAAATGGATACAATTAAGCTCTAAGGAGGATGCTTCTCTTAAAGCTGTGCCTCATATGTTTGGAGACTGACCCACAGATAGTATTTGTTGTTTATTCTGTGACAGGCTATGGATATGAGTCATAAGAAAACAGATTTAAACATTCAGATTAGGGTTGGAGATACAGCGCTACAGCCAGAACTTTGCTGTTGACCATGCCAAACTATCAAGTCAGTACACAACTCACTCCAGGGGAACAGGCGATAAGTAACATGTCTACCCCCGTAGAGCAGCCTTAAAGCTGTGCTCCTTCACATGGCATTACTTTTACAGGGCTTTGAGGATATTACATTTAATGACAGAGAATCTATTTTCAACTACTCTGAAAAATATTCATACAAGGACACAGAAGAGGGTGTCTGGCTGTGGGGATAAGCTGAGCTGGAAGCCGTAGTGCTTTCTGCAAACCCAGCCAGGTGTTGCTGCCAGCAGGGTGGAAGCATATGCACTGAGCTCTGCTGAATATGAACAGTTTGATATTCAGGCGTTTGGCTATACTTGGACTTGTAGCTTTGTGATTCATGTAGGGGAGCATGAAAGGCCCCACCTCTCCTGAGCGTGTCAGGACACAGCCAGCAGAAGCCCAGATAATCTTTGTTTTGCTTGTTGGAAGGGCCACAGTTTTTCAAGATGCATCAACGATTTATGCCAACCCTAGGCATCTGGAGAGTGCCTTGAAGAAAACCAGGGGCTGGTCTGCACAAATACCTGATTTCCATCTGTGCAATCTGCCAAAGAGAGTACACACTATATGAATATTTGGACCAGACCTCTTTTTGGTGTGACCACGGTCACCTTATGCAAGTTTGGGACTGTGGTTATTAACCTGTGTTGATTTTCCTATAAATATCTCATCTTCTCTTGAGTCAGCAGTCGCCGGTAACCTCATGTCAACGCATTTTACCGCCCAGCCGTGTGTGGAAGCCAGTTCCCAGTGCCACATACCAGGCACTGACCAGATCAGACCCATCCAAGCACAGGGAATGCATCTGCACATCGATATATGCAGATGGACTTTCCCCATGGATTTTGGCTTTCATATTTCATAATTTGTCAGCCGTTATATTTTTAGCTCAGAGATTTTTAAAGAGGGAAGGCATACCAGACCAGTGAGTCTGACCTCCACTATGAAACGTGAAACTGACTGTTTCCAAAGAGAGGTTTTTATAAGCTGTTCTTTGAGTTTGTTACCACGGGGAAGTCCTTCTCCCTCCCCCTTATCTAAAACAGCCTGTACACAGCCCACATTCTGGTGCAGTAAATGCCATCCTTTCTAACCCCAGATACATTACATTTTCACACTGATCCGGTGAACCGGTTGCCCCTTCTGAGTTCAGGGATCCTTTTGAGTCCTCTCGCTTTATCCCATGGCCATTTGGAAGTGCTGCTCCACTGGCTGGACAATAAAACAAAAAAAACACCCAAAATGACACGGTTTGCACCCACACTCCTCAATGTATCATGGACAACAAATGAGGGATGCAATTTGGACAGTACAGATGGGGCATGCAGAAATCCTTTGTTTAAAGTTGGTTCATCTGGAAAGGACACACAGGGTCCCACCACATCCTGGGAAAAGCATGCAAGCTCTTAGAAGTTGTTGAGCAGATGGCTATTTCAGATTTTGGGAGAGAGCTGTTTACCAGCTGTGCCTACCAAGGACTGGTGATAGTTACACTGAAAATAAAAACAAAAGCAATGTTTTAGAAAAGTTAATTTACCTGTATCTTTGTCTGCAATCAGGCTGGATCTATTTGAGGGGGATGCAAAACTGCACATGAATTCATCTCTGGATGCCTGTAAAGCAATATGAGTTTTTTTGTGACCAATGGGAGCTAATACCAATTCTTCTATAGAACAGAATAATGAAATAAAAAAGAAAATTAGGGCAACTTTTAAAATGCAGATGAAACAAAAATAAATCTATTTCCTTTCACCCACGGCAAGGAGACAAATGACTTAGGGAACAGTAAAACATATTAAAGGAAATGATGTCTTTGTTATCCCTTTCATGTTTCATCACTTGACTTGAAATTATTATTGTTTAAATATCTTTGCTGTTGTTGTCACTTTGCCTTAAACAAGGAGGAAAGCCTAGTCTGTAAGGCTGAGTCCACACAGATCCCTCAGGCAGGCAGACAGTTCCCGGAAAAGCTACTGGAGGCTGAGGCTGAGTCCTGGTCCAACTCACTCCAGCTGGAGGGACTTACCTCCCCGTACAGCACTACACATGCTGTAAAGAAATACACTGAACAATAGCAAGCAAACCAGAAGTACAGCAGACAGAGCAAAGTCACAGGAAATGCCAAATTAAATAAAAAAGCACATTAGTGGATGGCGGGGAGAAAAAAAACAAAAAAAAAAAAACCACAAAAAACGTGTATCCACAGTTAAGGCTAGCTGCAGGTGGTGGGAGTTAAAACTGAGAGTGCGCAGGGAGAGGAGGTGCAGGGGGGAGCGGTGTGGGGTCATGGGGCTGCACTCACAGGGCTGGAGGCGGCTGCGCAGGAGAGCACGTCGTGTCCGGCCACTCGCTGGATGTTTTCCAGGAGCAGCCCAAAGAGCGGCAGGTAGAGCTGGGCTATTTTTGCCTGCTGGTTCTGAAAAAAAGGGAGGACAACGTAGGTAAGAGTCCAGGCTTTCTACAGTGAAAAAGGAAAACTCTTTAGCTGAAATGTGTATATACATACATACATATATATTTACACTCTATATGGTGTCTGAGGGCATGGGTTGGTTTGAGTTTTCATCACCACTTCTCCAGCTACCAGTGGATATTACCCTTTTAGCTACAAGCTTTGGGAAGTCAGGGATTTCGGGGGCTGAATGACATTCACAGTCATACAGGAAGTGTGACAAACTAAATCCCGGATTTCCTAACTCTTTAACTGGCACTTCACTCACATGGCTTGATTTTCAAGTGCAACACTCAGGAGCAATGAACTAAAAACGTTCGCTTTTTGCCTGGTGCTGACTATTGCTTCCAGTTGGGAATTCTCTGTAACAAATGCTCCTAGTTAGAACAGTTTGTATGAAAAGATTAACTTGAATTAACTGATACAGACTTGTTTTTAAACTTTTGAAATGATCAAAAATAGTCTGTTTGGCTTTTCTAAATGCAGCACTATTTGACAACCAATTCTTTTCTTGATAAAAATTGATTATTCTGGACTTGACAGAAAGGTTAGAAAAAGGTATCTAAGGCTTGCAAATCGAATGGTGCATTTTGACTGATACAAGAATCCAACATTTTCTTCTGATTCAGTATGACAAACGATACAAGAAATCTTGAAAATGATCACAGGCTGAGCAAATCCTCTTTCAGGCATCGATAAAGCTGAGGTTTGCTTGGCTGGAGCAAGACTGCAGCAACAGACCCTGCCACGGTCAGCCTATCCTGCCTGCAATGCAATTGATTCCCAGGACACCAGCTGAGCATCATGCCCTGGCTTCAGACAGCTTCCTGGCCATGAAGCCCAGAGCACCACATGTACAAAAATCTAGAGGGACAATTCTAAGGCACATGGTATTTTTGAGGAGGCTGCACACTGATGAGGCAAACATCTTCGGAATTAGCATAAGGGTTTTCAGGCACCCAAAAGAGCAGAAACAGGCTGCCTCTGACCCAGCCTTGGCAGACAGCTGGCAAATCTCTCCTGTTACACCAAGTCTGGCCAACTACCACGTGCTGTGGTTTTGTTTCCAGGCTGTACAAGTCACCAGAAATCCTTGCTGCAGAGAAAAACAAGACCATCTCCTGCTCAGTCCATCTAGTGATGCTGCCAAAGACGCAGAGATGGAACAGGAGAGGAGCTGGTTCTTGTCCATGCAGAGGGGTAGGAGTCCCTAGCACATCTGGGTCATTTTTACCCTTCATGCCCAGGATACTATCCATATCCCCAGATAAAACCCAGACGGCAGCAAACTAGGAGCAATTTTAGGAGCTAAACTCTAAAAAGAGGCTTGTTTTCAGCTTACAGCAAGGACAGGTAGTACTTCGACAGGTAGCCCTGTACTTTCAAGGGCACGTACTGCAGGAGAGATCAGCAACCAGAAAGAAAACAAGTCCACCTCCAGTCGCTTTCACCAATACTGCATGCTGAACCTCTGACCAAAGAAAGCTGAAAGCTCCTCAGCGGAAATCCAGCGTCTCATGAGAATCCACAGATCTTCTCTTGATTCACTAATTAGCCAAACATGCAGCTGACTTGTAACAGAGATCTGTCCTGCTTCCTAATTATAGTATATTAATGCAGGATATTAATTTAAGCCCAAGACCAGAAGAACATTGCCATTGCTTAACTTTGAACAGCCTCTTGGCTAACGACACTCTCAGGTTCCTTACTGGCTCAGAGCTTTATCTAAATACTCAGCATGGATAAGAGCGCTGCAGTTATCTTACTGAATTATTTGTATTCCTGGACCATTTCTCAGAGCTATTTCTGTAATGTCATAAATATCAGTAATGTCATAAATATCAGTTACTTAAAACAGTTTCCTAAACAGTAATGACAACACCCTCAGTGCACCGTGCAAGATCTAAAATTCTGATGTAAGATTTTTCATAAAATTCAAGAACTTTACATTTAAAAGCCAACAAAATATGCCTGACCTTGTGCTGGTATCTGTTGTCGAAGGCGTGCTTTATCAAGAGATTTTTTAAGACTGAAATGGCCGTATATCTGATATCATAGTTGTCCTGCAAGGCAACAGAGGCTTCTCTGAGAAGCATCCCCACCAGGAAATGATGCTTGCAATACTCATCAGTTAAACTGTATTCAAGATTTACGTCTGAAAGAAACAGCAAAGCAATGGTTAAGGAAACTGTTCCAAATATCTATTCAGAGTGAGACAGAACAGTCAAGTAAGCCAAAACAGTCCAAGAGCACAGTTCATCATACTCTCTTCTGCAGTGCAGTGATCTTTTAATAAAGCCTGTACTGACTACAGTTTTTTCCACCACTGAGTTAAGTTATATTAAAGAACTTGGCGTCTTCCAGCTCAGACTAGTTGTTAATTGTGGCCCTCAGTATTTCAGCCGCAGCTAAATGAAGGATTAGGACTAATTTGCAAAGTCAGAGATGGGTGAAAGAGGGAAAGACAGCATGACTTACTGCCTGGGAGCTGACAGGCTCCTTCCTCACTCAAATTCCTGGAATGCCCAGGCAGCAGAGGCACTAAGCTCCACAGTGCAGCTGCGAGAGCGGTAAGGAGACCGCATGGTTATCACAGTTGTCCAGCTCTGGTAGTGCCATCTCTGCAGCTTGTTCCACATCCTCTGTGAAACCTGCATTCCTTGTCACCAGGGTTAGAGAGCAGAGCAGAGGCTCTGCTGGGATGAGGGATGCAAACAAGGACGTGATGCCAAGTGACCTCTACTGCATCCTCAAGCAGTTTACACAGCCAGGCTTTCCAGCCCCGCTGCAAGGACCCGGGGAACCAGGGCAGGGTTCCAGGAAGCTGCTTGCCAGAAGTTGAGAGACTCCATTAGCTTCTCAACAACAAACACTCAGCACAGCTTAGAAGCAGCCCTGGCTACCAGGAGAAAGGCAGCTCAGTACCTAATCAACTTGGTTGATTAACGCACGCTCTGCATCTCACATAGATTCAGTCTGTATCTATACTGTGAGCAACTGCAACAAGGATGAGGCATCAATTTCACTGACTTGCCTGGGTAATGCAGCAGAAAAGCAACCGAGACACAGATTTTGGAATGGGTTGCATGCTCGCTCAGCCTGCTACAAATGACCTTACCCTGACACCGTTATCTCTTTTGGATAGCCCATATGCCTAATCAGACCCACAACAGACAACCGTTTGACTGTTGCATTGCAGCACTAAGCCTCAAGGGATAACCTCAAAGTTCTGCATTCCTCCCCCAAAGGGTACAAAACCTGTGTGCTCAGCTCAGATGTTTTTGAAAGCCCCACAAGTATGAAAGCTTTTCTGTGGTTACGCATGGTGCATACACACAGCTTTGAAAATCCCAGCCAAAGGGTACCAACAGCTTTGTCCCATGCAAAACATAATTTTAAATTGGTTGATTCATAAGTAGCATTTATTGGTTTGTGAAAATCTGATTCAGAGGAAAAAGAAAGCAATCTGAACTATTATCTTGCTTTCATTGTTAGTCATGTTAGTAAATGCCTAAGTGTCACACATCATGGTAACCTCATTAGTTGGATGCAAGCTAATTGATTGGAGGTTATATATTTAATTTGACGTTAGAGGTTTCAGTGACACCAGCTGGACCTACCCACTGAAGTGAACTGTTCCCCAGCAAATGAAAAAAAAAATCCAATTTGTGGGTAAAAAGAAAAGAGACCAACAAAGACAGCAAAAGCAAACAGATCTTGAAGAAATTAGAGAGTATGTCATGTCTTAATATTTTTACAAGCTACTTGCTTAACTTCCAACTTCTGTCAATCTCTTGGTTTTTTTTTGCTATCACAAGATTGCAAAAACAACTCTGTGCTGCTGACTGAGGACAGGCTTGGTGGTTTGCTCTGGCTGATGAAACACACATGTCCCAAAGGAGAGGCAATAGGGATGCAGACCAGCGACCAGCCTCTCATCAGTTAAGATGTTTCAAAGAAACTGCTCCAAGATGCAATCTTCCAGCTCACTGGGATGCGCTCTGCCTGCAGGCCCATCTATACCAGCTTCTGCTGCAGAAGCTCTCTTTTTCCACCTTCCTGGAGGCTATTCCTTTTTTTCCCAAGGAACAGAGTACTAGGGGGCTGGGCATGTCCCCTGTCTTTGTTCAAATTAAGCTGAGACAGACGTGAGGCTCCCCAGCAGGACATTTCCTTGGTGATATGCACATCATAGTTCCCAACCTCTGAGCCCACTGTCTCCTGTAATTATGGTTCTGTCCTTGAAAACAGATGAGTCTGCAATGGAGATGTACCACTGTGCCTCTACCACGGCAAGCATAGCACACGCACTACCACAAAGACACTTTGCTACCTGAGGGTATTTTAAAAGCAGAATCTCAACTGTCAGGTCCCAGTTACAGTAAAACTGAAGAGGAAAGGTGACCTGCTCTTATGCCTTTTCAGTTAAACCAATGCAAAAGTGAATGTTAATTATGAGAGAGCATTGTTATGTTATGATGCCACCAATATAAGCAATGGGGAGGAACTGTGGTTGTGTGTTTTTCTGTTTCTCAGCCATTTCTAGCAGTGCTCTTTGTTAAAACTATGGCAGGCAAGTAGCCAAACTGATGTAAGCGTACACCAGTGTTAGCACCTGGCTCAGAAATCTCAGAGCAGTCAGAAACATACCAGAATAAAGGAAACCTGAGTTATTGCTGCTTTTGCCACCAGGATGCAACGGGAACCCCTTTGGGATTTGCATGGCTGCTTCTGGAGGCACAGCCAAACATTCCCTCATCTCCAACAAAATAAATCCCTGTGGAAATCACATAGGAAATCCCAAGCCTCACCTTCCTCTCTGGTACTTGTCTTGGCCAGGTTACTAGCACCCAGATCTGGCAATTTTCACTACATTTGTCTAGCACAGATACGAAATCAGGACCCAGAGAGCATGAAGCTATGTCTATAACAATCTTAGGATGCCAGTGAGGCACTCTGGGACCAGCACTGTGCATTCCCACCATCATCAGTAGCCCAGCTGCAGCCAAATACAAATACAAAATACAGCACCTCAGCTCGGGCCCTTGCAAACCACATCTGTCCTGTGGTGAGCAACATCAGGACTGAAGGGGACATGGTGTGACTGCAAAAGCAGGCTGAATGCGTGGCGGTGCCATGGCACATACATCCATGCTGTGCACTAAGGATTGGCATGGGCTCAAGTCCTCTGCTGACTGCCTTCAGCCCAGGCTTGAGAACAAGCTTGAATGCACTGTGCACAGCTATACTTGTGTTCAAAATGAAAGCAGAAAGCGACCTAAATCACCTTCTTGTGGCCATAAAGAGGGCTGGCAGCAGAACAGCAAATGCAATCTTTTCTCTTTTATCTCTATTCGCTACAGCCCTGATTGATGAGAAACAATACTTCTCAGGGGACGCTGACAGTTGTAGAAACAAAGAATTACACTTATACAACTCATATTTACTGAAACTGGGGCAATTTGTTTTAGATATTGTGAATCCTTTGTGAATTTAAACACAGAAAATACTGAAAGGACTGATTGCAGACCATTCTGGAGCCCAATAAAGCAATACTGCCAGAGCAGCATCTTTTCCCAAGGTTAATGTAAATAAGGCTAACTCAGACATAAATTTCCTTGACAGTAAAGCAAGTTATGTCTGGTTTGAGGCCATCGAGAATGATGGATTATGGCTTTCTAGCCTGTCCCTTGAGAAAGGACATACCTTGAATTCTCTGCAGCTTGGGTTTGGAAAAGGTCATTGGTAAGTTCAGAGGAATGTAGTGCTCATGATTGCAAATGGTTTGAAGAAATTCAAACTTGTATTCAACCAGCAGCTGAGGAAAAAACAAACAGACAGACAAACAAAAAATATGTTTTCAGGTTGACTTATTTGCTTCCAGTTCTGTGTTTCTTATACAAAGACCGAGGAATACAAATACCATTTGGTGAACTCAGTAATAATTGACCAATTTTTGTGATTTCCTCTTAAGCATCACTGCATGCAACTGTCACTTGGGATTTCTTTACCTTTTTCATCCAGACCATTAACCAGCTCCTCCTTTAGTTCTGGCTCTTTATATTTTTTTAAAGCTTAGCTGCATAGAGGCTCTCTGCCTAGACAGAGTGGTCTCTGCCTACAGAAAGCTCTGCAAGAATAGTGTTTAAAAGGCCTCCAAGTGTGGTATGAAATAATCACTACAGATCTTGGGCTGAGGTAGACAAGTACAACCACAAACCACCTTTCAAGAAATTCACTACATACCTTAGGGTCTTTTGGGCTGAATCCAGAAATGTAATCATTTATCAGGTTAAAAACAAATCCTCTGTCCATAAAGGTCAAACAACGCTGCAGAAAACATAGTGGCATGTGACCAATCATTAAAGAAGAAAGCAATCATCTCCACGCTACCATCCCACCAGCAGCCAGATTCAATCCTCTGGGTCTCAATTTGCTCGATCGTGTTTCTCTGAAATTATTTGGATGACCTCACTTAAGTCTCCAGTGGAGAACAGAAATATTTAAAATGAGAACATGCATATTTCATCTCAGGTTTTGAACAGTTTCTAGTCATGACTGAAAACCCTAGATAACATATTGAGCATCATAGCCTCTCAGAAAGAGATTGTTTCTTTCCTAGGAAAGCTAATCTCTTGAGTTTTCATCACTGAAGAAACCTGAGAGATGAGACACTAAAAACATATTTGTTTGCTTGTTACTATTTTTTTTTTTTTTTTAAAGCCTGGGAGAATGAAAGAAACTGCTGACCTTCAGGAAATTAGCCAAGCTAAAATTGGCATTCCTGGATTCTTCAGGGATTTCGTTATAGCGTATGGTCACGTGAGGAATGATGGCAAGCAGGAGCGAATGCAGGGCATGCTGGTAGGAGTCAGGAAACCGCTGGCCCCTGGGCAGCTGAAACCAAAAGCATGTCGTACACTCAGTGCTGCAGGCGAGCAGCTGGGACAGAACTGAGCACAGGCACAAGTTCCCTTCAACATTTGTTTATGTTTTTGATATTTGTTTATGTTGCTTCCTAATAAAACATTGGCACAAGAAAAAGCTGTGGCTGAAACTACAGTAGCTTGTAACAGAAAAGAAAGGCTGCACAAGCCACAGGGAGATCTGGAATTTTTAAATTACGAAAGAGAACGAGAAAGAGAAAAGAGGGAAAAGAAAAAAAAAAAGGAATGATCTGGCTAGCCATTCAGCTTGTCTTTTTTTTTTTTTAAATAAAGAATTACATAGTTTTTCATTTAAAAAAATGGAGGAGAATTAGTTTGTGACAGCTCTGTAATGTGGCATTGAACAAATTCATTTTTACCTTGATTTTATTTTCTTCCAGTAAGTATATTGCCATTGATTTTGCCAGTGCTTCAAAGAAAAACCACGAGTACTAGAACAAACAAAGAATATTATTTTTTTTTCTCAGCAGGACTGAACATGCTTGACTATTTGGGGAAGAAGCAGTGTGGGAGATAGAGTTCGCAATCAAATGGCATTTTGTAAGCACGGCTGTGCTTGCACAGCCAGCTTGGCATGGGAAGCAATCTGGACGCATGCTGTGTTACCTGGAGGAGTCTTGCCAGCCTTGGGGTGAGAATAGCTCCATCCCTCTGCACCCCAAGGCACTCTGCAAACACCCAGCAGAGTTTAGGGTGCAATCCTACCCAGAAGGGCAGGAACTGTTTGCTTCCCACGTATGGCATGAAGAAAAAACATAAAACTGGCAAATTGGAAAGCCCTTTGCTGTGTCTGGCTATGAGCCTTAACACAGGCAAGTCCTCTGCGAGGACTTGTCTCTGTTGTAAGGGGAGAACCTCAAGGATGTGGATACAAGGAGCTGCCCTGGTAGCTTTGCTCCTTGGTGGGCTTGGATGGGTGGAAATGCTGGGCTTTATTCCAGATCCCCTTTTCCCCTTTTATTCCTGATTCCCTTCTACCTTTGGCAGCCAAATACTACCAGCACTTCACCTTGAGTAGCTTATTGATGGCTAGAAAATCTGCTGATTGCTTCAAAATCGTGGCCATGGAAAGGACCAGTATTTCATGGGTCATCTTCGCCTGTGCAACACTGGGTTTCTCAGCTCGAAAGACGTACTGAAAGGCAAGAAGAACAACGTCAGTGGTGTGCCTGCTCCCACCAGGGAGTTTCACAGAATGGTATGTCATGACTGACCTTTATGAAGGAGCGCAAGTAGTGGTCTAGGCCTTCTTCATGGCACTTGGACACTATGTGCAGAAGAACCCTGGGGAGAAATGTGGTTTGTGTTCAGCATGCAGCGCGAGGGCAAGCTCCTCCAGCTCATGAAAGCAGACACCGGCTGTGCCCTATCCTGCTCAACCCCCAAAGCCTCAACACTGGCAAGGTCTGATTGCTGCAAAGGTCCTGGTTTTCCAGACAGTACTTGCAGGCCAGTGTCCCTCACAGCTGTTGTGGCTGCACTACCCTTGCCGTAGCTCAATCTATCGACAGAGCACCTAGAGCTGAGCACCCAAAGCTTTTTACCCTGATGCTGGACTGGACCAGGTGTCACCCTGACCAGCTACCTTCAATGTTCAATGCTCCCTGCACAAGGAGGTGAGGTGGAGTGATTCCCTGTGGAGGATATCCCCTACTCATTAGCCTCTGTGCATACCAGGATTAAAGTCTGCAGATCCTTAAACCCATGTTGCAGTGAGCGTTAGGCACCTCAACAACATTCAGGGGTTAGATAAGTCAAAAATGAAAATATGAAGTTCATCTGCTCTGTAGCCAGTTCTCTTTGGCTGGTGTCACCCAACACAAGATGCATATCCAGATCTCTACATGAAGAGGGAGCCAAATTTCACCTTCTGCACACCACCAATTCATCCACATCATACAGCTTATTGCGTGTTGAGTCTATCCTCATTGTGAATTTTTTCCTAATGCTAATAAGAGTGATTTCTAACAACCATAGCACTACATCAAATCTGAAAAATCAATTAAAAAACAAAACAAAACACAAACAAACAAAAACAAAACAACAACAACAAAAGATCTCTGTGTGCTAGATTATTTTCAGGCTGCTGTCTTGCAGTTCACTGGGGATACACAACCCCTGAAGAACATGCCAGCCCCCTGGAAGCACTCCAGGAAGTTGATGAAGGCAGCAAGTGCCTGGCTTCCCCAGCCAGCATCAGGAATTTACATTCCAGTTCAAGTCAGAGGGAACAACAAACTGTTGCACATTGTCATAGACCCCATAGGCCAAACCACAGAGAGGAGTTTACAAGCTGCTTATCAGATAAGGCAGGTTTTAAATTCCACTCTGAACCACTGGATAAGAAAGCAGTTGTCATTAACAGAGAGCTACTGACAAATGGGAAAGGATCAGGCCAAACTTTGTACAGATCTGTGGAGCTGAACGTGGGAGCTGGTCACCCAGAAGGTAGCTGTGGGGTCACTTATTCCCCTGTCCTTGTCCTCTGGCAATTTGAGCAGAATCGGAGAGTGCTTGGCACAGAAGCAGTCCCCACACCTTCACCCCAGGACTGCGACTGCAACGGGATGCATATCCTTGGGGAACCAGGGCTGTTTCTGATCTTTGGTTTGAGAGCAAGATGCGTTTGATATGTGGATGCACAGTTCCTCCTGCAGTCGGAGCAAGCCCTCCATGCAGCGGCATCCAGCATTCCCCTAGGCATTGCAGCACTTTATAGAGCAAGAGCCATAGGAGGAAGATGCATGTTTTTAACGCATCCTTCGGTTTATGCGCATGGTGACCAGAGGCAGGACTGAAAGGCACTTTCAGACCTTTTGCTCTGTTTGGGAGCAGCGGCACGGCAGCCAGGCGCTAGGCAGCACTGCCCTCTGGGGGCTGCTGCCACAGCTGGGCAGGGACTGCCTGAGGCAGCCTCCAGGGAGGCAGCACCCTGCACCACGGGGTTTTTGGGGTTCGGGCTCCCACCCATGGTGACACCACCGGCAGCTGGGGCACACATGAACATTTCAGCATGCCAGTGACCCGGCTTCCCTGGCAGCAGCAAGCACCTCCAGCAAACCCTGCCCGACTGCTGAAGGGAGGTCTGAAACCTCCAGAATGAAGCCTGTGAGCCAAATGAAGTGGTGGGGAGGAGAAAATCCAAACCCCAGGTTCCAGGTGCTGCACTGGGATACCTCACCACAGATGTCACCTAGGACTACTGCTAATTATATTTCTTGTAGTGAGTGACAAAAAATCTGGATGGTTTCCCTGAAATCACTTGCCTAAGCATCCCCTCACCTCCTCGCCATCTCCAGCACTCCTTCTCGGCAGCTATCTTTAAACTAACGCATTTTCCCCCAGGCAGCTCCCAGGAAAAGGACCCCACACTGCCTCGTACCACTTGCCTGTGACAGAGGAAGACAGCATCTGCTGCTCCACTGCATGACCGTGCGACCACGCAGCAGTGGACAGCCAGCGCTGCCACTTAGCTCCCTGTAGTGTGAAACCACACCCGGGCTTGCACTGTAGTTTGTGGCTTTGCGTTTGCAACTGAAGAAAGACAGATGATTTACCAGACACTCACATGGTGCAGTTGACAGCTACTTCATCTTCCTGGGTCACATTTGTAAGGACTCTAAATAGTTGCATAAGAATTACAGGTAGAAACTGAATCATTACTTGGATCTCCATGGCGTGCAAACACTAAAACAAATGTTCAAAATACAGACACTTTTAGTTCAACATTTTGCAGATGTTAAATATTTATAGTGCACAGACATTTCTGTGGCAATATGACAGGCATTAGCAAATGTTTCAGGGTTTGGGCTTCAGCCTGCCAGAGGACAGGAGAACTTGGACCCAGAGCACTACTTACTGCCTGCCTTTCAGCTGACAGATTCCAGCTGCGTGCCTTCAGGGAGCGACATGAATCACTCATGGCAGGTATTAATCCTCCTCTCAGATGTGCCCAGGCAGCTATGACTTAATCAGAGGTCACATGCTACAGTTTGACCCCAGTAACCCAGAATTTAAGGCTGAAGGTTTGCTTCCAACTCTTCTCACCCTTTTTGACAGTTTTTTGATGTGACTAAGTAGCATTTTCACAAATGTCTTTGAAGCACATAAAACTGATGCCTGATAACTTGTGGTAAGACTTTTATCTAAAGGGCAGAGCTTGCTGTTGGAAATGGGATTTAAGTGACTTGATGAAAGCCAAGATCATCTGTTGTACACACCCTTCACCCGTCTCATAAATCTCTTTTGCCTGAATCTCGTGATATGAGTCCAGGAAGGACAGTGTGTTTCATTTTCAGTTTTCAAATCCGCAAATCTAAAGAAACATTTTGAAATCTGTATGTGGGTATTAAAATGACTGAAATTACTGATATATCAGTGGTAAGAAGCCCCCACTTGTGGCTAGCATAGAAATGTTTCCCTGCTTGCAGGCTGCAATATGGTCAGGGCAACAGTTTCTCTTAGTGCTTGGCTTCAAACCTGCAATTATTTTTACTACTTAAAATATTTGTATGCTATCTGAAACACACCCAGTAACTTTGTGATGATAAATCCTCACCACTGGAAATGGAGTTGTTGCTACAGCAGCAATCTCAAAAACAGGCAGTTATGGAAGGAAACAAGAACAGTAAACAGCCAAGAAATATATTCCCTACAGAAGCTTTTGTTGGACCTGCTCCGAGGCCCTTACTCATGCTGCAGCAAGTGCTGAAAAGCTAGGTCTGGGTCACAGGCCATCTGTGGTCAAACTTCACTGAGTTCACTGAGTTACAATCTCACAGATTTTTTTTTTCAGCCTGAAAAAAATAATCCTGTTTTGAATGGATAAATTTGTGAAAACAAGGAATCATGCTACAGTTTTAAAAGTTTAAATCAGATCTACGGCAGCAGCAGAGGAGTGTGTGAGCCTATCCAGAGGAGGGTTTGGCATGAGCATGGCAGAGCAATGCTGACTACATGTTTCTTCTACTGGGAAAAGCAGCAGGAAGCAGCACACAGACAGCAGACAGTTGTGTCAGTAAGCAAAGGTAAGGACCTTGCACAATGTGCTGGTCCCAGCACTGCAGTGAGCGTGTGTTCCTACAGAACATGGCTCTGGGTATTTACTGATGGTCCAGAAAACATAAACAAAACCTACTGACAGGCACTGTTCACCTTTAGGTATTTAACAAGCTCTCCAGGGACTTCCTTAGCTCCCGCCTGAACCAGCTGGCAGTACTGGAAGAATTTGTGCAAGTGCATGTCCTGGAAGAGATGAAAAGTAAATTCAGTGCAGCAGCCTCAGTTTTTGCCTGCCCCTACTTTCCAGCTTACACGTGAAACTCTGCTGACAGACCTGCAGCAGAGGGCCAGGAGCATGTACATTTCTAGCAAGGCTCCTGTCACTAGCAGTGGCACTCCTGGTCCCCAGCTGCCACCCCCCAGGACGACAGCACAGCTGCGACTCTTTCATATTGCCTCACTATCTGCCTCACTGTCCTCCTGCAGTCCATCTGAAGCAGACCTCAGCTCCTTCCTGTGCTTCTCTGTTTCCCTCCCTCCTCTTCCAATGTGAAACGTAATTAATGGGTTATTGAACCCTGAAACGCATCTGGGAATGCAATTTGAAGGGCTGTAGAGATACTGTGCTGCTCTTAGTTCTGTACAGAATCAGTAAGATCTTAAAACAGGTTTAGATGATGCTTATAAGAAGTTGCAGTGAATGTAAATGCAGCCGATCCCATCCAGCACAGGACAACAAGCCCTGCCAAGTACATTTCCGCATGAGCAGTACAGACAGGAGGTGCCCTGGAGCATTTGCTTGGGATCTTTGAACATCACATGAAACTTGGGGAAGTCCATCACCACCATGAGTCAAAAAAAACTCTTGAGGACTAGGTAAAACAGCCTAAACTGGTTTCAAAGGGAAATGAGGATTCTTGTTCACTTGTGAAAAGTGTCTGCTGTTGTCAGATTTATTTATTTATTTATTTATTTAAGTCAATGTACAGTCTATTATTTGGGAAAAATCTCCCACCTCCACCAGTTCTTTTCTCTTTTGCATCATTGAAGCAACTTATTTCAGAGTCACAGAATGGGCAAGGTTGGAAGGGACCTCTGAAGATTATCTAGTCCAACAGCTGTCTCATCAAATCTAGACAAAGCAGCAGACCCCTACAAGTAATCCCTGCTATGGAAGTGTCTCAGTGCTGCTCTGCAAACATGGGTACCTCTTTCCCACAGCACCTACAGCAGAGCAGCAGCAGAGATACAACAGTTGCTTCCTCTGCATTTGTGTTGAAAGTCTACAAGGACAAGATGTTTGACTCACCTGGGTGTAAATGGTTGAATCCAAGTGGATTCTGATTTTAAAGAGAGGCTTTGCTCCATCCACCCACTTTGCATCCACGCTGGACTGCTGTGAACAGACAACATTGAAGCACTTGGCCTCAGACTGTGAAGAGCAGGTGGTTCTGTGCGGGCAGACACCTGCTCAGAAGGTAAGGTTGGGGTGGAAGAACGGGGACCCCCAGTGACATGACTGCAGCCACGGCAGAGCAGAGGGGTCCACATGAGAACATGCATGCAGAGCATATGCCTACTGTCCTGAGCTGCACCATGTACAACAGCCCAGTCCAGCCAGTCACAGAAATATGATCTGCAACCTATACAATCACAGAAAGTGGAATGAAAGTGTCCCATCTCCCACCCCTTTGAATAGTAAGCTTTGGGGGATACACTCCTGTGAGGATATTTCCAGCCATTCAGAGCACAAGCACAAGGCAAGAACTTACAGCGGTAAAAAAAGCTCAGATTTTCTCTATGTTTAAGCCATTTTAAATATCCGCCCTACCCTTCGTGACTCTGTGTCCCCGAGACCCAGGTACCCAGGTGGAAGGTTGGATGAAACAGGCAAATGCCGTTCCAGGGTGACAATCCGTCCATCCTTCAGCAACGGGACCCAGGCGTACCCCACTGCAGAGGCAACCGAGGGACCAAAGTTAACAGACACACAGTGATACATGGTTAGCTCAATCTCCAAAAGGAGCTGTCTCTCACCCTAAGAAAATCCAACTCAGAGTAGTGCAAGTGGCTTCAAACAGGCTGGGATCGATCATGTCAGCCTTGCTAAAACATATTCTACCTGAAGACTCAGTGAACAAAACTCAGACAGTGCTCAACCAAGAGAAGGAGTGGGTTTGAGGAACAGAAATGATGTGTGAGCTGTGAGCACCGTGACAAGGACAAGTCCATCAGTTGTCTGAGGACTGGCGGGAAGGAGAAGCATCCCAACCAGGGGGACTTCAGTAGACTCAGTCTCTTACATGTGCCTAGTGTTGGCAGGCAACCTGGGAGGCTTTGATTTTGTGCCAAGTTTTTGTTAGTGACTTGACTGACTGTAGTCCTATTCACACAGGCCAAATCAAGAACGTGCAGAAATAGATGCCACATTGCAGCAAAAATATAAGATTTAGTTTAAACCCACAGAGATATGAGAAATGTGAGATACAGTTTAAACCCACAATTTGTCTTAGGTTGCTTTCAAAAAACAAAATTCAGATAAGCTACATTTGTGCGTCTAGACATACATTTCACGTGTCTACATTTATTTTATCTTGGACTCTTAAACTTCAACAGAAATAACGTAAGCAGTGAACATACCTTGAGTTTCAACGGTGTCCTGTTTTTTTGATGTTGCCTTTGTATTAATTTCACAGCTGACATGATAGAAGGTGAAAAGCAAATGATGCTTTTGATGGAGGTGAATTGGAAGCTCAATTTTAATCTAAAATGATATCATGATAGATAAGACTGTATTTTTAATCATGGAGTAGTATTTTAAGTTCTATTTTATTTCACAAATGTTACATTTTATGCAGTTACACAAGACACATTCCTACCCATCCAAGATAATTCCCGGCTAACATTTTCATCACATTTGCACATTAGTTATTAATGGGGGTGTGTGATTGAAGTGCACAAAGCATGACGGTAAAGACAGCAGAAAACAAACCTGCATTAAAAATTGACAAAGTCTCTTGCTTTGCAGGGCTCTTATACTGAGGCGCAAAGGGGAAAAGGGCTGGTGGTTTTGTTTTTTCCTTTTTCAATATTTCACCCAGCCCTGGAAAAATCCTGAAAAGCCACTTGGATTTGTAGTACCCAGGCAAATCAATTATTTCCCACCATTTTGCTTTACCTCATCGTAGAACTCTGGGCTCTGGTTGTGATGCAGCACAGCTGCGTATGCGTTTGCTGTCAGGAGGTTGCCTCCAGGTTTGCCATATATACACTGGAAGTACAAACGAGAAACTGGATTCAGAGGTGTTGCCACCCTAAAATAGCTGACCAAATTGAAACGGCGAGTATGAAAACTCAGTGCTTTCCTACCGTCCTGCTCAATTTGGCTGGCATATGGACAGCACAGCAGTGAGCAAATGGCAGTCACAGTTCCCTAGAAATAACAAGTACCCACCTTTAACGGCCTGGAATCAGCTTCATCTGAATCCCTGAACTCAATACAGACAGCAATATTCCTTGCCTGGAATGGGGAAGAACAGAAAGATGAGCCATTGCTCCAGGTCATCGCATCACCCCAAAGCCCACCAAGTCTGCCTGCAGCCTGTTCTCTGGTTTGCTCACCTTTGCAAACACTTTCTGGTTCTCATACTTCAAATGCAAGGGGTAGACATAAAGGTGGTTTTTGCAGACAGTGAAGGGATAACAGTATTTTGCAACTTCTGGGACAAGCTCCTCCACTTCAACTGCAATGTTCTCACAGCTCTTCTCAAAAGGCTTTATAGGAATATAAGAAGCTGTGACACAATCTAGAAGAGAAGAAAAGCTTGGATGAGCACACACCCCAAAAACATGGGAAGTACAGCTTATGTGACAGGAAATTTGTGGTCTGAAACTCTGCCATTGCTCCTGAGCACTCAGTTCTCTCCATACTGGAGGGTTGTGTGTGACCAGGCAGTGCGGCTTGGCCCACTCTCACAGAAACAATTAAGGGAAAATTCTCCTCTTAATCATGTGACATCTGAGGTCCCCATCTGCATTAGCATTACTGAGAAACGATGGGTGCACAGGCACCACGGTGCTCCGTTCTCCTTGCCAGAGAGGACTGCAGAAGCGGCACTTTGCTGCAGCTCTTGGCAAAGTTGAAGGGCCTTGTGGCCCACCCACGTCTGGGCAGTGATGGCTGCTCTGCCCAAGACCTCTACCCTGAGACTCCCAAAAATATGACCTGTTAAGTTACTGTTTTATAAGTCATGCAAATGCTACCTAACTGAAGCAGACAGGCTACTGAAATGATGACTTGAGACTGACTTCTCAAAATGCATCGGTTCTACTATGTCAGTCCTTGACTCTCTGCTTCAGAAAGATGCTTGATGGTTAGTTTGCCTGCAAATACCTGTGCATAATCCCCACCTAATTCACTGAGACTCACATCCATCATGAGGGAGAGTTCAGCTCAAGTGATGGTGCTCACAAATATTAAAAAAGGCTGCCAGAAAAGCCTTTTGGACAGGGGACTGGATCATAGAACCTATGACAGGAGCTGGCAAAGGCCCATGGGGTGACACTGAACACATCATGAGTGTGAAGAGTCAATCACACTGAGCATGTTTGTGAAGCCCTCTGGTGTTATAGAAGCCTGGCATAATAATAATGGCAAAAGCAGGCAGGTGGCTTCCTTTATATTTAGGATGTGACAATCAAGCTGCAAAGCAGATGCACCCCTCTGGTAAACCTCTGCACTTGAACCACAACACTCCAAAGAATCCATGAGAAAGGGTTACAAGTCAGCAGTTGTCCCGAATTACTCATTTCTTATTGCAACCCCAGGATATTCTTGCTAATGAAACAGAAAAACTCCCCATATAAGTGCTAATTCCTGAGGCTAGCACCACCAATACTTATTTTCAGATCCAAGATCCTTACTTGTGAAGTCCAGTGGGATGTCTTTGATGACAATATTTAACTGGGCTGGAATGACCTGTAGTTTTGTCTTCTCTGGTCTGCATTAGGAAGAAAGGAACAAGACTACGAATCTTGAACATTCAGGTGATGAACACATCAGCAGGGCTTTTTGTTACCTCCTGAGTATTTTAGAAAATGTCATCTCATGCTTACACTTACTGTTTAAAAATGTATATTAAAATGCCTGCTCAGCCTCTGCACCAGTCTCTTACACTTACTTCTTATACTCTGCTAAAAGCTTCAGCATATCTTCATTTGAGAGTTTGCCACTGTCTTGCTTGTACAGAGGAGAGAATTTTCCTTCAGCATCGAGCGTGCCCTGGGAGTCTTTGAAAACTGGTCTGCAGAAAAGAACAGACACACTTCCTAAGTGTTGGTAAATATGCAGACATCTGAGGACTTTGACAGTCTGGAATTTATCAGGCAAGAGGTTCGCTGGACAGTGACTGCTCTGATCACCTCCAGACCTCATGATCACTCTCCCATCCTCATGTGGTGTTTAGACCCCACACAGTCTGCAACACACCACGTCACATAGAATTGCACAGGACACCATCCACTTCTCTCAAGCCAGGTGAGAAATACACACCCAGACCAGCTCCAAATCTATTCCGCAGTCATAAATGTCCTTCAATCCCCTTCCACTAATACTGAGTAGTAAAGTATTTTCTTTACAGGAAAATCCAGCTCAGGAATACACATTGCAAGCTGTACACCACCAAATCCCATCTTACCATGACAATCATCTGGTGTTCCCATATCATTACTGTCACTTGCATCACCACCAAATGGCAATTAGCAACAGGAGGCAGAGGCAAAGGGTTGAACTTGCCTGTAGGGCCTTCTTCTGATGTGAGTTTTAAGGGAATTACCACTAATGTACTTTATCAGTCACATAAACTGGTAACAGTGAGGGAATAGGATCACTATTATCTGGTCATTCCCAAGAACATTAATTAAAGCAGAGCCAAAGCTGATTGCCACCCATCAGGCCAGGAGGTCTCCACTTTTATCCTTTCCCTGGGAATGCATGGTGCCAGGAAGGAATTTCTACACCAATTCCCGCAATAGCATGGGACTGGGTAATCCATCTCCAGGAATGTTCTGCCTTGAAATCAGTAACTGCAGGTCAGCGGGAAGGTTACTGCCTTCCCAGAACTGTTTACTATTTAATATTTTGTTTCTAATTCTAGATAGAGTATTTCAGGCCAATCCACGTTCTGCCTAGGGAGTCAGAGCCAGATTCTGCCCCCTGTTGCTTCCATGCAACGTCACTGACTTCAGCAAGTTGGCCCTTTGCCCACTCAGCCTAATGGTGTCCCAAATAACTTACAGCAGAAGCTCCCATACCAGCCAAAGCACAGTCCAAGGCAACTAACCTGGCAGCCCAGCCGAAGGGCATCCTGTACTGCCCAAGACGGCTGCACACCTGCTTGGCCACTTTATGGACCTTCTGGGCTGTCTGCAAAACACAAGAGAGAAGGTGAGCATGTGCCACTGCTTCCACACCACTGGAAGAAGAATAAAGGGTGAAAGAAGTGAGAAGACATTCTGTATTCCACAATGCACAGCCTTGCAGGCACACGGCATAACACTGCCCGAGCAGTCAATAGGAGATCTTTTGTCACTTCACACCATGCACATTTATTACTTTTGCAAAGCGGTAACAAACATGTCATGAGCACAGTCCTGCTGTGTGGCTTACAAAGTGCACAGAGGGAATGCCATCACATACCAGGTATTCCACACGTCAGTTTTCCAGGGACTAAGTTTGGTTGGCTGCAGCAAGGCAGCATCAATCTCTGTGCATGCCACGTGGAGCTGACGCACAGCAGGACCAAAGCCCCTCACTGACCACAATATGCGTAAGTTCCCCCATACAATCATGCATGCAGCAGGATAGAGGCAGGGCAATCAGAGTAAAGGGTGAAGCCTGTGTTCTGCTGCTACTAAAACATTGCTATTCCCAGTGGGAGTGAGGCAGGACCAGTCGGAGATGCTGTGTGTTGCACTATGTAGCAGTGTGGCCTCTTTCGCAGGGGATGACATGTTCTACTTCGCCACTGCCATACCAGGCTCTGCTTTGTTTCAGTGTAATGGGGAAAGTCCTCCTGCTCCAACTGCCTGGATCTTTCTAAAAATTGTCTGCCTCCTGCCAGAGGAAGGAGCTGATTCTCCCAGGAAAGCCCACATGAAGCCAGCCTGGGAACAGCACAGGTAGCAGAATAAATGAAGATCAGAATTTGCCAGAAAGAAGCTAAAGAGCTGCAGTTTCAGTTTCATCCATGTTTCAGACCACACTACTCGCCACAGCAAGACAACATTACTAAGCAGATACTCTCATGGGCCCATCCAATACCTTTCCCGGGTCCGAGTTTTTCATGTACGGCTCTGCACAGTGCGTAATGCTGCCCTGCAGCACCTTCTCCACACGGGCCACCAGGAAGATCTCCACATGTGGGTCAGTCACAGAGAAAACACCCTACAACAAATAGATAGTAGGCTGTCAGACAGTGGGACACCCTACTCACACCACTGGGTTTGGCCCCAGTTGTCTCACATCCCTTGCCACAGTCCACACAGACCCTGCTATGGCTGCTGCCACAGATGGGCCACAGGGGCTCACAAGGCGTGAGAACAGTCAGCTTTTGAAAAACTCTAGCTGGTACTTTGCCTATAGCTACCAGCAAGGCCAAAGTGGCGATCAGCTTGTGACACTGAACAAAACATGACAAAATCCCACAGCTCCAGAGAAAAGCTGACTTCCGCTTTTCCATTTGATTGACCTGTTTTCATTTCAGCAGATGAAGTGAGAGAAATATGGTCAATTGAGATGGCTGATGGCTGTCTCGGGGAAGCAATCTTTCCAAGTAGTTTTTAAACCATGGCTCGCACAACAGAGCATGGCCATTCACAGTGACAGCTCACGAGCACTGGCCCACACAATGGATAAGAACAAACCACAATGCTACTGAACAGCCACAACCTCAATAGAGACACAGAATGAGAGGCCAAAGTCAGTTCTTCACCCGTTTTATGTAGCGCAGGCAAGACTCGGGTATTCCATGCACAAGGTTCTCGCCTGGTGAACGTCCCTTGGTGTCCTCTGCCCCAGATGTGGAGGCATCCAGCAGCATATCACGAACAGATGGAGGGTTCAAGTCCACGTGGAAGTCAGCTGAAATCTTGCAATTATTCTTCAGGTCAAATAATGCCAAGCTTAGGAAAAAGGGCTCAACCTGGAAATTGAATATATGTGTCAAAAAAACACAAAAACAACATGCTACTGGCTCAAGAATAGTAACATTCATTGCCTTTCCCACTAGGTTTGCCTTCTGTATCTGTTTGTTCCTTTAGTTTAGTGTACCAGAATTTTCCAGGATTCATATAATCCATGCTTATTTGCTCTATAAATACATAAAACCACTTTTTCCCTTCATCATCTTGTATTTTGATCCGGACAATTTAAACAAAGCTACTTTAAAAAACAGCAGTGTAGAGGGGTTTATATAAATGATAAACTATGAAGTTATGAAGAAAAGATTACCCCAATCCATCAATTAGCATTGTGAATTATTCATCCCTTGTAATGAGAAAGAAAGCAACTTAAGAGTGTTTATGTTCACATGCTAGAGAACACTTCACTCGTCATTGTCCCAAGTCCATCAGCTCTGGACAGTCCAACTGCAAGGCATTAACAAAACGTTCCTTGGCTGCTATACACCGGGGCACAGAAGCAAAGTTAGTATAAAGCACCTCCCAGCTAGGAAAGCTTGAACACAAGGCTAACACTGCTGGGGAACCACACGTACAAAAGCTGCATCTCAGGAGGTGCTCTACAGATGAGGGCTGTCTCACACCAAGCTCATCTCGCTTTGTAGCTATTGACCTTGACAGCACAACGTAAGTAGCAGCAATTCCACATATTTTTAGTTCAAAGATCCCAGCAGGCATGTGTCCATGTAAGGATAAAAGTGAAGGCCTGCGATAAGGCTGTAGCATGTCTGAGACGTTACAACATAACTTGGAGGCATTACATCAATATTAAAAATGTGCTGATTAGGTCCAATGCTGGGCTTGATTAAGTACAAATAACAATCTCTGCTATCGGTGGTGTGCTCATCTGCTGGGAGTGACTGAGAAGAACAAGCCTGGTATACTAACTGATCCTACACGGACTGGGAGCTGCCAGTGTGAAACTATCACAAAGAGGCTTTGCAGTCCTAATAGGCACCAGACAAGGTACCATCAGCAGAGACTGGTCAGCTGGTGCTGCTGTCTCCCTCGCATGTAACGCTATCTGCTGCTCTGGGCACCACTGCATAAAGGGCTGACTCCAGCCACAGCAAGTATAGGACATGATAATAGGGAGCTTGTCTTGGGAGAAAAGACTGGTTTGTTCAGCCTGGCAGAACAAAGGCTGAGGAGAGATATAATTGCTGTCTACAGACCCGAGAGGCTCAGAAAATACAAGGAAGAGCTTTTTAGGTTAAGGTACAACTTTGGCACAATAACAAATGCATACAATAAAGTGGCTGTGAACACTGTTGGTCTGGGACTCAGGAGAAGGTTTCAGAATAGGGAAATCCCTTGCCATTAGAGGAAACGAAATAAAACACATCAGTGAGTGGTTTGGAGATGGAGCTTAATCATTTACCAACAGGACTTTCAAAGGGACTCAGAATACTGCAGACACGCTCCTTGTTCTCTATGCTTGTGAACCTCTGGCTTCCCAGCAGTCCCAGTTCCTGGCAGGCTGAGGCACGGAAGGACAAACTTCTTCCGCAAACACATTTTGGAACTCCAGAATACCAAGGCAGACAAATCCTGCAATGACCCTGGGCCAGCAGACACCACTGGCCCAGGTTCCATCACAGCTCATGACAGAATGGGATGTCTCTATCCACCCAGATTAACATACAATAGTTTTGTTGTTGTTGTTGTTGTTGTTGTTTTTTGTTTTGTTTTTTGCCAATGAATAGAAAGATGCCAAAGCAGGAAATGCCAGAGCTCTCCTTACGTTGGTAGGTCCTCCTTCTGATCGATCATTGAGCTGAGCAAGAAGGTTGAGGGACAAATCCTGGCAGCACACCACAAAGCGCCTGCTGCACTTTTCTTCAAACGGCTTCACGTCTGGCTCAATCCCTGAGAAGTCTAGCCTCTATACAGCAAAGAAAGAAATGTGGTCTCATTAAAAAAGAAAATATACACCTGAATAATGTTAAGGGATCACATTACAGCCAATACTATCTTAACCATTTTCATTTAGGTGGTGTAAAAAGTACAAGACATTCACAAATGAGTGTCATTTGGTGATGTTACACAAATGTATTCAAGACATGAATTCATGGGGATGTATCAATTTTTAGCAATCTGGTTTGTATAGCACAGAAAACTAAACCTCAGAATGATTTCAGTTCCTTCCTGCTTTGCTGTAACCCTGGGGATCTTCCCAAACACCATTTAGAGCTTGGGGAAGAAAGCGGAACATAAGCCGTCGTTACACTCAGAAAAGTATCTTCCACTTTGAAGATTTGACTAGTTTAAGAGATGGTCCCTGTGCCTGAAATAGAGAGAAGGCACATGCTGTTGGGATCGTGAACAACATCTTGAGCTGGAAGGCATTTCTAGATGCACAGCAATAACTGGCATGGTTAGCAACAACAAAGACTCTGCAGAGCTGGCTGGGAAATCCAAACTGCCTTGATTATAATCACCTCCTTCCTAACCGAGAACACCCATGGCTGGTCTGTGCCACAACATCTGCCCTTCTCAGAAAGCAGATACATAAATGACCAAAATACCATCAACCAGAAAAAGACCCTTAGCCTTCACCACACCCATTTTCCTGGGCACCAGGAACACACAGCTACCAGACACCCCTAAATACCAGCACATCTCTTAGTGACAATCTGACACAGTCTTATTAGTTTTTCCTCCTCACATCCTGCAGAAATCTGCATGCCAAACTTGGGATACTGAAATCTCACAAACAAGTAATTTCAGTAAAATAGGCTGCAATTGTTAATCTGATTCTAGGAAACTCTTACCATTGTTTTCCCCATTTCCCTTGCATGAGAAAAGTGCATTGCAGGTATATGTTCCTGCTCCCAGTTTGCTTAGCACAAGGCATACAAGCATGCAAGTATACATCATACTGCCTGGGGCAGTGATTTTGAATACCCAATGTTACAGCAGATGTGACTGGCCCACGCCATAATGAAGAGCTCTGTGTATGTAGGGAGAGCAGTAAATTTAGCCAAAATGTTTAGTTAGGAAAAAAGCATCTCAGATGCTCTTCATGCTACACTGAATGATATTTCCATTTTTATTATCTGAATAAAAGATAGGAAATTTCTCAAAGCTGCTCTTCAAAACAAACAAACAAACAAAACCACCACCACAACAAAAAACCTACAAACCTTTTAAAGACTAATTACATGTCCTTGGTAAACCAGGATGTTTTTTTTTTCACAGGTGTGAACAAGCCAAAGCATGCCAGAAGGAGAACCAGAAACTACGAAACAACTTGGAACACTTCTCTAAAGCCACATTAACAATTGCAGCTCATTCCACTGAAATCCCACACCTGGGCCTTGGCAGAAAGCTCAGCTAAGAGGTCAAAGCTGAGAAGAAAACAAGCCAAATAGTCAATGAACCCCTGTTCCAGTGCATGAGAACAGCATATGGTGTTTTTTGTTTGTACCTCCCCCACATCTAAAAACTCTCTTAAGACTGAGGCTCTCCCTGTAAGCTCCTAGGATTGTCTCTAAGATCACTGCTCCCTCCTCCAGATGTGCATTGATTTCTCCACTTCTAAAGCTTCTGACCCAACATGGGAACCTCCCAGAGGCCCATATGATGGGTTCAGGATCCAGAAACATCAAGATGCATCACATAAGCCAGCAAAGCTGGAGGGAGGCCCTTTGTGGGACTGTCGTGAGCTCTCCTTTTATTTGAGCTATCATCTAAGTTGTTTGGCTCATACTGAAAGGAACATGTGCTGCACTCCTATTCTCCAACCCACCAAAAAACATACTGGCTCTACAGGCAAATGCTGTGGCCATGCAAGGGAACAGGGTCGGCATGATGCCAAGGGAGCAAAACCTCAAATTTGCTAACAGGGGAATGTTTACCTGGACTTCTGGGTCAAAGGAAAAGAGGTTTTGTCTTCCATCATTTCTGCTCAGTTTGTTCAGCTGATCTGTTTCTCTTCCATACTAGGACAAAGAAAAGCATTGATGTTAGTGCCTGGCCACACAGAGGCAAACATTCGTTATTTGGAAAGAATGGGAGCAAAACAAAATGAATATGTTTCAGGTTCCCTTTGTGATATATGAGGTAATGCAAAGCTTCCTAGCTATATCTACCAACACCACACAGTCAGAGTATAATGATGTGGCTCTGCTAAATGAGAGAGCAGAGAGGAGGAGGCAACTGAGCTCTGGATCATGCAGGAGACAGCTGCCACTTAACTCCCTCTGCACTGATAGCAGGGACAGTCATCCCTGTGGAGCAGGAATGAGTAATACCAGCCATGACAACCCTTCATTCTGTAAGCATGGATCTCCCTCATGGGTCCCACACTAAGAGTGAGCGCCATGCAGCCTCAAACCATGGAGCTCCCCTAGCTCCATCCTGGAGACAGGAAGGTGAGATGCCCAAGACCCCAGCAGCACTTGGTGCTTGCCCAGCTCCCTCAGAGCTGAAGTCAAAGCACAGGGAAACTCCTGTTACAGATGTGGTGGAGAGAACTAGCTATAGGGCAGGGAAAGCGATCTCTACAAACACAATACCTTCATCAGCTCTGGATGCATGCTTCTCTCTAGGCTCTCCAGGATGTTTTCTGATTTTCCTTGCATGCTTGATTCATCATCTGCAAGGACAAAAACCACAGATGTTCAAAACAACTGCCTAAGCACCATTTTATTTCCCTCTGCCAGAAAGCATACTGCAATATTTGCTACAATAGCACAGAAACAGTTTATGGAGATTTTTCCACTTCTAGGATGTAAGATTTTTCCATAAATTACTAGTACCAGAGTGTACTATTAACAGCCTGCTATGTCTTTCCAAAGCGTAACTTCAGCACAGATCCAACTTTCCAGGAGTCTTGAAACACTGCCATGGATTTCCCATCCAGAGGAAGGGTCATGTTTCTCTGCACTTTTATTCCTCTGACTGTTGTCTACATTGTACTAAGCCATTCAGCATGATATCCTGTGTCAGCCACAATTCTTGCGATTAATCCAGAAAGAAAAATACATCTACATGCACGCTGCTCACATCCTGCTGGAGAATGGAGAAGATAGGTTTTTATTTATAAACTAACCTTGTGCAGATTCCACCGTATCTTTCTTCTCTTGCACCAAACTCTCAGTATTGCTCTGAATGATCTTTCTCAGAGTTACCAGCCACTCTTCCATCTCCTGCTCAGTTTCAGCTGCGAGATAGTGGCTGTATTTATCTATTGTCTTGAGTTCAAATGCATAGCGGCGCATTTTAGGACACTGGACAAACAAAAAGGGCAAGCTTTGTGTTACACTTTCCTCAATAACTCCGCATAGTACCTTCTGCAAGGCTCCTCTCTGCAGAAAGCATCCTGAACTGAAATACCATGACAGGGAAAAAAATCACCTAACTTAGAATATAAGAATGTCCTTGCCACAGCACCTCTCCTGCAGTTAATCACAAAGGGCTTTACAGTAGTGATCAAGCGGTATGCAGTTACTCTGAGAGTGGAAGAAAATCAGACTGAACCACAGACATAGCACTAAGGAACAGAAGCAAGCTCCTTCCTATGTCATTAGACCTTTAATATTTAGCCAGAGAAACCAGGAATTGGTTTTGTCCACAGTAATTTTGCACTCCAGCACATTTAGAGGCATCTATCTTAAAGGCAAGTGGTTCAATGCAATTTTTGGAGCTCTGCTGGCCTTTAAACAGCACTTTCTAATGAGAAGCCCAGGCAAATCTGATGCAACTTGGGAAGTACATCCTGTACATCACCGAGGCATCTCTACCACGGCTTTTATTCTATTCAGAAAGATAAATGGAAATGCAGAGCTCTGACTCATCTACACTGAAGAAAACAGTCAAAGTAATTTATGTTGCCCTGTACCAGCTCCATCACACTTGGTGCTTGAAGCTTCAGCAGAGACAGCAATGGCACAAGACAACAGCAATTCCCCCGTGCACTTCACTCTCAGCACAAAGCAACCCCAAGTTTAAGCCCAGTGCAAATACCTCCTCCAAGAACCTTACAGGCCATTTGCAGGAGGTAAGCCCCAAAGGGCTGTATGTTTGCATAGACATATCAAGACCTAACTTAAGAACCTAACAAGACCTAAGAAGAAGCTGGTGCTAATAGCAAACAAAGAAGGTGCCCAAGACGTAGCTGCACCAGCTATTTATTGGCCCCAATTCTCAGGGTGTGAGATATCCCCTTTACCAGGAAGGCACATGGTAAAGGGTATGGACAAAGCAGGAAGACTGACTGGGCAAAACAGCCATGGGTGAGTTTCTAAATTTATGCTTTCAGCCCTCAGTGTCACACACTGAGAGCATTTCTGTCTGATCTAGCAATGCATAAACCTACGTATGTAGTCATGGCGAAAGTACACCTACCTGAACAACATCATTGCAAGCATCCAAGAAGATACAGCCTTTGGATTCTTTTGAAATTTTCTCATCTTTGTAGGAATTAAGAATGTAGGAGCCATCTGTAAGTTGTGACAAGTAAAAATACCTCCTCTTGAATACCTGCAAAAGTGCAAAGTCTTGCTCATTCAAGTATTCACTCTTCTGTATATTACAAGCAAAAGTCTCAGTTTCAGTATCTGCCCTCCTGCTATGGAGAAAATACTATAAATAGAAGCACTGATGACCCTAGAGTGTTGCAAATGCACCCCTTTGAGTACAACTTGTTTTTGTGCAGGGAGATTTTCTTGTCTTCTTTTATTTTAACGTTCTTGTTGTTATTATAAGTTCTCCCATCTAAAGCAAAGCCCCAGGGCTTCAAGCTCATCTCTCCGCTGGCTCCAGACTCATTTGTCTTCACAAAGTAACGCTGCATGGTAAATTCAGATCAGCACATTGCTTGAAGATTCATCCCGCCCTAAAGCAGGTATTTCCAGAGCCTTTTTGATAAAGACCTCAGTTAGAATTACAAAGCAATTCTCCGGAAGACTTTGGAGCAGATGTGGAAATTCCTAGCACTCAAATACAAGCCAAAGAACACTGTAATCCATGCAACTGCTCAAGGTATTTTGTTGTTGTTGTCATTTTTTCCTAACACACCTATTTTCATGAACTAGCTTTGGCTTAGTATGTTCAATTCTCACCTTAAAAAGGAGTAAATCTGGGAAAAGTATTCATATGCTTGAGCTATCGATCGTTATGAAGAGACCCCAGATAGATTTAAAAAGAAAAAGCTCTCCAGCTTTTTCTCAGAACACCTTCCTTCACATTTGTCAGCTCACAGGCAGGGTACTATCATTCAGGAGAACATTCTGGCAGCAATTAAGATAGCACCATATGCTGCCAGGTGTGTGAGGAGCAGGGTGCATTTCACAGTTGCTGGATATCAGGAGAACCACAAAGCAAGCCAGGGCAAGCAGCATTGCGACGCTCAGAGTATTTCCACTGTTCTGAATATCTGGAAGAGCTATGAACGAACACAGCATTTTTTATCCCAGATAGGAGAGTGCCAGTAATTTCCTGCACCCACCACTACTGACACAATCGTATGTTCAATAATACCATTTGCTCACTTGCATGGAACTGGTAGGGAGCACTGTGACTAACTGCTCTGAACGGTAACCTCTGGCATCATTTAGATGAGCAGTTTGCTGCGGAGATGCATCAAAGGTTGTGGAGCTTCAGATTTACTGAAAAAAAATGCAACTAAACCTTAGTTTAGCAAAGCGTAAAAACACATAGAAATCTAAGTCTGCTAAGTGTTACACCAAGTTAAACACTGATTCAGCACTTCATTGAATCAGTCTTGGAAACTTTGATAGTTAATGCTACAGAAACCCATTATACATGTATATCTCTCTACACATTACAGGGTTGATATCCCTCATGGATATGGGGTTTCATGCAAAACCATTTGTATCCTCTGAATTCTGTTCAAGGGAAAGATGCAGAAGCAAGAAGCAAACACTGTTCCTGTAACCTTCGCCCCACTTCAAAGCACTGCTGTAAAATAATTGTCAGAAGTCTACAAACATTTAAAATAAATAGTATAAACCTAAAAACAGAGGAAACATCCCTTTTGATCAGGTTACAGACGTTGCGGATGAGCATGGAAATTGCAGAAGGACAGCTAGAGAACTGGAGAAGTCTGTTAGAGAGGAAAGAAGAGAAAATCCTGACACCCTTGTTGCAGAGCAGCCCACTGAAGCAGTGGGAAGTTCTTTGCAAAGGAAAGGTTACTCTCAAATAATTTTTGGCAGCTGTAGCATCATTACAGCTTGCTCATGGGCTGGCTCTCCACAAAATACACTCTGTATGAGCTTAGCAACAGCATGAGGTACCAGAGACTCAGTATGTCACAGCAGCGAAAGAACCAGCACACAGAAGATGGTCATGTCTGCTTCCACAGTAGAGCAGCAGCTTCTTGAAGTGGTGGTAAGGGTGAAGACTTTCAAAGTCCTCAGATTTCTCACATGCGCCTTAGACGGTGTTTTGTAAGACACAGCAGCGACCAACTCAGAAAATGGCCACTCCTTACTGGTACTTTAAGTTTAATGAGAGATTTTTATTAACTGAACTGAAAGCAGTGCAGTTCAGGCATCTCTGAAAGGTGGGTCTAAGGTGCTGGGCACTGAGGCCAACAATACCACAGGAGCCTCAGTCAAGAATGGACATAACTAACTGCTTTGAATATATATGGTAGTACCTCCTTCTCCAGAAGTTACAGGAGCCAAAATGACTTCAAACTTGCTGTTCAGAAAAACAGATAAACTGAAATCCCTGCTCTATTTCCTTCAAGTACATGAGAAGTCATTTTAAAACTCAAATTAAAATTAGCCATATGAACTGCCCAGTTCCACTTATGAATGTAAAATGTGTTGAACTGAACCTTAGAGCAACTGACCTTACAAAGTAAAGAACCCCACTGCAGCCATTCCTCAGCTGCACAGTTGAACATAATTACCTAATATTCTTTCTCTCTATGCTTTAAGAAGGCAACTGCAGGGTAGAGCAACAGAAAGGCCCATTGCCACAGCAAAAACCTTCAGTTGAACTATAAAAAACTTCCCCTGCAAAATCTAAGCAATGTCATGCCAGATTATGTACAAGGGAGAACAGGAGACAATGCAGCTGTTGCTTTTAGGTCAGTAATGCTCCATCTCCTCAGTGACATCATCCTTCCTCTTAGAGCAAAGCCTTGTCATTTCAATTTAAAATTGTTCTCTGTACGTATTTTCTACTGCCAAGGAAACTATCTATTCATAAAGTCTTCATTGCAGGGCAGCTGTTTCAGTTATTTAAATTGCCTTCCTCTTCCTAGCCTCAGCTGCTCATCATGAAAAGAGTTTTGGTTTTCTAAAGCATGCTTTGCCTTTTTCTTCAGCTTGCTTGTCATGATTTGAAGTGCATTGGTCTTATATTCTTGGGAGGGAAGGGTCAAAAGCTGTTTCCAGATTGGTTTTCCAATCTACTTTGGGATGGTCTACAAAACAGATGGACATCCAACTGAACTTGAACCCACTGCTGTACTCCTGCTACCTTTAGAGATGTGAGCTGAACTTAACAGGGATTATGTCTCGTTTCCAATTAACACAATGCTGGATCAGTCTCACCTTCATGGTAACAGTGATTGTGCTGTTTACATTTGCTTTGTGCAACCAGCCTTGCTTTATCACACCACCCTTCTGGGAGCACAGTGATGAGGAATCCTGAAAGAGAGCAAAGGATCATAAAAAGAGGAGGTCACGTGAACTGCCTTCCATGCAAAATTTCCCTTGGACATGAGCGTACGTCTGCACTGGAAAGCAATATTGAGAACTACAGCAACAAAGCTATCATGTAGAATGTACACATACACAGCTACATATACAGTGTGACCACAATAAAATATCAGGGTCATCTCTTTCCAACAAAGAAGTGAAACAGGTTAGTTATGGTCATCTTTAACAAGGAAAAATTACATCTGTGCTGACAGAACTGCACATGGATTTTGCAATGAAGAAATGCGTGGTTCTTAGGTAGTATTTCAAAAACCCAGGGAAGCAAGAAGTTTTCAAAATGGTCTGTTTGGACAGTTGCAAAATGCAGAACATTAGATTTATTTCATCATTTCCTTTCGTACAAATCAACTTGCATTTTAAGTTTAGGTAAAAGAACAGCAAACCCAAATAACTGAAAAGTAACTAGAGCATTTCACATTTATCAAAACAATAAGTTTCAAGTGACTCAACTGCATTCTTCTTGGCATACTGGCTGGGATTTCTATCTTTTGTCCTGTCCTCTGGTCCCAGAATGGGTGAACAGCTCTCCAACCACATCCAACAGTGACCTCCACTGAAGATGGAGGGAAACAAGATCCCAGACTGATTAAAAAACTTGCCCTGGTCTTTTCAGTGACTCAGCAGCAGAGATAGACCTGGACTGACTGTTGACGAGCTATCAAGGTACTAGTTTAAATCATCTCCAGCACCTCAAATGTCAGGTTTTCACTCTTTTCTTGTCAAACTTCCAGTGAAAAAAGTAAAATTTCTAATGCTTTATTTCTCTGGGTAGAACAACCAATAATTTATCCTTTATAATGGTTCGCCCTTTTTTATCAAGGGATTTCTTTTACTCAAATTTCCATTGCATAGTTCTAATGCAAATGTTCTGTCAGGAAATTGTAACAGAATCCTTTAGATATGGCCAAGCCAAAAGACATAAATGTCAAAATATCTGCCAAAGTATCTGGAATACTCTTCCATTGCCAACAACAGTAACTTCATTTGTTTGCGTATTTGGGACACTGATCAGAAGAAAAAAAGGTCTCCACCAAATTCTGATAGCATATTTTTATCTCTTTACTTTTTCAGAGGTATGCTGATAAGCTCTGTCTCAGTTTTGTCTCCAGCCAAAATTAGATATTATTAAAGAAGTAACAGCTCAAGTTAACAGTGTAATGAAATGCAGCCAAAAAAAATAAGGCCAAACTTGACAATACATTTCCATTTATAAAAAAGTCATCCAAATCCAGACATGAGGTGTGGGACATGCATAGCAATTGTTAAAAATGTGTATGAAACGGCCCTTCAAATCTACAGCTTTGCAAGACAGAAACTTTCCTGTTCCTCAGCAGCAGCACCTTGGTGCCATGAGGATTTTAAACAGCTGGACTAAATTCTTCAGACTGTAAACTAAAATTTCTTAGCGTCAAGTGTTGGAACTAAACTTCACATGGTAATTGATAAAGAAATATGTTAACATGCCAATGCCCTACCCCAAAAATGCAATATGCATGGGGAAAACATGGCATATGTATTTCCTGAAATGACTGCCAGGTTTGAGATATCGCAATTGTCAGAGCCCCCAGCTCCTCCATGTGGAAAATCTCTCAAGCTGCAAAATCTCCCCTGCAGACAGGTAAACACAAAGGTGCTAGCTTCCAGAAGAGGTGAATGCCTCTGAATATCTGCAGAGTGTATACAGAATTAGATTGATGTGCTGTGAACATGCTGGGGAGAAGTAACTGGTTAAGAATGACAGATTACAAGGCAAAGCGCCAACCTGTTAAAAGAAGAGGACCCTGATATTGCTGTATCACCATGTAATGAAAACTAAACTGCCCACTTTAAATTATGCTCACAAAGAATTTTACTTAGTAAATTTCTTGGCTTCCTTTTTTTATTTCCCCTATTTCATTGCTGGACTCTATCAAGTGAAAAAGCCATGAGAAACATTAAGGCTAATCTTCCACCTAATTTAGGAGACTCTTGACTCCAAGAGATTATCTTGTCACACTTTCAAATAAATCACTGTCTCAGTTTTGGCCCCATATCTGCAGTATGAAGCATTTCATCATAAAGCCGTTCCTGGGAGCTGAATTCTGACTTTGTCTTGTGAAATATTCGTTATAACAGATCTTAGAGTAGAATATGTAAAAATCTTTCTCCTTACCTCGTCTTTTTCAAAGTCTTCATCGATTTCAAACACATGACTTGGAATCTTGTCTGGCCTAAAGGATTTGCTGAAATCACAACATTTTCATTTTTAATGACTGGGAAACAAGGATGCACAAAGCCAGCTATCTGATGCTGGCTCCACAACCGACTGTCAAACTGCAGATTACAGAGCACAGCAGAACTGTCCAACTGTAGAAGAGTTCAAAAGACTACAGCCCCTTACAGCTGGAGATATCTAACTTCTGAATGCACTTCATTGAAGCTAAGCACAAGGAGCATGTAATTAACATTCTCTGTATTAGCCGCCTGCCTTTGCAGAGTTTTTGCTGACTTGCATTTGTGCAACACAGGGATGAAGCAGATCTATCTATCTTCCATCCTGCTAAAGGAGAAGCCAGATCAGACTGCAAGATTATTCACAAATTTTAATACAATTTGTTCAACAGTGTTGCTGTGTTGTTGCTTCGCTTCCCTGCTAGATCTTCAGAACAGACCTACTTTGGCCAGACTTTTTCTCCTAAGCCTGATCAAACCACAACCCCATGACCATGTATTAGTATTCCAAGGGAGCATGAAACTTACCATGGCAACATCCGAAAGTCGCCTGAGTATTCCTCATATTTGTAGTTTACCACATGCCAGTCTGAGCTGTAGGTTTTAATGCACTGAAAAGAAAACAATACAGGTATTTGAAAGCTACAGAAAGCATAACAAAACCATGCACAAGTTCAAAAGGTTACAGACTGCTGGGTGATGTAAGTATAAGTGGAAAGCGTGAACTTATTTTTGTGCTACCATACAAGATGTCATAAGGAACCTTTTCAGCACAGAGACAAAAATCACACAGCATCTGGACTGCCACACAGCTGCTGATTTTGTATCCACATAGCTCTAACACTTTAAAAAAGGAATAGTGATTTGATTGTCTTAGAGGGCAGCATTTTACAAAAACAAATCTGCAGCACTCAGGATGAAGCTAGAGAGGCTGTGCAGCCCAGCCCTTGCCCTGCTGCACACCCCGCACCTTGCAGCTCAAGCCCCACACGTTGTCTGCATACAAAACCTGATGAAAACAAGTGCCATATGAGAGGCATGTAGGAACTAGCTAGTGCAGTACCCTGCCAGTGATCAGTGCTTCCGAAGATAAACTAAGTGATCTACAACCTCATAGACAAGCAGCTACAGCAGAGCATCTTGCTTAAGGGAGAAGGTGCGCTGAGCACAGGCATTGCATGGACTTTTACCCCTACCTCTTTGACAAAGAGACTCTGAGCTTTCTTCAGAGCATCTTCTGGCACTGTAGACTGGACAGTCCTTCTCTGACGACTGATAACTGAAATCTGCAGGGAAAAGGAGAAAATGGTTTCAGTGTAAACTGGGTCTTCAGGAATTGATACTTGCTTTAGATAAATATGGCGGGCCCAAATCACCAGTGGGTTGTTTCACTTTTATGTGTTAGTAATTCAGCCAAAATCAACATGTAGACAAGTGAGGAAATTTTCCAAAGTAAACAGGACTGGAGATGAACAAGTCTCAAACATGAGAAAGAGCCAGTGCAAACTCACAGACACATCTTCAATCGGAAATATCAGCAGGTCCCGGAGGGGATCACTGTAGATTTGAACTTTGCGTTGAAGGATCACGTTCTCATAATCTAAGGGTTCAACAACTTTGGTTTTTTCCTGTAGGATGAATAAAAGGTAGAATATTTACAGATGTATAATATATAAAATAACCAGTAAGTAACATCTTGTGCCTAATTTGGTCTGACAACTTCAAACCATGTTACCAATGGACTGCTTATGAATTCAACAATCAGATACTTGCATGATACAAGGAACTACTGATGTACATGCATTGCAGTGAGGGAAACAAGGGGTTACGTTATTTGTGCTTGGTAATAAGCTACAGGAAGAAAGCAAGTACTGTGCTGTTCTTCTCCAGGCACAGTTTCTAATTTCTTAATGGAGAAAGCAATTCTCCTGGAAAGGCCACAGCTTTAACAGCTACAAGCTTCAGCTTTCACCAGTAGGAGCAGCTCATCTGCACAGCTCAGAAGGAATATGGACTCTACACCAGCTCGAAGCCAGTTTTGCTAGACAAGATGATGAGAGTTGTGCTATCTCTGGAAATGTGCTGCTGGTGGGATGGTAGTAAGCTGGTTGCAATAACCTCCAGTGCAGGAATCTCTCCCTGTGGAATGAAGATTCCCCTGGAAAGCCCTCTCCATAAATCACACCTCAGCCACAGCCCACATCTGGAAAACCCCGGGGCCTGGTTTTCCTCTCACTTACGTTTCTGGAAAGCAAGAGGAACTTCTCCATAATCTCTGGAGTCACCAGTAAGAACTATTAGGAGAATGCCAGTATGCTTACTACCGCATTACTTCTGTTCATGCTACAAGCCCAGAAAACATAGCTTTAAAATGTTAGAAAAACAAAGACAAGTTCCAAAGTAGGAAAACATCATCTCAGCTGCCCACTCCTAGACTTTGGCTTTCATAAGCAAGAGTCAGGAACTTAGCACTGCAGTTGTAAAAATGACACTAAATCAAACCCATGACCCTGTATGCACAAGAATGCTCATAACAAAAGGGGAAGTAAATTCCAATACATGAACTTTCCCTTGCTTTGAATTCTTACCAAAAGACTGTCAATGCCTGGCCATGCTATGGATGGTATTAACAAACCCCCCCCAGCTTGTGTGGAGCCAGGCTGGCACGTGCCCCAGGGAGCTAACACCCTTGTAAGACAGTGTGCTCGGGCTCTTCACCCTTGGAAAAGGAATGACAGATGCTTCTCCAACAGCAGCAAGATTTACCACACAGTTGTTTCTTTTTCTTTTTTTTTTTTTTTAAAACCCGGATGAACTACTTGCATAGCTCCCTCAATTAAAAATTAGACTGGTGGAAGTCTCTTGCTGAAGCCAACAAAAGCTGCAGCCTGAGAAAATGACTCAAAAATAAGGATTGAAAGCTCAGCACCATATAAAACCACCAGGTAAATAAATAGCCGTGCCACTGAGCATCCAAAGAACTCAACATTGCCTGTGACGCATGAGAGAAGAAATCAACATTGCTCTTCCAAAAGCAATCATAGCCAGAGTTTCTGTCCTATGCCCTTGGCACCTGAGTCTCCAGCATGGGTTAATATGATCAAGCCCTTTGCAGAAAATGTGAGCCACTTGTTCTAATGACAGCTGAGCATCTCTTGTGTTGAAGTGGAGCTGGTGCTGGGACTTTGGGGAGAAAGTTGTCACATCAGCAGGTAACAGTATCAGGTGAGAGCCATTCAGGGGTGGTCATGTTTTAATCTTGTTTTTATCTTTTTCTGAAACACTGTAGAAAATCTTGTTATGTTGATATCTTCTCATACAGAAGCATCTTAACAAATAAAGGAATTGTAGATTTTTTCCCCTTTTTCTGCTATACTCTGGCATATGGTAAAAAGAGAATAAAAATCCAGGCTCTGCGGCAGACCTGGATGGTCTGATGGACTGGAACAGCGAAGGCAGACGTCTCTCTGAAGCTGCCTCTGGTTTTTCCCACTCAAAGGGCAGCCCTGCTGAGTAGAGGCTGTTCTTCCATCCCAGGTGCATGCCCAGGAAACTTGTAGTATGTTCAGAAAGCAAAACTGAGATGAAACAACTGAGATGAAATATTTTCCCCACAGCACTTCAGAAATGCAAAGTGGGTACCTCGCATGACATGTTTCCCAGGACTGCATCCCAGCATCAGGACAGTATCCTAGCAGCTCACTGAAGGAGGAGAGAGCAGAGCCTATGTGCAATCAAGGCCTGTGTTACTAGCATAAGCGATGCCTCTGGTCAGGGTGATTTCTGCACTGGCTTTTGTCAAGCACCCGCTCCGCCCTGCTTCTGGCTGTCCACAAAGAAACTCTTACTTTTGACTGAAGAAAATATACCTCCTGCCCAAGGCACTTTTGTATTCAAAATGTCTATTTTCCATGCCGCAGGAATCCAGCAGGGATTAGCTCAGATATTTGAAACAGCTTCCTCTTAATCGCTCTCTGGAAAACTTTGCTTCACTCCTACTGCAGTCCCAAAAGAAACCTCACCAGCCTCCTGTTGCATGACCAGCAGCAGCACTGCGGCATCACAGGGAATAGCCCACCAGGACATGAGTAAGGAAGGGCAGCACTGCCCAGCAGAGAGCCCATGATGTGTGCCAAGCTAGGGAGCTGGGGGGAGTCTGTGATGTGGGTGGCAAGTGTTGCCAGCCCCAGCACTGTGTGCCACCGGCACAACCACCCCTGGAGCTGCTCCTGCTCTGGCAGCCAGGACCGAATCTCATGTAAAAGGAGATCACTGAAAAATTAGGAGTCCCTAAAATCCAGCGGGAAGATAGAGAAAAGGAACACCTTTTATCTTCAGTTAGCCTCACATTCTTTAAATACTTAATTGAATTTGTTTAACCATCTGAAGCACAGGCCTTATTTCGTTACAATGCTACACATTTCTGCAAATTTGCCAAGCCTGGCACGTTAATGTGACTTAACACATTAGGACATTCATGAGCTGCTTTCCCATTTGCAAGTCAGGCATTCCCAAATCTCAGCCCCTCCACTGCCCAATCCACCTTTCTCGCTGCCATCACCACAGCAATCCCAACAACACTCCTGGCACTAAAAGATCCCATCAGCTCCTGGTCTCATCTCACCCCAGCAGCAGCTGTTATGGTAAATTAGGTTCCTTCTAAGAGTCTTGCACATTGCTGTGGCATTAAATAGTGGCTTTGGGTACTCTGAATTCAGGCCTCCCAATTACTCACTATTTCCAGTCCTGTTTGCAACATGGTTCTGAAACGGACTGTGCTCCAGAAGTTGTTGTAAAAGTTATTTTATGGTAACATTGATGTCAATTACAGGGTAATGACTTTGAGGACCAAAGAGGACCCCTTATTCTCACATGAGAGGCTTCAAAACCCTTATAGCACTGTCCACTGCAGGTACAAATAAGCTTCTTAATAACTCAGTGCTGCCCTTCCCCACTTGTGGGTTTGGTGACACCGGGCAGGAAGCTTGGTGCAGGCTGCTGCAGTGCCAGGGTAGGCGGCCGATTGTCCAGGGAGCTCCCAAAGGCGAGAGGTGGGTGCCAATAGAGATGTCCCCCAGGCAGGTTTGCAGTCCCCACAGGCTTTGTTTCTCCTCTAGGGATGTTAGAAACACAGCCCCTAGTGCACTCCTTACCCCGGCTGCAGGACAAGGGTGGCCACACACAGCAGCCCTCTGTCCCTGCACCCAGCACAGTACAACCAACTTGTCACAGGCCACGAGGGGAACCACACCAGTGGCTCTAAAGCACAGCCAAAAGATATAGGTCAAGCTATATGTAAGCAAAGCAACAGCTAGCAGAAGGATGTGGCCTGTCTGCCTGCTGCCAAGGAAACACGGACGCCTCCGTCTGTCCAGAACTGCACAGGGCCAGACATGCTCACGCCCCTGCAAACAGAGCTCCAGAGTAAGTAGGGATATCGCAAATATTTTTCATCCTTTGGCCCACCCTAGCGCTCAGTGTCCCATCAGGGCAGGAGATAAAACTTTAAGCCCTGAAAATCAGATTTCAAAGTCTTAGTTTTTCTGATGAGCTTGGTTAATTCAGACATCTCCCAGCAGACAAGGCTCGGCCTCACGCTGCCCCGTGCTGTCACAACAGCAGATGGCACCCACCAAAGTCATTACAAAAGCAGAGGAAGAACTATTACACTAAAGCAATTAGAGTCTTAGAAACCACAAATTCCTCCACAGGGAAAGCCAATATCCAAGTGCAAAGAAATGCTGCCAGTCCAGCAACAAAATCAACCCATTTCTGCAGGAAAAACCACATAGTGATGCCAAAGCAAGCCTGTTCCAGACAGGCATACAGCAGCTGCTTACCCAGGGCTGGCAGAGGGGTTCCCCGTGCTGCCCTGTGGCTTGCTCCAGCACCCTGTACCAGGGTGGGCAGGAGGGGGAAACTGAGAACACCCAGCAGCAGCTTCCAACCCAAAGCACTGCAGTCCAGCGCGCTGGGATAAAAACAGGGAATTGTTGGGAAAGACCTCACAGAGGAGAAAAATAAATTAACGTGATTTTAAACAAAATTTTAATGAGAAGAGCAGTGAGCCCTTGTGGATGAGCCCTCTCACTTCTCTTACAAAAAATGCTGGTTCAATCCCTGCACACTGGACCGCTCCTGAAAACACTGTGTGCTGTATCCATCTGCTTCTGCCCCAAGAGCGTTGCTCTCATGAGCACAGAGCTCTGTGGTGCATGAGGGAAAGGGGGGTCTGCAGACCCCGAGCCCCCGTCCAGGTCAGGTCACAAGGCTCCTTTTGGACAACAGCACAGTCCAAACAACAGCTAATCTATTACAGTATTGACTCACCACCAAGAAGCAAGTTGGCTGGCATTTTAACAGGAAATTCAATTGAATTACTTCAACAGAAACATGCCCACGGACGCCAACGCTAGGCTCTGCCTTCGTCCAAGCACAAACACAAAGAGCTGGGCCCCAGGAAAACCCCAAGTAAAGGTTCCCAACCTCATCGCCCTGCTTGTCCAGCCGATAAAAAAGCACAAGAGCAAATCTCTGCTGAACAGACACCACAAGATAGGGATGAAGGAAAGTGTTAGCAAAGGAGTAACACATTAGCCAAAGTGAGGGACTCTGGAGCAGTCAGACTGAATTGTCTCCTTTCTGTATCCATTTACAAAGCTTTTCAAATTCCTTATATTTGCTTTATAAACAAGGATACACAACAACACCTGGACATATTCATACTGGGAAGGACATTTCTATTTTCAACTTTAATGGCTCAAAAAAGTAACCGTCTTCTACTGTCCTGCATTTGTACACTGTACAAATGTGCAACTTTTGTTGCACAATAGAAGCTTATTCTATGATTAGTGTTTGTCTGAGATCCTTTTCTCCCATAATTACAATAAACATAATCAGATTGACACAACTGTACAGAAAGTGAAGGAAAAATGTTTTGTTCAAGGATATTTTAAAACAGAAACTAAGGGAAAACTATCAGAAAGTATGCATATTTTCAGTCCTTTCAGGCTGTCTCTCACTTAAAACAAACAGTACCTAGAAAATAAAACAATTTGATGGCAAACCCCTCTGGTCTGGCTCTGTTTTAACCACTATGCTCATCTGTTTGCGTTGACACAAGCCCTACGGTGGCTGCCAGCGCACGTTTCCCATTGCACAGCGGAAGCCAACCCCCGAAAAACCCACAGCCTCAGCACAACGGCTGCACGGTGTTCGGCTTTCGCTTCTCCCTGCGAGTGCCGTGCTGCTAACGGCTAGCGCACGCATTGCTTCTGGGCTTGCCCTGCGCGATGCTCAGCCGTTCCTGCAGCACTTCCTTCGCACCTCTCACTGAAAAGCTTGCAGGCTCAGCAGCACCCGGGACATCAGTTTCTCACTTCCTCAGAAGGGAAAGCTTCAGCCAGCAACAGGAATCCATGCTCACGAAGCATCTAGAGACACAAGGGATCCGTATAATAAAAGGGATGCTTATTTAAGGTACCTACGAGAAAAGGAAACAGCGCAAACCACGTGCACATGTAAATGTATTGCCTCACACTGTACAACAGTTCTGTAAAAATTAGTGAGCATTTTATAGCTGATTTATTTACTGCTTCATCTGTTGCAACCCAGTAATGCACTTACGTGCAAAGCCTAGCGAAGTCCAGATTTTAAAATAAATCCCAAGGGACCAAGTAGGTGAGATACACAGAAAATAGACAACAAATTAAATCTGGGGAATTGATTCAAGGCTAAAGGGGCAAATAAAGGAAGTGCACAACTACCCCCTGCCCATAACAGTCACAGTCGCATCACTTCTGAGACTGGCAGCAGCCCTCGTCAGAGAGGGACCACTTCCTACCACAGTATGCAACCTGGAAATGCAAAGATACCACTCAGAGAAAAAAACTCCTTAACTGGGGTTTTGCGCACGAAACTTGACAGTCCATGGGAGAATTTATATGGAATCTGGGAACTGAAAAAAACCATTTGGCAACCTCTATGGACATGCAGAACTGAGGAATTTCTATGCATAGAAAAACTTTTCCAAAGTCAAGGGTTCAAAGATCACAAGTCACGGCACTCTCAGATCATTTGGTCCTGAAGAGTTTTTTATTGTTGTTTTTATTTATTTAAGTAGCACATTGGTAACTTTTCACTTTCCCTGCCCCCAGTTCCTGCACTGCCATCTGATTGCATTTACAGGCTCTAGCTCAAGCTTGCAAGAGGGCTAGGGTACTTCATTTAAAAAAGCTGAGATTCACACATAACTCATTATTCCAGGAACCTCGGTATAAGGCAGAAAAACAAAAAGTGAGAGACCCTGAGCTTGCCTGTTCAATGTCTGGAACTGTTTTAACCCAGTGCAAAACCAGACAGTATCTGAAGCTGAGGAAAGAAGAGGTGGAAATGGAGAAACAGGGGAGGAAGGGCAAACAGGGCGACAGCGTTAGTCAGCACAGATGGCAGCAGTCACAACACGACGCAGCCTTGCTGCTGCCAAGGGGTTTGCAGGCTTCTTAGCAAAGCCACATTTTGAGGAGAAACCAGGAGGGAGGCAGCTCTCACTGGGTGGCGGGGAGCTCCTGCCTATGAGTCTGCTGCAAACCCAGCCCTCGGCTGGATGGAACAGCCGGGCACAGTAAGAGATGCACAGAGACGTGCTACAGTAAAACCACAGGGATGAGAAACAGTCAATAAAGTGGGGTAGGAGCAGGCCAAAACTATTTTTACACTGGCCAGAGAGAAGGAAGTTTAGAAACATGAGACAAATGCCTAGACAGGAATCCTGGTTGTGCTGGAGGAACAAAAACACTGCATCCCAGGAAGAGTGCAAGACTCTGCTGTAACCCTGACCCAAAAGCTCTCAGAGGGCTTTGTGTGAATGGCATACATGGCTTATAGGTGGAGGGGTCGGGTGCATGGGAGGAAGCACTTCTGAAGGCTGAGATGGGTCTGGAGACTGGCTGGAAAAAGGCTTCCTCCCATGCAGCTTTTAGGGGTTTTGCTCAGTTGTTTGCTCCTCTTCCAGCAGCAAACAGATCTCCTCTGCAGCAGCACAGGTTCCCTCAGGAGATGTTAGGTGCTGCCTGCAGCAGGGTACCCCAGCAGTGCTCATCCTATACCCTGGCACAGGTATGTCCAGCCTCAAACCCAGCCCTTCCGCATGAGGAGCAGAGGGAAGGATCAGTGCATCTCTGTGTCAGCAGAGCTGCACCTGCATCCAGCTGAGCATCTGCTGCAGAGCATGAGAGATGGAAACAGCGCAGCTTTGATTTTCTCTTCTGAAAATAATAGCGTTAATAGAAATTGGCAAAAAGCTACTGGTTTCCATGGGACAGCTGAATTTCTGCCAGATAGGAATTCTCAAAACATTCTGTAAGCACGGGCATGCTAAAAAAGGGAAATAGTTATTATAATGACAATAATGCGTGATATTTATATAAGTTCTTAACTAGAGCATCCCAGAGTGCTTTTCAGATGTCACTGGTATTTCATCATTTATTTATGTAGTATCAGTTTTATATTTAGCATCCATCTCCAGAAGATCCAGCTTCAGAACATCTGAAAACAATTAATTGCACACAAGCAGAACCCCTCCCTTTCCTGCCTGCTCTTAAAAAACCCTTGTTTTTCACTCAAGAAATCTCACTCGCACTGGGCTGAGCCAACTGGGCAGCCACTCCCCGCAGGCGAGCAGCCCCGGGAGGAGGCGAGCTGCTTCTCTGCCCGGCTGGGCGCCAGCCCATGCAGCACTGCAGGGGGAACCAAAGCAGGAAGTCACAATCTGGTTTTGGGTTGCCTTAGCAATAGAGTGAACACCCACAACAGTGAAGTCAGGCCCCGGGGATGTCAGTGGTGACTTAACCAGCTCAGGAAATCGTGTCAGCGCCCATCTCAGCTCTGCCTTTGGGCTGCAAAGTTAAACCATGTTCTCCCCAATAAACACATGGTGGCTGAGGGCTCCAGGAGGGCCTCTGAGGCTGCTGGACAGGCTCTGAAATGCTTTGACTCGGCTACAGATGAAATGCTGTTGTTGATGGAAGCACCTCCAAGTTTCTCCCAGGTGAAGACATCCGCACAAGCTCCAGCATTATTCAAAGGGACAAGGGAGCTTGGAGAAAAAGGTGGAACTGCAAGGGAAACCTGAGCCAGGAGCAACTTTCCTGAAGCCCCAACCTGCTGTGGAAGAGCCAGGACAATCATCTGCCTACAAGAGGTGGAGACTCCTTTCTCCTCTCCTGATTCTGCATACAGCCTGCAGCAACTCTGCAGATGCGTGGGGCTGAATTGCACAAAAAAATCAACACTCATGGATTCCCCGGTTCTACCAAACACCCGAGAGAAGCCACAGCTTCTGCCATGCTGTGGGACCTTGCTGCTGCCTGGGTACCCCTGCCCCAAGCCCTCGGCATGCAGGCTACAGTCCATGGCCTTCATCTGCACCCTGCTAGCTCAGCTCCAACCTGCATCCCAGGCTCCCAACCACTGCCAAAACATAGGAAGGAGGATGGAGTGCTCTGTATTGAAGCAGGTAGGGTCTCCTTCCACACACAGCTGCTCCCCAGGGATAGCCCTGTGGCAGGAGTTATTAATAGAAGAGAGAAAGAAATTGCAGTTCAGCAAGAAAGGAGACAGGGGTGAGAAAGGGGTTAGGAATGAGCAGACCTGACCCCATTAGAGAAGCAGCAGGAGGCAGGGAAAAATGGTAGAGATGAGACAGGGCTGCGCTGAAGGGAAGAGGAGTCAGCAAGGGAGAGCTTTGATTTGTACTTTTTAAAGGAATGAAAGAGATGGAGGGAGATGGCAGCAGGGAAAAACACTCCAGTGTTTCTAAGATGACAGCGATGCCCACAAAGGCATACAAAGCCATCCTTCTCTTCCTTGGCCAGAACAGCAGTGAGGAGGCAATTAAGCAGGGAAATCTAAAACCACGCATATGCCCCAGGAGTGGTTGCTGTTCAGCTACTGTGTGTGATTGTGATTTGCATTCTTAGGCCACAGAAATGTCAAAAGCCTTGTGCAATTTTGCATCATTAGAGATGATAAATCAGTGTGCAAAGACTTAAGTGAAACACTCTAAGAGCCACCAAACTGCCTCTATGAAAGGATGCTGTAATATGCACTACAGCAGCCCAGGTTCAAATGATCCTGGTTCTGGAAAGGACTCTGCAAATATCCCCAGATACCAGACAGAGATGAAACAAAGCCCTAGAACTGTCCCCTCGCTGGATTTTGAGCACACCACGTCCCCAGCTGCATTGCTGGCACTAGCTGCAGGCACCAAGAACAACCATCTGTTCCAGGCGTTTCACTGCATTGACGGTGGCAGGTCGGGGCAGATGCTGTCAATGCAGGGACACCTGTAATTTCATGACACTGCCTCTGGCACAGGACAAACCATTCTCAGCCTTGTCCAATGAGTGCTAAAGCCCTGGCCACACAGCCAGCAAAAAGCGGCAAGAGGTATGTACACACGAGTTTAAGGGCTGCCTGGTTTGCTCTCTTCCTCAGATGAATCATATTTAAATGATGCTTTGGGAAGGGTAAGATTTAATGCCTATCAGAAGTTTGTTGTAGTCTCCAAAAACCTCCAGATAAGGCTGTAGTGACCACAGCTCAGACTACAGTACCCATTCCTCAGCACACAGGCATGCATGGGGGAGGTATTTCTCTCTCTTCCGGACTGGGCATTGGTAGATTTGCTGGAGATTTGCTAAGAAGTGGCCCCAAATAGCTGTGTGGTGTAGCAGGGCCCTTGCTCCTCCCTGTAAAGTGGTGCCCTTCATCCAGAGCACACCCCAGTTGTGCTCACGCAGGAACAAACCAGGCCACTTCCACTGCGTGCACTGCCCAAGGCCATGTCACAGCAACCAGCCAATACTGAGCTAAATTCAGCCCTTCACAGTACACAAGCCCCAATTCAGGAAAGTATGTGATTAATTTTAAGAATGTGTATAAGTTTTTTCTTGACTAAGCCCCTGTGAGTAATAATCTCACTGTGTACACTTCCACAGAAGCCACTCGAGCAAGCAGTAGTGGCAGTCTCTGGAGGCAGCCAGCCGCAGCAGGAAAGCCTGCCCCAGCTGAACCGGCAGCAAAACTCCCACCCACTGAAGTAAGGGCTGAATTTCCTCCCTTGTCTCCAGTACATCTCTTTTTCTATTGAAGTTATGCAAACACAGAGTACTGACTACACCCAAGGGGGAACATGCGTATAATGTGTCTCTCTTCAGCACTAAGATCGCTACGAGCAGTGCACATAAACAGTCTGCACATTGATCAAAGCAAATGTAGATAATTAAAATAGGATTCTACGCAGAAAGCTGATTTCCCCTGCATGAGTACAAATTCAGTCACATACAATATAGATTAAGATGTTAAAAAAAACAAACCACACACACACAGAAAGAACAAAGTGCCTTTTTGCTTCAAGTCAAAACCTTCTTAATATATCTCTTTGGGAGCTTTTTATCTCCTATTTTGTGTCTGCCTGAAACTGAGCGACACATACCAACCCAGTCCCACCAGGATCAAATAAAAGCCATCTTCTCCTCCTGGCGTGCTGCCCACAGTCTCATGGTGCTGTTACAGGGAGCACATCCCATAGCACCGCGTAACACAGGAGAGAAGATGCTCTGGATTTGAACACATCTGTATGGCAACGATTGATGAAATTGTTTGCAAGCAGAGGTCCTCCCATATTTAAATTGCTGGGAGCTCACGTGCTGCCAGGTGGGTGGCTGAGAGCTGTGAGTGTGCCAGAGCGCGTGGGGCACACAGCACCAAGCTGTGCCTGCGTGCACAGGACACATGTCACCGAGCTGTGCCTTGGGATGCCCCACAGAGAAGGCTGACACCCAGCTTGGGGAAAGCCTGCACAGCTGCAGGTGCCCAGGTACGATGCTCTGGGTCTGCATCCTGTGTAAACCTCTGTGGTGAAGCAGTGAATGGGTCTTCAGTTAATCTGCATAGAAATGATCTAAAGAAAATCAGAGTACTTGGGGGATACTTACAATTACCACCAGATGACTGGTTTTGGCAGCACTGTGGGAAAAAGGATTGTCTGGGTTTTGTCAAATGCTTGTTCCTGTGATCTCCCATCTCCCACATTTCGTTTCTCTGTCACAGCACAGCGAATGACACCTTTGGAAAGCCTGCAACTGGCTTGAGACCACCCTCACCCCGCCAGGGCCCAGCCGCTGCTGAGCGCACGGCTCCTGTGAGGGGGGGGAGGCACAGGGAAGCCTTGGCCTTATGCTCACCCAGGCCAAACAATGCAAGTGACCATGTGCAGTTGATCTGCGTCCTGAGGCAGAAGGCAGAGCCTTTGCTTTTCTTCTGGCAGTGCCACAGATTACAGATCTCATTCCAGCACACGTGCTCTGCTCAACTCTACAGTACCCCATAACGTTTTGAGTGGAAAGCAAAGATGGGGCAAGGGAGAGGTGCACAGACACCTCTGCCAGACCAGGGAGCATGGGGCTCCATCCTCCTGGTGAAGGCTGAGCTCTGTCCCGTGGTGCTCCTGTGGCTGTGTATGTCCCACCTTGGTGGGCAACTCAGTGCAGGTTTCCCCTGCCTCACCACACGACCTTCCCATTAATAGTCAGCAACATACCAAATATGGAGGGGAGGGAGATTTCATTGAACGTCTGAGCCAAAATAAAGAGAGCCTATTCACTATCAAAGGTCTCCTGGCTGCTCCTTTTCTTGCTAGAGGTCTGGCCTCGCTACCCCTCTCAGATAGCATCAGCACTTTGTACTCTGGCTCTGAAGTTGCAGTTTTAACACAGTATTTTATTATTGGTGCCCCAAGGTTTAAACTGCAGGTAATCCCTTGGTTAAGAGTGGTGTCAGTTATCATACTTATGCTTTGACTGTTCTTCTTTTTAACCAAATCTTATTTTTTTTTTCCTTCATTGTTTTGCATGTCATTTATCCCACCAGCCAATTTAATGCTTTTGCATTTGTCTATTTCAACAGTGACCCTGTTTGTCTGTTATTCTGCCAAATCTCTGTCCAATGATTTATAATCGGTAGCACGCATCAGGGACCATTCATAGCTGAATTTGATACAATCTGCCCTGCGGCTTTGCAAGGAAAAGTGTGCAGACAGAATCGGGGTTCCCACATGCCCTGGTGCCTACAGCACCCTAAGTGCTTGCAGTAGTGCTTTGTAGGGCTGTGTGTGCTTTCAAGGGATTCCTGCTGAAGTCTTTTTTCTTGCCAAGACCTCCTCTACAAAGCCCGTCTGTGAACGTGATGCAAGGCCAGAATGACAGCCAGCACACTGGGAACACCAGCACAGGAAGAAGAAACAGAACAGCACCAAGTGAAAGCTGTGCTTCATCCTTCCCCATCCAGGGGGAATGAGTTGCCTCTGAGCTCTCCACCGCAGCCTAGACTTTCACTGCTACAGATCAGGATCACAGCTCCCCTTAAATCATGACAGGAAGAACAATGACTGCATCCTAGCAGCTGGTGCAAAGGGCAATGGGTGGGACATGGGCAACACAGGCCACCTCAGGAAGGCTGGGAGTGAAGCTGTGGGCAGCCTCTCTTTGCTGGGAAGCCCAAGCACCACACTTTCTGCTGCTTCCCTTTCACTAAAGAGCAAAGCCCTGCCAGAAGTTACCAACAAAACTCGCATTGACTTCACTCCAGGTTTGCACACCGAAGAGAAGAACGGATATCCTCAGGGTGCTAGATGAGCGTAAATGGGAAACCAGGAACAGAAACAACTGCATTGCACCTGCAGGACAGCATTTTGGGAGCTGCATCACGCCAGATGTCCCACTCACTCAGGGTGGCCTTGCAGGAGCGCAGTGTTCCTGGCTGGAAATGCGTCTCCTTTGACGCACAAATTATGGCTCTACACAGGCTGACCTTTTCTGTGACGTTAAAGGTTCTCCTCCCTGAGATGTTTTCATTTAGCAGTATTTCATTCACTGACTGCAAATGGCGTCTTACTCCAGACAGTTCCTCCTCTCAAGGGAGTGCCTTGAATGCCCAAAATGCTGAGCTCCATCTACACAGTAATGGGCCTTTATGGTGCCCACTCCTCCTGCAGGTGAAGTTGTGTGATCAGGCACATGCAGTGTTAGCTCTGCTCCCCACCCCTTGTCTCATCCACATTAACATTCACAGATCTCTGTGGACTCAGCTACAGCCAGCACACCTCAGCACAGACATCCGTCCCTTCCTCACAAACATGATGATCTGGCAGATGCAGAGGAACCACCTTGTCCTTGGAGAAACCTGGGGAGTATGCACCTCACACATCATCACTGCAGGTGTCCAAAGTGCTATCTGAGACAGTCTTTAAGCTTACACCACCTCCTTCCACGGTCCCAGAATGCTGCAGCATCTTATGGCTCTTCCTGGTGATGCAGAAGTGCTGGGATTTATCCCTTGCCACTGAACTGTCAAAAGCAAGAAACTCTGCCAAGCCCCGGGAATCAGAGACACCTTCCCTCACCCTCCTCCGGCGCTTGGCTGCAAACACACTGAGCAGCACAGCAGCCCTGGGGGATTTGCCTGTCTGAAAGGGAATGAGATAGAGTTGGCAGGAACAGTGTGGGCAATGAAACCCTAGAGAGGCTCAGAAAGAGAGTGGCTGCTGACAGCTGCTGGACTCCGCTGGCTCCTTTGGGTTGCTGTCAGGATTTCATTTATTTTCATCTGCAATCCCACCTTACCCTCCAGTCTATTGCAGAGGGCACCCTGCACAGGCCTTGTGTAACTGTTTGCCTGTAGGATACCAAAGCTCTTTAGCTCCTAAACAAGCTCATTTTTAACGAGGTTCCATCAGCTTCTACAAAGCATTTGTTTCTATGTATTGTTGATGAAAGAGTGAAAGCAAACCCCAAAGGAGCCTCTAAAGATCCCTGAACGACTGCACACAGGAAACAATAGCCTTGGCACAAGGAAATCAGACTGTATTATTACCATGATTTTTTTTTCAGCCCTAGCAATTAACACATTTACAAGAAAACTCTATTTTGAAGAGAACTGTTAAAAACCCTCCACTTAGCTCACACACCATTTAATGTGCCAGTAGAAACTGAATAGGAATTATTCACTGAACTTGTATTGTACTTTCTGCATGTCCCACTGAACAACCTTCCATCAAAGTCAAGGTCAAGCGTGATTGCATGCTAGAGTAATTCAATGAGCAGCAGTGAAACACATCCAACAAAGCCCAGGGAAGCTTTGAACTGACCCAAGCATCCACCCAGGGTACCACAGCTAACATTTGCACAGCTGTGAGCACAACAAAGACAACCTGCTGCAGCATCCCACAGGCAGGGATGAAATGCATCTGAGAAAGCACATGACTTTCGCCCCAGACGTTTGAGCGTGATTCCTGGGATACATCACACTGCCCCTTATGCCAATGCCCACATCCCTCTCACCTTGCCAGGCTGTGCCCTTCAGTCCTACCCTATTTATTTGCCAAATTTACATTGCCTGCACCCTACCAGGCTGAGTTCCAGCACCTGTTCACTCGCTGCCCGGCACTGATGGCTTCTTATTAATTCCCGCTCCCGCTACGGGAGCGCTACCTAACCCTAATCCTAAGCGACAGAAGCGCCGGTTCCTGCGGTCCTCGCATCTCCGAGCGACGTTCAGACGGGCACAGGGACTGCAGGTGGCCCCCACCTCCCCCATCCCCATCCCCATCCCCTGCCCAGCCCTTTCCTTTTCCTCTTCCCCTGCTCTGAGCATCCCCTGCCTCTCTCTACCCCTTCCGCCACCGCTCCCCAGCCTGGGCGCGGCCCCGGCGGGAGCTGCCCGAGGTACCGCGGTGCCGAGCCGGGCTGAGCCGTGCCGCCCCTCCGCGCCCCTCACTCACCAGGACGAAAGAGCTGCGCACCGCCTCCGACACGCTCTGCCGCAGCTCGGCGGCCGTGCCCGGCTTGCTGAGCCGCTTGGTGAACTTCCTCACCTCCGCCATAGCGGCATGGTCCGCGCCGAGCCGAGCGGGGCTGCTGCGGGCAGGCGGGGCCGGGCCGGGGCCGGGGCCGGGCGGGGGCCGGGCGGAGCCGCTCGGCGGCTGCGGGCGGAGCTGGGGAGGGCCCGAGCTCGGCTCCCGCCCCCGGCGCGGCCCCGCTTTGTCCCCGCGGCAGGTGCCGCCCGGCCGGGGTGCCCGGGACCGGAGGAGGGGGAGGCTCCGTGCAGCTCTGCCCCAGGTGGGTCCCTGCTGTAAGGCTGAGCTGGAGCCGGGGCGAGATCGTGGTCCTGAGCCTCTCCGACCTCTCCGGGGTTGTGATGAGAGCGGCCGTGAGCCCAGCTCCCTGGCTGCAAAAACAAGAAAAGCAGCGGGGGTGGAAGGAAGGGTCCTTAGAAGTGAGATTAATTCCCGGTCCCGCTTGCTTTAGCGCCGTGCATTGTTCCCAGGATGGTGATTTTGAAATTACAATAAAGGCAGAGAGATCCATTGACTTTTATTTTTTTAATATATATTTTGCACCTTAATACCTTTATTTTAAATGCGTTTGCTTATTTTTATTGTGTGTTTTGTCTGTGCAGTAAAATATTGAATGGAATAGAGCTGCCCTGTAGTCACAGCGTTAAGGAATTTACACATATTGTGCCATATGGCTGATTAAATACTGCTCACAAGGACTCCACTGGAATTAGAGGCACGCTGTCAGTCACACAACATATAGAGAAATCGGTTAGATTGTGAGAGCCAGTCTGTAGGGGGGCAATGAATACAGCCATTATGATCCAAACCATTTAAAATGTTATTTGTGACTTCTAAAGCATGCAAGAGAGTTATTGTTCTGCTTTTTAGCAGTTCACTGAAGAGGCAGCAGACACCATTTCATATTAAGCATCGCTCTGATTTTCTACACCAGAGGCAAAACAAATCTAAAAGTTTATCCTTTAATGTAAAATATCTACTAGATGAGGGACAGGAAAAGAAGGGGGCTATTAGCTGGAGAATTAACATTTCACAAATATCCTTTCGCTAGGCTTTTCCAAATCTTGTCTAAATTGTTTCTGAAGAAGCAATAAGCTTCCTGAAAAACAATTCCAGCTGCAGAGCACTGAGGTTCACTTCCTTATCCCTTCACCCGTGCACATTCTTGCAGAGATTTTGCCAGCTAAAGTGCCACATTACACAACCCCACCGACCGCACTGTGATGAGCCGGGCTATGGCAACAGTGCTCAGTCACCTGGCTGCGAGAGGACAGGGAACACAGCATAGCTTGTGTGTGTATGGCTGCTTGTCCTAGAACTGGGCAGCCTTTTTCATGCTGCCTGCAGGGAAGAGCCCAAGCGGTTGCTTTGGGCAGCCTGGGCACCACAGGAGAGCATGAGCCAGCACAGCACGTCTGATCAAGGACCAGCACTTACAGCAGTGCCATTTCTGTCTTTGGTTTGCTAGATAGGAAGAGCTCTGAGAACTAGAACATTTGCCAAAGGGCTAAGAAGAGCGTTGTGATGGGTCACTTAAAATAAAATCATCCCTAGAGCACCCACCCTTGTTTATGCAGTCAGAAGCAAGAACTTTCCAGTAAGGTTATGAGCTTGGTGTGGTGCCAGTGAGGAGCTGCGTCTGATCAGCTGCACATCAGCATCCCACTCAAATGAGCTAAGAAGCCATGGAAGACCAGCAAAGAGTGAGGCTGATTTTTGGAGCTAAGCATGAAAACAAAAGGAAAACAGAAATAATGGGAAGGACACATCACATGAAAACAACATGCAGAAAGCTCTGACTCCCTCTCAGGAAGCTCGAACATCAGAATATGAGTTTCAAGCACAAGGAGTACTAAGGCAAGATAACAGCAGCCACAGCATCACTGCAACAAAATTATAACAGTTATTATAACTGCAAAGAGCCCAAGGTTGCAAGACTTGTATCTCATTTTGCATGGGGAAGAAAGGCCAGTGATGGTTTTTCAGAAAAAAAAATGCAGATCCCAGTTTCATTTTTCAAAAAACAGTTTAGTAAAATATTTTTTCAGTGTATAACTTAGTAATGCCTAGGCTGCTGCCTTCTTCCATGTAAGCATCAGCAGCCTCTCCTTTGCCTTTAGAAGATTCCAACAAGAGCACCCAGCACCAGGCTCTCCATCTGATGGGTTACAGCTGACAGATTGGCTGCCTTTTTCCCAGGCATGTGCACGTGCATTTACTGGGAGCGCAGGAACTGCAATGAACACCAGGTTTTCTGAAGAAATAGTCTTCGCTGCAGTCCAAGGTTGTCTTTAGGATAGCTCTTCCTGCTTCCGTTGTCTGTCACCCTGCATTCATCAAGGTCAGGCAGGTAACTCCTCTTTCTGAGGAGAGGCAAAATTGACAGCCTGAATGTAGAAATGTACTCTGCAACTAACCAGGCTTTATGGTCTACCCAACCTAAAAGGAAATTTCAGTAAAACCTAAGTAACAGCACAGACACAAGCACACAAACAAAAAAATAATAATAATGTAAAGCTCCTATAACAACATGGAGTTCACAGCCAGAAGAGAACTCACAGCTGATGCCAAACTACCTCCAGCCTGTATCAGCCTTTGACTACCAGCTTTTAAAAAAAAAAAAAAAAAAAAAAAAAAAAAAGCCTGAAATGTCCTCAGAGCAAGCACAGAATTGATGACATATCAGAAACCACAAGGGGATTTCAGTGCTTTGCATTGTGTGTGCTGATAGTGAAAACCCACAATATCAGCGTGTGTGTGAACAGCTGTCCAGGCTACTTTGACCTGCAGCCCAAGATTTGAAGGGAAGGAAGGATGATGGAATATGACAAATCTTTTCACCCTGGAAATCCAAGTGTTCCCACAAAAAAAGCTTGGACTGGCAACCCAAGATAACAGAATATATATATATATATATATATATATATATATATATATATATATATATATGTATTTACCTATTTACATGACTTTCTAGACAGTTAAAATCTTAATGACATCCATTCCAGCTTTCCAAGTCATCAGAGACATCTGCACCTGCCTGGCTGATCAGAGGGTGAGCAACAGCACCAGCTCATGGTGAACAGCAAGGAGATACACTGGAAAGCATAACCAACATGGGTGACGCAGCTCTCCTGCCAGCTCCTTCCCTAGGTCAGATGGATAGAACAGACTACAAGAAAACAAGATTTGCAAGGGACATCATAATAGACTAACAGCAGAATCTTCCCCACTTATCAGTAGCATTGTGACATGGAAGATGCACTAAGGGACAATCAATTTTTTGGGTAATAGACATCAGCCTGTAGCTGACACTAATATAAGATCCAGAACCCTACTTACGGGACTCTGGAATCGTCTCTGAAAGCCTCTGAGACAAACTGAAGGGTTAGAAGCAGGTTTAGGATTTCATTTCTTATGAACCATCCAAAGTAAAAGACACTCATTATCATTAGCAAATAATCCCGTTTAGAACTGCCTTCACTGGTTAACCGTGGGCCTTTTTATCACCTTCAAAAGGGCCTATCCCAGAAAAACACTTAACTAAGTAACTGACCTTAAGCAGGTGATTAATCCCATTGTTTCACTTCATTGGATAGTAGCCTGCATTCCTGCAGTGAACCCACAGGACTCCGTAACCCAGATCCAGACATATTTTGCTGGGAGGGAAGGGGTTATAAATGCCTTTACGTCTTCAGTTTCCTCACTTTGCAATTTCTGTGAGGTAAAACTGTGGTATTTTAAGGCGGTTCAAGATTTAAAATAACGACAATAAAAAGGATGCAGCCCTGGAATCACATCTGCGCATTTACCCTTCTTGATAACAAAGCCAAGGCACAGACTGCTCTGGGTTCAGAAGTGAAGAATTCCTCAAGCAGTGCTTTCTGTGTAGCTCATGCGTAATGTCAAGCAAGAATGGGAAAAACCTACGTATTTGATAATCTGGTTAGACAACACTTGCCTTTTCCTTAGCTATACACTGCACATCTGGTGCCCCAAAAGTAGCCTGATTAAAGCACTGGCACTCTTACATGCAAGGCTGGATATGGCAAGAACAGCACCGTTTGGACTCTGTTGTCAACTGAGGTTTAGCAGACCTTAGCTACTACTGTTACTCCTTCTGTGCCATCTGTCCTACCTATTGACTTGTGTCACCTAATGCTGGATATGTCAAAGGCACTGTCAACAAGAAACTGCTTATTGTTGGCTTCTCCACACCTGTGAAGGAAGCATACTGCAGCTGGGTAGCAGTAGATTAATGCTTACTGATGCTTAATTTGAAGCCTTGCTGTTAAAGGACCGCCCTCTGCTGACTTACACAGGATTGCACAACCACAGCTCAAAGACAGGAGAACCATCAAGTCCAAACACTGATTTTCCCAGAAGGGTGCAGTCCAGGTGAGTGCTTATCTCAGCAGGGTCTCACACTGCTGCTCTGCATGCCATGGCTGCTGTACAAGGTGAGGCCAACTCACCTTGTGCAAGGCAAGCTGGGGGGCCAGCAGGATCTACGGGATTCTTTGTGAAAGCTGTAGCAAAGAGGTGGTGTTTATACCATATAAAGCAGCTTCTTTGCTTGCACGTCACTAAATGTGTAGCATCTATACCAAACTTCAGAAGTGTCTGAGATTAGCTCACAGGAAACTGTCAGTTACAGTCTTCTAGATATACATGTATAACCTATTACAGAAACTCATTTTTGGAGTCACATACCAAATATTGTAGATAGTTTAGATTCTAATGTATGGCAGGATTATTCTCACACATTCCTCTCTATTGTGTCAGCTGTCAACTCAGTAGAACTCAAAGTAACAAAACCAAAATCTTGAGAGCTTGTTTTTGTCTCATGAAGAGAGATACTTAAGAACTTTACTGAAAGGGTTGTTAGACTCTGGAACAGGCTGCCCAGGGAAGTGGTGGAGTCACCATCCCTGGAGGTCTTTAAAAGACGTTTAGATGTAGAGCTTAGGGATATGGTTTAGTGGGGACTGTTAGCGTTAGGTCAGAGGTTGGACTCGATGATCTTGAGGTCTCTTCCAACCTAGAAATTCTGTGATTCTGTGATTCATGTACACAAACATTTTCAAATCTGAGTTATACTTACTCCAAGTGTGCCATCTGAAAATAATTTTCTATAGCACATAACGTTTTTTTCTATTTATTTTGTCAGACAATGTACCCCTTGCAACTCCCTTTCTTGTACTGGTACAGTCTTACACAGTCATGGTCAAATTCTCCCAAGCAAGAAAAGAATTAAAAGAGAAGAACTGATTTCCTGACTTTCCATACCTTTGTTCTTCCACTAATGGAAAGGACAACTCTCTTTACACACTTTTGAAGTCTCCTCCTTACATTAAATTACCATGTAACTACTCTTTAACTATGCTTAAAAAACCAGCTTATCCATTTCCAATACACTATTCCCCATTATTTCAGAAATAAAGTTGTTAAAAAGTGACAAGATCAGACAAAGCAGAACTCCAAAGTAACAAGTGAATGCAAGACAATGATGTGAGAAACTGATCAAAGTTATTTAGACAAAAGGCAAATTTATGAACCAAAATGGAAAAGAAGCAACAATTTCCAAGTGTGTGACCAAGTTTAATGATACATCTGTTCTCTGAAACACTTGACCATCAATAACATTTCGTGGGTTATGATGCCCAGAATGTTACTTCATAGGTGTTTTATATGAATATTTACAAAGACTTTCAAAATTCAGTGGCACTAAACAAATAAACAGGAACTTAGAACTTTAAGCTACAATGCTTAAAAAATGTAAACAATTTATTTTACATAGTTGTAAAATATAAGAATTTTCTAATGCAGCTTAATTTTATCTGGAAGGTGAATATATCCTGGTGCCCATGAACAAGGAATGAGAGAATTCTTTACACAAGTATTGTGCTCCAGTGTGCAAAAAAATTATATATAAGAATCTAAAGTCCACGACAATTAAAAGACAACAAAAATTTTCACGTCCTGAAGTTCAGAAATTTATAAAAACATTTACACATGGTTGCTGACCCACTGATAACTTGCATAACTTAAAATTCTGAACAAGAACTACTACAAATTCAAGATCTTTCTCAAATGGATTTTTGTGCAAAGATCAGACAATCATTCAGCATCTTTTCAGCCATCCCTCCCCTCCATCCGTCTCCACTCTCACTCCTGACATCTAGTGGCCACAAGCACCACTATATTCCTCTTGATATATGTTCAAATTAGCGCATGTAACCAAAAGGCACACACCTGTGTGAATACGTTTTCGTGCAGAAACCTGTGCAGGTTCACAATTACATTGCAAATATCTTTTTTTTTTCCCCCCAGAAAGTTTAGATTCTAATGTATGGCAGGATTATTCTCACACATTCCTCTCTATTCTATAAGCCCAGGTGTTAATAGGTACACTGCTTTCCAAGGATCCAATATTTAAGTAGCCTTAAAATAAAGATTTTAAAATAAATCAGCCGGTAACATTATTACATTAGATACTTTGCTTTTACCCACATTATTTATGGAATTTGAATCCCATAGTACCATAGCTTTATGCTGTCAGTTGCAAAATAATTAAGATACATATTTCTTTTTGTTAATGAAGACTTTGATTGCTCCAGTAAAGTCAGCTGATAAAAGCACTTCCGTGTGATCCGTCTTCAATGCTCCTTAAGGAAAAAGAATAAACTGTTATTTCTATTTAACTGTTATATATATATATAAATGTATATAAACGTTATTTCTAACTATTACTTCAAGAAACATCTGCGTTTCTAGGAAAGGGACTATTACATTATATATATGGTAGAGACAGACATACCTCATAACAGCTCAGATATAACAAGAAAAAACCTAAAGTACAAAGAGCACTAGCTATGCCCCTCACTTCATTTTCTCTGTGATTTTAAGAATGCAAGAGCTGTCAAAATGTTCCACTGCTAAGTCACGAATATATCCATGCTCCCTACAAGGACTTTTGTTCCAAAGCCTCCCTCCCAAACTGAAAGTAGTTTTCTTGTTTTCCTTCTCATACCATGCTAACAAGCAGAGATCATCTTAAATACCTACCAGAGGGAATGGTATCTGCTGTTTCAGAATCTTCTCCTTTACTTTCAGCTTCTTGCTTATCAGAAGTTTCCAGAGATACCATTAAGCCAGGATTGGGAGCAAAAATCGCAGATGTCACCACTGCATTGTGTGCTTCAGAAAGACATGATTTTGATTACATTGTTTCAAGGAATTATTAATCTTTACAAGAAACAGCAAGCATACATTTCAGTAAATATCCCAGAATACCAGTGCTAGTGGAACCAGGTAAGCTCATAATTCAAGGAACAATTTTCATTGTTTTACAAGATTGAGGATCTCAGAAGCTCTTTGAAGTGCCCAAAACCAGTTGTCAAGAACTCTGAAGCACATTTAATATAAACAGTCCTGCATTTTCCAAACACTTGGGTATGGGGGGCATGGTGGATAAATAGAAGAGAGCTGCATTTTTTTCTTTCATTATAGATTTTAAAGAACAATAAAAATGTTTGCATTTGTTTGCAAAGTTACTTTTCCATAAAGGATTTAAGTGTTGATGAGCAATCAATTTCTGCCAGTGATACATTACATTCATTTAGAATCTCTGATTGAAGCTACTTCGCCACTTGCCATCCCAGTCATGCATCCCAATCTCATGCATCATTTTCCTGAGGACAAGGTTTTCTGACAGAGTCCAGTTATTAAAAGCCCACAACCTAATATCACCTTTCTTTTGAAATGCTAACAAGTTGTTCAAACTAAATGAATAGCACTGCCAAGCAAATTAAAACTGAAAGAAAAATATTTTTAATTTTTGAAATCATATAAGCTTTGATAAAACAAAGATCAAAAACTGGTTTACCTTTAATGCCTTCCCAGAAGTCATTACGGTCTCTTCTTACAGATGTAAACTTGCTCAAGTCATGGTAGGTACTCCAAATATAAACATATTTATCTTCTGAACCACTTACAATGTACGTAAAGTCATGGCTAAAGATAGAAAGAAGAAAAAAACATTACTTTCACCGGATGTTCAAGCAACTGTTACAACGGCACTTCAGATGACTTGCAACTTTACAAATGCAGCCATGCTAAGTTCACAACTCAAAACTGCTCCTTTATCTTTGAAGACTGTATTTTTTGATCTGCAGTCTCTAAGAAAAGGTATATGTAAGCTTCTTGATGAAAGAAAAAAACTTTGAAAAAACTGTTCTTGTGAATAAGACAACTTCATAATGGTGCACAGAAGCCATTCTCCTGCAGCATCTCGTATAATAGGGTAATACTAGAATAGAATAGGGTTAAACTAAACAGCTATGCTCAACAACAAAAAAGTGGCATAATTTTTGGGCACAATTTGCTTCTGAGTCTGGGACCTGCGTGAACACCTGAGACTGTGTAACAGGAATCGTTTGCAATACAAATTATGGGCAGACAAAAGTCCACACAAGTGGAAGATGAAAGGCATTCAATAAGACTAACCAGATGACTAATACACACTGACAGAGACAAAACCATACATGCACTTAATATATATATTTATATAATATATATAAATATATACTCAAGTATATAATTTACTTACTATATACATATGCTACTTATCAAAACTAATACCACGCTACAGTCTTGTAAGTAGAAATGACTTAATTTGGGAAATTAATCTTGAGCATGGGTCTGCACAAGATAACCTCCAGAGGTCCCTTCCAACATCAGCCATTCCGTGAAATACCGAAACCATCTTTAAGCTGACCCAAAGACCACCACATGACAACCAAGATTAAACCTACTATTATTCTCCTTAAACACCACCTTCCTGTGCTCAAACATCTAGCTTAGAAAAATAACCAAGAGTTTTTCCCCTTCAACTTCTAAAAGGCTCAAAGAGAAGTAGAGTAGATGTTCTTCTCCCCTTCTGCCCTTCCTTTTTCTATCCTAAAAACTACTATTTCTGCGACAGTCACAGCAATACACCCAAACTGAGAAGAATATCTTCAATAAGCACAGGGAAACAGGAAAAAAGAATTCAAACTCAGATTTTCAGGCTGTTTCCTGACAGTTATGATACATGGGGTTACCAACAGCCTTGAGCAATATTTGGGTGACCAACAACCAATCTACAACACAACAAAAGTAAGGGCATTAAATGTATTTACCACAGAGGAGAAAGAATACAGTGTTCCAACCCTACCAGCTGCAGCACAGTTCTCGTAATTAGAATGATCACACTGTCAATATAAAAGGATTCACTCATTTATAGAAGGATCTCAGCCCATAGGCAGTTATGTCATTCTTGACCAGAGCCTGCAGTTACCTTTGTATTCTGAGCTAAGTGATATTTCAGACTCACTTGCATACCGAACTAAACGGGTTATTCAGCCAAAAGCCTCTGTACTTCATCTATGGTATTTCCAAAATTCAAGAACTCCTGTCTTACCTAAAGCTGGCTTTGATTTGGCTGCTACTGTTGACATAGCCTTTATATTTCATAGATAAAGACAAATCTCTTAGGTCATACAATCTGATTCTGGAATCATTTGATGTCACCAATATCTAGAAAAGATAAGAAATGTAGAAGAGAAAACCATTAGCATGCCCAAGAAGGAGCAACAGAGTTAATTCAAACAGTAAGAATTAAAAAAAAAAAAATCAGTGAAAGCCATATACAGTTTTCTCAGTTTTGCATTAATCAGAGTAAAATGTCATTTAAAAAATGTTTTAACACTACTCAGCGTTCTGTAAGAGTGTAACACCAAAGAGCAATTTTGTTTTAGGAGTCTTAGAAGAATCTTGATTTAAGCCAGTTACAGCAAATAGCTTAGCTGAGCAAGCAAAACAAACTTACTGAGCATTAGATATAAATGCCAGACTAAGCCAAAGTTGCACTGAATAACGGTACCTTATTTTCCCCAGGCAAAGGTTCAATGCCAGTAATTTTTCTTCCAACTCTATTTCGGCCTCTAGTAGAACGCACATGAATTTGTGTATGGTACTTCAAGTGCTGAAAAGAAATTAAATTTTATCCTGATTTGAAATAATCATGTAAAAACTTCAATTTCAAGCTATTTTGCTTCAAGTTCTAACAGGTTTGATTCTTTATAGGTAAATTATAAGCATGACTTTTAAATCCATTTTTTCTTTAGCACGAGAAAACGGTTTCAAAACTTTTTACCTCTGTGTCATAGAAGATGCATCTTCCATCATATGTGCCTATGACTGCATATTTGCCATTCTGACAAAAGTTGGCAGCTGTAATCAATTTTGTCTGCCCATCTACTTCATTCCATAATGCCACTTTTTTATCAGGAATGTTCCAGAGTCGAAGTTTCCCATCCAATGAACCACTTAAGAAGTACCTGTCATCCTGAGAGGACACACTGCATTAATCTCAGCTTATGCTATGAACATGCCCTTCAAGTATTTCCTTAAAATATTCCTACCCCACTTTGAAACAACCTCTTCTCTAGAGCCTCCCAAATTAATTGATTGTGAAGTTTCAGATGACTGAAAAGACAATGTTAACGTTACTGGTAAAAAAGAGTTCAGTTTCTTAGAGATTTTAGACTGAACACGTTTAACCTTGTCAAAGGAACACAAGTACTTCAAGTTAGAGAATTGTTCACTGTTACTTTTTTATCCTCTGAACGTAAGTTAGAAAAATACTAATCCTGTCAGGAGCTCAAAGTTCCCTTCAGAGTTCCTAATGCATCTATTATTTACATATGAATAGATTCAGGGAATGCCAAAAATGCTTCTCTCCTTCAGTTTTATTAATATTAGGAAGCTCTGTATGGTTAAACGTACATTTCTGGAGATGTTTGATGAAGATCAACACACAATTCTGGAATATTATCTAATGGGGATATTTTTGAAGTGTACAAATGCTGTTATTCAATGTGCTTTTAAAAATCAAAAGTAAAGGGGGAAGACTCTTGTCATTTCAAATTCTGTCTCTAGAAGAAACCGGGCAATTACGCTTACCCTTGGATGGAATGCTATAGCAGTAACAAAGTCTATATGCTGGAAACAGCAGAGACATTCTCTTCTTGATATGTGCCATAATCTGACAGTTTTGTCCATAGAAGAAGAAAGCAGGAAGTAATTCTGTGGAACAAAAGAATTCCACGGTTATTAACAGGCACAAACGTTAACAGAAAATACAGGAGCAACCTGATACTGCAAATTTTGGCTTGCATTACAGTGCCTTGTACATGCTTTCTTGCAACTGATGAATACGTTTAACAATCCTAGTTTAACACTGGCTCACTGTGATGCGACAATTTTCTTTAGCACAGTATTTCCAGGGCATTGATTGTAACGTGGTATAAAAGAGAGGGTTTTATTGCAAAATAGTCTTCAGAGAAGGGGTTGAGAGCCTCTCCTGCCTAAGGTCCTCCAACCAGACTGAATTCTTAAATAAAATGACAAGTCTTCCAATATGAAGAATTACTCAAGTTAGCTTCATGTGAAACATTTCAAAAGTACAAGAAAATTCTCTAGTTTCTATTTAGTACAAGGTAATATATATTATGTTTTCAATAACTATAGAATCTGTACATTTTGCAAAAAACAGTGAAGTATATGGAAATCAAGAAAAGCAGTTAATGCCATAAATCAGAAATCACAAAATTGCTCAATGGAAATTTTTTTCCTCTCACTCTAAACAATTAACCTAGCTTTAGTAGTGAATACACAACTGTAATTGTTACTAGCTTTTTTTTTTTTTTTTAAAGACTTAGAGAAGTCTAAGAAGTTTATTCATTTTATCAGTTATTTCAGATGCAGTAAGCAATGTCTCTAAAAACCTTTCATTTTAAATTCAAAAATTATTTCATATTGTTTATAAATATAGTTCCAATGACATTTGTCAAAAGAAAACAATGAAAACACAGAACTGTGATGTCTCTATTATGGTGCCTTACTTTAGACCAGGAAAGATCAAGAAGATCTGCTGTGTGGCCTTTGTATTTGCAAAATGGTCGTTGACGAAACGGGGCATTTTTATCATCTGGATCTTCATCAACTCCACTGCAAATCTATCAGATAAGTGTTTTGAAACATTAGAATATGTCAGCTGGAAAAATTAAAAATAAAGCATTTACTGCTAACAAAATCTACAGGACCAATATGAATTTGAATAACTACTCTTAGAAAAGTTAAAATAAACAGCACTGTCCTAATAAAAAAAATAAAACAGTCATTTTCAAGTACAAATGCGCTGTGAAACATCATCTCAAAATGCCAAAACAAAGCAGCTCTACACTGTCCATCAATACAGCTTTTATTCAATGGGATAAGCTTGACAGCAATTAAAGCAAACAGTTGAAGATAAGTTTTTGGAACAGAGCATACCAAACTTGAAAGTGCATTTCGATTTAGAAAATAAACTGACGTATTTTTCAATATTCCTAGCACATACCAAGAACGTTAGCTTCCTAATAAAAGCGCCTTCCAGAATAGACAAGTGCAAAACAAAATTAGAAGTTCCTATACTAAAGCTCTCATGAAAAAAATCAAAACAACAACCCTGCTGTGTGTGGCATATTCACTTAAGGGTAAGGAAAGGTTCCTCACCACCAAGGCAACACATTAAATAATGCTACTGCTAAAAAACTTTACCCCCAATTTTATTATCTTTTTCTTACATTACTGAAAACCAAAAATAGAAAAATCCTGATTATGTAGATTTTAATGGCAAGTTTACAAAATATCTGAATACAAGTAACAATGTCCTAACTTTTGGTCTGATATGTTCCATTTAATTCTATACAGATGTGTAAAGAACATCATGTTTTAACAGGCTTCTGAGTATCCTATTACTCAGCTTGCCTTTTCTCAGAAAAGACATCAAGTCAAATGTTAACTCCAAGTAATGCTCTAAGACAAAACACTAGGTCAACAAATTCAATAATGTTTTTTCCTTCTTTAGTATTTAATTCTGAAATCTACTCTGAGGAACGAGTTAGTTGTCAGAAGGTCACAGCGAAGTTAAGCAGATTTTGTAATGCATTGCGTTTAATGACTTTTTCTTGCTTATATTTCATATATATGGGATAACAGTATTCAACTGATGAAATCTGTTGATTAAACAGTGTGCCCATGCCTCAGGACAAAAATTCTTTAACGCGTTTGGATGAAGTGACAATGAAGATTTGGCATTGCGGAACAGTGCAACTTCTCCCCCCACCTCTTTCCCCCTCAATATCTAATACGCATACCCCTGCATCAGTATCAGACTTCGAAGAATTCAGACTTTCTTGAGATGGGGAAGGAGAAACACGGCCTAGAACAAAGGCAGAAATTCCACGATCATCTCTATGTTACTACAAAACTAGAATTTCTAATGTTGTAGAGCTCTACTAATATACAGAAAGATACCTTCTGTGTTGTATTTCATTCGCATATTATTAAAGTAGTCAAAAGCATTTTTTAAAACCCATATTCTCACTACATTGTCCTGTCCTGCAGATGCAAGTAATCGACCACAGTGAGAGAATTTCATTGTCCAAACAGCACCCTGTAAAAAACAAAGATTGTGGTTTAAGTTAAAGTGCCCTTTTCCATAGCAAAAAACCCTTCTAGAATATCCACTGATATGATTTAAGACACACTATCAAGACACTGAAAGGTAGTTGTTAAAACTTGTGGACAGCGTAACAAGCTTTGCAAAAAATAGTTGAAAAGATGAAGCATATAGGGAAGATTATTCTGGAAGAGAGGAGTTAAGGAAGCTCAATGTTGCCACAGCATTCTATGTAAAACTGATATGCTTACTAACAGTCAGCAAGGCAGGACTTATTTGCAGAAGTAGCAAATATTTGTAGCTGTGCTTGAAGTTACCACAAGCTGTGTTATCTCTTTTTTTGAGAAATCATGCTTAGTTGCATTCTGGCACCCGAACCAAGTGCTATGTATATATAAATTAAATGAGCATTTTGCAAAGCCTGTGATGACAACAATTATTTTTCCAGTGCAAAGTTCAAGAAGTCAGCAACCAACAAGAACACAACACTGCACAAGCAGTATTCGACGTCCTTCTTTGTTATTTAATGAACAGCTACGAGGTACTTGATTCCACCAATCTAACTTTCTCTTAGGATACTTTTGGGTAATTTTCTAGGTTTTAAGAAGTCAGCTACTGACTGGATGAAAACCTTATACAGATGTATTACCTTCAGGACCAGAAACTTCAGTTTTGGAGGGCAAGCTTGAACTCTACAGTCAAACTGGTTAGTACAGGTCATTATCCTTGGCCTAACAGTTAAAGATAAAGGACAGCTTCAATTGCTGTTACACAGCTGCTGTCAGAAGTATCTGGGAAGTCAGGAATACTACAGTGCATTTCAGACTCTGCAGGGGAGCATGCACACTTCAGTGATGGACAGGTAATTCTGCTGCATCGCTCTCCAGTTGTCCTTTTGCAATTATCACACTCCAGTCTCTTCCATCCTTATCATTCCAATGTACATACCCCATTAATCTCTCCCCACTTTTGCCTATGGAACCAATGCAGTCTTGTAGTTCAATACTTACAGTCAAATCTCTGTTAAGCAGAACATCTTATTTGCTGCTGATTGGGTCAAACTCACTGCTCTGTGCTCAGTTCTGGTAGCGAATCATAGCCTACTCAGCCTAGATTTGTAATTACAGGAACCAGAAAAACAAACTCTTCTGAGGAAAAGTTCTGGAGAATTCCTCATGCCTAAGTATGTGCAGACTACTGTTTTTTTTTTTTTTTTCTGATGATCTCATCAAATCAGCTGAATTTCCATTTCTTGCCAGATGTGGTGGTTTTGCCACGTCAAAATATTACTTTTTCGGAATGAAAATTTCAAGAAGAAATTTGACAGTTATTTCTGAAGGTCATCAGAAGAAATGAAAAAAAGCCACAGAAGAAATTTGAGACATACCATATGTTCCCCGCTGAGATCCTGAACAACTTTAATTTGCTCAAAATCATAAGGTCCCTTGAAGCCATGTGCTGCTTTGAACTTAACTGGTCTTGTATATGGCATCCCTTCATCATCACTGGAAGAAGGATCATCTTGATCTGTATGGAAGACTAAGAGGAACACAAATTTGGAAGTACATATTGCAGCATACATTTTTTCTATTAGAAAGCATTTGTGCCAAAACATTTTGGTAGCAAATCAGTCTTGAATTAGCAACTTTTGATAGGCAATTTTAAGATCTTAAAGCAAAACAAAAGTACTGTTGCATCAAGGTCTAAAAATACATTTACGCTGATTTTAGGTTGCAGTATATCCAAACAGTCAACACTAGAAGTAATTGCCATCATTTTTTGTTCTGCCCTGTTTCTTGCAACAAGTTTTGCATTCAGCACATCCTGTGGTTAGCAATTTCTGTCAATTTAATGCATGCTGAAAATCATCCATTTAATTGTATTGGTTTCTATGTGCTGAAATGGCCAGGTAGTGTGACTGTGAAGCATAAGAATTGCAAAAACAGGTGGGGCAAACAGTCAGTGGTAACATAGGATTCTAAAGCACAGCAATTCTATAGCACTTATCTCAGGCTACGGTTAGACTGGCTTACTGAAGTATCATATATGCCTGAAAAAAAATAATGGTGAAACAAAGGGAGAATTCAGTTGTAGCTAGGAAAACTAATAGGAGCTCTGTTGTTATGAGAATATGGAATTGACTGTCTGAAAACTATCTGATTTCATTAAAGCAGTGAAGACAATCCCAACTTCTTACTTTGCTGGAATAACTTCTCAAAAAGTTTGTTTTCATATCCAGACAGCTTTCTAACAGCATAAAAAAAATACAGAATTTAACTGATTTAGCCAAAAAGGTCATTCACCAGCTACTACACAAGAATTCATTCTTGTAGCCTGATATTCTCAAAATGCCTACTCAGCTACAAACTTTAAGAAGCCACATCATTATCAACTATACCGTGGTAGCATACAGTGGTAAATGCCCCTCAGCCAGCTTCAATTTCAAGACGCGTGAGGATAAACAGACTTATTTGCGGGGCATGGAAACAGTGTTACTGACCTTCATCTCGAACACTCTTGACTTTATTTACAGCGCGTTCACCATATTCTTCAGCAAGGTGCTTTGCTCGCTTTACAGATTTGCCGAGAAATTTTTTCAGCTGGGTCCTTAAAAAGCAAGGAAACTTTTTCAACACATAATACTGGCAAATTCTTATTTTCCCCTATTACGAATCAATAACTTTGATTTGAAATGAAGTATTACTGTTTTCCATTACTGCTTCTAAAAATAAGCATTTAATTTGCCAGCAGTCATGTAACCTTTAATTTAACTGCAGAACAATGGGCTTATGTAGTTTCAGGTATCACTTGTACCTAAAAGTGAACTTGTTCAAAAGCGAGAAGGAGAACTTCAGGTTACTAAAATGAAATCTGACATTTTTTCGTAGGGACATGAAACAACATCTTACGTTTTCTGCTTTAACCTCCCTCCATCAGTGTCTGTTTGCTGCGTCTGTATTTTGTCTTCATCATCAGACTGGGCTGCATCATTACTAGGAAATACAGAAGTGATTGTTGTTTAGTATAAAATCATGCTAAATCTAAACTGACTGAAACATCAACAAAGTAGGATCTTTAGGATCCGACTATCAATGAAGTAGAAACTTTAGGATTCCACTTCATTCTTTCACATCACATATCAGAAATATACGGACACAATGTTAACCAAGTGATAAAACAGGTCTTTCAATTGTTAGGAATCTTGATACTAACACTGCATATATTCCCTAGGTACCAAAGATACAGTTTTATAGAAGTGAGCTTTTCAATAATAGAGCAATGGAAAAAAGAAAAAGAAAAAAAGAAGTTATCTAATTTTAATGCACTTAATTTTAGGCATTAGGAAAAAAATCCAATTTCTTGATGATGGAAATCAAGAAACCAAGTCAGTCTAGATTTTTTTTTTAAAACCAAGTTTTACAAATAGAATCAGTTTTAAGCATCAGAAGGGCCTAATGTTCTGCTGAGAAAAGGAAAACCCCCATGTAGTCAGCTGTAATGACCACAGATCTCACAGCACCATATTCTACTAAATTAAACACTGAAAAGCTTAAAGGAGGAGGTAGCATGAGCATAATAATTACTGTTTGCATTCAAGTACTTTAATTCATAAGGGAAATGATAATATTTGGCACATTTAGTGCTAACTGCAGTTCAGTTGGATTTTCAGAGATATTTCCCTGAGAGGCGCACATTCCAGTACTATCATCAAGTTTTAGTTAAATTAGAATAATTCAATAAACAATTCTGTTGCCTCAATAAATAAGCTAGTTCATAAAGAGCTGGGAATTGAACGTACAAATTAGAGACAGATTGATCAGGGATCTTAATTGCATAAGAAGAGTCCCTATGCATGCAAAAACAATGAGAGCAACAGTATTATAAAGAGCTGAAAGCTATCATCATTCATACCTGACATATTCCTTAGTTCTCCTCATGATATGCAAAGTAAGGGGATTAATGCCTGTTGGCAACTTTTCTTCTGCCAAACTCAGGGGTATTTCTTCACCTGTATCAAGGTTTTTTATCATTACACTTGCCAGAATTTCCTACGGAAAAAATAAGGTGTGAAGTCAAGATGAGTTGATTAGGCTCCAAAACCTAGAGCAAAACAGAAGTCATCTGGTCTTACACATTATATTAAAGAATGATTCTCTAATTCATTATATTTTCCAAAGAAAGTTCAAGCTAAACTTGCCTTTGGCACTTCAGCACAAGTGCTATCAACCACTACAAATAGTGAAACAATTAAATGTCATCACAAGCTTCAATTTCATAGATCAGAAATGAAGCTATACGGACATCAGACACTGCCTGACACCTTCCATGCTAGTATGTAATTAAAAGATTTTGAATACCCTTTCACATATTCTAGCAACTGTAGTTTAGATTTAGTCGAAGAACCTTTACCTACAGAGTATTTAAACCTAGCAAGTAGAACACAAAAGTAAAGGTTTTTTTTGAGCATGAGTATACCTGTTCAGCAATAATAAACCAACCACAAACATACACCAATAGAAACTGGCAACAGTTTGATAACATCACTAGGATTACTGCAGTTTATAAACTGAACAAACTATTTCTTATTATTAGGAAGGTCATTCTCTTATTGCTGACTGCTTCCTTTTTCCTATGCATGAAAAATATATCAAGTTTCCTGGTGTTCCCTTATGTTGAATCTTGTACTATGTTTGTACAGCTACAAACACAGACTCGTATCATCCCATATCTATTACACCTCATGCTTTCAAACACTAATACCCCAAATGACTCAAGAACTACAAAGTCTTTATGTGGACAAAGTCAGCATGTTGTCCCTTCTACTTGAGCCTTTAGTCACAGCATATAGTGGGTCAGAAGGCAAGAATGATGTGACTATTCCATTTAACTCAGACAGGAAATTGCAAGCACAGAAAAGTACTATGTGTAGACCACATATATTACTACCTCATCTGTGAGCTCTCTTCCAGAATTAGACCTCGGTCTTTGTGGTCCAAGTACTTCATTTGTTGTTTGACCATCAGCTGCTTTCCCATTTTCCTGAAATGTTGCAAATATAGAATACATAGTCTCTAGTATAACAACAGAATCAAAGAAAATATTAGTTATTCTCAGTCTCAGAACCATTTCCCAATACCTGTGCAGTGACTATTTTATCTCCACTAGTTGCACTTGCCAAATCCAAAGAAGGCTGAGAATCCTTGGGCATGCCTTCTGTTGCTGTAGTTGGAGTTAAAAGACCAGCAGCTGTGAAATTCTCTCGAGGAACTGGAAAGAGATTCATATCAGGAAGAAGAGCATAAAACTAGCCATGGACATGCTACAGAGTTTACTGGAGTCCTAGCATAATAGTTTAACTCCCAAGCACCCTTTCTGGCAAGTTTTTGTTTGTTTTTATACCAACCACCACTATAGGTGTCTCATCACTTTCATACATAGCTGGATGCACAGGCATGGTTTCACACCTACTTCTTTTAAATTTTATTAAGAAACTTTTTTTTTCCTTTTGATCATTTTTCTAGTAACCTAGAACTACTCGTTTTCATGAAGCCTCAGATTACACCCTGACTTGTATTTCTATGCTAATACAGATTGCAGATACTTTATGGTAAGATACTTCTGCAATTGTATCACGTGTTTTTTTTGTTTGTTTTGTTTTGTTTCTGCATTACTGTGGCCAATTCTCCTTGCTGCAAAAGTAGCCATTTTGGTAAAACGTGTCTGTACACAAGAAAGTCCATGAATTAGGAACATTTGTAATGCAAAAGGGTATATTTACATTGTAAGAAGCTAAGATTGTTAAAAGACTTTTTCCTCTTTGTACAGGTCAATTAAACTGAAATCACAAGATTAAATGATTCTTCACTCAAAACACAAAAACAGTTACCATGTAGACACCTAAAGCCATTTAAATTGAATACTTGCCTTCTAAAACAGGTTTTTGCACTTCAAAATCCAATTCACTCTTTTTTTTCCGGGGTGGTGGAGCTGGCCGTGCAGGTGGTGGTGGTCTTGGTGGGGGAACATTTGTTGGAGGTGGTGGTCGTGCTGGAACAGGCTTCTTTGTGCTAGCAACTATATCAGGTTCTACAGTAAGCTGCCTTGGAGGTTTTGCTGGAGGCATTTCTTCTGTTGTATGAAGGTCTTTGGTAGATAAATCTGAAGCCACTTGCTCTAAAGCATTTGCCTCTTTCTTGTCTGTTATGTCCTCATTTTTTGATGTTTCTTCTTGTGCTTCAGTTTCATCCATTTTATGGTCAGTCATATTTGTTACTTCTGTTAGTTTATCAATTTCCTGTTCCTCGGAAGTAAACAAAAGCTTCCCAGACTTCAGGTCAGTGTCCTTACCCACACTCTGACACATTGGTTCACTTGGATCTTCTTGTAATGATATTTTAGCTGCTATTACTTCTGGAATATTATTAATGATACCTGCTCCAGCAATCCAAGCATTTGTATCTGAAGTTGGAACACTCAGTCCTTTTCCTCTAGTACCTAAGGAATCATCATCCTCTAGCTGCTGTGCCTTCTGGCTTTCTTCTATAATACTGTCAATAATCTAAAGAAATGAAAAAAGAAATTCTACTGTTAAACAACAGGCACTCCTGGAGAACACTTACCAGTTGGTCTGTACAATACCCACAAAAATCCTTCCATTGAAGAGTTGCTTTGCATTCAAAGTATGTTTTGCTTAAAAATTCTGGAGATTAAAACCTAGGTGCAGAAATAGGCATATCTGAAAGATAAAGGTGAATAATTTCCACTCCTCTAACTTAGTTTGAGACAGCTGGTTCTGTCTCAAAAGCTGTTCAACCCTCCAAGCTCTCACACATTGATACATACGATCCTGTAAACTACACAAATAATTTATCACTAACGAATCTTAAATTTGTTTTAAGAATGCTCAGCTTGATATTTACACTTTAGATGAACAATCTCATGTTAACGATGAATTCTAACCTATGTCAGTTTTCAGATGACAACTGATTAATGTTATTATTTAGTATTTCTTGTGTGATGATGAAAATGTAAAACAGTATTTAGCTAACCTCTTTTGAATCATCTTGTTTCATTTCTTGTACAAAGGTTTCATTTCCAGCTTTGTGTAGTTTGCTGTCTAGGTCCTATGAAAAAAAGACACATGTAGAAGGTAGTAAGAACAAACTAAATAGTAAAATGTAAAAAATGTAAAGAAAAATGTAAAGGAAAATAATTCTGCTGCATTTTTACCCACTGTCATATAAACATGTACAGTACACAGGAATGCACTGTACACAGGAATATTATTTCACACTAGTGCACACAGAGTCAGCCTGCACACTACTAAACAAAAATGCAATTCAACATTTGGTGTTCTACCTTCTCCTTGATATTGCTGCAGCGTAGGGAAATCTGATGGAACAGACTCCAAGATAAACATTAATATTTTTCCAAATAAGATTTCTTTTATATGCATAAGTTCTATATATTTAACAGGTTGCAACCTCAACTGAAATAAAACTGCAGGTAGCATGAAATTTAGAGAAATACATGTATTTAATAATCTGGAGGAAATAAAAGCCACAAAAATATTTTGCCGTTTATCAGGTTGTGGGAAAGGATGAAAGAACTGTATTATCACCATTTATGATAGAAACACAATTAGAAGTTAGCAGGTTAAGATAGGCAGATCTATCAAGTAGTCACAAAACCGCCTTTGAGGTTCTGACATGGAATCTTACCTTCAACTACAATAACTATATCTAGCACTATTTTTGCTATCAGTCATCTTCATGCAGATTCTTCTGAAATTTATATAAACTGTAGCAGAACAAATGGAATTACTAGATATAAGCAAAAAAACAAGAACATTTTCAGAACATTTGGATAAAAGACTGCATGAATATTCAAAACTGAGTATACTGTTTATAGTTTCTATATGTATCACCAACACTACGAGGATATTACACTAGTGATGTGAAGTCAGTTTGCAATTTAAGAAGCATAGTTTAGAAATGTATAAATAGCATCAACACTTTGGCATATCCTATCAAATGAAGAATAAAAGATTTCACTAGAAGTGGGTTTGTGTGCCAAAATAAAGCATCCAGTCTTTGCAATTGATTTAATTACTTTTTATTACACAAGACTTAAAGCCATCATATTTAGGATAAGCAGCCCTGTGAACAGAAGACTTAGATTACATATTGGGCATGCTAGGTATGGAAATCTATACAAAGACTTAAAACCAGTCTGAAAATACCCTAGCAGTGAGTAATAATATTCAACTCCCAAAAAATCTTGTGTTCAGAGAAGTAGTTTATACCACAGAAGGATACTGCTTTAACCAGAAGCCTACCTTAACCTCAGTTAGTATGGTCTATTAACACGTTCATCATGTACTTTCTGTTTGCAAGTTTTTTTATGACATTTCCTGCAAATACTAGCATCTTGACCAATTCCCTGAGTGGAGATACAGAACTGCTGTTCTTCTACTCCTTCTTGCCAACAGATATAGAACTCTGAATTCCTGCAGAGGTCAGCAGTCCTCAGCTGTCACCCCACAATGTTAGAGCCCACGGAGATTAACTGTCACCATTATAAAATATTTTTGTCGGGCTATTAGTTTAATTTAGCTTACACAGCTTTGGATATACACAAAATACGTTATTCTCCATATTAAACATTTAATTCCCATTTTTCAACAAGTATTTTAAAAGACCTCTCCTTTTTTGACTTTGAAAGATTTTCTGACTACCTAGTGCTGACAAAAAAAAAAAAGTAAGATGTTTCTTCTAAGATATTCAGCTAGTCAAAAACTTTTTATAGCATACTAACACACACTAATGTTTAGGGAAAAAACACTTGTTAACATTCACCTTTTAGAGCTCTGACCTCTAGAAATGGAGTATCACGTAGAGACAGCTACAGTTACAGAAAAATTCTGCTTTCCTGTCCACTCCCTTCCCCACCTTCCATACAAAATCTTTCTAGTTCAAGTGCAAGTTCTATTTTGCTTTATCACTAAAAATCTGTCTTCAAAGATATAACTTAAATACTGACGTGTAACCAGTACCTACAGTAGCCCATTATATTAATTTCTAGTTTTGTTGACATCCATCTCCCACACCTGTTAAACTTTGGACTTAAGAAATAATTCTTCCCCACTCCAAGACAAACTATACCATTAGTCACACACTCACTGAACTGATAGGGTACCAATCAGAGAAGGAATTAATGCTTCAGCTTCAAAAACAGCTTTGAACAAGTGACTTCGGAAGACACTAACAAAAAGAAGAAACTATAACACGCAAAACTTCATAGCTAAAAATTCGCCACAGTTCAGTCAACAAAATTTGGCATTAAAGTTAGTTTAACTGTGATGAGTTTAGTCAGAATGATAGTTACATTTCCTGAAAGGTTTAAACATGTAATACTTTACGATTAAAGGAATATTAAGTAGAACACAAAATAAGGGATAAGTCTGTTCCACAAGAGATACCATAAGATATTGTATCACTGTAAAAAAAAAAAAAAAAGATTATTGATTTGCTAGCAGCTGGAGACCAGAGTACTATAACTTAGTTTCTAACACTGCTGACAAGTCATAAACACTTATGTTGTGTGACAAGCATTTTTAGGACAAAGTGTCAAGTCTTCTTTACTCCATGTGAAAGTATTACATAGTACCATCTTTGGCCCTTCTGAGACAGGCAAATGAGTGTTATTTGTACAATGTTCCAACTCTTCACCTATTTAATGTGTGTCAGATTTCAGCTGCACTGTCACTGTGCACAGATGCAGCATACCAATTACCTGCGTGGGAAGTAGCAATGCTGTCTCAATAAGCTAAATATAGTATTTTATTTTCATATAACCTAGAGGGGAGGCTTTCTGAAGTATACACACAAAGATTTTTCTTGTTTTGAAGACTGAAGGGAGCAGACTCAACTATTTCAGATAAATTCTGACCAAAAGAACAAGTCCTGCAGGAGCTTACTTCCTATTCACAAATCACCTGAAAGAGGACAGTCTAGTAACTGAGTACAGCTCAATTCCATTTTTTATTTTTTGAATAAAATTAGCTTCATGACACGTTAACATACTGTAAATAAAAGTGAAGTTGGAACTTCAAGAGATGTAAGCCCAACGGTTGCTCCCTACAGCAAGGAAAGTCTACAATTTCCTGTCTGTGTAGATGTTAGAACTACCATAGCACAACTACATTAGGTGAAAATGCTTAGCACTATGTTCATCAACAAATATTTGTCTGGTTTTAAGAAACTTACCTTTAACACATGGGATCCAACTTTCGTTGGTGACCTGTTAGAAAGAGAAGACAGACTTAAGTACAGCTCCAAGAAAAATACATCTCTTAACAGTAAACTTCATATTAAACAATCTCTAACAGTCTTCCTTTACAGTTAATGTATACTTGATGCTTCACACAAGCAAAGTGAATACTCCTGATACTTCTCTCTTTTACAAAAAATGCTCCACATAGAGGTAAGTGCCCAACTAAGATGTACAGATCTACTGGAGGTTCTATAATCCCTGACAGTTTCTCAGCTCAAGTTTCTAGAGACCATTTTTCTATCACCCTTTTCTAAACTGATGCTATTCCAAGCAGACATTGAAGAATATCTCCCATTATAGACAATTTAAAATCAGCACATATATACAGAAAGCACAGGGTGGACACCAAAATGGGAAGCCAAAGTACAAATGCCCTAGTATCTCGCAAATCAAGTGCCTGAATCCTAATCTGTAGTGTCAATATTATCATAGACATTTTGCTCTTCAACATCTCTAGTAATTGAAAACTCTCATTTCTAATCACAATGCTGAATATAAACGTAAGCATTTACATCATGAAAGGAGAGAAGCAGTTTTGCACTGCTTACTTTCCAAAATGCATACACTGAAGCAGTTAAGTTGCATTAGCATCCACTCACACACAACCTCTCATATCACTAATTACATGCAACAAGGTATCAAAGGGGACTGGTATCAAATTACTTCTCTTCAGATCACCATGCAATCCCATCTGTGAACTGTCAACCTTTATTATATCCTGAAATTGCATTTTCACGAGATTTTCAGAATTCTAGAAGATACTTAAGCAATGACTCACTTGGTTTATTATGACTACAAGATCTTACGAATACATAAAGAAGTTTGTCAGTCACAATCAGGACCAAGTTACAGATTACAGCCTTACAGGCTTAGCACTAAATGTAACTACAATCTGGAGTGCAAAATCATCCCAGGTAGCTACCAAGGTCAGGGACATTCAACAGTTTGTGTCATCTCGTACCGACCAATACAGACAAATACAGATTTCAGTCTAATTTGACCCTCCTGACTCCAAAATGATGGCTTTAAGAGACAATATCTTCTGAAAAAGATGTATTTCCAACTATTTTTTTTTTTTTTTTAAGAATTTTGGTTCTTTTTTAATTATATTTTACTGTTTGAGAATATTTTAAGGCAACAAGAAAAGACTGCATTTGTACAGCAGAGTTCAGGAAAGCACAGAGGATTTGTTTAAACACTATATTATCTGTAACTAATTTAATCTCTTAAACTGGTTCCTGTGCAGATCTTGACATTTAAAACACACAAGATCTATAACACAGTTTCAACGAATGCTCTTTTCTAAAAGGTACTGACCACGGTGTGCAAAGCGAGCAATTGGTATTTTGACCTGAAAAACAAACATGTCTTTGATCTCCCATAATAATATATTGCTAGGAAAGACTAGAACCTGTGCTGAATTTCTTGTTACTGAAATATTTTCAGTTCTACTATCTACTCTTGGATTTCCACAGAAACAGAGGTCAAATTGTGTGTCAGTTCATTAAATACACAAAATGACTTCAATAATGAAACACATTTTATAATTACTACATTAATGCCTAGGCTTCAGCAAGCACATGGTCCAGTTGTATAAGGTACTGCTTAGACGTTACAACCTAAATAAAGTGCAAATCCCTACTTCAGTTTTCTGATACTTCCCATCAATTAGCACATCACTGCCAGTACAGGCAAATCATTCCTCCAACTGGGTAACAAAAAATGCAAGGTTCAAAAAGACTGAAACAGATGTTATTTCCCACTGTTTTACTCAGATGCATTACAACAAAGCTGCTTAGGGGATAAATGCTAGAGATCACAGGTATAGAATATAACTGTACTGATTGCTTGATTTATTGAGCATACAAGTCTAATGTTAAGGTAAAGCTTTGTCATTGAAATTATCATGCTTTGAACACATTGCAAAGCTTCCATGACTTTGGCAATGCTACCACTTTCAGACGCGTTCATAATACAGCCACGTAAGTTTAGTGGTTTCCCTGAAAAATATTTTGGCCAAAAAATTTTCAGCTATTCAATATCATTCTCTTAGTCATGATTAGTTGCTGCTTATGCACTATTACATTTATAAAGAAAATAAGCCAAAGAGCAAGTTTGGTAACTGAAGTATCTTACAGGTCAACACTACTCCGCAACGGTCTCGCCTTCCCAACCATGTGAAGTTCCCAGCCTTCTTCCCATTCAGTTTTACGTTAAGGCCAATAGTGCTATAGACACTGCATCTGAAATGCCTGCCTGTATGTGTTTCTGTGTGTAGCAGCAAAAGCGTTTGAAAAGATTTTCTATGAAGATCAACAACCCAATAACCAAATACTGATTTTGCTTTGAAAGGTCTGTGGCTTTACAGGGTTATCAGGTAAAACATAAAGACTGACACACCACAGAAAATGCAAGAACTTCATTTTGTTTTCTCATATGATTGTTCAGTAAATAATATGATTAAAACTTTCATAGCAACAGATTTTGTAGATTACACTTCAAATAAAATGCTTCTAGCTTCAGTTTTCTTATGATACCATTGTAATACCAGTTTAACAAAGGGAGAAGTTCAAGGTTATCTATAAAGATTAGGCAGTAGTCAAAGAAAAATCCTATTTCACCTGCTCATTTCACCTGAACAAACATAACAACATTTCTGACTAATATCTAAGTCAAACAAATTCCTGAAGAACTTTTTTGTATTTCTTCAGCTGCAAAATTCATCCTAATGCTGACCAGACTACATGAGGCTGTCTCTCCCACTCGTAGCTCCAGCCCAGTACTTTTTCCAACATGTAACTCAATCTTTACTAAGCTTCATGTTTTCAACTTCTTGTTGCTAAGTTTTGTGAGAGGGGGAAAAAAAAATAAAAATACATTTAGCCCTTCAAAAAACAAACCCAGTGTGCGAAACGATTCCCCTTGGTCAAACTCCAGAAGTAAACTGCCTGATTTCCTGGGAGGATGAACATTGTTACAAAGAAAGAGTGGGAACAGGCAGATGGAAAGAGATTCAAAGGGTATGGACAGTTGTTGCACCTTGTACAGAAGATACAGGCTCAACCACAGCCAGCACAGTACTTACTGGTGTCCTTCACCTTGCAGAGGCACACAATGGTTTCCTCCCTCTAACTCAAGGCTGGCCTGGAAGCTACAATTATTCCTGAAGCTGCTCTCTGTGGTAGTCCACACCTTCTAAACCACACCGAGTCACTACTGTAATGCACTGTTTGAGCTAGCCTTAGAAAGCATGTGGGATCTTCAGCTAGCTCAGGATGCAGAAACCTGCCTGCAGTGCTGCAAGGCACTACAGCAACCTGACGAGCGCTCCACTTCCTGCTGACTTCAGTTTTGTGCACTGGCTAACACACACACACACACACAAAGTTGTGCTAAACATGTCTCATGTATAAACAGGTCACACCTTAACATTATCCAGCTTCCTACAGAGAAAATTCATTTCTTCAGGAAAAGCGTTGAAACATCTTTAGAAAAACAGGACTACTGAAGTTAAAAAATAATTAAGTTAAAAAAAAGTTAAAAAAGAATTAAGAATTTAAATTTCTGAATGTACCATACGATATTTCTCTTTACCTACACCATCTCCTGAATCTACTGCCTTTTGTTTGGTTTCTTGTAACAAGTTTTTAGGATAAGAGTATACCAGGAACAAACTTACTCCTTGCTATTAAGTATATGATATTCAAAACTAATAGGTTTGGCTATTCTTGATTTGAGTGGGTGAAGTGCTTTTCCTATTTATGAGATAAAGTCAGTCACGCCTGCATCCAAACAAGGGAGCCTTACTTCATATTCTCTTATCTCAAAGCTGACATTTTTCTTCATGAGAGACCCAGAAATTATTAGAGGCATGAAGACCTTTTCCGTAGTTACCATCTTTTGAAAGCAGAGTGATAGAGGTTGAATAAGGACATTTTCTGCCACACTACCTCTCCCTCCCCAATTTGTTGACCGTACAACAAATAGATGCCTTCATTGACTGGTCCACATAGGCACCTTGGTTTCTTTTTCACTAGTTATCTTAAAAAGCTTTCAGAAAGGCACATTGCTTTTGACCTAGCTATCAGTAAGATGGACACTCTCCATGTCATGTCAAAAGCAGAGCTACCCACAAAAGGACAGATCTACCTGCAGCAGATGGGAAGGATATAGGCTTCCCCAGAGGCAAAACAATAGTCTCCAAACATCTCATTTAAACACACTTCCCCTTACAGAAGTCATAAATTCATGAGCTACCTCAGTTCATTATTATATGACGTGATATTTTGTAACAAGTTCTGTAATTTTTACTAATTAATCCTTATAAAGCACCAGTTCATATGTGCATGTGAGGATGCAGATACGGTGCCTTCCTTGAGAGAGAGGGTTTAATCTTTGGAAACCCAAACTGCAGGTGGGAACTGGGAGCTTACATCCAACTTGAAAATTCCATTCTTGCATATCACAAGAGATAACTAGAAGAACGATTAAATAGCAAAGAAGTTGCCACTTTCAGATTTTCTGTATCAGCAGTTAGTAAACTTCCCCACACAGGGCAGAAGGGAGGAAGCTACCAAACCCACAATTTTAATGAGGGCAAATATATCTACACTACTTTGCAAAAAACTGGCCATAACATGCTGTAAAATCAATTCCCAAGTCATTTTGCTGATATCAGAATGGTGAATGCACAAGGAAAAACCTCTAACTGCAGAGGATCACATGAACTTGTTTTCAGTTGCCCTTCTTCCCATGAGGTTTTGGGTTGTTTTTTGTGGATCTCAACTCAGTGCACATACAGGTCTCAAAACTACAATCCTGATTCCAAGAAGCATGCAATGGAAATTCCAAATTAGCTCTTAAGAAATCTCAGAGCTTATTTAGAGAAAATTTTCTCAATATTGTTAGTAGAGATTCAACGTCAGATTGAGTAACAGATTCAGTATCTGCACTGCAAAGTAAATCCTCTGAGATTAACTCCTTCCTTGACTCAAGCTGTCTGATCTCTATCAAATTGAGTCAACGATGCATCCTTATACGTTATGGAAGAACAATACAAAACCAAAAAGCATCTTCAGTTTTAAGTTATTAACTTCATATCAAGTTCTGCTTAGATACAGGTGGGGGAAACTTTCAAGCCTAGACATATGGCATTATTTGTATCAAATAAAAGGCAGGACATGCAGTCAGATCAGATTTAATGGCTCTCTTGAAGCAAATGATGTTTCCTGCTTCCCACTTCTGCTTCTAGCCACACAATCCCACACCTTTACCCTCTCCTGTCCCTGCCCTCCCAGATTCCAGCTGCTTTAACTTACTGAATAGGTTTTGCTGTTTCTAGTTTTCAGCTGCTTTCAATTCCTGAGTTAAAGCAACTCAGGAGAGTCTGATGACCACTACTGCCAGGGCAAGGTTAGCTGGAGCAACACAACACTTCAGCAACAGCGTGCTGTTAATGTGGCTCACCATATCTTGCAGAACTGCATGCCAAGATGTGCTTTTCATGATGCTATGTAAAAAGCTAAGTTCAGAAGAGCTTTGATACAGGATGTGGGAGTGAGCAGTGCCGGTCTAGTTTTTCCTTTGTTCAAGGCATCCAGCGGCCACTGGCACACAGATTAAAATGAGCTCTTAGTCAATTATTAAAGCTTCAAATGGCTGGATCCCACAATCCATATCTTATTGCTCTTCAAACAACCTACATGAAACCTCATCTTGCGAGATCAGATGATGGAGAGGTTTGGTCCAGGCTGTGTGAAAACCAGAACTGATACAACCCATAACCTGTTTTTAGCACAAAACAAGATATTTATAAATTAGAAGAGAAATAATGTGTTTTACTAACATTAACAATGTAGTGACGCTGTTTGAGGTAACAGCTCTGAATCCGCGCTGTAAAACGCTGTTAAACTCACCGCACAGAACCCCACGCTTGCATTTCACAGACACGTCAATGCAACGCTGTTAAAAACAAGTGACAGGGCGCACCAGAAGTTGTTTCACGCACAGCAACAGTCCGCCTGTTGCTGGGGGAGCCTGCTCTCTCCTTTTCCCCCCGAAAGCTCTTTTATTTTAATCGCGCTCCAGAATCAGTTCCGCCAGCCCCGATTTCATCACACATCTTTTCCAAACCCTACGTGTCGCTGCCCGGGACGGGCCGTTACCATCTCACCAACACCACGCCTGCTGCCAGCCCCCAAAAGAGCCCCCCGAGAGCCCCCCCAGTCCCTCGCATCCCCTTGCCTGTCTCCTCACCACCTCCCAAGCAACCCCCAGCCGAGCAGGGCCCCCCAACCCGGCCCAGCACCCTACTGGGGGCCGCAGGGCTGAGGCAGGGCCCCACCGCCCCGGGACCCCCGCACCTCAGCTGAGGGGGCGGCCACGTCCCCCCTTAGGGCCGCGCTGAGGGCAGGGAGGGAAAGGAGGGCAGGGCAGGGTATGGCAGGGCAGGGCAGGGCAGGGGACTCACGGCGTGGGGGAGGCGGCCGCCAGGTGCACGTCCTCGGGCGCGTCGTAGAACTCCTCGGTGTCGCTGTCGGAGGCCATGGCGGGGCCGGGCCGCACGGAGCGGGGACCGGGCCGGGCCAGGGCCGGGCCGCCGCCACCTCGGGGCACGGCGGGGGAGCGGGCGGGGGCCGCGGGGCTCTCGCGAGAGGGGCGGCACCGCCCTGTGCCGGGCGGAAGGGCGGGAGCAGGCAGTATGGCGGAGCCGCCTCCCGTCATGGCGGCTCCCCCTAGCGGGGCTGCTGGGCGCGGTGTTGCGTCCTTCTGCTCGCCTCGACCCGCCCCTGACTCGGCCCTGCGGCTGTGCGCTGGCCCAGGGCAGTGCGGTGTGCTGAAGCAGGGAGGGGAAGGCGTGCTGACAGCGCTCCTGCACCCAGTTCTGTCCCCTTCCCTCCACTCTGGCCAGCCCAGGGTTGCAGGGGCTCTGTTATGGGCTATGTCCGTCAGCCAGGGATGCCAAGTGCAGGAGGGCTGGCCCAGGCCAAGAATCACATTTTCACAGAATCACAGAATTTCTAGGTTGGAAGAGATCTCAAGATCATCGAGTCCAACCTCTGACCTAACACTAACAGTTCCCACTAAACCATATCCCTAAGCTCTACATCTAAACGTCTTTTAAAGACCTCCAGGGATGGTGACTCCACCACTTCCCTGGGCAGCCTGTTCCAATGTCTAACAACCCTTTCAGTAAAGAAGTTCTTCCTAACATCCAACCTAAAACTCCCCTGGCGCAACTTAAGCCCATTCCCCCTCGTCCTGTCACCAGGCACGTGGGAGAACAGACCAACCCCCACCTCGCTACAGCCTCCTTTAAGGTATCTGTAGAGAGCAATAAGGTCACCCCTGAGCCTCCTTTTCTCCAGGCTGAACAAGCCCAGCTCCCTCAGCCGCTCCTCGTAGGACTTGTTCTCCAGACCCCTCACCAGCTTCGCCGCCCTTCTCTGGACTTGCTCAAGCACCTCCATGTCCTTCTTGTAGCGAGGGGCCCAAAACTGAACACAGGCTTGTCCCTTGGTTCATATGGGACATGAGGTAGAGCCTCCAGACACTCAAGGCATCGAGGCAGCAGTGGCACAGTGTGGTGGCCAGGTTTTGGTAGTGGGGGGCTGCAAGGGTGGCTTCGTGATAATTGTTGAGTGGTCTCCCTGTCCTCATGTCAACCCTGGAGCTCTTTTCATCGTATTTTCTTCCCCTTGCCCTTTGATGAGGGAGAGTGAGAAGGATTGTGGTAGAGCTTAGGTGCCCACCTGAGTAAAATCACCACACACAGCAGCACACTCCCCAGTTTTCTGCTTGTCGCACGAATGCCATTTCAAGGAGATTGCTACAACCAAAGTGGCGCTCAGTGTGACCTCTCGGGTGACGTTCAAATGGAGGTCAATAAATCAGATGCAAATATTTATCCATGCTGTTAAACACTGCCAAAACACCTGGTTAATAAAGCAAATGTACAGTGGAAAAGAAGTGAGGAGAAAGCCTGTTTGTTTTTTTTTCCCATCAGTCTGGTCACAGGGGGAAATCAGAATCAAGGTAATAGTGAGAAACAAAAGACAGAGAATCAAGCTAGTCTGTTAGATTAATTGCTAAGAATCCTTAACAGGATTTTTTTTTCTAATTAACTAATGTAATGAATGTTTGAAACCAGTAGCAGGAATTAAATTATATGGTTCCTTATTTGCTTTGTCTTGTATTTTCCTTCCAATAAATTTTCATTTCATCTTCTGGTCGTTTTTGTTCTGCCATCAAATTATGAATGATCAGACAGCAATAACTCATGAAGGAAAGAAGCTTCCTTTGAAATCTTTTAATATCTGCACAGCAATAAGTACATGCTTCTGAGCCAAAGCAGTACTCCTGCTGAGCACAGCTTAGTAGAGGGTCACTGTGTGGTACAGCTATAGTCAAAATCTGTGAAAAAATCAGGTGTTGAGCCTGATTAACTGTTGAGACAGTGTAAAACTGGTAAGAACTTAAAATGTTTGAGAATCAAAAAATCATTTGACACTGGGGTGTTTGTGCATATGCATACACATGTGGTATGGGGCTGTGTCTTCCTGTTTCCTTAAAAAATCATGAAGCTTGGATGACAGAAAGGAGATGAATTGGAAATGCATGACCAATTCTTTTGATTCTTCTTAAAAATAAGTAGGTAGGAGCCTAGCGTACACCTTAAGCTTGTAGTGTTGAAGAATTTGAGCAAATAACTGGTACAGAAAATTACTGACTTGTGATTCACTGCTCACTGTTCCTGCTCTAACTGACAGCCAAACACACCGATTGCATTAGTGTAAGTGGGATGGTCTCTAAATTATTAAATACAACAATGATGTAACCTTAGCTGGGAAGGCAGGCAGCTCTAGAACATGGGGGGAAAAAAAACCTATTGAAAAGCATCTTGAATTGTTTAGCAGCCTGTCAGTAACTGGCGGCAGCTTCATGACTTCATGCTTTGTTACACAGAGGAAATTATATAGTTGCAGAATTCAGGAATGCTAAAATAAAAGTACAGGTCAGGGGCTTAGTCAGGTCTATGTGGTGAATAAAATTCAGCCTAACTGCAATGGTCTTGACCTTCACACTCCAAAATCACTTGCGTTTTGCATCAGATCGGCTCCTCCGAGGCTGTTAGAGCCTCCAGAGCAGGAGCACTACAACCACACTTCCACTGTGGCACAACCCAGCCCACCTTTGTCCATGGAGATAAATTACAATCAGCCTCACAGGTTATAATTAGGAATAACAAGTGACCTGCATTTTTTCACCCCAGGGCTTGCACAGCCTTTCCCAGGTTGCAGGCAGGGATGAACACTGGGACAGTGTCAGCATTGATGAGAGTTAACAAGGGTTTGTCTCACCTTGGCATGGATGTGTCTAGCATGCTTGGATGAAATGTGACATGCTGTGGCTTGGAAGAGGCCGTGACAGACACCTTTGTGAGAAGTGGGATGCTAGATCCTCAATTTTGTACCCAATATGAGCCTAAAAAAAGTTCTCCCAAAAGCCTCAGGCTCCTAAGAGGAGGTAATAACTAAAAATGAAAATTCTTTGGCATAGCAGACAGTTCATTTGCTAGGATTTTCTAACATAAAATCATAGAAAATTCACCCCACTGTCAAAGCTTGAATTACTTTCTGGTTTCTATGTACTGCTAGGCAGGCAGTCTATGTGTTTCATAGCTGGGTGAGCACAGGCTGGTCCCAGTGCATCTCTGTGCCCCATGGCTGAGCTGCATACCCATTGCTGCAGCCCCACCTGCCTGCTCCCCTCCTGACCCTACAGTGATTTTTTTTTTCCCTTCGGCTTAGATGTGAACTTCCCCCAAGGACTTCCATAAATTAGGCTCATGTGTCAGCCTGTCCTGAGCACCCCGGGGTGTCAGCAGGACCATCCTACCAAGAGCACCACTGGCGGCTGGAAGTTTCCCAGCCTTTGGCCACTGCCAGACTGACTTCTAGCAGAAAGGGTTGTGTCTGCTTCAGTGAGCATGCTGCTGCTTTCCTAGGTTAGAGGCCCAGAAAGCACAGGAGTCTCTCTCAGTTTTTTCCTAGCTCATGTGCTAGCAGTGCTTATGCTGGAAGGTAGGTCTTGCTCTCACTAAATCTTAAGATACCTACTGCAGACAGATATAAGGTGGATTCAAAGCTTTTGCAAATTATCACCAGTCTCCCGATCCATCTAGTCAACTAGGGGCATAAACTGTTAAAGCGAAATTATTACTTTCATTGCTTTAAAAAAACAAGGGCAAGAAGTACTTTCAGAACAAAGCTGGAACAGGTTCCACCCACAGCACAGCCAGCAGGGGATCTTCTGTCTACCCTATCCGTGCAGGGAGAGGCAAGGGTCCTATGGTTCCATGTCACCCCATAGGGAGGAGAGATCAAAGTCAAGCCCAGAACATGTGACTGACCCCACAATCACACTAAGGTCTCCTGCATCTGATCGCAGGGCTTGGAGATGCTTGTCTGCATAACCATGTTCCCCTGGGTTATGGCATTTGGTGAGAGTAAGAGAGACAAAGATGACCAGAGGTGATGTCTGTGTGGAGCTGTGATGTGGCTTGGGGATGGAATCAATGGTCAGTTGAAAGAGGATGAATCGCTCTGGGTTAAAGTCCTGAGCATCAAGCCTGTGCTGGTCTAAGCGGAGCAGGAAAACAGGAAAAGCTGCATACCTTGCACACACACACATACACACGGGAGGAGGATCTATCTTTGCCAACTCGCTTGACAGCCCATTGATGTAAATTATGATTTCTGGTTCCCTTTGTGAGAACAGTGCTTCTTCCCAGCACTGCAAACCGCTGCTGACTCACTGCCGCCGCTTGGGCAGCCGTCATGTGGCAGCAGCCGGCCCCTGCACCAGTCTGGTGACAGGGCTCATTGGGGAGTTTGGGTCACGGCTGTGTTGCACAGGCAGCTTTGTGCCAATGGCAGTCACTCCGTGGAAGTTTTAACCTTGCACAGAGCTAACAACAGCCTGGAGTCTGTTGTGAGTGGTGCCCTGTGGCTCCTGCTGTGGTAAATGACACCCTGAACCTGTTTGTGTGTGCAGATGTGTCAGGGCACACACATGTACACATGCATAGACATGCACACAATGTTCTGTTACAGCTAACATGCCCAAAAAGAACTCTGGGGAGCAAGGCAGCACAATGCAATATGCAGCAGAGGCTGAGCAAGCCACAAGGAGCTGTGTCCCAACTACATCCACCCAATCACTGCTTGTGCACAGCGTGGGCTGGCATTCAGAGGTGTGTTCTGGTCTGAATTTCCATCACTTATACCTCTGTGTGCTTTCCTTTGCTTTTTCCTTGCCATGGTACCGGGAGGATGTCCAGCAGACATGCTGCACTGTCATCCCAGGGCACAGATCTACCCATTGCTGCAGGCTGCAGAAGAGCCTCCCGAAATTACCACCACCCAAAATGGTGCAGGAGAGCTAGCAGGGGTGGTGGGAAGGTGATAAGAAGGGATCCACTTTGGGAGAGTGTCAGCAATGAGAGGATGTGAGGGACATGGGAGCAAGGAGGGAGGATGCTTGGGAGCAGGGAGCCCAGACATGATGAGGGAACTCAAATCATCCTGTGAGGGATGGAGTAACACGCTGAGAGATGCAAATATGAGGGCAACTGATGGAATGTGGTCCAACACCTGCCTCCAGGTATGGAGGAGGAGAAAAACTGCTGGGAAACATGTCGTACCCAGCTGAGGGCACCCAGACAGCCCTCTCCAGATGTCCAGGTGACAACAGCAACTAAACACTCATAAACAGCAAATGAAATCACTGCAAACTGACAAAAATACATCAAACACAATGCTGAAGAAGGTGGGGCAAGGGAGATAAGGCGATGGTGCTGTGGCTGCTGCTGTGCGTGATGGGTGTGGAAAGAGACAGTGGCATCTGCTGGCTACTGATCACTAAAGCCACACTGCAAGGCTGTCGTGCTTGATCTGCTTAATCTAGCAGCAATGAACAGGTTTGCATTCATGCAGAGATCACGCGGCACTGTAGCATAAGCTTTTCCTTCCTGGGAACATGGAAAGTGCTCAGCACTGGTCACACTGTAGGAAAGAAAATAACCCTGTCTATGAAATGCAGAAGAGTTCCTCTTGGAAATATTGTCCCAGGATGGATGGGATTTTTTCCCACCGTGATTAAGAAGAAAAGGTGCTCTGACAACAAGATGCTTGTGTCCATCCCACAAGCATGAGGATGTGGTGCCTGGAGCTGAGCAAAACTGGCAACATCTGAGGTTTTCCCCTAGCTTCCAGACCCAGAGCATCAAGCTGGTTTGTTGGAAGAGAAATAACCTTGTTATTTTTCAGGGGAGCTATCCAAAATAAAAAACAGGACACAGCACAACTACTAAACTGAAGGTGAAGTGTGAACTGGGTGCCTGCTGAATGGAATAAGAAATGGTTTAGAATGCCCCAGCTGCCTCCTGAGGTGCCCTCCTGAAACTCACTGTGCATAGATTTGTATTCAGAGAACTTTCCTGCTGCTCTGACTTGTGCTACATCATCTGCTCTCACAAATAAACCAATTTAATTACATAGACATGCTCTTTATTCATTCTTCCTGGCATACTGACAATTTCTGCATGTGCAGATGAGTTGTGTCTCAGCCTTTGCCAATGCAAATGCTCCATCCTCCAAATTTCCACGTTTTTGTGTTGTTTTTATTTTTATTTTTTTTTATTTTTGTCTGAAGATGTTCAGTGGATGCGTATGCTTTCATACACAATTGTTACACTTTTGTTTGTTCTGTGTTCCATCTTTAAGTGCCTAGAAGCGTACTGCTAATATGAATCAGAGTTGGTGCCTCACTGTATAGCGGAGCCATGATTTCCTCTAGAGATTTGCTTTTGTTCTTCATTGTAGCTCATCAAAAGTCACGATGAAAGCAATACACAGTACAAGAAGGTGCATTCACTATTCTTCTAAGGCAGAATTGTAAGCAGCTCCCTTTGAACTGAATTTTGTCAGGTTTGAAAAGATAATTAGCTACTTGTGAAGATCAAAAAAGGATCCAAAATTAATCTAAGTGTTGAATCAGAAACAAATAAGTAGCTTTTACTAACATCGCTTTACAGACCCTTCTTATATTTGAAAGAGAATGTAGAAATAGAAAAGGTAATAACATTATGGTGAATTGATTACCTTGCATACATTTTATGCATTGAACAGAAATTTAAACCAAAGTAGATGTTCTCTTAAAACATTCACAAAAATCAGTTAGATCTTGAAAGGTATAATAATGCCACAAAGTATTATGGTATCTGGAAGTTATAACTTTATATATGCCATTAACACAAAGCCTGTCACTACTAAGAAAACATCTCCAGTTCATGGTCATCACATCTGTGTGTAATAGCCCACAGGGCACATGCCTGGACAAAGCCTCTGCTGAGCCTCAAGGAGAGCCCAGGCTTCCCTGGGCTACAACCAGCAGTTTGAATGGTTTTTAAACTTAGGATTTTATCAAATGTTTCTTAAACTAGGGTTTTATCAACTATTAATCTGTAGACTCCTTTCCTCCACAGAACAATTGCGACCATGACTCTGAGTCACACTAAGAATGGCCATAAGGAATATTACTTAGAGGAAAATGAAGTTGTTTCTGTTGCACAGAGATATCTGCCGGGCAGGGAGGGAACTGGAAGTTAGCAGCTCTGTCAACAGGACTAGTTCTGGAGCTGACTCTGATTTGGACTTGCAGCTGGGGTTTAATTTTTCCGAGTTTCACTGCTAAAGCTTTTGTTTTCCTGACTCATCAGCTTCTGCTGGTGTAATGTCTTGTTGGGCTGGGGGCTCAAGATTTCATATGCTACCTAACTCATGAGCCTGGGTCTACTGATGCAAGACTGTGTTTCCAGATCTTCCATCAGAACTTGCATCCTTTTACACAAATGCACCAGCCACTTTCTCCAGCAGCTCTGTTACCTGTCCAAGAACATCCATGACTGCTAAACATTGGCACTTGCTGGGAGGTCCTGGAGAAATGCTGCAACACCCAACCACGGCAGAGTAAGTCAGGGTTGCCATGGCAGCCCTAGCATTAATTCTCCTGGTTTCATGGTTTTCTGCCTCAACCTTAGTATTAGTTTAACCCCAGTTTATATATATCTGTGCTTCTGATGATAATTACTGTTTATTTCCAGTGGCTTGTTCTGCTGCTTTTTCTCTTGATAGACTCCAGCTCCCAGAGGGAATTAAATTGCTGCTCTCTCCAGTGCCCAGAAAGAGCACATGGGGAATATCTGCAAACTTGTCTAGTCAGATGTGGGAGAACAGTCTGAAATGGGCCTTTGTGGCTTTTATGGTGTTTGGAAAGAATCCACCGAAGCTCCACTCACTGAATCACCTGTCCTGTTCCTGGAGGGGAGCTGTACTCCCTGGTGTAAGAAGTGATACCGGCAGAGGACAGAGAAAGACAGGGAAAACCAGGTGATAGCAAAGAGCTGTCCATGAAGGGTGGCAGAGAGGGGTGCAAGTAAAACTTGAATAACAGCAGTGGAAGGCAGAAGTGCCCAAGAAAAATAAGACAGAGCCCTCCCTGCCCAGAAAAGTATTTGCTGTGGAAATGGCAGGGCACCCCAGGGACTGCACTGCATCTGGTCTGTATTGATCTCACATTCTCTTTTCTGCTTTTTCCTTACCAGCAGGAAGAGAGCCTTATTCTGCCACTGCACTTTGTTTGAAGGATAGTGCAAGGTTCCTCTTTGCTGCTGGAAATCTTGTTTGCTTGTTTTTTTTTTTTTTTTTTTTTAATTACAGCCAGCAGAAGCAATTTATTTGTTTACTAGTGTCCAGGAAACATACCCAAGGGAGATCTCTGAACATGACCACAAAGCTGATAAGGATTAATGGTAGATGATAGAACATTGGATAAGGCTATTCAGACATTTAGGTCAATATCACCTATTAATAGCATGAGCATTAAGTAAATGAATATCAGGTTATTATATGTTATTATATTTAATGAGAGTCAGTATTTACTTTTCCTCTAAAGACTGCTGAGAACCATGTTTAACCTCATTGCATGCTCTGGCAGCCAGGAGGGCAACCTGCCTATTTCACCACTGATGAGTTTAGTACAAACATCACATCTGAGCTTTAAAAGGGCACTATGTGGCCTATAGCTTTTATTCTAAGACAAAGCTCACAGTATTTAACTTATTCTACGTTACTAGCAGGGAATGTGTTATTAGTGGAAACAAATCTTCTTCCTTCTACAGGTGTTGAAACCTGCTGTGGAAGCTAATAGAGTCGTCAGTGGTCACTTGTAAAAAGCAGTTCCACGAACCTAGTGTTGGCATTGCTGCGGCTTGGCCAGCAGGTCCAGGTCCCTGCTGTGCCTGGTTGAGAAACAACAAAACAGCTCCTTTGCTGACACCTGCACTTTCATTCTCACCTCCCTTAATTTCCCGCAACTTCATTTAAATTAGAAAATAATAATGGTTCCCAAAATATTTAGGAAGTGCAAAAACCCAGCTGTATCCTGCCCGTGATGGGTCAGTGTGCGTGCACAAGCCCAGGTGGGGAAGCTCTGTTTCTCACCCCAAGCAACTGCTTCCACAGGGCTGTTTCCAAACTGCTGCAGCCCAGCAGGATTTCTTCCTTTTTCCCTGGGTTTCCTTTTCTGTTCTTCAATTCTAGCACCACCCCAGACCTCCAAGACTGTGGGAAAGGAATTTGCAGGTGGCTCCGTGCTGTTTCACATGTCCCTGAGTTAGAGATAATGAGGAAACAAGCAGTAGAAACAAAACCTTGAAAAAGGTTGAGATGAAGTAAATTGGCTACAGTGTTAAAGATGAGCTTTGGGCAGTGGCCAGTTGCTGACTGGCTTGAGGCACATGTCTGAGGGTCTCTAACCAATTGTGTGACAGATTCGGGCATGTGGACAGTGCGTGGGGCTACAGGGAAAGTATATGTAGTAGTAAAAAGGGGCAATAAACATCTCCTGTTCAAGAGCCTTCAGGAGTCTGTGTCTTGCATCCCTTTACAAGGCTGCCTCTGCTTGCCCTGCAACACTCTGCTCAGAGGGGCTACACCAGAGGCTGGAGATCCCTGGTAGAATTGAAACCAATCAATATCCACCATTAACTTTTGGGTAGAAACAGAGATTGACTGGGAAAGACTATCTATCCATTTTCTGATTTGAGTCAAGCTATGGGCCTGTGGAACTGAAACTGCTCAGGGAACTCTGGAGGCTGTGCTAAAAAGAACTTGATTTATTGTGCTTATGTTATGAAGGAATAGAAACTTCTCTGGCAGTGGGCAACAAACAACCATCTATGGGATTGCAGAAAGCAGTGATGTTAAAGAACATAAAATTGAAGATATTTCTTAATGACACCATTTGAGAAAGCCAAACTGTCAAGCACTTCATATACTTCTTATATATATATGCAGTATGTCAATGCCAAGCTCTGAATGAGCTGCCACGCTGGACTGGCATCCCCACTAAAACAGGGCATGGAGAAACACCCCTGAGAACTCAAAACCCACCTGAAAAGCAAGAGGAGACCTATAGATACCAGGAGACAAAGCCAAACTGAGGAGCAATAAGCCTGTATTCTCTGTGCGAGAGTCAAAAGTACCAGCACATTGCTTATCCCATTATTTTATGGACTGCAAACCAACACACCCGGCCCTCAGCATCGATCAGAACAAACCTGAGTGGTTTCCTGTATCGCTGCACCAAGCCCTGGAGATGAGGAACATCTGTGTTCTCCATGCTGGGACCCACACGGTGCAGAAATGGTTTTCCCATTCAGGGGAAACTTACGATGTTTTGAACTTTTCTGTCCCCATCAGCCAAAAATTCAAAAAACAGGGAGAAATGGAAATCTCAGCCATTTTGTTTTGAATAGAGCTCTATAAATCATGCAGCCTAACAAGCAAAAGTGTTTACTTTAAATGTCTTTGTTTAGATCTTTGTTCTAAATTTACAACTTTTACTGGCTTTAAATAAAATCCTTACAGTTGCTTATATACAACATTTTTCCTTGGTTTAATTTTAGACGTGTACAGCTAAATGTTAAATATGCATTACTAAGTAATTGAAATGTCATAGTCCTAGATTAAACTTCTCTAGTGGAATTAAATTAAAGGTTTCTGCTCCTGGTTTAGAGCAGCACAGTGTGAATGTTTTATAGCAGCAGCAAAGCCAGAATTACAGGTTGGACTCCCAATCTGTGTGCATGACTAACACCAGGAAAAACAAAAACAGTTTGAACTTTTGAAGGCTGGAGCCAAGGAACAATAAAGGCAATGTAACTTACTCCAGAGCCAGCTTTCTACTGGAAAGAAGCAGCTCCTGCTGTGTCCCCATGCTCCTGTGGCTTGGAGCTGGGGGTGCACCCCAGGGAGGATGCCCAGAACCCTGTGGCTGTGACTGCACACTGTGTCCCCTGCCTGGAGGCAGCCTGGAGGCAATGCATGCTCTCAGGTAAGCCTTTTTGGGAAAACTAACCTCCCTCAAACAGTGGGGTGCTAAATTCCAGCCCCTGTATTGTGTTAGCTCTGGCTCTGTCGGCAGTGTGAGGGAAGTGGCTGTAGGAAGAGGCTAAGGAAAAGCCTCCTCTGAGTTTTCCCATGCCACCACTGACCCTGGGAAGAATTTATGTCTGCCCCCATATTTAGCACAGGAGGGAAATGCCTTTTTCAGCAGGAAGGACATGTGCTTGACCCTCCTCTTGTCATGTCCCAGTGTGCATGACAGCAGTGACCTTCACCAAAAGGGTGAGGGATGCACCACTGCTGGCTTTTGGGGACAATGTGGCACATCTGAGCTGGGCAGTGGTTGGCAGCTACGGTAGGAAGCAGCAGAAATGCTCCCTGCTGCTCTGGTTTGGTTTTAAACTCTCATTCAAGTAGTGAAGAAGTTTTTTATAGCATCCTCTCTCCTAACACAGACCATCAGCAGTCACCTTCCCCACCATTAGTTAGAGGAAAGGTGCTGCCCCTGTTGTAGGGAAGGTTGGATGGTGATGTGTGACTTGGGCCCTTCTGGCATTGTAATGCAAAACAAAACACCCCATGGAGCTTAGCTGGAAAGCACTGTTCTCCGCTGGTCGCTGGTCGCAGCTCCATTTCCTCCTCAGCATCTCAGACACATTCATGACATGCCAGAGAGTAAAATTTCCCATTTCCTTCCTCAGCTAATCCTGGAAGGGGCAATAAATAGCAAGTGGAGTCTTTTATAAGCAGATATTAAGTACTCACATCCGTGGCATGTTACTAAAGTTATACAATAATTTGCTCTCAGAATATCTGTTTGTACAAGTATTGTTCTGGTAGTTTTGCAGTATTTGGCAGGTCTCTTCTGCAGAAAGTCTTGCTGCTCCTGTGAAGTTTCCTTTGCAGCAGTGTCTCTCCTGCTGTGATGATTCCCTTTAGCTGGAGATGATGAGGAAACAAGCAAACAAACAAACAAACAAATATTTCATGTGAAAAGAGATCAAGCCAAATAAAATCACAGAGTTTTTCAGGACAAGTCTCAAAAATGGTCAGTAGTTTTAACCTGAAAGGACAGAAGATTTAAGAATCTTAATCTGTTAATCTGTTAATACACTTCTTGAAATAGCTTAATTCAGACAAATATTTTGGATAAATGGCAACCATCTGGCACGATCTGAGGCTCTGCTGTCCCCTGTATGTTTTGTGCATGCTGCTTTTTCAGCAAAAGGAACAAAGGGCCACCACCTGCAGAGCACCTGATCCTGGAGAGCACCTTTCCTGCAGAAGGCCTGGAGATGTCAGCAGTGTCAGTGGGATGGAACAGGTGGAAAAAAGTGCTGCAGGAGAGTGTCCAGCACTGAATGTTAGTGAGAGCCTGAGTGGGGGGCTTGAGCAGTCTCAGGGCAGTGGATATGGGAGAAATGGAGGTTGGAGAGATCAAGGGCTGTCCAGGGTGCAGCTCACTTAGGGAAAGTGCTGGGCATGGTCCCAGCACAGAGGGGACGGAGTAAGGACTGGAGGCAGCACGGCGAAGGGTGCTGTGATAAGTGTGTGTGAGGGGTGTAATACCAGGTGTGTAAAGGTTGCAGATATTGCTCCTGCTGTGTGTTTTGTGGGGTATCATCACAGCAGCATGGTGCAGCTGTCTGCAATGACTGGCAAATATCCTTCTACAGAAGAAAATGAAGCACGGAGGCACCTTGTGGCCTAAAGTTAAAGTCCTTGCCTGAGTGTCATAGTTCTGGTTCTGGGCCAGGATGTGCATCACAGGGCTGCTATGAGTTATGTCAGCTGCTCACAATGTCCTTTCCTGAAAAAGCATCCATATCCTGCTCTTACAGAGCACTTTTCATCTAAGTTGGAAAATCAGGGTGCAAAGCAAAGTCCGTTATTGCTATCTCAGAGCCCTGTGAAGACAACACACCAGAAAACCAACCTTGCACTTGTTTGTGAGCACAATCTCACTCCCTAGGAAGAAGAATATAACCTGTGTTTCACTGACCACATAGGATTACAGAGCAGTCAGCAACCACACCTGCAACTAAATGCTATTTACTGGTTGCCAGTGTCCTGCTGCCAAGGCTGGGGTGCACCTGGACACTGCCAGCATTGCCTATGCATCACCAGAGGAAGCAACCTCCATGCCAAGAGCGATGGGCAGCATCCAGGCTCACTGGCTGCGGGGGGACATTGGTGCTGACAGGACCAGGCTGCAGCGTCAGACCTGGCAGGGAGAACGTGGCTGCGATTAAATGCATGATTGTCCTTAATATCCCTGCATCTGTCCCTGGGCCACCGCAGCGCACGTGGCAGCTCAGGGGTTTGGAACAACCACAGCCCAGCGAATGCAGAGCAACCAGCTCAGTGCTCTCCCTGCAGTGGGGCACGGGCAATGCAACGGGGTGCCTTGCGCCCTGCCAAAAGTGCCCCAAAACGGGGAGATGAGGGATGCTGGAGAAGGGAAGCAAAGGACCATAAGGCGGGGGTCGGGGGGGGGGCTGCCGGGGCGGCTCCGGACGCGTCCCCAGACGGTGGCGCTGGGTCCCCGCAGTGCGCACAGCCCGCAGCGGGCAGGGCTCCCGCCGCCAGGGTTTGGGTTGTTTGAGGAAAATCAGCCAAATTGCAACAAATGAGTGTGTCTTGCCATATATATATATGTATTATTTTTTTTGTCTTTCCCAGAAGTCGGTGAACTCCTGGTGTGCGCAGGTCTGCGAGGGATTCCCCAGAGCAAGGACCTCTCAAAGAGGCAAAAAGTAAACTGGGTTCTAGGAAAAAAAAAAAAAAGAGGGGGGGGGGGGGGGGGGGAAGAGTGTTTTGTCTGGCAGAAATTCCCTTGGTTTTACTTCAAAGCAGTGCAGCTCAGTGAAGCTGCAGAGAGCAGGTGACTGTGGTGGGGCTCAGGGGCAGCCCCTGGTGAATGTGTGCAATGCCCAAACACGTGGGCACGGGGCAGGAGTGCAAGGCCGCTGCAACCATACTGGTGGGGCCCCTATTTCAAACTCTACTGGTGGCTTTAGGGATGCTGGTTCCCCTGGGTTTGGTACTGCAAGGGGAATGGGAACATGTTCGGTTGTGGTATCCAATAGCTAGAACCATCCTTAAGGGAAAATGGATCATGTCTCCCTCCAGGGGATGGAAAAAGCAACTAACTCGAAGCCTCTGCATGAGATATGAGTTTGGATGTGTTCACTCCTTTGGGACCCATCTGCTTGTTCATCTCTGTGGCAGCTCTCAGGGGTTATTTTGATCCTCTCTCCTTTTATTGCAAGATGTAGGACCCTGGTGAATTTTTCCAGCTCATTTCCAGCAGCTTGGTTTTGGGGTACCAATTGAAATACCAGATTCAATGTGTTTGCAATAAGGCAGACTTTGGTCCTCCCTTTTCCATACATGATTTGGCTTGGCTGCTCTCTTTCCTAACTTAGAAATGCTGAAAGCCCGTGAGCTCTCCTGCACAGGTATTTCAGAAAGGCTGAAAGACAAAATCAATTTAAATGCATTAACTCTTACGAGTTTAGCTCAGTTTTCTTGAATATAAATCACAGAGCAATTTAAATAGATCAACTCCTGCGAGTTTAGCTCTGCATCCTGAATGCCACAGAATTAAAGGAATCTGGTTTCATAAGGTCTCCGGGAAGAACACCGATTCATTGAACAAAGCACAGATCTCAGCACAGGCCTGTGTCTAGTGGAAAGAGCTTGCTGTATTGCTTAGCTTGCTGGCTGGTGCTTATCTCCTATCAGAATTTCCTAAAGCAGAGCAAACAACATTTCACTACGTACTTCCTCAGGCAGGAGTGAAATGTAATTCTGGTATAACAGAAAAGCACCGCTGCTTCTGCAGTAATGACTTGGAAAAACCTATGGCTGTGGGGAAAGAAATGCCATTTGGTGCAGTGGAGATGCAGCTCCCCTCTTGCTCAGCACTGGAGCAGAGCAACCCTTGGGCAGGAGGGTCCAGAACTGGGTGCTGCACCAAGGATGGCACCCATGGGCTTCACTCCACTCCTGCCACCTGGGTCTGGGTGTTGCCACGGCACCACGACATGCAGATGGCACTGCTGTGGGGGACCGTGTGTGCATGAACGCAAGAGTCATGCTGCAGGCAGGGGGGATTTCTGCTGCCAGATTCCCCGCAGAGTCATTCTGCCTTGAGAGCCAAAGCAGCATCAGCCCCGCGAGCCTGCTCCTTTTGGCAAGCAGACTGCTGGATTTTGTGTAATTTGGAAGGCAATGTGCAAAGCCATGGAGGGTTGCTCCTACCTGGCACAGTGCTTGGAGGGCGATGATGGGTCAGAAGAATGGGCACTGCTATTGCGCCGTAAATCCAGCAAGGATTTCCAGAGATAAGGGCAAGGGGGCTGAGCCACGGGAATTCTCTGTGAGATACTTCTTATGCCTTATTTTTATAATTGCATTTTTATCAACTGCTGTCATTAATGACAGCAAATGCATAATTAAAATGCTAGCAGTCTTGCAATGATCACAGCCTCCAGATCTCCCAGATAACATTGCAGAACAGATGCCCATCCATGATAAGCATGCAGGCAATTGTCAGTGGTAAATCCACTGACTGCCCTCAGCACAGGGTTTATGTGAGGAGGCCTTAGCTCTGACATTCAGAGCCTGTCCAGTGTCCTACAGCAGGGCAGAGTAATTTAAATAGATTAACTCCTGTGAGTTCAGAGCAGTTCACTGTAACTGAAGGACCTCTGCACATGGTTGTAATTGAGACTGGCGCACAAAGAGACCAACTAACCTCCATTATGTGGAAGATCACTTTCAGTATGGTTTATCTCTGTTTTTCTAGTGCTTCTCAGGTGTCACAGCCATCACTGCTTTTAGATGTAAAACCTTGCAGCACGAGCAGGATAGAAGAAAGTCCTTGGAGCAATGCCCCAACTATGCCATTAGGCAGGGAAAGCCATGCACCTGTCCCTTCATGTGCTGGCCTGGATCCAGCAGCTACTGTGGGCAGGGACCCTGCTTCACCCTTGCTGCTCCCCTTGCCCATCAGGGCCATTGCCTCCAATGCAGCCCTACTCCTTCCCTGCAGTCTGTGCATGCCTTGGATTGTACTTGGAAACACAAGAGAGAATCCTGCTTCCTTGCTGATTACAACCCCTCGTTTGTTATTCCAACAGCAAAGTCAGCATCTAATTCTATGAAGCCCATAGATACAGACTTGCCTTTTCTGGGACAGTGTATACATCCCCAGGCAGATACACTCCATGCATGTAGGACAAAGACACAAAGAAATATATCAAAGAACAGAAGAAAACATTTTAAGAGATAATATCTGTGTATGAAAGTCCCAACGAGTAGCTATCTATATGAATCTTGAAATAAAGGAGCCAGACCCTTCCCAGAGAAGCTGCAGCTGCATGTTGTGGGCAGCCTGGCCATCCCACTGCCTCTTCCCAGGGCACGTGGCCCCCACAGGCTGCTGCTGGGGGCTCAGAAACACAGGCTGAGTGGGTGCAGTCTGCACTGCTATTCAGCAGCAAGCATGAGGTGCCCTGCCAGCCTGCATTAAAAGCAAATATTGACATTTGGTGAGGAGAGAACAGAAACTTGTAAATAGCATTTGGGATAAAACTTTATTTAAGCAGGCAGAACCTTTATGCTCACAAGCAATGCTAAATCCAGCGAAACCCAAATGTCAGGCCGTAGCCTTTAAAGAACAAGACAAACAACCACGGTAAAGGACACATTACAATAAGTAAAGCTGAAATCATCAGCAGCCCTTGGAGCACTTAGATAGAGGCTGTTTCTGCAGAGCCCCCATACAAGCGTCCCTGATCCCCCACCATCACGGTCTGAGGCACAGGACATGCAGCAAGAGCCAATTTCCAGCTCATGCAACTGAGGATGACCCTGAACCTAAGGGAGATGACTTCTCCTCTTTCTCCAGCACATTGCAATGTCAGCAATGTAGTGGCAACAAGGGCATTTCCATTAGCTGTCTCAAGGCAGAAAAGCAGTGTGTCCAGGTTGTTTCTGACGGCTCGCATACCAGCACCCCAATGTTGGATGCAGTGATGTCACCCCCTGCACGGGTGAAGGAGGACAGGCACCCCCCTGGGGGATCTGGGCTGAAAAGAGCTCCTTCTTGTGAAAGAGGCACAGGAGAGCATTGCCAAGCAGCCACGGGGGCTTCAGGGGAGCACTCAGTGTTGGTGCTGCCAGGGGAGGCTGGGATGCTGATCTCCACTTGTTCAAGCATGCAGCTGGAAGGGGGCTGCCCCTTCCCCAGCCATGGTCCCTGCTTGCCAGTGCTCTTTAAAGGAAAAGGGGCACAGCTGAGCACAGCTGCATAACAGTGTTGAGGTTTGTGCCATCATTTGCACTGAGGCAGTGCAGATCCCAGCTGGATGCACTGGCAGGGCAGGGCAACATTCTCTGTGCTTTGCCAGCCATATGCTTGTGCCTCTAGCTAGCACTAAAAATAGTTCACTTTCATCAACGTCAAGTTCATCACCAAAAGGGAGCAAGCAGATTTAATTTATTTGAACTTCATTTCAGCTTCCTCTGGACTTTAAGGGGGAAATTCAGGCCAGGGTTATTATTGCATTTATTATTTATACAGGATGGAAAGCACTGACAGCCGTCTTAGTGGAATTCATCAGTGTTCAGTGTTTGCTGGGTGCTGGGTGTGGACCCCGTTTGTGACCCCTCAGATGGAATGAACCAGGAGCAGCAAGGAGTCACTCACCTTCCTTGTAGGTGCCCTCGGCAGTGAATTTAGGTCCAACTTGAATTAAGCTGCTCAAATAAGTGTTCAATTAATAGCTTGCCAGGCCTCTGCATAGCTGATGGCTGTGTAAGAATTTCATGGGGGCTGGGTATCGTGGTCCTAATCTGAGAAAATGTCAGGGCTCTGGTTTCAGGGACTTACCACTGCACTGATGCAGATAACACTGCAGCCTTGGCTCGCAAGCAGACTATTGTGGGAAAATGCTAATGTGACTTTTGCTGTTTATTCACTGTGGGCCAACACTAGCAATAAAGAACCACAAATTGTACCTGTCTGTAGATAAGACAAAGGCAACTCTGCAGAATGACTTCAGAAATCCAGAAGTAAGGAAGCAGAAGCAGCACGACCCAGAGGCTTTCTGTAAACTTGAGGTGTAGAAATGTACCCTTTTCTAGATGTCCTGGAGAGCTGATACCATCAGTCCTTGCTGCCACCACATCCTGGGCTGCATTGTCTGCTGGCGGAGCTGAAACCTGTTTGCACCTTCAGCCTGAGCAGCCTCATGCCAGCCAGGAACTTGTTTCAGGACTCGATGTTTGGGCAAAGCTTTGTTTAGCAAAGGTCAGCAGTGATGGGAGAGGCCTGTGGAGAGGCCAGCAGCTTGATGTATTGTTGTGCCCCGGATCAGGGCACAGGGTGTATGTATCAAGTCTTTTTTACATGGAAAGTTATAATAATAAGAATAAAGAATAAACTGGAAATGCCAAAACATTTTACTTTGGGTCAGTGCAGCACTGCTGGGGCTGCCTGCATTGCCATGATGCCCAGGGAGGTGTCACATAAAGACTCAAGTCCAGACCTGCCCTAGGGTGCCAGGCACCTTCTTAACCATCAGTCAGTCTAAAAGTTTATCCCTGCTCTGTAAACATGGCCAGGTATTTGCTCAGTGCATCATGTACTTGCTCATGTCCATGTAGAGGCAGCTTGGGGCCTCCTGCCTGCATCCTCCTCATAGGACACAGCCCCTGGCAGGTGTGGGGACACATGGCTCTTGACATGATGGCTTAGCCAGAGGACGTTGGAAAAGTTTTTGACATAATTCTGCAAAATGACAGATGTCAAATCTCTAAGAGCTAGCACAAAATGAAATATCTTGCTTCTTGGTAGGAAGTAAGTGTTTCGCACGATATTCCAGTAGAAAGCACTGAGTTGGTAGACACCACATTATCTCCTGAAAAAGTTAAACTAAAAAATCATGAACTGAGTCCTTCTGGCAATGTGCAGACACAGTGGCTTCCCAGGGCTTCCTCAGAGCAAAGCTGCATCATCTTCTCATTGTGATCTCTCAATCACACCTTTCCAGATCAAACCAAAAAATAAAAATAAAAATAAAAATAAAAATAAAAATAAAAATAAAAATAAAATAAAAATAAAAAAATAAAAATAAATAAAAATAAAAATAAAAATAAAATAAAAATAAACATTATTGGGGAAAAAAAATAATCCTGCCTCGTAACTTGGAAGCCGCTGCTCAGGCAGAGAAAGACTCATCTTTATCTACAGAGCAACAGCTTGCTCCAGCTCTCGCCTCGGGGATTACAGATGTGCCAGCGGTGCTTGGGGTGAATTACTCTCCCTTTGGGGGTTGCCATCCTCTAGAACCAGCTGCAAGGTTCTCGGAAGGCTCTCAGGCACTCATCACCAGCCCTTGCAAGTTTTTTTCCTCCCCCAGCAAGGAGCATACCTAGCCTTAGACCACAGCTGTGTCAGAATCCGTGTTTTTGCAGAGGACCTGCGATACCAAATTGCTGTATCCACCCCAGGGAGCTTAGAACACGGAAAAAAACAGGCCAAGCCATTCACAGCCACTGCCTTCCCCAGTCCCCAAAACATCCAGAAGCCTGGAGCAGTGGGCGGCAGGGCTTCAGGGAGGACCTAGCATACTGGTGCTGTGGAGCCTTCTCATTCCCAGGGATAACACTGCTGCTGATAAGAGACAGTTTCCCACACATCCTGCAGTTTACATAATAATTAGCTTCTATGTTAATTCCCCGAGGGGGAACTGAATTATAATCTGGTATGTGACGTATAAAGGGTGTAACTTAATTCCTCAGAAGCCTTTTCTGCAGTAGATGGCTATCTTGATTATGCTGTCTACATTTCTAGTTGAATGTTTGCTGAAGAAGTCATGTTTGTTGTCTAGATACAATGAACACTTTTCCTGCAGCCAGCACTGACGCAGCAGCTCTGAGCTGATGGAAGAAACAAAATAGCTCTGTGTGGGTTCAGGAGCAGAGCATCTGCCTGGGTGCAAAAGCTCCAGACATGCTCCTTGCAGACACAGGGCAAGGCACGGCACATCTGCACTAATTGCTTCTTGGTCACAAGTGCTGGGGTTTGAAGTATTGACAGGTTTGTTTGGTTTGGTTTTTGGATGTGTTTTTCTAAAAACTTCACATGATGGCTGGGTTTTGTAAAATGACATTTTTCTGATACCCCTATCAAGTGATTGAATTTTTTTGGGAGCCATGTAAATTTCAGTCACCCTTTGACTATGTTCTAAAAAAAAAGTGTAGGGAAAAGTGAAAGGGAAAGAACTGGGGCTTGCCCCATGGCCAGCAGCTTTGCAGCTGATGGATGCCCAGCTCTTGGTGCTGTCCTCAAGGGCTGGCACATGCCATCGGTCAGTACCACTGGGGCAGTAGCCTGTGGCAGGCATGAAGTGAGGGTGGGCTGGGAATGTCTCCATATCTCCCCTGACCTGAACTGGCTTCCTTCAGGCCCAGGAATACCTTGAAGTAGAGCCCAGGCAGACCTTGAAGTACAGCCCAGGCATCTCCTCCCTTTTGAGAAGAGACACTTCTCAAAACAAAACCAGAGAAGGTGGCATCACAGCTGTGCTCAAAGCTGCTCAATCTGCCCAGAGCACACAGAGCAACATCTCCCTGCAGTTGCCTTGATTTACCCAGACTGAGATATATGGTGGGATGGAGCATTGTATGGTGGTATTGAGGTCCAGCAGAAGTTTCAAAGTGCCAGGTTATGTGATAGAAGCTTAAATCAATGATGAAAACAGTGAAGAATAAAAATATCCCTGAGTATATGTAACACACTATGTCACATCTGGTTACATGAGTCATTTTCAAGCACAGCATTTCTTTGAAGGAGTGGGGCCTCTGATGTTATCTTTGTGAAATTTTAGCAGATGGGCTTAATAGCACACACAAAAAAAATCATCTAAATACATACACAAGGAATTGCATATGTGCAATGAAATGGGCAGAAGATATTTAATTGCATCTGAAAGGGAAAAACATCCACATACGAATTCCAAAAAAATCACTAAGTATTTAGTTTTGTAAGCCAGTTGGAATCATTAAGAGCAAAACATCCTGAGGGCAGCAATGCAGTATCTCAACAAACTCCTGAAAACAAAACAAAACAAACAACAACAACAAAAAACCTGCCAGTGATTTTAAAGTTAGAGGAAGTATTTAAAGAGGCACAAAACGTACTTGCCAAGTGCTCAGATGTGGCAATTGTCATGTGTCCATTTCCCCTTTGGTCCCTTGGGAATCTCCTCCAGTGAGTGGCTTCACACTGGCCAGGAGGATTAGCTGTGTCCAGCTGAGAGCAGCCGCACACAGAGAGAGCTGTGACCAGATTCAGAGCTGGGGTGTTTGCTGGTTCATGCTGCCAAGAGCCACCACTGATTTCCCCAGCTTTTAGAGGCTTTTAAAGGGTTTGTTGTCGCTGGCCTCTTGGAAGTGTCAGCATGTCTAGTGCTGAATGTGGGACTGATCTCCCCAAAGACACAGGTTCCTTTTGATTTGAATTAAGCTTAAAGACACAGAAATGAAGAGCTTCTACCTGAGAGACTGCAGGGGAGGAATCCAGTAGAGAAAACAAAAGCAAGGTGATAGCATTAGTGACAGCTTTTGAGCAGAATGGCCCTGGAGGTTTTGTCTTTGTCCTAATTTTACACTATTGGTTTCATACCTTTCCTTGTATCCTGAGGAGTGTTATTACAAGATATAAATAGCTGTGACTGAGAACAGAGCAATAGCTTTGTCTCTTCTACAGCAGAGACAATAACTATGGAGCATTAAGCAAGCAAAAACCCCTTGAAATAATAAGCCAAGCTGATGGGATTCATTCACGCTTGTAAATACAATTATATTCTGTGACAGTATGTGCACATTCAGATGAATCTGAATATGAGACTGATGGAAGAAGGCAAAGGGATGGCTCCTCCCTGTGCTCCCTGGGGGCTCTAGGCAGAAGCCTGGAATCAGCAGAGCACAGCCCCAACCATGCCCTGTCCTCCTCCCAGCAGGGAAGCTGCTGTGAGCAGAGAATCATGAAGACATGGGAGTCGCATGAAGCACTTCAAACTGATATAACAAAAAGATATGGATGCAGCTCAGTGCTGTTGGATTAGATCACTGTTCCCACTGTGGCAACAGAGCACTTTAATGCCCATGGCCACTGGTGTGACCATGCCTGAGACGAGTGGGGCAGATGCAGCAGCCTCAGAAAGGCCAAGGTGTATTTCAGAGCAGAAGCTGGAAGCTTGCACACTGCACTCATGTTTCTGTGTGCATTTATCTTGTGGTAAACCTTTTTCTGTTGGTCTGTGCTATGCCAGGCATCATCTCCGTGTGTGTGCATTCAACCTTCATTTCCTCTCTGCCTGCTTCCTTGCCTTGCATTTCAATATCTCTTTCTGGACCTTCTGTGCTATTTCTTGTAGATCACGTTGCTCAATCGCCTCCAGAAACTGTCACAGGACAGCAGTTATCCTTGGTCTTCTGCATTTTTTGTGCCTCTTCCTACAGCTTTCCTTTTCCCAGCCAGTCATGTTTTCTCCTCTGTCAGGATACTTGGTCTCTTTTCATTTCCTACTTTTTCAGAAAGACACAGTATTGCAAGGGAGCAGCTTTTTTGCACTTCTCACTCACTCACATGCAAGCAATAACCCCTCTGTTGTGTGGATGCTTTTCTTGGCTGAATTTTAGTGTCAGCTGTTCCTCCTGTGGCTTGCAAATACGTGCATGGGCCAAAGTCAACATGCAGGACACTGGCTAGTGTCCCTGGGCCAGCACAGCTCTGTGGCAGGGACCAGCAGGCATTCAAGGGAGGAGAGTGATGCACAAAAGACATGCACTGGCAGACCCTCTCTGCTTGAGCAGCATACACAGTTCTTCACTGGAGTGAAAGCCGAGCAGAAAGGAGAGCAAATGGCTCCCACTGCCACTGACCCACATGCTGCCTCCTGCGCCATCCACAGCTTCCCACTGCTCATGCACTCATGTTTGGGTTAATTATTTTTTGCATTTAGCAGTTAGAGTTTTCTACCGCTGTCACTCCAGGGAGCAGTCAGTGAGAGGCAGGGCTTGTCACAGGGAGCTCACATCTCCCAAATGACACACATTTTTGCTTTATATGCTAGTTACATTCAACATTAATTGCCACACTATCCTACCATTATTAAAGATTTATAAAATTCTGCCTGTTTTATCTTTTTCATTCAGGATGCTTTGAATTATCTCCGCTAACTATGAAAACAAATGTTTTCCCACTGGGCTGCACATTGCTAACCACAGACCTGCCCCAGCAGCAGCTTGTGTAGGTCCCAGGCTGAAAATCTGGACTGAGCTCTCCTGGGGCTCCTGGGGAGGACCTCTGCCTTTCCCTTTCCCCCCCCCCCCCCCCCCCCCCCCCAGCTTCATAGATGCAGTATCCCAGTGTCTCAGCTCCTCTGCATGAGCCCTGTACTCACAGAGACCCCCTGAATACCCTCAGTGGTATCAGAGTGAACTGGGGCCAGCCCCCCAGTGCTGCCCCAGGAGAGGGAGTAATTTCTATCCCCATGTTGGAAGTGGCAGAAGGGCTTAGATCCCTCTTTACCTCCTCAATGTCCAGCTCTTTGGTGACATTTCATTTCTTAGGAATACTATCTTTTCCTCTTACACCAAAATAGTTTTATTCTAAATCACAGACATTTCAAGGAATTGGTGTGTGGACCCTTGACTGTTCATTTATTCCAAGCACATTAAATGAGTCATAAAATATACAAAATGAATTATGCAATAGATTTGTGGATGTCACTGGATAGGATTCCCAGAGCTGGGCAGGGAGAAATGTTGCTCTTCCAAAGGTGAAGTGAGACATAGCAAGGAAGTTTTGCTCTTGAATGTAAGGTTGCTTTTTATATTGTTACAGCTTTCTTTAAATCAAGAAACACCCTTAAAACAAACAATCAAAACAGGAAATTGCAAGACAACATAAAAACAAGAAGAAAATTCCTAGCAGTGACACTCCTGGAGTTGTGGTGGTTTGAGAATCAAAATGAGATAAATTTGATGAGGACACAGCGTTTGCTATGACAATGATACCTGCATGGCTTGCTGTCACTGCTGGCAAGCAGCAGGTTCATATCAGCAGGGAAAAGTGTCGTTCTATTCCATGGTGTGGGAGACTATTCCCTCTAACCTCAACCTTTATATTCCATGGTGTGGAAGACTATTTCCTCTAACCTCAACCTTCCCTTCCTCCAGCTGAGAAAACATTTCCACCTATCTCTTGTTCCCCTTTTCTTTCAAACTTTAGAGAAGTCTCCTCTGGCAACAAGGTACTCTCCTCATTGAAAAGAAAAGCTATAGACTATTTTTAGCAGTTTGATTTCAGAGGTCTATGTATTCAAACATTTATTGGAAATCCACTCTTGTAAGGGTACACCTATTCATTTATAGCAACTCCATGTTTCTTCTGTCTGATCATGTTTATTCTCATTCTTCCATTGAGTTCCAGATGAAAAAGCAACTTTTACAACCCCCCTTCACACATTTTCCATGTTCATGCTACATGTAGAGTAACTGAGAACAATAGAACAATGAAATAAAGAAACAAACAAACTTGAGTGACATTGCTAAATCATGCATGTAAAAGGAGCACAGCAGGTGCAGTGGCTGTAGCAGAAGGAATTTATATTAAACTGAAGCTCAGGGGTGGCCATTGCCTGGGCTGACCACTGCATCTACCACCACCGAATTGCCCTGCAGTGCATGGATGCTCCAGCAGTATCGGCACTTCTTGCAGATCAGCAAGCTGCCAGCGATGCTCAGGGCATGAGGCAGCCTGGCTGCTCTCCTCTCTGGGATGCACAGTTCCTAATACCTTTTTGTTTGTTTGTTTCTGACACTGACTTTGTGTTTTTCAGCACCAGGATAGAGTCATGCTGCAAAACCCAAGCACAACAAATTAAGTGGGCTAATGTATATCCAAATCAAATAAATTTGTAGCTGCCACTGAAACGTATTCAAAGAGCAATTGATTTGGGATTGCTACAAAGTGCACAGTGACTCATATAGTTTTTGAAGTGGTCTGTGCCACTTTTATTTATTATGCTATTTAGCATATGTAATATACATGTATGTTTGGTTTCTTTAGGAGCTTTCTACAACCTCTGTGTGTATGTGTGTCTGTCTGTCATTTGTTCTCCCCAGCTACTTTGGAGGTGACAGCCTGGAGGCTGCCTCCCATCTACAGCACCAACAAGGGTGTTGTGGCTCCCTGAGAAAGCTTCTCTGCCTACACTTCACAGTGGGACCATTAACATACACCCCATGATTCTGGCCAAACCTGTTCCCTTGGGCCTGCATGGGAACAATGCCCAACAATGCTGATTTCTGTCCTGATTTGGCTATACAAGGGCTCCACACTGGTGGGAGCTCCTACATGAGGAGTAGTGGGGAGAGAGGGTTTCTTAGGCTTCTTCAGCTGAAAACAAACTAACAAACAAACAAACAAAAAAAAAAACAGACAAGGTTTTGGCAGGCTGCTCTTCTCTTCTGAAGCAAAAGCAGTGAGATAAGTGCTAAAACCTCCTGCTCTCCCAGGGTTTTGCTGTTCATTATATAACCTCCTTAGAGAGGTGTGTTTCATATAGACTCAGGTTATACAGCCACAATCTCTCTTTATGTTTAGGGATTATCTATAATACCTTGTCCTTACAGCAGTCCTCATTGAAATATAGTTTACTTAGAAAATACGTGCAGTTCAGCCCAGTCAGCGTCAGGCAGGGATTTGAACAAATGTCATGTGGACATGGTCCATATTTCTGCAGCCTGCCTGGGAAGACACAACAGGATGCTGGAAGGGGCTTGCAGAACCACAGGTGAAGAATAGCAATGTATTGGCATCAGCACAGTGTCCAGACATGTAATCCTCTCCCTGAGAATATTCATAGGTGACTTTAAAATAAAGTAAGGTCATAATTGAATTGATAAAGTAACTAACGGACAAAATACATGTGCTCCTATCAATATGAAAGGAGAAAGGAAGCAAAGAGGCAGAGCAGTCCATCTGGTATAGAGAAAATCAATTATTTCAGAAGTACGGTGGAACATCAAGTGTACAGTGAAACACTGAAGTTTGTCTTTAATGTCTTTTTACTTAGCCACAGGCTAAAATTCAATAAAAATTCAGATGCTCTGTATTAAAGAGCACATGAACAAGTGTGAAGGATGCAATTTTCCTCCTCAAAAGAGACTCACAGCACAGCACTGCATTCAGCCCAGGGCTTTTGGGATCTGCCTCTGGGTCACTGCATACAAACTGCACAAGGAGATCGAGAAGGGAGTTAAGAAGCTTGGCAATGATGCATTAAGATAGCAGCTCTGAGGATGGACAGAGTTATTCTCATTCAATGAGAATCCTCATTTCATTTTCCAATAAACTGATTCTTCCTGGCCAGAGGCACATTGCCCCACTGGGGTGCATGGGCTGGCCAGGAAGTAGAGCTGGGTGATAACAATTATAAAAAACAATACTCTAAATTTCTCCCTCAGTAAAAAAAGAGATAAGCTTTTCAATATTTTCAGGGAGCCCTGCATGGCACAGCATGGTTCTAAGCATTCTAGCAGGCTGGAAATAGAGGAGGCTGATGTCCCCCTGAGTGAACATCATCTCACATGCTTGGGTAGAGAGAAATGACCTCTGCAGCAGGGCTTAATGGGGGTGAAAAGATATACCCAGGAAGGATGAGTGGACATCACTCTCCGGAAGGACCCTCTTTTGTCAAGGGATTGCACATTGCAAACTGTGCCCCTGATGGGAAATATAGGAACAATTTCCTTTTCCCCTCTTTGCCTGGACACCTGGATTAGAGCTTCCCTGGCACCGAAGGGATTGCTGGAGAGCAGACGTCCAGGAAGCCTGAAAGGAAAAGGAGGATCTGTATCATAAAGCCCCCTGAATCCCCAGCTGTGCAGGCTCCAATCACTGAATAAAAAACGCTGTCACAGAGCCCAGACAACAAAACACCAGAGAAAAGACAATCAAGACTTGCTTCTGTGTCTGATTTTAATGGCATGAAGATGAGCACTAGCTGTGCTTTCTCATCAGGCACTTGCAACTGTCTCCAGGATCTTTTCAGGGATATTTTAAAAATGCCTGATCAATAGTTTAATGGAAATTATTTTCAACAATGTGTTGAACTAAATGAAGCATGGCTTCACTGACCCAGTCATCCTGTATATTTGTTTTACTTCTGATGTTGTATTTCATGGGGCTTGCCCCTGTACAGTATAGACAAGAGCTATATTCACAGCCATCATAGCTCTGCAGCTGTGACCAGTGTTAAATAATGAGTTTCTAAAGCAATTGGCTGGGTTTACCTCTAGTATATATTGTGATGCCAAACACCTATAATTTCTCTGCCAATACTGATGACCTGTAATTTACAACCCCCATTTAATGCTAATTCATTTTGTCTCATTGAAGGGAGAATTGCATACTGCTGAGAATTTCTGCCAAAAAACAGAGAATCAAATTTTTAAAATTAGGAGACTATTTCCTCCCTGGCAGCAAAGCAAGCAGGGGGTTTACAGGCGCAGAGGCACAGTGAAGAGTGCCCATGGTGATCAAGATTTCTAGAAGCATTGGCAGTCTTTGCTGTGCCCCCTTTTTCTCATACACAAAATGTAGCTTTTACATCTGAGGAGAGCTGAAAATGTGTGTAAACAACAAGAAACATCCAAGTCAATAGGTAGTGGATGTGCCTGCCAAGCAGCTTTTCAGGGATCTTCCATCATTTCTTATCTTCTACCTGGAAGAATGACCTAGCAATGTGTACTAAGCTCATATATTCAGGAGCTTTTGCTCTTTCTTTCCCTACATGGCAATAGACTTTATGGGAAATTGAACAGAAGTAGTGAAACTGTGATATTTTGGAGTGATTGCTGCTGTTTATTGCAAAATGTGCCTCATGAGATGAAGCCCATATTAGACAGCTCATAAAGGGAGTAAATCTCTGGTCAGACCAGAAATCCCCAGGCAGATCTTGCAGAGTGATAGAGCTGTTCAGTGTCTGGGCTGTGATGCTTATGAGTTGCTCATTTCTCTTCTGATGTGTGTTATGTTGTATTTTTGTTTGTGACTTTTACCTCATTTCATTTAGTTGGGCTCAAGGGAGGGGGTCCTTAAAATTCAATTCAGTCCTCTCTGGTCTTGCAAATCTTGGTCTTAACCAGTTCTGTGTGCAAGTAGCTGAAATGTTCTACTACTGTTAATGTAAAAGATTGGATGGTTTCTCTGTTTTCCCTCCACAATCAATACCTTTTTGCTAGTCTGAAAGATAAGGGCATGGACTTTTAGTGCAGTCACAACTCATAACTAAGGATTTATATCTATACAGATTCTGCATACTGTAACAATAATATGCCCATTTCTTGAGGTTCTGATCCTGTGTGCACACTATGATATCTCAGTGGAACAAGCATTTTTTGTGATTTATCTCTGAAGAAATAACAGCAAATAAATAATTCACTGCTGCTCCTGCAGTCCAGCTTTGGCCTTGTAGCTGTGTCTAAATCTGTCACTATTTTTTGCCTTGGGGTAGGAGAGCATTTAAGTTTAACAAGTGCTCTATTGTTTTTAGGAATATCTGAGGAGGCAATACATTTTGCCCTGTGGCAACTTGAAACTTCTTTTTGAAGTATCACTTTTGGAAATACACACTGGATAGTCCTGTATTGTTTCCATGACCTGGCTCAGGAGCAGTTCAGTGTGTACTAAGCTTCTTTACTAGTGGGTCAGCTCAGCTGATTAATGAGAACTTCCAAATCACTGACAGTTACTAAATTCGCTCCACTTGGAACCATTGAGCTGTTTTTGCTTGGAGACAGATTTGTTAATGTATTTGCTGGCAGCAATCAGTAATTTATTTTATATTGATTGTAATCTTTAAGTGGAAATCAACCTAAAGATGGATTGCTTGAGTGTAAGAGTTATTAATTGCTGTGGAAAGACTTAGCTTACATTCTAGGGAACAAGAACATACAGTTGTTTGCTTGTACTGCTTTTGTGATGTTAGAAGTAACAGTAGGTCTTCTGCTAGAACATAGCTATACTGTGTCATAACCACCTTTGATCAGATCTTGTGCACATCAGCAGCACTCCAGAAATCAGCATGAGTGTTTCCAGAAGACAAGAAAAATCTTGCTTTTAATCATTTGTTCATGATAGTAAAAAGCACAAATGACAGAAGTCTGTATCTTGCTTTGATATCATTTGAGAAATGATAATTTAATAAGACGCACAGGAGTTTTTTTTTTTTTTTTTTTTTTTTTTTTTTTTTTACCCTTAGTGCTCATGTAGAAGGAAACAAAGATGTACTGCTTTCTTCTATGGGAAGAAATGTCCAGACGCCAAGCTAGTATGGGTTATGCCACATAGCTTGAGCAACAGATTGCACTATTCTATTACTTCATCCAAATTCACTGTTTTCCCTACTGCTCCAGGGGAAATTCTATACATAAGCCCCATATCTGGCACAGGCCATTTTTCCTGCATCCTGTTAAACTGTGTTGGCTGGAGCAGAGCTTCCTCTGCTGGTGCTTGTTCCTTATCCTTCCCTACCTGTGGGAACAGGAAGGGAGGTGAAAGTTTGCTTCTTTATCCTTCCTTACTCCTGGCAAGACAAGGAGTGTTAAGCTCCCTGTTTTCTCTTTTTAAGTAAGTTTTATGACTCAAAATCAAGATTATTTTACTGAAGTTTGAGAAAAAAAAAAGTAAAAAAAAAAAAAAAAGTAAAAATTCCTCTTGTTCTTAAAGTCTACCTGCAGTTATACACAAGGAATTGGTACCATTTGCCAGTGGGGAACGAAGGCATATAAATGTGCTATTATAAACTGTTTAGCCTGGAACTAATCTATGGTGATGGAAATAGTTATCTTCAGTGACCAGTGATTCTGTGCAAATCATTTTGTAGTTATTGCCCAAACCAGAAGAACAGTGACAAATTGTAGAAGACATTGATTAGCCCCGGATTGTTGTTGGCTCTTGGAACTTATATATGCTAAAAAATAAAGTAATTATTTAACAAATGATAAAGCAACCCCATGATAGCACCTCAAAGCTTAATGTTTGCATGTTTTGCTACATAGGTATTTAAAGAAAAAAGCTAGTACATAGTACATTTTGGAAATGTGTATAGCTGAACCTGAATATTGTTTTTTGCTCTTTTCCTTTGACATTTTTTGGAGCATTTCCTTACTTGCATTGTTTCACTAATTGCTCAATAATGAAAAAGTGTTACATTTGGATATTTTTTCCCAAGACAGTAAGTTGAGATAGAAAGCAAAACCCTGGAAAAAGGAGCATGAATATACAAGTCTGGCTTAAAAAGTCAGATAACTGAAACTTTCAACTTGCTGAAAATCTATGATCTATGTCTCAAACTCAAATGCCCACCCCTCTCCTTACTGTCTCAGAAATTAAAAAACAGAGATATGCTTAGAAACAATACAACTCAGAAATTAAGTAGTTCGACTACTCTTTACAAAAATATATCTCAAAGACAGCAATGAAAGAATTTACAAGAAAATGCCTTTATGACTTACAAATAAATGTTATTGCAGAAAAACACCTGAACTGCCAAACAAACAGCTTGACTGAGTCCTCTGGCACTGCCTACAGCTTTGCAAAGCTCCCTGCCTCGGCTGACCAATTACCAGTCATCTGACAGATGCTTTTATTTTGATAGCATAAAGAAGTCTATTTTTAAAATATCTGTTCCTCCAAATCTAAAATTCTGCTTCATTGAGATTAGCTGGAGGAAAAAAAAAACATAAGGAACTGTAAAATGACTTTGGAGGAAATGAGCAAGCTTCATTGCTATATATTTTCTTTGAAAGAATTCCTTAGAAGTAAAGGAAGACTATGGCCAGGGACTGGAAGACTGCAGTTGATAAAGGCTTGTTATTTGTCAGTGCTTATGTGTCCAAGGAAGTCTTTCAAAACACTGAAGATGAGGAAGTCCTTATTATAAATGTAAATGTTGCAATCTTACAAGAATTTGCAAGACTAAGAGTGTAAAACATTTTGTTTGTCCACCATAACAACTTGTAGACTATGCAATGGACCTCTGGTGATGAAAGGAAACAATGGTCTCTCTCTTCCTGACTTTACTCATTTATACAAAGCCTATATGATATAAAAACAAGATCCACTGTATTTCTTATAAAGATTAGCTCAATCAGCAGTCTTATTATTTGTGACTTAAAAAATTGTATTAAAACATCATTGTTATTTTTACTTTGGTCCTTCATGTTCCCAAATTATAGAGGTTACTTTAGCACTAGACAATTTAAGGATGTAAGTGGTGCGTTTAGGTCAGATACTGTCTTAATAGCTATGTTAAATTTTGCAACTACTCAAAATTCCTGAGGCATTTAAACCTCAGATTGCACTGGCTGTCCTTCTCTCTGCCAGAATGTTATTTACTGACTGTATTCCCTGCAGAACTCTTCTCTGATTTTCCCATCCTTCCTTTCACTCTCTTCACATTTCATTTATCTTTCCAAACTTCCAAGGTTTTGATCAATTGTATATTGAATGTTTTTGCTTTTTTTTTTTTTTTTTTTTTTTTCCACACACGTTGAATTTTAATGCTCAGTGGCCAAAATAATTCCCCCTTCCTACATATTTTAATATCTTGACTGTTTCTCTCTAGTGAAATGCTCCATTTACATTGAAAATGTTTCTCTGAGAATAGCAGTGATATTTATGCTGATTTGTTCCTTGATCTGTTGCATTTTTGCCTGGAAGAGAAGGGCAGGCTGTCAAAACAGTGTGTGATTCTCTGCTGCCCCAATACTGTCATTTTTGTGGTGGGAGATTGTACCAACGGCTAGGAGAGGCAAGATGTTAAAAGTGGTATTAAAAAAAAAACAGTTGTTAGGTTGGTGTTTTACCCCTGTTGCACATGAGGAAATGACTGTGAATGGTGAAAAAGGCTGATCTGTACTGTAACTGTCATTTAAAATGCTAGTATTGGACAGCACAGAGCAGGCAAATATTTCCTCTTCTAAGGACAGAGGAAAACTGTGATACATCTAGTAGTTTTGTGTGGTCAAACATGAAATTTCAAACAAATTTCAAAGACATTTCAAATACCTTTTGCACCAAGCTTTAATATATTTTTAGTGTAATTTATTTTGAGGGCATGTCTACAAGATTGCATACAAGTAACCCACCCACCCAGCTTATAGTTCTTTCTCTGCCCTAAAGCACCAACCTGGAAGGTTGACACTTCCCTTTTTCCACTTTGGGCACCAAGCTTGTTGCAGTTTGCACTTCTGGATTGGGGCACAGCCTCTCCTTGCAGGAAATATCTGGGAAATGGGAGAGGCACTTTCATGCTGGGCTTCCTAGAAAATGTCTGCTGCCTCGTTGACTGCTGCTGGAAATGGAGATGGAGCCAGACACTGTGGTGTCTGCCTGTGAGAGCTCCCCTGAACAGGTGTAGATGTGGCTTTTTATTCCAAGTTAATAAAATGACTTGGAAAAAATGACTATGCGGGATTTGCTGTGCATTAGTAGGGACCAGACCAGTCCATGAACTTTGCAAATATGGTGAAAGATGTGCACATGGATGGAATCAAGATGGCTATAGCTGTGGGTGAGGTGGAAAGTCGAGAGCTTTACCAATACTTGAAAGGGATGATTTCTTAATGGAAAATGTTTTCTGTGTTTAGCGATTGACATACATGCACCTCATCTCTTATTTTTTTCAGGCTGTTACTGTGGCATGAATATGCAGATCTACTGGAACAGAATATTTTCACTGCAGAGAAGGCATGACGAACGTGATCCTGAAAGTAACCATTTTCCAAACTGCAGCACACAAAAATGCCAAGAGGGGAATGGGAAGCAAAAGCAGGGCTCATGGACCACATGAGCTCACTTCAAGACCTAGTGGCAGAGAGATGCCACTCTGTCTAAAGCATTGCCCTTGGACCACTTGTAGAAGGGGGCCTGGATTGTACAGTTCTCTTTGGCAGTCAAAGCAAGTCAGAACAGCTGGGGAAGGGCTGCTGTAAGTACGTGTCTGTGGGTACTTACACTGGAACTACTTACATGCTCAAGCTAAGTTCACCTGCAAATATCTGCAGAACTGTGAATAATGAATATACCTTGTCACAAGCAATTGAAGCTTAATAGAGCTTAGTTCCTCTTCCACCCAAGTTCTGCATTCAGCTTTATAATAGACTTTGTTATACTTTATGGCATATGTTCAGAATGAGATGCTTATAGCTCAGGTGCTGGGTATGAATTATTTTTTCTTTTTAGATAAATCAAGTAAAATTTTGGAAGGAGAAATACTCTTGCTTAATGGGTATTGTTCTCTTTGTCTAATTTGTAATATTAATGCAAAATGGCTGTAAAGTGAGTATAAATGCGGTTGTCCGAACTGGTAGTTTTGTTCATTCCTTGTACTGCTGTTAGATGTAGAAAATATATAGTGTGACAATAAATTGTGCTCAATGCAGTTATCAACTGTCAGATTTGTGTACTTAGAATGCTTTTTTTGAAAGGAATTACACTATTTGTAGACTTTAATAGGAAGCATTTGTGATTACAGTGTGGTGGTAAAGTCATGTATAAAGGACTTACCTTGCAAGTAGTTTTATATTAATAAATTTGTGTATTTGTCTTGTGTCATGTTTATAGTTTGAGATGACAGAGAGATTCTGCAGCAAATTTAAGTTGAATTTCTCACAAAGAAATACATAACAGAGATACCAAAACTTTGTAGAAGAGTGTTTTAGAATAATTTTATTAAAAACAAAATAACATTTGAGCAGCTCTACTACATGCAATTTCAGTAAGACTGCATTTCACAAAAAGTGTGAATCCTTAGTGACAAAACATAGGTTAGATGCACTGAGATTTCCAGCCCTTTGCTTTCCTTGCTGTGCTGTGGTCTCCTGGGGGTTTCCAGAGGAATTTTCATGGGCCTTGGTGCCGTGAGGCCCCGCATAAGCCTCAGAAAACTTGCCTGGTGTTAAGGGTGGAACAGCTAGAAGAATACTGGAACACCTGATTTGTTTGCCAAGTCCTTTGCAAAAAAAAAAAAAAAAAAAAAAAAAAAGAGAAAAATAAAATGAGATTGAACCTGGGCTGTAAAAAAACCTCACCTTCTGCCATGTCAGCAAGCAATGAGGGTCAGAAAGTTTCTGTGTGGCTAGGAATGTGGGATCGGCTTGAAACTTGGACAAGAGCCTGTGTTAAATGTGCACTGGAGACACTACCTTGCCTTGTGAGTACAAAGAGCTGCAAGAGCTTTGTGTTTAAAGGGTATGTGCTTTATAACTACAGTCTATTTAAAACATAGATTTCACTTTCTTTCTAATGGAGATAAGTAAGGAGAAAGATGAAGAACTCACAATTACAAGCCATTTGTAAAACATTGTGAGTAAGCAGTCCCAAGAGTTTTTCTTCTATTTGGGAACATTTGTGAGATATCCAGCGTGTCACTATCTCAGTGTCTTTTCTCAGCAGAGATGCTTTTCTTCCCAAGTTTTGTGAAGATAAGTAGAGATAGGTATTGGCTTATCAAGGGGTCATTTTCATGGACAGAAGTCAGAAAATATACACACAAAAAATGCTTTCTTCTGCAAGCGAGACACTGAATTTCTTGTCAGCTTGTGTGTAGTGATAAGTTGGTTTTCTGTGCTGAAGGTTGCCTCAGTTGATGTTAATGACGTGAGGAGAACAGAAGTGAACCTGAAACTATCCATAGCAAAATCCATTAGTTACTTAACTAGAAACACTTTCCCTCTGACACAGATGATGCTCTGCCTTTAACAGAACAGCTTTGAAAATTTCTATATAAAAGACGGCTTTAAAAGCAAGCAACATTGGGGATGGGCAACTCTCAAAGGGTATGGCATGTTCTCAAATTTTGCACAACCTTTTCTTTAAGCTGACATTTTTCAAGACAAAAATAGTTACCGAGCTGAAGTTACAGAGCTGCCATGAGGAGCCATGCTACGGCTTCATAATTAATTTTGCATCAAGTTCTGCCCTCAATTGCATTGCTGAAATTCCTGTATCTTCATTAGGGTTGACTGGGTTTAACTAGGGTGTTATTACCGTAGGATTACCTAGAGTCAAAAATTTGCTGAGTGTTGGGGGTTTAGTAATTGAAGCTGTGTTTACAGGAAACAATACAGGCAGAACAGCAGTCCCCAGATGAGGGCCACATGAAAGAGAGAATTGTGCTGTGAGACTTCACCATACTGCAGCGCTACAGGAGCAGGTGAAGCAATTCTGAGCTTTCCAGCACTACATGCTACAGCCCGGTGAGCAGCTTGGGACTGTCCTCTCACTCGCTAATAAAGCTGATCCCAAATTAATCCCCATTGGAAGCTATTTTTGGACACCCATCGCTCATATTAGCTGAGCTTCGCAGTGTGGAAGCACGGCAGCACTTATTAAATAGGATTTTTAACTGATTCGGGGTAACTTTCACACGGGCATGCTCCAGGAGAACACGCAGCCGTGTGGCACCACCACCGAGCCCCCTACCCCTGCTGCCCCCTCCTGTCACCACACAGCCCCCTCCATCGCCCCTCCCCTCCCCTCCTAGCTCCTCCTTTCGCTCCTTCCCTCCCTCTCCACACCGCTGCCGTAGGCGCCTGCGCCGTGTCCCGCCGTGTTGGCGCGGGCCGTGACGCGCGGTGCCGGGCAGGCGGGGCCAGGCGGCGGCGGGCGGGCGCGGGGAGCGGGGCCGCGCTCCCGGGCCGCGCTCGGGACTTTGGGAGCGCTGCGGAGCGGGGCCCGCGGCCGGGGCCGGGTGGGCGGCCGCGGCTCGCAGGTGAGGGAGGGGAACGTGGGGGGCGCTCCCCGCTTGTCCCGCGGGGCTCGGGGTGGCGGCGGGGAGGGCTTTGCCCGCTGCGATGCGAGGACGCGGGGAGGGGAGCGCCGCTCGCAGCCGCGGGTTGCGGGGGGGGCGCTCGGTTTGCGGCGGGGGTCGCTCGTGTGCACTGGGGGGGGGCTGCTGGGGTGCTCAGGAAGGAAAGGGGGGCGCCCCCTCGGCCATCGGGAGCCCCTGCGAGGTGCCGGGGGGGCGGTTGGGGTTGGGGGTGCGCGGAGGGGGCAGAGCGGGGCTGCCCCCGCTGGAGCTGCCCTTAGCGCCGGGACGGGGCTCGGGCGCTCCGTGCGCCTCCGAGGGCTCAAAGCGTCTTCGATTCGCCTTTCCCGGCGCTGTTCTGCGGCCCCGGGGGTCGTTGCTTCCCCCCCCCCCGGGGTTCTCCAGCTCATCGGGGGTGCTGTGGGCTCTGAATAGGGCAGCTGAGCTCTCGGTGGAGGAAGGAGTGTTAGGGGTTGTTTCTAGGGTGCAGCCATTGGGGATGGGGATGTAGCTAACTGTAGGTTGTAATCAACTTGCTGGTCTTCTCTTCACCCTACTTGCGTAAAATTTAGGCCGAGAACTGCTTTTATTAGGTCCTGTTCAGGACTTTTTATCCTCATGAGAAAAGAGCGATATTAACTTGAGAGCCTTGGGTTCTTTGTGTAACTCAGGAGACGCTAGGTGCATATCAGTTTTTGTATGGCGAGGGTCTCTCGAGCTTGACTGTTCTGTGTTAATGAAACTGATGGTGACTTGGGCTTGCTGTGAAGTGCTCATCAGAAATATCTCCCTCACCCATTTAAATATGGCTCATGAATTTGAATAGGATGCCACGGAGGAGTCTTCCTTATTCGTTCCCCAGTGAGCTACACGCAGAGATAATGCTAATGAAGAACCTTCAGGGCGCTCTCCCCACTTCTCTGATTTCACGGTAAAGCCTGTTCTGCAGTCCCACTTAATGCACTGCAGAGTGGTGATAGTGAAAAGTTTGGATAGTAACTAGGACTAAATGATATCTGGAATGCGCTTCTTATGATCTCTTTGATTCTGTGATTTTCAAAATTGTGCTTCTAAACATTTTCCTTCACTTCTGAAGTTCAGAAAATTGCAGTGCGCTGCCAGCACAAATTAGCATGCTGCTCTGCTTCAAAGAAGCAAGACTGTTTCTTGTGAGCATTGGCTCAACACCAGGTGTCAAAAATGAATTAGAGTGACTTTGCCCAAGCCAATAATTTTTTTTATTATTTTTGTGTTTCTTCTGCAGTTCTGCAAAAGGTTCACTAAGCTCCAAGTCATCTGAGGTCATGGTTCAGCTGTACCTGGTCTGTAGCAGTAATGGTGTCTTGAGGAATTTTGCTGGTTGTGGTCACACCGGCACAGCTTTTGGTGATTCCCAGACATGAAGCAGATCAGCAAACTTATCTGGCTAGAAAACAAGGCTTGTAACAAACAAAACTCTCTGATTCAGTTTGCGGTCCCACAAATGATGGGACGGCGTGGCCTTGGGGAGATGATGAGCACTGGGCTTATCTCAAACAGCCTGTGAGGCTTACTTAACACAGGGCTGAGTGGGGCGAAGCAGGGAGGGAAGATGTTCAGCTGATACCGCTATAGAAGGCAGTGCATAAGAGACTGATGATGAATCCTTCTTTAAGCTCTAAGGGCACTCAGAGGGGAAGTGAAATGTAGCTGCTGCAGAAAGGGCTCTTGTACTGGCATGTGAACTGGCTAGATGCATGGTGGGATTGGGCACACAGTAAAACCTTGCTTCTTTCCTCTGAGTTGTAGTAACCTTAAATATCTTTTTTCCTTCTGTTTTGCGTCAAGGTGATAAAAATGCTGGCATTCCTTTAAAAAGAAACAAAAAAACTATACCAAACTGTCTCACTTTCAGTGTATGTCAATATACTTGTATATAGTTCTTCGACAGTGGAGAGCAAGCCCAGGATGCCTGGATATAAAGGCTGTTTTCAGGGGCTGTATGTTCTTACTGTGGTCCAGCTATTAGAAAGGGGTAACTAGTTTACACTACAAAGAAACGTGTTGGTAGAGACTCCACCTGAATTTGCAGTGTGTTCTCTTAGAAGTTTCTACTAGTGTTACTGTATCACCTCCACAAACACTATAAACGAAGTTGTCAAAAATGTTCTTTTTCATTGTTATAGTGCTGAAGTAGCTGTGATGCTAAATACATTTACATTTTTTTTGTTGTTGTTGTTAGTCTTTTACTTGATGTATCTGTGCTGGCAAAACTTTCTGAGAAACTGTAGCGTGGCAAGGTTCAACAAATGGAAACATTTGTTAAATGCTAGCTGCCTCAGAGAGAAGGGTTTCAGTGTTTGACTGTTGCACTGTATCAATAGAAAATTTTTCTAATGACTCTTAATAGCTTGTGAAAGTTGTCTTAGATGGCCTCAGGCTAGGTTCACATGGATAGATGTCTTTATCACAAATCTGGCATGGTGTTTATGGGTGTCACTGTGAGTGGGAGGTAGGTAAGAGCTTAAATGGATGGGGCAACACATGTTCCGCTTCTCTTTCAAGGTTGTCTGCTCTGAACTTTTTAAAGATTCTCACAGCTGTATTCCGCTGTCAGAATACCGCATGAAAACATGTGTGGTTTTCTTTCAACTGTTTGTGATGTAGTAGAATTCTTAAAATTGGGAGATTAGCACTGCATGGAAATCTTCAGAAAGTTAGTATGTAAGAAATTATGAATAGTATATTTGCCATCTTTAAGCAAAGGGTCTTCGAAAAACTAGGGGGTAATAAAGAAAGGTTAGATAATAGTCTCTGGAAGAAAAAGGCATCCTTTCAATGATACTCAGGATAAGAGCTGCTTTGTAGACTTGTTGTTTTCATCTGAATTATTTACATAAAGCATATTTGTGTTTTGTCTCCAAGGGTTCTACACAGTAGTAGCTGTTTCAGGGTGAAAGCACGCTTATGCTGCATAATGAAGATTGCCTGTATCCTGTGTCAGAAGGGAATGACAAGTGAACTAAGCTGTGGGTGCCTTGAGATGTGAGATACAGGGATTTTTAATGTGTGACTTGATATTGGTGACAGGAATGTTTCAGAAATGGATTCTTGAAGATACCTTCTGGATCGTGAGGTAGGAAGGGATCTGTGTGAACCCAAGAAGAGCTTGCAAACTGGGACAAAATTTGCATACAACTCCTTTAATTGGCTTATGTGTTTCCAAAGATTAATCCAAAAAAAAACTTGAAATTTTTCCCGTAGTCAGTGTACTATAAAGAACTTGATGCCTATTTTGAGAAGCTATTTTTAAGTGAATACGATGTATTAATTTTTCCTGGAGAATGCAGTAGCTATGGATTTTTGGTGTTAGTTAATGTTTTTGCTTTAAACTTGCTGCAGGAAATAATTCTTTTTGTTCCATTTTGTGGAAACAGTGATTTGTTGTAAATACAAATGATGCTGGTCATATGATTTCTTGGGGCTTTTGTTGTAAGTTTTTCTTTGTGATTGATGCAGCTGCTTGTTGGTGTATTCTATAGATGTGAAAAATGTGAGATTTGTTGGCAGTGCCAATTACTTCATTGCCCATTTCTAAAGCTTTTTTGCTTGGTTGTTTTAATAGGAAATATTTATAGTGTGAGAATGCTTATGTACAGGTGAAAGTAGAAATGAAAATAGATAGTAAGCAGAAGTTTTGATGTCGAAGAAATTCTCAGATTTTGCCCCATCTTGTAGTTGCTTAAAGTTTGTGGATAGTTAATATTTCTTCCATTTCCATATTAAAGAGGATCAGTCTCGCATGCATTTCAATCCAGTTCAATTTTCCTGATTATTCTCTAGGATCTTTGTGTAAGTGGTCTGTTTTGTTTCCAAGCTGAGTGAGTTTCATGTGCATTTCATTAGCATCATGGAAACCTTGATTCTTTTGAAGAAGTGACCTTATCTAGTAATACTAATTTAAAATATCCAGCCGTATGTTAAAAATTAACTGAAATATCCAGCAGGTTTTTACTGTATCAGCACAAAATCTAGCTCTTTAAAGTTGAAGCTCTATTTGTTTTATGTAGTAATGTATTCTATATACTTACATAATTCTGTAAGACACAAATGCCACATATTCACTTCTTTTTTTAATTAAAAATTTTAAGACTTATTCATGAATCTGTTAAGGATTGAAAAATGACCAGAAGATATATACTCAAGAGCTAAATCTGGTGCTAGATACTTCGGAGACAGTTTGGTGCTGCAGGTACCTTACCAGATGCTACTTTGTGTGATCCCGCCCCTGGCCTATGCTGCAAACTGTTGCTGCACCTCCTTGCAGAGCTAACGCTTGCATGTTTGTGGGATGATTACTTTCATGCTGCTTATCTCATGGGAAGCTAACTCAGTAAGTTTTTTATCAGTTTAATTCACCCTGTGGCTACACCTTGATATCGCTCCCACAAGCAGAGCAGGAATGATGTGGCTGGAGGTGAGTGGAAGGGAGGCAGGACTGCTCCCAGCGCGTGCTGGGGCTGGAGGGATGCAGCAGCAGACAGCCTGGCGGGACCAGTGCTCACACCTCCAAGTGCTCACATCTGCAGGTGCCTTTGAAGAGGTGTTCCTCGAGCTGCTGTTCTGAAGCTAGCTAGTTAGCTTTCTACTTGCATAGGAGCTGAATGATCCGTGTAAATATTTTACTGGAGGCCTGAGTTTACATGAGAGCATGAATTCACTGGAAGAAGGGAGAGGGAAAGCTGTTGTCTGCGAGGAATCAGAGCGCTGGCCTGCGGCCTGCTCGTGAGGAGGAGATGCGTTGCTCGTATGCCTGTCAACTCTGACTTCTCAGCACCTGGCTTTCAAATACCTTCACTATTACGAAACGGGCATGGTTCTGGGCAAGTTTATGGCTGCCCACAGATTTTGAATAGAAGAGAGGAAGTGAGTAGCACATCCGTTATTTAAAGAAAGCCACGAGTGTTGCTAGAATCCTACGCGCTTTGGCACATATTCTGTGTTTTTTTTAGAAGTTGATTATCTACCGTGGGTGCCAGAGTTGTAGAAGACATATTAATAGTTTATTTCCCCCATGTCTCCACCCCAGTCATCTTTCAGCTTGTTACTTGTTAATAACTTTTTATGTGGTAGCAACTAGAAGTTACAAAATGGATACGTAGTTGTATTGCTGTTGCTTACTACCAATGCTATTACCTGTTTATATTGAAAGCTTTTAACAGGAACAGCTTTTAACCAGTTTTGCTCTCTTTGCTGTTGAACTTGTAATTAACATCATTTTAGATTTTTCATGACTGGATAAATTTAGAAATTCAAGCTGGACTTTTGTGTCCAATATTCTGAACTTGTTTTTATATGGCACTAAATGGAACTGAAGTATTTCTATCGAGGCATGTGCCCCATGAGAGAGATTTTGTATAAACTAAGAATTGCAAATTTATGCCTTCAAACAATGAATTTTGGATTAAATACTTCAGCCACAAAAGAACTGAAGGCTAAATCTAGACAACTAAGCAATATTGAATTCGATTTACTAGACTGCTCAAGTAGTCTTACATTTGCTTTCTCAGTGGCTATGCAAATCAGACCAATCTCTTGTGGCTACTCACACTTGTCATGGAGAAGTAAAGGTAAAGTGAAGTGTTCACTGACTCTTTTTGATTAGCTATGGGCAGTATAAAGCACTGGCACCTTTAATGACAGAAGGGTTAGTATGGGATGTTATGTAATTCAGGTGGTGCTTGGTACTGTGTTTTCCCTTGTCTGAAAATTTTGTCTTTCATGTTCAAACTAGGAGTTTTATTATTTAAAGGAGAGCAGTAATGACATAATTGTGATAGCTGATATCTTGGAGGTGGTGGAAAAGTGTCATCAATTCAACCAGTGATCTTACTGATGTTGGTGATATCACTTGCTATGAGAAACTGCCTCAAATCTTTGCAAGTGCACTAATTTATTTTGTCAGGAATGGATTAACTTTTCTTAATGTAGGGCTGAATACATGGAGGAGTTTGCAGTGAGTCTCTAAACTAACTGTGATCAAACTTCCCTAGTGTCTCCTTTTTACAAGAAGACAGTGGCCCTGAAGTTTTCTTTTATCATAATTCCTTGCTTTTTTATTAATAAAATTCTCCTGTTGACCTATGTGTCTAATCGTATGGACTTCTAGGAAGCTTGCTATTTTTGGTTGATGCTAAATTTAAAGGCTTTAATACTTGCCTTTTTCTACAAATATTTTGATCAGTAATTAAAAACTTTTTTTTTTTGAGTACATCTAACTTAGGGTATTACTATCCTCTAATTTTTTTTTTGTAAAAATGTTACTGATTAAGAGCCACAGTGATGGTTCAGGACCTTGAATTCTGCGCTTCACATATGCAGAACAAAAAGGCAGTTTCTGTTCCTAAATCTTATGCTTACTGTAGTCTTTCTTTCACCTGTTATTTTTGTGAGGTTTGTGGGTGGGGTGGACACAGGGGAATAACAAAGCAGTTAGCATTGTAGGCAATATCTTGCTAAGCGTGCAGTCTAACTTTAGAATATTGTGGTGTCATTTTTATGCTTTAAAACTTGTAGGCTGAACTTGACTTGATGGGCCTTATCAGCATTTCATCTTCTTTCAGGGACGGAGGCTTACATGTGGTGTTAATATGCAGCTCACATGTCTGTCCCTGCATGTGGAGCTCTGCAAGTTAGCTTCTCTGGGAGCTAGATGAAATCGTTTCCCTGGAAAGGGCTGAGCAAATGTATAAGCAGGACTTGCCCTTCTTTTAAAATGAATTCTTTGGATGATGATAAGTGAGCCAAGAGACCTAGTTTCTTTTGGGATGTGGGTAGATATATCTTCTCTGGGTTTAGACATTTCCAGGTTTAGAAGAGTTGCATGTTTCATTTAGGGGGCTATTAACCTTACCTCTGGTAGTTGAGACAGTTGTGAGCTCTTCTTCAGAATGACAGCCAAAATAAGCTGGGGTGGTTTGAACAGCCCAAATAATCAGTCTTTTATCTCTTGATCCTAAGTAAATAGGTTAGAAAGTACTTAAGAGAAGCTCAGCTGGTAGCCTTCTGGCAGACAGCAGTGACCAGCAGCTGAGGGTGATGAGCTCTTCTAGGGCACAGCTGTATCAAGGAGGAGATCCAAATCCAGGGCAGAGGTTCACAAGCTAAAAGGATGCTCAGCAGGCATAAATGTGGCTTTTCCACTGCAAATAATCCTACAAACCCCTTCGGAGTCCTTGTAGAGAGCATCTGGTTAGGCTATAATGGTCTGCTGGTGTGGTGTAAAAACTTAAACAGGCTATGGTGATAGCATGCCTCTTACTGTGCTGCCAGGCACAAGGGTGCTGTGGGACATGGTGCAGGGTTGCTGTGCAGCCACGTCCTGTCTCCTCCATGTGCACACAAAAGAGTCCATACTATGGTCATAATCAGCTGCCTTTAGTAGTTTAGATTGTTTATTCATTAGTACAATTAATAGTAGGAGGGAGTTGGCCCAGAATATGAGACTGCAAAAGAAGAGGTTGCATGGCAACACTATGCTCCTGTACATGGAGTCAAGAATAAATAATGGTGGAAAAAGAAATAGGAGGAGGAAAAAATGAGTGGGTTGGAGGAAAAATGCTGTCTTTGTATTGACTTTATTGTTTCAGTGCCATCCCAGATGTGTCTAACAAGTCTGACGTTGTTCTAGTTTTTCTTTACTGAGGGCCCTTCATAAAGACCTCCACTGTAATGCTTGTATGTGTCACTGGAGTAGCCTGACACCACTTTGCATAGATGCAGGTTTATGTGAAATGCTCAGACAGGATGGTGGGAAGCCTGGTTCTTATGCCCTGTTCTTAGGGGGCTTCTTGCCAGCAGAAACGACTTTCTAATTTCTTATCTTTGTGCTTTCCTTCACCAAAACAAACTGTGTAGTGCTTTGTGATGAATTGTGTGTGTCATCCCTGGCACATTAATATTCCTTCAGTTCTGGAACATGGGTCTTTCTGATGGCTGCCATGCATAAATGTGTATCTGTGAAAAGCAAACTAATGCATTTAAGGAGGGATACCAAAATGAAGGAAGTGTCATGAAATAAGACTGCAGTGGTTTATCTAATCTTCAGGTAACTCCTTTGTTTTAGTACAGGACATTCAGTCTTAACTGTTTTGTTTCTTTTCTGTTACTACTGTTTAATGAGTGGCTTCATATGTGATTTTGTCGGTAGTATTGTTTTAACTAGATGAGTAGCTTTGCTTCAGGTTGAGAAGGGCTTATAATTGAAAAAATGTTTTTATGCTTTGATTGCATGTAGGTGTGACTCAACTTATTGATTCTAGCTGAATATGAGAATATGAGATGCCAAATGTAATGCTTTAATTATTTTGGTCTTCAAAGAGAAGAATCAGAGAAAGCAAAAGCAGGCAGCAATGTTACCAGTGTTTCTTCACTCTGCATTAGAATGAACAGAAAAATAAAATTGCTGCCATTGCAAATGACAATACTGCCAACTGTTCTTTGCATTTTGGGGTGACTGGCTGTTTTTCAATAGAGTACACTATCTTTTCTGCATTACAAAGAAAAGCAGCATCTCTCAGCTTCTGTTCTCCAGTTGGTCATTCCATACAGAAAAATTACTTTCAAATGGCCGTGAAACTTCTTGCTGTAACTTTGTACTGTTACAGCTCTGTTGTAACCTACCCTTTTTTTGCAAGCCCAGCCAGATAGTTTCCTGCTGTAATAGCAACCATGAGTTGAATTTATAAAAAGCATGCCTGGTTTAGTGACATGTTGCAAGGTATTACTTCTCCTAGGTCTTCTGGGGCTTATGTGCATTTAATGATTTATGTAAAATGGTTGTTCTTCTGAGATGCACAGAAAAACTGACCAACTTAGAAGCAAAAACTGTCTCTGACACCTTTTTCTTCAACACTACTATTGAAATTGATTTTTATTTGCAGCTGTGGTCTTGCAGAATTGTGTATGAAATACTCTGTATACATGGAAGAAGAGCAGGACATGACAGTAGTGAGTTTTATGAACTTTCCCCGCAGGCAAGAAGTGGGGTTATCCAATTTTCCACTCACAGTGGAGATAGAGCTCAAAGAGCTGCATAAACCAATAGTTAACTCTGTGGGAGATGATGTACCCTGCAGTTCTTTCAAATAACATCTACAATGAATAATAGTGTGCAAAGGTGTGTGACATTCTTTTTTTCTCTTTGTTCTAGATGTCAAAATTAACCTGGACTACTTGGGAATGGCGAAACGTAGCCCTGGGATCCTGCCATGAACAGTAAGAAAATTGAGATGCTTTGTGTATGCAACTAATCTTATTTAAGTGGCTAACCCCCAGTGAAACTGTTCCTGTTCAATTAAACTATACAATGCGTTGTCTAGTTACATTAGGGTGGGTGTGCTCCCAGCTTTTCATGTAGTGAAGAGGTAGCACAGTAAATCAGAGGTATGGCTTGTTAGGGGAGGATTTTGGGAAACAGTGCTAGGAAAGTCTCTGCAGCCAGCAGGAGCGCCATGAAGTTAGAGTTGGTAGCTGAAGGATGCTTTCCTGTAATAATTAACTGTGTTGTGAGACTCCATTTTAATCTAGTATATAATTATCTTGAGACTCCATTGTGGCATGATATCTTGGACACACAGCAGCTTGAAGTGTGACTAGACAAATTAGTGGAAGAAAATAGTGAATTGTGGAGTGCTTAAAAACTGTTTTCTGCATGTGGTTTGTGTGACAAAGGCCCTAAACCACTGGCTGATGAAAGCTGTTAGAATGCAGTCATGTTGTTACTTTTGCTGCTCATGAGTTGTCCACTGCTGGACAGGAAGCTTGTTTAAATAGGTCTTTGGTCTGACCTTTCATATCTGACTTCTGTAAGGCATTTTCCTTATATGAAGCATTTGTTAGATGTTGATTAAATAGCTTACGTGTCCAAGAAAGTAAGCACCTTTAGAGATAATCTTGAATGTTGATGAAAATATTCAGGTATTTTTGTAGTGTTGGTAGTCTGAAACTTTCCAGTTTGAAGGTTATGTAGGTAAATATTTATGTATCTGTATTCTTTACGTAGTCTTTTCCAGATGTTGTAATAGGCATCCTTAAATTGATGCATTGAAAAATTATTCTGCTGAGTTTTCCCCGGCACAAAATAGATGATTTATGAGAGACTGTGTGGGTGAGTAGCATGCTTGTGAAGTGTAAATTTCAACTGAGCTTGGTGCTGTTGACACTATGTGTCAGCCTTTACTGGGACAGAAATTAGAAGGCTTTTGTATTGTTGAATATCATGAATTGAATAGATATAATCAATTGGAAATGAATAGCTCTTGTATCTAAACTCTTCATAGGAGTTTAAATGCTTAACATCCAAATGTTCAAAGCAAAATATATTTTCATTTGTAGAACTCTCTGACCATGCCATGTTTAATCCTTTCACGAGAGCAGTTTTTACATAAGGCTTTCAAAAGCTGGTGAATATGTTTGCAGCGTTATGCAATGTTAATACCTTAAATCTCGGAAATCTCCCTCGATAAGAATGCTGTAATTGTTAAATTATAATCATGGATCAAATTATGTAGCATTAGGTCATTTATCAGAACAATTGATAATGACGGAGGAAGCTATTTAGTGTATGTGCAAAGTTGTGTGTGCAAAACAAGGAGGTATTGTTAGAACTGATGGCCGTCAGCTTTTTTCATAAAAGCTGACGGCCATTCAGCTTAGCTGAAAAGGATATATGTATGCATTTTTAGATTTATGAAATAGAAGATAGGTTTGAAAGCTTACTAGAATGTGGCGAAAGCTTTAGTTTTTGTAGTCACAGATAGACTGAGTTAAAGTTATGCTGCTCTGAGATAAAACATTCACTTACTTTTACCTCTTCTATTTAGCAAGCCTCGCTGTTTGAAAGGTAAATATGTACACAACATTCACTGACATTTTCTGTGATCAGAACCTCATTGTTACCTGTGGAGTTACGAACATATTTATGTTATATCAGAATAACCCTGCTTATAGTTAAGAGGAATTTTAAGGATGGAAATAATTCTCTTAGCTAGGATATCTCAAATAGTCTTGATTGTGTTCTCTGGCTCTTCTTTTGAGGTGTTTATTGGTGTCAAAATCTTGACTGTTGTACTAGTGTTCAAGGTCCTTGTGTTTGGGAGATTCTTAAAGTCTGTTTCAAAGACAAGTACCTTTGAAAACCAAACCTCACTTCTGACATTAATTCTGTAGTGTTAGAGAAATAACTCTGCTGCTAAGCTAAATTACTGTTATGTGAAGTGCATCTTATTCAATTCTCATGTCATTTGTTTGGTTTATGATAAGCCAGTGAGTGGTGGGTGTGCTATATTGTGTTCTAGATAGCCTTATGACCTAGTGTTTCCTGAATTGTATCAGTTCAATGGCTGTGTTGTCTTTTTGAGGTATGCTTAAGACAGCTGTTAAAAGCAAAGGAAAAGCAATGTCTTTAAGTTGATCTGCAGCCTGGTGTTCTCCTAGCTTCCAGCTTTACCCATTAACAGCACTCCAGAATTAATAAGCTTCCTGATGGTGATTGGTGTTTGAAATCATGCTGACTAACATGGCCAAAAGTGTTTTTCCCAGGCCTTTATTTGCATATGTAGATAATTTTTTCAAGGATGTGGTTTAAATGAAGCCTGCAGGTAAAGGATGTGGCTGAATAAAGTAACAACAGGTGGGAAGGCTTAGTTTAGTGGAGAGTTATTCCAAGGTGGCTCATCACATGGATACTCGAGTGCTAGCTTAAGGAAATACCAAGGACTTAATTTCTCAGTGAAGCAGGTGGCTCTGATACTCTTGTGTATAATGTAACAGAGGAGTACTGAAATGTTTTCCAGCAGAAAAGGGGAAAGCAAGTTTTAATGTTCTGAGCTTTTTTGTTTTTACTGTCAGCTAATTTATACTGGCTACTTGAAAACCATTTTTTTGAGGACTGGAAGACTGCAGACCACTGAAGTGTGCGTTATTTTACTAGGAAGCTTCCCAGAATTTGAACTCCTGTTATAATCGCTTGGTTTCAGTCTATTGTAAAACTAGCCTTTCGATTTACCCTTCCAGAACAGTATTTAATTGGTAACTGTGAGTCTGTGACATACGCTCTTCAGAATAGAGCTCCTGACAAATGGAAGCAGTCCTGGTAGACTAAGAGGCACTAACTCCACGCTTTCAGGCCTTTTGAGAGAGAACTAGAGGTAGGTTTTTAACAATGATTGTAATCATGGGGGCAGTAGCCCATGGAAGATGCTTTTTAGTGTAGTCTGGACATCCACAAACATGGATGTGGACATTATCAGCAGTAGGGACCTGCTCCCAGTTGTGGCTGTAGTGACAGCAGTAGGAGGAGAACAGCCTTTTAGGCAGGTGTCATTGCCTCAGCATCCAGGCACTGTGTGTAATGCCAAATGATGCTTGGAGCTGCTGCTCTGGGTGAAGGTGTTTGGGCCACGGGCAGGAGAGAGAGAGAGCAGTGCTGCTGCTGAATTGACAAAGTCCATGTGAGCCCAGGGGTTATTAACCTGTCAGCTCTGGCATGGAGCTGGCATGTTTTCACCAGTGCTTTTGTGTGGTTTTTGGGCATTGGTGCCAGCTGTCTCCTTGCTCCCTCCTTGTGCTGGCACAACTCCTTGTCACTGCTGTGTGTCACCTGCAGCCTCTTCCTTGTCCCCTTTTCCTTTGGTCCTGGTTGGGGATTGCTGCATACAGAGCTGCCTTCTTACAGCTCAACCTAACAGGAGAGAAGTTGATTCCCTGGTGTTGGATTACTCTAATTGCTGAAGCTCCTGATGTGCTCCTGATATAGCTTCCAATATGCCATAGTACTTGTAGGCAGCCTGCTGTCTCTTTGGTGCTATTTTAAACTGCAGATGTTTTACTTGAATGCAATTTATAAGCAGTATATTAATGATTCTGTATTCTTCGGAGAACTATTTTTTCTTGTTACATGCACGAACAGCTATACTAATAAAGCTTGTTTTTTTATATAAATAGCACTGAAGACTTATAAGCTTGAGTAAGCATGCTGAAGCTTGATTTTTGTTATATGGTGTTGAAATATGTTGAATAATAATTTTGTAAAACATTTTTAAAGTATGCTGACAAAGGACATTATGTAATTGAAGTTAACGAGCATGATAGCATCACTTTTGGTGGGTAAGACCTTTTCACTGAGTGCAATTAGTAAATTTCTGTTAGTATAATACCTGTTCTGTTACCTAGTGTTGTATTTCAGCAGTTGACAACTAATTGCTTCCTTTCTGACACTGGGTTTTTCAAAATGCAGTACCTTGATTGACTGCAATAAATTGGTAACTTCTGTTGTATGTTCTGTAGGGTAAGAACAGCGGTTTCTTTTGTGTATGGACTTATTTTTTTTCTTTGAAAATGTTTGTGTATAATTCCAGTTTGTAGCTGGAAAATAGTGATGATTCTACTCGTTAATTATTGATTATCAGGGGGTGTTTTATAATGATAATGCCACTTCCAGGTAATGGAACTATGGTACCTGTTGTTTTAAAAAAACAAAAACAAAAACTTTTTATCATGAAAATTTCCTGCATGAAACTATTCTACATCTTACCTTCAGATAAAAATGCCTTTATAGACATAGATCTCTCTATATTTAGAATGAAAGTCTCTTACATATCATCTCTTATACAGAGATTAAAACCATTCTATGTGTAAGGGTATAGTTCAATGTCAAATTGAGTCAGCTGCTGCCAAAAGGGAAAATACTGCTTTCTTCATCTGCTCCTTATACGGCTGCTGAGTGCATGCCTGAGAAGGTGCAACTGGCACCAGGTGAGTGGGATTATCTTGCTTATCTCACAGAAAACCGTTATTTGTAATGGACAGTGGTTTTCCCTTGGACAGTGGTTTTCTGTTGAATTGTGCAGCTAGTTGGCTTGTTAAATTGGGCACAAGTTAGGTGACTACTAGTTAGGTCAGACTAAGTGTAATGTGGAATTGCATGCTTAATTAATGTTCCCAGGCTAGAGTTTAGCCACTTGCTCCACATTTGTTTGTCTTGTGTTTTTCAGCAGTTCTGTTAAGTTATGGGTTTAATTTTCATTCTTTACTGTGCTAGAGGAAGCTTGTATGGCCTGCAATTACTCTAGCTCAGGCTAAATAACAGCATCTTCTTGATTTATAATTTCTGAGCATCATTTGCAGACACCTTACCTTCTATAAAAAAGACAAGTTTGATAAAGTCTGTCCTCTGACCTAGGGACTGTATTGACACTCCATGCTGTACATCCTCATGTGTTTATCCACTAGGAATGCATGGGTTTGTTCATTCAATGGCTTCTTAGACTGTGCCCTTTGTTTTGTACTCTTTGATGTGTCTTGTCTCACTAATTTGCTGTTGTATCAGTAATCAGTTCTTTAGATAAGTAACCTACAGAAGCCCTATCATCTATGGAACTTGAAAATTTTAAAGCCTTCTAACAGATGTTAGAAATAACAAATAACCTGGAGTGGTCATTGTAATTGATATGCACATAAGCAATCCGATTAAAGACCACGTCAAAAAAATATCATTTTGGCCTCACCAAGGAGGTATTTGGAGAGATGACTAAACCATCTGTGGTGTATACTTGCCCAAGATGAGGCCAACTTCTTTTATTTCTTGGAGTTAATTTGGTCCTAACCATAAAACTTTCTGAAGACAAGGAACACCATTCTTTTGATAAATTGACACAGTTATGTAATGTATTTCTCATCAGAGAAACCTCTGCTTTGTGCACAGGATCGTAAAATAATGAACAAGACTGCATTATCCCTTCAAATTGTGTTAACCGTTCTTCAGATCCTACTGGACTTTACAAATAACTATTTCTGTGTACATTTGTAGGATAGCAATTCAGATGTATGTGGTACCTTTTGAATGTTTATTATGATGAAGGATAGATAAAACATATCCTGTTTTAATCAGCAGACTTTAATGAAGAAAAGCCTGGGGTTTATTTGAAAGAAGTGGATGTCCTAAAGTGCAGTAACAGCAGAGGTTAAGAACCACATTATTCTACCAGCTGCTGTTGCATCAGTGGGAGGGAGCAGTGAGTTAGATACCATTAAATAATTCACTTTGATGCTGTTATAGTACATTTAAAGCGTTGCAAAGCACACAGTGTAGGTTTGCACACAATGTAGGTTTATGCCTACAAATGCTATGTGTGGATTCCTTCCACTAAATATCTAGTCTGCTTTAAGAAAATCAATTTTTTGACTAAATCCGAAATTAGCATTGCATGTGATTTTTCTCCCTGAAGTCAAAATGATATTTATAATGGTACAGAACACTTGCGTGGGAGAGGATGATTTGCAGAAGTTTGTTTTTCATGATAAGTAAACTGATCTGTTTCAAATCAGGTTTACAACTTTGGGACTGTGTATAACAATACTCATTGACATCTGTATTAAAAATATTAATTCCAGCACAGGAAGTTCTGCTTGGGGCCGTGAAGGAATAGTAAATCTAAAGAAATCCATAATTCCCTCTGCTACTACTTTTCTTCATGTTCACTTATGCCTAACAATGCAAAATATTCAGAAAAAAAAAATAAAAATGTGGCTTTAGTCAGGAGTGTTGCATAGTTATGTTTTCCAGTGCTTGCTGCTAAACAATGTCAGAAAATGTAAATATTACAGCTTTGCCACTCTATCTTCAAGTAGAAGCGTGGTTTCAAACTGGAAGATAGGCTGTAGTCTTTCATTCTGATTAATAGATGTAAGATACCATACCCTTGAGACGTTAAAAAAAAATAATCTAACAAGACTGTCACTTTTTGATCAACTATATTAGATCTTAAAAATGGAACTCATTAAAATTTTGGCCTGCTCTGTGCAAATTAATGTGATTGTTTTGCACATAAATAATTTGAGCTGTTTCTCTCTCTCTCCTAAAATAAAAGGTGGCTTTAATGAGTCACAGCTTCCATCTTAGTAAATTGTTCATAGGATAGACAGGCTCAGGAACAACTGGGTTAAACCAAGAGATTATTTGAAAAAATCTAGGTCATGCACTCTCTCAGTTCACTTGATTAGTTTTCATAATTCATCCTTGTTTCTAATGTGAAAAGCAGTGTTATGCGTGCAAACAAGAAGCAATTTTCTTTCTTTTATGTTCCTTTCTCTCTAATTCTACTGTAGAAAATTAGTAAAATAGGAAAAAGTCATATTTTGAATGTTAAGAACAAATATTGATTTGTTTTGTGAAAATCTGTAGGATCTGAGTGACACAATGCTATTTATGGATGCCTGTCTGTGACTCTGCGTCAATTCTTTTCTGTTTGACTACAGGTGCATGAAGAACAGAGAAGATATTTCCGCTTATCAGAGATGATGTGGAGAGACTCTTTGTGAGTAACTGTGTGTTTCCTAAGAAGTCCAAAATAATAATGTAGGAATAATTTCACCCCCGCCCCCCCTTATATAGAATAACTGACATTTGATTAAATTTTTCTTTTGTTTCTGAAAAACTGTGAATACAGATCCCTTCATGGAAAGCATTGACAAAGTTGAACGTTGAAACAAAGAGCTGGAAGACTGAGCAGTAGAATATGAATAGTTTCATAAATGATTAACCACAATGCCCAACTTTTCTACAGAAAGTCTACCAAAGACTTTTACTGTTATCTACTGAATGCATTCTAGACATCAGTAAGAACTTGCGATGTTTGGTCTGTGGGTAACCTTCAAGTAGGGTTAACTAGGTACTTACTCAAGTTCTATAATGCTTACAGAGGGGCTATTAATACTATTGTCTTTGTCTAATTTGGATTTTCATAGATACAATTTTGTGATTTTTGTAGTTTAGTAACTAACAAAAAAAATAAGTGTGTGTGGGGGGGAATTGGTGCTTTATTTCCTCATTTTGGGATGTGAGATTCATCTTATGCAAATAGTGGGTAGTATTCTGTCATGTTTTGAGTCAAGAGGAAATTTTGCTTCAGGATAACCATGGCTTCTAGTCATCTTCACCTTGGCTTTTTCAAGCACTTCTGCACTTGCCAGTTCAGGAAGGATGCTGGAGTATTTCTTGCTTAACAATGTCCTGGCAAGGTGCTGCATTCTTCGTGAAGCAGCAGGAGAAATCCTTCTGCTGATCCACCTGGCTTATAAAAGAGAGACAGTGCTGATTGAATTTTTGTGACCTTTAGACCACTCTTTTGGCCAAAGTCCATAAGGATGTTGCCACTGTTGGCTATGAGTAGTGATAATATGGAATATTATTTGATAAAATTACTTTTAATAGTAATAAATACTTTAATAAAACTGTTACTGTGATGCCTTTTGCAGGTAGTCAGTGTAGTGGATTACCTGATTCATCAGCCATGGTGCACGTTCTCATTGTTTTCGCATTCTGGTCAGGGCTCAAGCAGAGTCCCTTGGGCAGATATCATGGGCAGAGCTTCTTACTGCTGCTCTTTGAACTGTTCAGTTCTGCCTCGGTGATGATTTGGCAGTCCAACCTCTGATCTGGTAAATCAGGTAGCAATTGCTCAGCAGTCTGTTGCTTCATTAGGTTTGTGTGATCATTCAGTGGATGATACTGTTCTTAAGATTGCCTATGTTTAAATTTTCCAAACCTAACAACAGATACTCCTGCTGTTGATAATGAGAACGAAGGGATGCAACTAAAGACTCCATTTGGTACATGCTCTCTACATTCAACTTTCTAGGTTTCTTCCTTAGGACAAAAGAGATTTTCCATAACTATAAGTCTTTACCCTTTTAAAAAATAAGTTCACCTTTCTAGCATGTTTAAAGGTGAATGAGGGAGGTAGAAGTCATGTGGCTGTCAGGTCTGTACAGGCCTAAATAAGTTTAATTGAAGTGTTTTACACAGGTACAGTTTTATTTGTTCTCCAACTGGGTGTCACTGTATAGAGCTTTGAAAATCTACAGTTGAGAAATTTATTATGTTTTTAATAATAGTAATTCATTATGAGTTATTTTAATTATTATCATGTTAGTAAAATTGGAACTGGATTGCTCACACTTCTAACAAGAAATATAGCTGTGGTGTAAGTGTTCCAAATATCAGTCTTCATACCTTAAATTAATGTTTTCTTAGCGATGCCGTAGTTACTGATGGAATACCAAATTTATTTTTTGAACAGATATTGACTATTTCAGTGTCGTATTTTTCAGAAAAGGATCTGTGGAAAAATACACGGCAGTTATCTTGTGGGGCTAGCATTTAATTTGTACAGATGGTTGCAGTTAAGGACCTTTTAGCTGCATAGCAGTCAGCTTTTCACTGTCTTCAGCATATGGTTGGGTCAGGTTGTGCTCTGATATTTAAGAGAGCGGATAAGGCTTACAGCCAATGACACCCACCGTGAATAGTGTTTCTGGATTTGCCTACATTAAGACTCCTCTGTGTCAGCATTAGTAGCTTCAATAACAGGTAATAAATAACTGGCTAGTTTCTTTAATTCTTATGGGATTGTAGCAAGAGTGAATTTGTAAGATGTAATGGGATAGCTTGTGAATTGAATAGAGTTTAATCCTTGTTGCAGGGTGGAGGTGCAGGAACTGGGCTCTTTTTCCAGTTCTGCATGATCATAACCTTGGCTTTAACCTCTGTGCAGCAGTATCTCTTTCTGTGATTGATACTTACTTGTACAAAGTTTGTGGGATGCATAATGCAAATTGTTATTTACTTTTTATTGTTGTTGTGAGTATTACTCTGCAGTTTTCAGTGTGCAGGATTTTTGGTTAACAGTGAAAAAATGTTTTACCTTTGAGTGCTCAAGCAGCAAGCTTTAAAGGGCTTGAAATGCATACTGCAACTTGAGTTAAAATGTCTTTGACAATTGAGAATGTACAATAAGATTTTTCATTTAGTGGTATTGACTTCTACATTCATGAACTTCAAAAATACTAATTCATAAGTATATTGGATAATAATGAAATTGTAGAAAGTGTCTTTGAGCAAAATACAGAGATGTCTACTCCTGTCCTACGTTGATTTTACTCCTTGAGCCTGACAGGCTGAATGAGGGTGCCTTGTTCTATTTGACATCTGTCCATGTCAGAGTAAGTCTAATTTGTACAAAAGTAATAGGTACTTGAGCTGTGCCCTTGGTAATCAGTAGATTAGGGGTGTATGTGACAAGCTGGGTGCTGAAGGGACATGCTGTATCTAAGCTATTCAGTTTCCTAGTGAATGGACTAGTATGTTCCATTGGCCTTCCCTGATCTTAGTAACCACACAAACCTTTATGCTCTCAAAATAACTGACAGTCAGCAGATGGTTTGTTACTGTGATTATTTTTTTCACTGCTAGTGAGAGTTGTTCTGTTGTCTTACTGGTCATAATACAGGTTTTTCTTCTACTTGTACAATGTTTGCTGGGTTACTTCTCTGTGCTTTTGTTTTTTTTTAAATGCAGCACTCATCTAATCAAACTTTTGTTGTGGGAATCTTCACCAACATGGATTTATTAAGTGTAGATGTTGATGAATGAGCTTTAATATGCTGAAGTCATGATCATAGGTGACTTGTACTGGAGAAAGGTGAGGTACAAGTCCTCTACACAACACTTAAAATATGATAACTCTGTAGGGGCTAAAACATTTTAATAATGCTTTTAAATCAATTCAGTATTTTGGGGGCAGCTTGATAATATTTTGAGTCATGTTGCTATAAAAGTGAGATAGAATTTGGTTCATTATGCACATTCAGGCATGAAGCAATAGTTCAGCTAACTTACAATTCAAAATAATACCTTATTTAAAGCAATACTTTGACATACAACTCACTTGCAAAAATACTGCTTTCTGCTACTTCAGTTTCAGTGCAGTGAGTTGAGACTGTCCTTGCACAGTGCCCTGATCTGGTGTTACACGTAGCCACTTCTAGAAACAGGAGAGTTTCAGGCTCCTGCCCCATTTACATGAAAGATGTGATGCTGTGTTACTAGGTGGCTTTTTCACCCTTGGTAATCTTCAGGTAAAAGCTGATTTTGGCAGTAAAATAAGGATGTTGAAGAATGGGAGGGAAGAGGGCATGAGGAAGCCCTTCTGCCTGCTTTGGGGCTTGTTAGGTGAATATGAACTAGGCAGTCACCAGCTTGGTTCTTCACAGCTTCCTTTCCAAAACCTGAAATACAGCCTGAAATGGTGGATGTTGAAAGACACAGTATCTCCAGACTTCCACTACAGTCTGGAGAGACATTCCTGTGGTGGCTACTGGATGTGAAATATTGGGGAAGAGCTCTTGGTCTTTTCTCTTGATGAGGCCATCAGCTGCACTGCTGTAGCAGACAGGCCTGAGGCGTTAGTGTAAATGCAGGGGTTTAGGTCTGTGGAATTGTTGTCTTCAAAGTCATGAGTGTGGAAAGAGTAGCTGATTATTTCTAGAGTTTACCTGAAATGAATGTATGAAGAGAAGGGAGATGTCTGATGATATGTGGCTGACACAATTGGTTCTATGATTCTAGTGAACTGGAGTTTGGGTAAAAGTGTGTGCTCTGAGCTTTTTTATTTTTTGGAAGTCCAGCTATTGTCCTACAAGTCACTTGAATGTATAAGCTGACAGGTCTGTTTTTAAATATTAGTTGCATAGATGTTTCTGTAAAATGCCACTCCGTGTTTGTCTTGAAATTTAATGATGACTTTGCTGTTGTCAGACTTGTTGCTCTTGGACTTCAAATTATGAAGCCTGTAACTGCCAGACATGAATTGACTTCAGAGCCAAGATCCGTTAGGGCACAGATGCCGGTCTGCTTAGGCAATGAAATAATCCTGTTTTAGCTCAGGAGTACAGAAGCATGATTGTGCTCCTGCAAATGTTATGCAGGGATTGAAGTTGCTGAATGGTTTTGTGATTATAGGTTTGATAGCATTAAGACTGTATAAAGGTTGTTCTTTTCCCATGTAACAGCTCTAGAGGCTTATTTCGCTGTCTTTACAATGGCATGTTAAAGGTTGCTGTAGCTATGCAGTGAAATTGCTTGTGTGCAGACATCCTTCTGGACAATTTTGGGACACATTTTAAGATTTTCAAACTTTATAATATGCATGCTGGTAGTATTTCCATTTTGCTTGCATCCTGCATGTTGGAGTGTGTTTTTTTTACAAGCTAAATGTTTACATGGCTTTAATAATGCTTGTCTGTTATACAAGCAGGTTTTACAGTAGAATGGTTTACATAAAAACAAGAATTACTCACACTGATTTTAAATATGACTTTGTAATATGGAGTTCAGTGTAGTGGATCCTGTCCTATTAAACAGTCTCATTTCCTTCTTTAGTATATGTAGCTTACCTGAAACTGCTGTTTGTAAATGGTATTTCAGGAAGTGTGAATTGATCCAGAATATGATAATGTATGAATTCTAATGAACTACCAGGTGTGATGTGAAATGGGTTATTTTTTCAATAACAATCTTTCTTATATTGTAGGCCTTAGACAGTTTCACACTTTCTTTTTTAATAATGATCTTTTGCCTCAAGGAGACAAAATTTAATAGCTTTGGAAAGAAGAAAGAATTTTAAAATTTTAAAAAATGTAGTGACAAACACTGTTGCAGCATCATTGCAATTAAAGGGAAATCCATGGGGAATGTTTTCTGAAGGTGTGTCTTGTACCCTCTTAGTGCTTGCTCATCAGCATCCGTGAATCAACAGATGTTGCAGCTGGGAATACGTAGCTGGATCAGAACAGCCTCAGAAAAGCTTGGGTCAGTGCTGTCACTGTGCTACCAGAGTGCTTGGCAGTCAGTTTACCTTTACTGTCATATTTAAAAAGGCTGAAGAAACAAACTTTTCTTGAAGCATATTTCTAATTTTTAAAATTTAGCCAGGTGAATGACTCCCTCTGTGACAAGTACAGATCTTTTATTCATTTGAATTTAATGATTCTGTGCTTTTATTTAATTTTTTGAAGATGCTATGGAAAGTACAGTTCAATAATTAATTTGCAGAAACAGTCTTTAGGGTAATAATTGTTTGCTTATTCATCTGACCAGCATTACTAGTATACAAATGTAAATCAGAACATCTTTCATGGAAAGTTTGTATAACTTGAGTACAAAATAAGATCACGTGCAGGTGGAGATCTGTTGAAAATCAAGTGAGGCAAATAGTTGCAATATATCATCACTCTGACCAACGTTCAGTGCTATTATGCATTACTGTTGTGCCTATTTTGGAGGAATTATCGCTGCTTTATTTTAAGGCACCTTTGTGTATAAGGGGTCACATGAAAGAAAACAGAGGTGCTCGTTGGACGGTTTGCCAAAGGTTGATTGAATTAAGGGGAACAAATGTTGCGAATACAGCAAGGCTGAGCCCTTAAGGGCATTAAAAAGCAGCTTTTCATGCTTAATGTGGTGAGAGAGGTAGGTGTATTGGATGGATGCACTATAATAACATGGCTGAAGGGACAAGGCAGGAAGACATTTCAGTAGAGTTTCAAAGGCTTAAGAAAACTGGAGTTTGCCTGAAACGAGAAATATCTTTGTGAAAGATGAATTTTACCTGTGTAAGTAATGAGGGAGAATGTTGAAAATATTGTACAAATACTTCTGAAAAAAATAGCATATATTTGACAGCAATTCTTCATACAGACAGCATGCACTAGCAGAAGATGGCTTGTTCAGTTTATTCTGATTTGGTAGTGTAAACTGATGTCATTTACAGCAGTAACTGCATTTGAGACTTTTGGTAGTATGCATAAGTTCTTTAGAGAAACAGGACCCTTCATGTTTCTTATACCTACAGTTCCTTGCCTAGTACTTCAGGCAAGATGAAAAGGATTAATGTAAACTATCCAAAGACTCAAAGTGATATATAAGTAGAGAAGAAAGATTATTTTAATAAGTATTGTCACATTCACTCATGGATTTATAATATTAAAATGTCTGAGGATTGAGTTCAACTTTGAATTTCATTTTCATTCTTGATGCTTTTTTTGGCAAAGAGAACTACTAATAAAATTCAGTGATTTTTATACAGAATATTTTCCTTTTCTGGAATGCTTTGTGGTGGCAAAAGTGGCAATGTTGATTTTCATTGGGAAGTAATTTATTCAGTCCTTAACATCCTTTCAAGAAATATTTTTATTGAAATAAAGGAGGAAAAATAAAAGCATGCTTCTGAAGGGAGTACCTCCATCTTTTTTATGACTACATTTTAGATATTGGAAGCCTGTGATTAGGTCACATCGAGCCCACCGCCCCCCCCCCCCAGTTGGACAAAGATCAGCAAATAAGTGAACAATTCCATTCTGTCATTTCATTTACTCTGTGCTTCAAATTAGAGATTATAGGATTACTGAGAAGTCTACCTTGGAAAGAACCTCAGGAGATCATCTGGTCCAACTTTCTCCAGAAAGCAGGGACTCAGATAGTTATCCAGGGCTCCATGGAGCCAAGTCTCAAATATTTCCAGTGAGGGAGTGTGCAGTTTCTCTAGTAAACCTATTCCAAAGTTTATTTGCTCTTAGTGTGAAGAATTTTTTTTATCTCGTGCACATTGCCTGTTGTGCTGCTACTGTGCATCCTAAGTTGTTCTAAGTTCCTCTTTCTCCCTTAAATATCTTCAAGGAAGTCTGGGATTAGATCCCCTGAGCCTTCCATTCTTGAGACTCAAAATTAGGCCCAAGTCTGATAATGTTTCTGTTCATACTTTAAAAGTTAAGGAGCAGCAAAATTTTGGTGCAGTGAAGCTTTGGTCCTTGCATTAAAACTGAATGCTATATTAGCTGCTAAATGTTCTCCTTGTGTTCATAAGGTACCAGTGAATAGAAGACACTTCAATCAGAAGTCAGCAGCCTGGGTTACATCCTGTCTTTGCCAGCAGAAGAGGACTAGCTGAAGTTTGTGGTAGTTAAGGGAATAGTAGAAATGCAGGCATCATAGTTGAGCAGTATATTCACACAGAAATAATCTGTATGTGCTAGGTCTATGGACCTTTTTATGTTGTTACGGCTTTTGTCCTTTAAACTTTAACTGAAGAATCTGAAGCAACTAAGTTGTTTTTTTTCTGCTGTTGGTTTTGATGGTCTTTACATTTCTTCAAAAATACTCTTTCAAAAGTGTATTGTGGGGGACTGCACACAGATGCTGTTGTGCCTCAATAAATTTCAGAACGTCTCGTCTGCTTTGTGGTTTTCTGTAACTTATTTTTCTTCAAAGAAAAAGGCTCATTTTCTCATCAAAAAAATAGATGGACTCCACAGAACTTGGGCAGTATTGGCTGCAAACTTCGTTTCTTCTACCATATGAGGCACACTTTAGGATGCCTGCTCTCATCTAAGATTACATGTAGCATTTTATCTCCTTTGGTCAACAGGGCAGTTACTAACCTCAGCGGCATGGATCGTTCTGTGCTCAGAGGCGAGGTGTCAGCAGTGCTTCATGACAGGTATGTGGCAAGTGGCTAAGTTCCTGGAGAGACGTCAACATTGTTTTTGTCAGAGTGGCAGCCTGAGAACTTTTTCCTTACCTGAAAAATTGAGGAAGTCTGGAAGAGCTAGGTATCAAGTGACTTTAGAAGCAAAAGGACTTAGGACTTAATTTGTTTGTCTAATAATGGACTACATGATTTTTAAACAACATATAGGAAAAAAGTCTTACTTTCAACATTTCTCTAATTCACGACTTCCATGGATTTTTCTGATTTAGTTGATCCAGCTGCCATTGCATCAGCTTTTAGATTTTTAAAGGCCGGTTTTACAGTAAGTAGGGAAAAACTTATTTGTGAAAACTGTCAGAGTATGCTAAAAACATTTCTGATATGACTGAAAAGAGACTTCTGTCTTAAAATATACTGACTTCAGCCATTCTGTCTTTTTTCATTACACTTGCAATTTATTCTTTTCATGCATGTTCTTATTTAGAAAGAAAGTTTTAAGGTAAGGATTTGAGATGCTTATCTTTTCCTGGAAGAAATTCCAGCAAGCTTCCTTTAATGTCTTCCGTTTTGAAATACAGTTCATAATAAAGGAACAACTACATTTGAAAAGCATACTGCAGGATTAGTGAAGGCTGTTGAGGGAAACAACTCAGTTTCTCAGACAGTATTCTTCTATAGCTTGGTGACTACCAGTTCCATAAATAGACACACTGAAATCTGAAGTCCAGATATCAGTATAATTTCAGCAGGTAACAAGTCTTAACAGCTGAAACTGTTGCACTGTTGAAGTGCAGAAGTACATCTGTCACAGAAAACTTTCAGCTATAGCCAGCACAGTTCTGCCTCATTACAATATTGTACATATTTTTATACCTGACTTACACGACACTACTGAAATGACACTTCATGATACTTCTAGTATCTTGCAAGTCTCCTTCTGTCTTCCCAAGTTTCCATCGTTTTGCATTCCAAATGTTTTCAGCATGTAGCTGTCCTTTTCCAAATTCCAGATTTACTTTCATTTCTGTGTTCTGCTTTACTTGCTTAGACTGAGTCATACCTGACAACCAGGTAGGTGGAAGTGTATCAGCCAAGGATCTGTAAGGAAACTTCATATGAAATAGTTGTGTTAAATCTTCAGATGCTCTCAGTCTACTCATGTTGTCTCAAAGAGTACAGAGGTCGTGTATCAACAAGTCAGCAAGTTCCTCAATACCCCATCTGGACAAGGATAGCGAAGCTGTGTTTGCAGTTGCTTAAATGTAAATTGACATGATTTGAGTGAGTCAAAGCAATGTGGGAGTAAAGCAGAACATAAGAACTAAAAGCAGAGGAGTTTGTAAAGCTGTTTTCTCCACAGCATTGTTGGCTGTTGTCTGGGTTCCTCTTAGCTTTCTCAGTGATGTTTTCTTCCTTCTTGCTCAGTTTCCCCGGTGATTAGACAGACAATACAATTACGTTCACTTCTGATTTTAGATAACTAAAGCTGGGCCCGTGTAGTAAAATATATAGAAGTCTCACTTGGATTTTGCTCACAGGCTTTGCCAGGACATCACTGGTCTGTCATTGTAGAAGCGAATAACCTTTTCATTGCTGCTCTTTAGTGGGGTGTGGCAAAGATACTGGCCAACATGGAGTACTTCTATGATGCATACTGGTTTTATCTGAAGTTAGTCTAGCCATCTCTATGCTATACATGGTTTTAAATTAATGAGGAGTGCTGTTTGAGAACAGGAATGTCCTTGTTCTCTGGACAGTTAAAAGTATTGGGTTATAAGACAATTTACAGTGTAGAACCTGGGGGCAAAGAGAGGGAGAAGGAGGGTGAATGAGCTGAATCATATTATTGGAATTTGCTGTTAGAAAGAATTTATTATATGTTTGACAACTGAAAGGCAAGGCTCAATAATTGTACCTAATTTTACTTTTTCCAAATGGAATATGTGCCCTTTGGATGGTGTATCTTTTTTCCCAGAAGATGACTTTTCTGCAGCAAAATGTTGGTGGTTTGCTTATGTTTCTGCTTCAGTTAAGGAATCAAACAGAAAAAGGTATGTTTATGCATGTTGTTGCTTGATTCAGGATATGAGCCAGAACACAAATTTGCAGAAATTTTATGTGAAGCACTGAAGAAAATATACTGTTCGGTAATGGTGTTTTGTGTAAAACGTGTGGTGTCCAGTCATTGCTGTAACTCTTGGTTTCCCCAAATAGGCTTATTATTTAATGGGCAGTTTCTAATTTGCTGTTTACAAAGACTTTTATAGCAAATGTTCATCTTATCTTGAGCTACTAGATGTGTTTTACTTCAAGCTCAGTACTAACCCTATTGAATAAATATCTGACTTATTGCCCTGTCTTCCTTCCTTCCTTCCTAATTGGACTGCTATATCCTGTGCTTTTGGATTTGTAGTAGTGCGTGGCTGGCTCAGCAGAGATTTCCCAGGTGTCTCCAGAATTAATCTTGCCTTCTTTTCATGCTTCCAGTATATGCTATACAAAGGCCTTAAAAGCTTCGTCTTTCAGGGATTTTAAGTCATAAAACAGGGATTTTAAGTCATAAAAGTACTGAGTTCATTTGAAATTGCCTTTGAATTATTAGGCACCAGCACTGCTTTCAGTGTGAGGTTTGAAATTTAGAATTCCAAGTGAGTGAAAAAGTGCTTTGCTAAACTAGAAAAATGCATCTAGTTAGTATTAGTTATAAATGTAAACACATGGGCAGGGAGGAATAATTCAGGCATGACTGCTATCAGTGCTTGCTTTTTGAAAAATATTTTAGCACTTCATGTGGGATCATAGCACTGCATTTTGTAGATAATACTTCAGAATATATGCAGCAATACTTTGTTCAGGGGGCTGCAGTCACATTATGCCTGACCACAGTTATCCATGTTGATTCTTCTGAGGATTTATTCTGCAGTCTTGGTGTATTATTTCTGTGATTCTTGCAAGATCATTTGGTTACACTGTTGTTGCAGCCTGACTTCCAGTGGTGTTTTTGATTAAAGTAATGTTTCCTACTTCTCACAGTGTGTATATCTTGCTTTGTGTGGTCAAAATGATAATTACATAATTTATGCTCAGGGACCTTCCAGATCAGAAGTAAATGTTCTATAGTTCTGTTTTTTTTTTTTTTTGTTTGTTTTTTTTTAATTATTTTTCACAGTTGCTTCTCTTTGAATTTTTGCACAGTGAGAAGAAATGGTTACTGAAAAGCTGAGAGCTTGGTAGCTGAAGCATGTGTCGTGTGAAGAGTTTCCTCTGTTTTGTTTGTTTTTTTTTTTTTCACCAGACATCTGCTAGTTTCATATGAGCTTCCTATTTTGTGCTACAGAGATGGTGAATAATTACTGTGTTCACCTTTGTCATGTTTTTGACACTTCATACTGTTACTGTATCTTCTCATCTGTCTTCCATGCTGTTACGTCCAGTCTACATGGTGTATCTTGCACAGAAACCACTTCATGTGTTGTCCTTTTCATTCTGCCTTTTCCAGTACCTCTGCTGTATCTATTGAGATGGGGACAAAGAGCAGAATAGCTTGTACCTCAAACGAGGTATTGTGGGTGAATGACTAGAAAGGAAGGTGGTACAGGTGAGGGATTCTGAGGCAGGGCACAAGCTGGTCCAAGCTAATGGTGATGTATGAATAAATCAAAGCTTTAGAAAAGTCACATTCTGCATCTTACCTGAAGTGAATTTTCTGAGTATTCTTTTTTTTTTCCTATTCAAGAAATGGGAATTTATAAAAAATAATAAAAAAAATTAAAAAAAAAATAGTATTTGTCTTATAGAGCAGTTCTTAAGAATGCCAGAAGGTGGCATAACTGATTTTCCTAAAGCTGTTTTAATTGTGAGAAATACACAATATATAGGATGCTACTAAGCTCATTTTAAAGCTGTTTGTTAAATTTTGAGCTAAGGAAGGTTGGATCACTTTAGCCCTTAAAGTTTAGGGGAACTTTAAAACTATACGCATTTTGTTCTTTCTTAAAACATGAAAACTCTGGTGGGATTTGTGCTGGCTTTTATAGCTAATGTTTTTGAAGTTAAAGTAGTTAAAATAGTTAAACTGAAGCATAGGATGGAAAGGAGTTGTCCATTATATATAGTGATTTTTTTTCCTAAGCTGTTTTGTAGAATCCTGTTGTCTTACGAACAAATTGTTTAAACATCTTCACCAATTTGCAAGAAAAGATCGATTCCTGCCTGTTTTAAGCTTTTCAGGTTAACTAATGTTATGCAAGAATAAATTAGCAATGTGGTAACTTACAGCTTTATGCAATATCAACTCTTAACTATGTGCAGATTTATATGTATACCAATGTTAGGTTTTAGAAGCAGTAAATGGAAAGTGTATGTTTAAAAAAGACCAGTAAATATTTGAATGGAAGTCTGTTTTCAGCTTAGTACATATTTTGTTCTGTCAAACTTGAAACTTTGCACGACGTTACTGTGCATTACTAAATGAAGGCATTAGATAGATGATGCTCTCACTACTAGTAAGAGAAGCCTATCTCTGGAGCAGCTGTGGTATAGATCTAAACTAGTGAAATATATCTTAAAATAAGGTATTGTTTCCATTCAAAGATCTAGGCGAACCTGTTGACGGAATGAGTATATTGGATATAATTGGCAAGGTTTTGGTGGTGCAGGTACATGGGTGCCCTGTCTGGGATGAGGCAGTGACTGCTCTGTGCCAAACACAAGTGGCGGTGTTTTCGCAGCAGAACCTGGTTCATCTGAATAGTTAAATGAACTGGTGTAGTACCAACCTAACACAAAACTTTTGAAGTATTGACATTCGAGGTGTTTTTTCTTTGCTCCAGCTCCCTCTGGCAGACAAACACCTGAATTACAACTGCTTCGAGTTTATATTTCAGAGAAAGGCGACTCTTAGCTCAAAGTTATTGCAGTTGTTTGGTGTTGTGTGTGTCTACATCTAAAGAGAATTTCAGCTGTGAGAATGCAGATGACTGCAGCTGCAGAAGGTGCTGAAATGCAAATATTTGTCATTTAGCAACAGCTGACTTTTGTACTATCTTTTTGTGCATCATGGCTGTGCAATGCCATTTCACCTCAAGGACCTGTATATACCGTGCTTATGTATTGATTTTTTTCTCTAACGTGATCTCTCCTGAGCATGCTGTGATTCTCTAGAGCAGCACAAATAAGAGATGTGGTTTTGGCATAGAAGTGTTCTTTACAGAATTGTTAGCTTTTTTTTCCCCCTGACAGCTTCTATAACGGCAGGGAAGAGGTGCACAGGGTTGCTGTTACTAGCTGTCATCTGGGCTGGATCCTTAGACTCTCCTCCATGCAGTTTCTGGAAGCACTGAGCTTTAATTTTCATTAGGGATTAGATGTTGTTGCACATCTGAAGTTCATTGTAGAAGTCTTCTGTGATACTCCTGAATATTCACTATTCACTCCTGATTATGTTATGAAATAAAGATTTATAATCAGGAGACTTTAAACTACTGGTTTGATTACTTCATAGTCTTTGAAAATCCAAATAAGGTTAGCATTCCATGAATCTTTGTAAAAACAGCTGGTGCTTAGATAGGTTTTGCTGTGTACACTTTTTTTATGCAGTATGCCCTATCTTGATCCTAAATTATCTAGATAGTTATGTTCTCATCAAACATTGATATTATAACTGCAAAGTTGTTCTGGTCTGCTAAGTGAATATCCTAAAACTGTCATTTTAAATCTGCTTCTGGAAATGCAATCATAGTTTGTACGTTTTCCTACTATAACAAACTTGAATGAAATAACTTGAATCTTTTGAAACTTTGCCTAGGAAAAGTATCTCTTTACATTTATATTCTCTTAGATGCTAAGGAAAATAGCAATTTGTACTTCTATAATTATGAAGCAGGAATTTTGGCATTTGATGAAATTTATAATATCAGAGTATTTCAGACATGCAAATTTACCATGACACAGTGATTTTTGTCATCATTCTTTTATCTTGGAAAAATCTTTGTATGCCAAGTTATACATTTTAAGTCTCGTGTGTTTTTATAACCACTGAGATTGTGCTACTCCTGAATAGAAGAGCATCTAAACAAGTAGAAACAAGGTTTCTCAGTTTTATTTTGCTTTTCAGAAAAAGATAGCAAGTTATGTTACTGATAATCTCTACACTGAGGAAGGGAGGATCCTGAACAAATAAACTAGGGAGGAACCCCTACCTTGTCTGTTGGGAAGGAGTCTTTGAACTACACCTAGCTTTGACAAATGGGAGGGGTTGATTCCTGATCACCTATGTTTTACAGGCAAAAAAAAAAAAAAAGCAGGGGCGGGTGTCGCGTTAAAGGGGTGTAGCTGATTAACCGTCACGGGCCCGTTTGGATTCAGAGTACTGAACCAGTCGGACATTCACCAAAACTGGGGGTCCGTTCGGACATTCACCAAAAACGTATTAACCACCTGGGGGTCCGCTCAGACATTCACCAAAAATGTATTAACCACCTGGGGGTCCGTTCAGACATTCACCAACAATGCATTAACCGTCTGGGGGTCTGGTTAGATTCAGAACACTGAACTATCACGGATAACCACCCTCACCCTAGTTGCATTAATGAGAGCTATCACAATGCAATCAAGTATGGTTTATTACAGCAACAGATAATCAGGTTCTTTTGGATTGCAGGTGATAGTGACTATCTGCAAAAGCAAGCTAGTATGCATGAAATACACAGGTGTTACAGGGGTTCTAGGTGTGGGTTCTAGGTGTGGGTTCTAGGTGTGGGTTCTAGGTGTGGGTTCTAGGTGTGGGTTCTAGGTGTGGGTTCTAGGTGTGGGTTCTAGGTGTGGGTTCTAGGTGTGGGTTCTAGGTGTGGGTTCTAGGTGTGGGTTCTAGGTGTGGGTTCTAGGTGTGGGTTACAGGGGTTACAGGTGCGCAGCCTAGAAATAAACGCGTTAAAAGGATCAAAGACTCTATAGAGATTTATAAGCAAATATTCAGATCTCACCCAAAGGCGTCCCAATGGGGGGGGAAGAGAGGCTCAGCCCGTCGACTGATCCCAGGAGTCAGGAGGTCCTAAGGATGTTGTATGTCCTTGGGATGGTATCTCCCCTGACGATGGTATCTTCCCTAACATCCCCTCTCTCTTGGGCCAATTTATATTATTTTCTGTCTTCTAGGTGGAGCTTGAGTGGCTCTAGTCAAGCATATCTTAGTTATGATTGGTGTAAAGTTTTCCCGTTTCCGTTTAAAGTAATAGGCTCCGAGAAATTCAGGGCGCATGCTCAGTGAGGGGTGGTCGCACCTTGGAGGCGGGTAGCTTTTGGGATGGAGGTGTGTTTTGGTATTATAATGATATTATAATAAGCAAAAAGTACACTAGGGTACAGCATTTGTCAAAACATGACAGGTCTTTGGCTTAGGGTGGCAAAAAGTGCAGCTTTGTGCACAAGAACAATCGAGGCCCCACCTGATTAGCCGTGGTGTCTCCACTCCACTCTACGCTCCGTGGTGTTCCTTAGAGCTAGCACACCAAGTTTCCCCAGCGCGATAGCATCTAAGGTTGGGAGCCTAGGGAACGCTCAGATAATGCAGTTATGCCCTACCCTGAAAGCCTCTTCAAAGCTGTACCTTTCCCTTAAAAATGTGAATGTTAGTTTTATTTTCCTAGTTACTTCAGGCATTTACACCACAGCGGGGGAGTTGGAGAGGAGAGATTTTCAGTCATGGGGTTTTAGTGTAATACTGCTTTGACTCATCGAGCATATTCAGCTGTTCCAGCTTCTGTACTAGTTCCACTTGTTCCTCAGTGCATTTAGATAGAATTGAAGTCCCTTTTCTAGCTTGGAGAAACAGTACAATTTTCTTTTCATACTGAGCGGGGAAATACTAATGTTACTGTGAAATTTGAAACTGAACTCTTTGCTTTGTAAGCCTTTCAGCTTGTCTTTGTACAAAAGTGCATGAACTTTTAAATTCAGGTTGGTATTTCATTAAAATTTGTATCAAACTTTTGCAATCACCTACTCTTAAGCATATAATTACATTGACTGAATCTCTTCAGGGAGTCACAAAAGAAATAATATTTAAAGTAGGATAGCAAGTAGCATTAAAATAACTGATATGGTATAGTAGCTTTAAGTCTTGTCCTAGAACAAATGTTTCTACTGTTTGTTGGCCCCCAGGTTGCACGTAGTGACTTCTAATGACCTGGACTGGAAGCATCAGCTTGTTTCTCTAAACCTTTTAATTCTTTTGCTGCCTCACTCTTCCCTGAGGGACTTTGGCCTTCAAAAAAGGAATTCAGATGCCCACGTTTGAAGTTGGGGGGGGGATTGTGGGTTAGCAGACTGGATCCACCAGTAGTGACAACACAGTGAGATTTCCTGTGCTCAGCAAAAGTTAATCTTTTTGTCTTTTAAAGAAATTGTTCCTATTATGTGTTCCTATGATGACTCAATGTGCTTTATTCTTGCCTCCCCATGCCTGTCCTTTTGACTTTGCATATGTGTGCAGGACCAGAAAAACTCTTCTCTGGTTAAAGACAGTAAGGCTTAGGGAATGCTAAAAGACTGTTTTCCATGTAAAGAAAGAATAAAGCATACACACTTAAGAATATTTTAAAAATACTTCTAATAGACACATTACTAATGTTATTTTCAGCTTGCTGTCTGTGGTGCAGGACGTACTTAAGTTATTACTGATGGGTCCTCTATCCTATCTTCCTTTTAATTACACAACTGTTTAATATATTTGCATTGTACAGTCCAATGTGTAAATGTGTTTAGGCATACTTAAAAATAATTTTTGTAGTCAACAAACCATAACAGCTGTGCAGAATTTGTTTAGAAATAAATGCTTTGTATTTAATAGATTGACCTAATAAAAATATCTGTTACTTTGGACTAATTGTTTTCAGTAGGGTCAGCCTGGCTGTGACTTTGCCTTCACATTTCTGTGGTGATTAAATATAATCACCTGGGGAAGATGAGCTCAATTCTCTGGATAAATTGGTGTTAATTCAGAACTCTTTCTTCTTAGCGTTATGTTGTCAACAGAGTACATGGGCTTAAATCAAAAGTTACAAACCTTCATTAACTCAGTTTGGTTTTACTTACTACTAAGTGTTTTAAGAATGTATTTTTTCCTAATGCTTTTTATGTAAGAGGTAGGTTGCGGAAACAAAGCTGAGATTGTTTTTTTGCAGTATTAGCTGTAGCTTGACATCAAGTTAACATTGCATCTAGACTCTTGGAAGTGACTTCCTGATAGAAATTTTGTCTCAGTTTTAGAGCAAAACACTTTTTGAGAATATACACAAGAAAATGCAGGATGTCCTTAAGTGGAGTAAAATACAAATTAGTTTCATGGCCAGAAATGCACACTTTGGAATGCATTCATATATTTCTGTGACTGCATACATAGAGTATACTTGAAACTGAAAGAATATATACATGCCATATATATATGCACACATAGCATGTATATGTGTATTTATGCATATAATTTTATCTGAAATTTGTCATAATGTTACTGCAGTATTTTCCTCATGTAGGAAAAAACACTGAGTGGATAGATGGCAAACTGAAGTATTTTTTGTTAAACATATGTGATGTGTGCCCTAAATAAAATTGTAACTGCTTAACTTAATGCTTAAGATTTAGGTTTTTATTCTGTGTTAGAAATAGCTCATCATACATTACTATAGCAGACAGGAGGCTGTATTGCTTGTAGCGTTTTGACAGAAGGAGGGGTTGGCTACAAAAATAGTTTCACACTCTTTTTATTAAGTGCTTTACAATTTATGATCATTTTTGAGCAGTCAGCTCAAGAATAAAATATTAGAAAATAAATGCTTACAAAATACTATCAAAATAACTGTTCCATTTATGAAGCTGTGCGCATCTTGATTTCTACAGTGCATTTTCTTCTGAATGATACTGTAATTTATATCTGTTATCTGAGATTTTTTTCCCCCTTACCTGTAGGGAAAAAACAAACAAAAAACACTACCAAAAACCAAAACAAAACAAAAACCACAAAACAAATCCAAATGTCTTTGATATAACATAGTGGATAGTGAGTTGAAGTACATGTGTAGCTCTCAGGTCCCACTAGAGAGGGTTTCCCAGACTGAAAAACTTTCCATATAGGATAACCCTATTTTCACCTAGTGCTTTAAGTTCATCAGATGCTCAGTAGATGAATAAAAGCAGGGATGTAAGCAGCTTGTTAGAGCAGAACAGCAAATCTCTTAACCACAGCAAATCACTTGACTGATTTTTGGCTCTTCTTTTTACAGTTTAAAGACTGAAAAATAAGTTAATCTTGAAAGTGATGAAAATCCAGTGGCGTGTCTAGAAGCTAACTGACCCTGCTTAGGTCTCATATTCAGGTGGTGTTCCAAGGCTAAGAATAAATATTTTCAGACTAGTGTACTCTTATGTTGCTGCTGTGTTCACATGTATCTTTCTGCCTGTGACATTTTCTTCTCTGAAAAAACACAAAGGGAAGTCTTAGGGAAATTTAGAAGTGATTCAAAGTTTTATTAGAAATGCACGTGCCCCAGAAACGTAAGCATTGCTGTGCTGTAAGAGGAGAAATTGTATTTTGTAATGAAGTGTTTTTTTGTAAAAGGCAGCAAAAGTGTATGTGTGAAACAATGTGATAGGAGCCTAGTGTTAAAGTTGCACAAAGGAAAGAGGAGGATATTGCAAGAAAAAGGAAGAGAATCACCAGGGAAACATTTTTAACTACATTCCTACCTTGAAGGTCTGGGAAAGCTTTGCAGAAGATGCTGTTAACCTGTGATCAGCATACTTGCGAGTGCTTCTGTGTGTGGCTTGTTCATACTGTTATGGGTATGGTGCTCCCAGTCTGCTCCTCTCATCTGGGGACAAATCGTGCTTCTTGTTCAATAATGAAGGATTTAGGGCAGAGGGTGTAGGATAAGGATAAGAAACGTCTTGCTCTGTTGAGCACTGTGTATGTACGTTCCTTTTGTGGGTTCAGAGCTGCATTGCTGTACAGCCTCAGTCAATAGTTTCTGGCCTTCTTAACAGCTCAGGTCTGTGAACTGGCAGCCTGGGATCTTGCCTTTGGTCTTTGTTCTTTTTATGCCACCTGTTTAGTTACTTTATGGAGGAGTTTTCTGCAGAAGTACTTGGTACCTTGTCAGTTACTTCCTTTGGTGCCAGTCTACTCAGTGCAGGTTTAGAAATGGTAGCATGGAAATAATTACTTGAAAAAGTAAAGACTTCTTTCTCATTTTTCGTATACTGCATAAAAGTCAAGTAAGAGACTGATAATACATGTAAGTAGAATATATCACTAAGCAAGTTTAGAAGTTTCTGCTATTTATAATTCAAAAGTGAACTTGCTTGAGAGGAAAAAATACAGAAATCAAACCCCTCAAATAGTGGAGTGGTCCCAAGAAGCTGTTTAATCTGAGCAGTTATAGTCTTAAAACTTGTAAATACTGAAGAAAAGCAGATCTCCAGTTTGGTGTGTTTTCATAGCATTTTTCTAGGAATAATTATTTCCTCTGCAATCTAGGGATGGGTGACAAAGCAATATACATGTAATATGAAAATGGAAATAGTAGTATATTAAGTGGGCATGGTGTACTCCAGAGGGGTCATTTTTTTTCCCCACTTCTTAAAATATGTACTATGGTGTTATTTTGAAGACTTAAAATAGGAGAATAATATAACAAGACCTTCTGTTATGTTAGGAAGAGCTCATATAAAGCGTATATTCAGATAATCGTTTCCCAGGGAATGTCTACCTGTTTTGTGACCATCAGGAAGAAGGCGGTTTGTTTATATTTTCTACTTATTTGAGGATAGGTGACTCATTTCTCCTGTGGTTCCTTTGTAAGTGAAAAGCATTTGCCTATTTTTAGAGTACCTAGCACTGATAGGTACTTCTAATTCTGAATTTTTTTTACATTGACTCTTTGATAAGTAGCGTGCTGAATGGTAGGGGATGATTAAGTTGGGTGGTGCTTGGGTTCATACAGTTTTAGAAATGTTCAGTTTACTGTTACTGGTTTTCATTTAGAGGTTTTAATTAGATTGCTTGTAAACTAAATGGAAAACTTAACAGGACCAGAAGTACACAAAAGAAAGTAGGTATTTGAGCACTAACATTGCCTTGTATCCCAAATAATCTTGTTGATGTCAGAATGGAGAAGTAGCTGCTTTCTGGATGTCCATTGGTTGATTTAAATGCTAGTCAATGTGTGGGAATGACTATATTACTTAAGTTGGATTTTACTCGATAAATGACAGGTATACGTGGTATTTGAAGAGTTACTTTTTGCAAAGGTGATGTATTGATTGTCCTTGGCATTTTCTTATAACAGCAGCATTACTAATATATAATTAAAATACGCAATCAAATCCTTGGACTTGGTAGAGCAGGCAGATGCAGACTTTTAAAAATGTTTAGTAGTTGGTGGCACTGACTGTCCACTCAGTATGAAGAAGGAGAGTAACATCATTTCCTTAGTTATAAGACAGTTATAACTATTTATAATTATAATATTTTAATCGTTATAATGATTAGGTATAAGATGGTTTCTGTGTGGTGGTAAATGCAAAAGCAAAATTTTATGAATTCAAAATTGAGGTTTTTTTTTCGTGTGGTTGTAAGACCTGCTATTTAACGTCTTTCCAATTAATTTTTAGACCTTCAATGCAAAGAAAGCATGATCTAGTAGTCTGGTATTACATGTGTGTATGAGACTGCACACATTATTTATAATGCATGCAGACAAGCGTGGCTGTTGGCATGTAAATACATAAATTCTACCAAAAGTAGATTCCTGAATGATTAAAATGCATACTTGCTCTTTGCAGGGCTAGCGTTACTTAATATTTATAGCATATACATACTTGTCCTATACAGCAAATGTCTGTTCATCATTCTTTGAGTAACGGTTTCACTGAAATTTTTGCTAGTATTAATGCTGTTAATATGTAATTAAGAACTTCTGTAAAGACCTGGGAGACCTAGTTTTGAATTAGTCCTGGGTTATGACCTTCCTGGATTGTTTTAGTTCGTTGCCTGTGGTTATGGTAACAGCTTTAAATGCACAAAACTATTTTGGGGAAACATCTTCAATAATAATGATCAGAAACAGCAATTATTGCGCAGTGATTTCATCCCCAAAATAAACTTAATGTAGGGTTTACTTACGAAAAATCTATCACTGTGTTACTAAATATTCTTAAAATGCTTTAAAATAAATATAAAAATCCTGCTCTTTGTTCCATTATTTATTGCCAAGTAGTGTAACAGGGTGTTGGCTTTTTTGTGATAGGATTAAGCTGTCCTGATGAACAGAAAAAATGTCATGATATACAAAGACTTATTCTACAGATTTTAAAATAAATATCTTGAACGGTGTTGATTCTGTCTACAGTGGCAATGTGATTTTTTTTAATATGAGGGAGTTAATATAGTTGAAGCTTTCATATTTTTCCTAGAAACCTGATCCGTTTATGCACAATGTGCTATTAAATCCTCCATTCCATTTTTAATCTCTTGCCTTCTAAAACTCCCCTCTGTCATTAGCCCTGGGAGGTCACCAAACTGAGTGCGGAGTTGCAGAGTGGTCCCTGATGGACACCTGCGTGACCGTCTGCTTCGTCAGTTCTTCAGGCAATTTGTGAGCTGCTGGGGTGGGGGGGGGGGTGGGGGGATTAGATTGTTGATAGCGTCCCTACAAGGACTGCTATTAACAGCATGCTACTCTCTGCTTCTCTACTGCAGAAGACAGAGTGATGTTTGTGTTCCCATAGCATGTTGTAAAATGCATGAGATTTTGCTCATCCTCCTTGGAAATGAGAATAGGAAAATGAGAGCATCCTGAACAAGAAGCTATTAGAAGAGCATGCAGAAACCTGCAGCGATTTATGCTTTATTTTGTCTTCCTAGCTATGGATTAGAAGGACTGATTTTTGCAATGGGCTTTTTCCATAATGGCATTCTTGTATTGTTTGGTCAGAGCTTGCACAGGAGGAAAACAGGCTGCTGAATTTAGTCACTGATCTCTATTAGCCGTGGCCTAAGGCTATGCTGAGATTTATATCCCATTTGTATTGTTGCAGCTCAAAAGAAGAATGTTCAGAGGATGACAAGTGTATTCTGAGTAGGTATGTTGTTTCATTTTTATATGAAACCCATTTTTCTGCTTTCATTGGTCAGAAACGAGGCTAATAGGAAGAGAATATAGTACAGTGCTGCAGTGTCCCTGTTAAGGTAGAACAATAGCATCAGAAATAGTTCTTTAAAAATTAGCTGCTTTTATTAAATAAAGCTGCATTGTGCTGGTGTGCACAGTGCAGTCTTTTTTTTTAAACATATACTGCAGTCAGCGCTTCCCTAACGAGGTGGCACTATTGTTGAGTTAGAACGATAGAATCATCATATTGCTTTAGGGGACAGCAGGATTTAAAAGGAGATGCCTTGCAGCCCTGTTTTACAGATTGGAAGCATCGGTTTAAGGGCATTGGCAGAATCATTTCCTTGTTCTTAGCAGCAGCCACTGCTGTGTCAGTAGTGTGTGGAATGGAAGTCCTAGTTGGTAGTCTGTTATGGAAACGCTGTTTACTGTTATTGTAGTACCGTGGTGACAACATGCCATTGAAATGGAAAACGAGCTCTCCTGCTATCTGGAAATTCCCAGTTCCTGTGCTTAAAACATCCAGGTCATCGCCACTTTCTCCAGCATACATGTAAGTGAGAGAAATGAGGATAATAAGGTGGGATTTCTTTCGTGAGACTACCCTGTGGCAAAATACCCTGTTATATATTAAATGACATTGGCACCCAGAATCTTACCTCGTTTTATATGTAGACCCTCTAGATTTTATCCTGGATGTTTCATGATGGATGTTGTGTCGAGTCTTTCCCTCTTTGTTGAAATGTAGAGAAATTGTGCAGATTAAGCCATATTCATAATATTGTAAATGTTCATTTGAAAAGTTCATGTTGATGTTAATTTGTAGAGCTGATCTTGAATTGGGAAGTTTGAGGCAGGCTTTATTTGTAGTATATATGCTAACATTTCCTCCTCTTGATTATTACACTTGGAAATTGAATGTGGAATCACCTGCTCTATTGTAGTGCACTTTTGTCTGTGTTGGTTCTTATATAAAAGAAATCATCTTGCTTTGGTCTTGATTTATCATTGAAAGTCTTAGCATTAATATAAATCGAATGTCTTTATGGTTTTTAAGAGTTAAAATAAAAGCTTAAAAGATGCATATAAATCATCCCTATCTGAATATTTACGTAGTTACTCAGTTTGTCCATGTAATGTAGCTTTACATAAGTGAGTATTTTAATACACGTGAAAACATTATGCCTTTGTCTTGCCAAATACTGGTGGAGATTTTGTTCACCTTTTGTTGCTGGAGTTCTGTGTTAGCATATACAGGTGGCTTTTTTCCTTCTGTGAAATAAAACTAAACATAGGGTACTAAATTGCTTCTGCCTTTAAAGAAGCAGCTCTTTCAAAATGAGAGAGAGTTGCTTTTAAATGCACAAGTGATTGTGTAGATGACTTCTGTATCTGAAAAATTATTGCTGTTACTTTCCAATAGTATTCCAGCTTAGTAGCTACAGTATTAGTACTTTTAAAGTTTATTATTTTTTTTGCAGGTAGGCTTTTGCTTCAACTGTTGTTGAACATGCTATATAAAACAAGCAATAAAAATAGGTATTTTCAGGTTCTTTAAATGTCTTTTTTTGGTTGATGCTGAGAATTGCATTGATAAACAGTGGAGCCAAAGCAATACAAGAGGCACAATCTATGCCTGGTCACTATTGTTCTCAGAAAGTCTAGGGTTTAAGGAGCAAACCTGATTGTATTGAACCCGTGCAGTGTATGCTCCTGTTTTAAGATTAATTTTCACGGAAGAGCTTAAGCTTTTTCTCTCATTGGATGCATCATCAAATATGCTTAAGGCTATCAGAAAATAAGCTATTTCCAGTAAATTGTTACTATGAGTTTTTTTAATACTTTGCATTTAGTCATATTACAAGAGTGGTGAGGCTTTTGAACATATTTTGTGGAAATAATATCTTTAGTGTTGCCTGTGTTTTTGTTTTTTAAACTACAGTATTTGTTAAATGCAAGCAAAATCAGAAATAGCCTAATGTGCTGCTGAAAATTTCTTTTGTTTGTTACCTTTAAATTGTTAATCTAGCTCCGTATGCTTCAGCTTTTATGATAGGGATCATATAGCTGATTATCTCAATGTGTTGAAAGTATGTGAGCAGGTTTAGTGATCATGCTTAACTATATGATGCTGAGCTTATCTGGAGCATGAGAAATATGTGATTAGCAACCTTAATCATCTTATAATGATTCAGTGTGTCCCAATGTTTATGAAGACACGTATTCAGTGGCACACAGTCCTGATGTTAGCAGGACTCTTAAATCTAATGTTAAAATTATTCTCACACTCTTTAACAGAAAATGAGAAACATTATAAAATGGCATCTATTTGATAATGAGTATATATCAACTGATAAAAACAGCCTCGTAATTTAGGTTGACCAGTAAAATACATGATAGAATTTTTAATCTTCTTTGTGGAGATTATGCTAAATTTGCTAAATGCTTTACCTGATACATTTTTCACATTTGCATTTCTAAGTTTTCTTTCACAATTAATATTCTGCTTGCTGGCAAAAGGCTTATGTATCAAGCAAAAGACTCAGGAGTGACACGTAAAATGGAACATCTATTGATGTAAAACAAATAGAACTACTGAATTTACAAATGAGCACTTTTATACTTGATAATTTGGATCTAGAGTATACAAATGTATAATTGAAGTCTTAATCCCTGTAATACTTGATGCCTTAATCTCATAGGGTTGTCGTCCAATTTGTAACATAGAGTAGGAAGATCTTAAAGGTATGTTTTTTTGGACTTGTAATGAAATTCCAATTTTTCCTTAAGGTGACCGTAATGTTAAAAGATTCATCCTACTTATGATTTATAAGTAACTTATCTTAAACTGAATGTAAGGTCACAAAGATTTTATTGGTGTTTTATTTGGTTTGTGTACCTGATACCTGAACTCTGCCTTAGTTTCCCTTTACTGGAATGCCAAGACTCATGGTTATGAGCATGGTTGGCTGCTGGGATGAAGCAGGCAGCTATGTACAAAGTACCACTGTAAAATGGTTAATTGGCCTGTGAGCTGTGCAGTTGAATCAGTTTAACTGCTGTTTCTGCTTTAAAAGTTTGCGGTGGTTCCAAAGGTGCAGAATGAGTAGAAAGAGCTTACGTGAGAGAGTCCTCTGCTTCAGGAAACTTGTATCCAGGTAGTATATAAAATAAGGGACACGATGAAGTTGAGCTAATGGATTTGTAGGCAAGTACATGGCTGTTACTCCGAAGTCTGTCGTTTTCGCTGGGTCTGGTACCGCTTTCTTGGCAATGGAAAGGAGAAGCAGTGAATCACTGCCTCTAGGCTGGTGGTACTGCTTCCCACAGTTACAGGTACAGCTGCAGTTTCAGGGACACTTCCAGAAAGCCCTCACATCATATGGAGCATGAAGTGTCCCTCTGCAGAGAAATGCAGACTTCCTCTGACTTCTGGTGGTGCTGGTCCAAAATAGCTTGAGCTTTCCCTCAACTCAATCAAGAGATGTGATGACATTTTATAGATAAAAAGAGATATTATAATTGGAGTACTGGCATGTGACCAATATGTATAGGTATAATGCAGTCTGACTTAGTGCACGAGTTACAAATGTGCGGATGTGTGCTTTCATCAAGCCATTTTACATTCTCTTTCATGGGGTTTTTAGAACATAAATTCCTTTTGTTGAAATTAGTGCAAAAGCTCATACAGCAAGTGCAAGCTTCACTGGTGTCATTATATTCATATGTGAGGTTGTGTTGACTACATGGGGACAGACCTAGGTGACTTTATGTTAGTGGGTGCAGGTGAGCAGTTTCAGCAAGTGAATTGGAGGGGAGGATGAAGTGAATAATTACAAATTGGAAATGTGTGATTTCTTAGAACTGCAAGTATTCATTGATAACCTCATTTTAAAAAGAAACAGCCCGCACAGATTGATGTAAGTACAAGTTAAATTGAAGCTCTACTTCGAGGGTGAGCAGCAGCTCAATTTAGTTATGTACAGCAGAGCAGTTTCAAGGTGTAATAGAAAACACACGCTAATTATTGATTGTTCACAATGCCATCAACTAATATCAACTTATATAAGGAATTTAATGGAGAATTCTTTCTTATTCACAGTAGCAATGTCATTTATTATTGTTTTTCAAAGCTGCGCATAGCTTGCATTGACATGAATGGAAGAAATGTTTGTGGAAAGTCTGGAGATTAAACTATTGTGGCACACATCTACAAATAAATCAATAGTAATATTTCAACAGTACAAAACAGTAAAAAAAAAAAAATCAGTAGTAGAAACAATGATGAGGAGAGCCTCTAATCCTATTTCGTGTGAACATGTTTTCAGTAAAAAAGTGTTTAAAAATAGGTACAATGAAAAAATAAAAGCGTAGTATCATGCCTGTAAACTTAATGACTGCTATCCTTTTACATTTAATAATGTTTTGATATTTTAAAATGGAAATTATCTTTTGAATTTATTTTCATAAGTGACTAATTGTGGGACAAATAAATGCATTGTTCCAAATACATAGCTATCAAAGGGTTTGCAACACAGTATATCTATCCTGAGTGATCTGTTTTGTAAGATGTCCAATCGGAGATGCTGTGCAGTAATAGAAATCAGTTACTGTGCAGAAAAGTAGAATAAATTCGTAATACTCTGGAGTAATCAGTGTTGGTTTTAGCTGCTTATGTAGGTTAATGCTTCTGTGTTTTTTCAAGTCTTTAATTTGCTCTACAATGAGCTCTTTGAATTTATGCTATACGATTATAAGCACGGAAAGGTGTGTATACATAATTCATCATAGACCATCTGTATTGGGCAGTTTTCTTTTATACGACCACCCCATGTGTCTACTGTCTTCATTGCTCATTTTTTGTAAATGCATTTGTTGGGCTCTTGAGCATTAGACAGACCATTCACACCAAAACAAAAACTTACCTGTCTTTGGCAAGTTTTCTATTCTAAACAGTTACTTCCTGGATATTTTAAATTTCAACATGTTGAAAGTCAATGTATAGTCACCGCAATTTTTTTTAAATAATTTGTCAATGCATGCCAGCAGCTGAATAGGGCAGGTAGGAAATTGAAATGGTTTGTTTTGTAAATTGAAGACATTTTGTACACAAACACCTCATTTATGTCTGCTTGTCTTATTTTTTTCCTTTTTAAATAATAGGTATTTCAGTAGGTTATTCTAAGTTTGAAATGTGAAATTTCATCATGGTAATAAACTGCCAAAACAAAAGAAACTTGTCATGAACTTTCCCAGTGCTACTGATTTTTCTAGACAGACCTTCATAGGTGATTCTGTCTATGGCTTATAGGTTCTCAGAATCACCTTGTCCTCACACAACATAGTGTTGCAATATTGACTTTATGCTGTGACATATTAAAGTAGTTTTATTGAAATATGTTGAGTGTATTGCTCAGCCTATTCTGCCAGAATGCCACTTTTGCCAGTTGGCCATTTTTTGCCATAATTTATTGTAGAAAAACCTTGTTGTGCAATCACTTTATATTTTCTGGCTTTTACAGTGTTGTATGGTAGTTTCTGTTGAAGTTTTGATATGAATATTTGCGTATTTTCCTAGAGACTACTTGGTGGATTTTAAAGCAATAGTCACTATTCTACTTGGTGGTAGTAGTAGGAATTGTAGTGTGATAATACGTAGATATAACACTAAAATGGAAATGTATGTTCATAATCACTACTAGACATTTTTTTTACAGTACTAATAACACTATTGCAATGTCAGCTGCAGAAATATATATATTTTTTCCTGGCATTGACAGGTGCCTCGTGTTATCTGATGTACATACATTTAAACTCTCTAATAATGTGAGGGAAGGATAATTTACAATTTGAAATGATTAAAATTGCTATAATCTCCCCAGGAGAACATAGTAAAGGAACACTAAAACAACTGTGAGAAGTGACAAAGCAAGAAGAATGGTAGAACAGACCTAGACAGCAGAAAGAACAAGGGTTAATATGTAAAATGTATGTCGGAATCTTGCTTACTTTTTTTGCTGGCCTTTAAGCACTCAAAATTATCCTTTGTAATGCATTGAGGTAAGGGGCTGGGGGGGGGACATGTTACTGTTTTGGGACAGAAAGATCAAGCAGGGAGAGGAGTTGTTGCAGGGATACAGTGGAATATATACTCTATCACCAGGTCTTGAAAGCGTGGGTACTACCATAAGCATATATGGATTTTAGCCCATTAATTTTGCTTTCATTCTGAGGAACTTTTCTGCTAATTTAATGATTTTTGTGTATATATGAAAACTAAACTTAAAGCCATTAGGTAGAACTGTAAGCTCCTAGTGCATGCTAAATGTTTTTATGTGTTCTGTAGTGCACAGGAAGTGTTAGGCTGTCTAAATAAAATTAGGACCTTCTTTTTGAACATCTAAGACCAACATGAAGGTCAGAGGATAGGATGTGCAGAGTCAGTAAAGCCTAAAATGTGAAGCCTCTGAGTGACTTGTATTCTACAGTTTCAGACTTCAAGGAAATAAATTTGTTCTGCTTCTTCAGAAAAGCTATAAAGCATGTGTATATGCTTTTCTTTTTGTTTTTAATGGTAGGAAGCAATACACTAACACCCACTTTGGCAAAATGTCATTAGAGAACCATTTCTAATTTAGCATCATTAAACAATCTGAGTCTGCAAATTTAAGCTATAAATGGCTAAATGAATGTAAACCCTTTGTCAAACAGATAAATGTGGATGTGATACTGAGGCTCCCAGAGAGACTAAATACAGTTAGGAACAAAAGCTTTATAGCAATGACTGAGCCAAATATTGCTTTGTTTCTGTGGAAAACATATTTGATTTAACTAGTGGGCTGTAATTATACAGCAAACAGCTTGAGACTTCTGATAGTTTAGTTGTTTAAGAAAGAATTTTAAGGAGAATATTTTCCACGTACGTGTCTTGGGAAGTCATACCTAAACAGTTGATGTTGCTCAGTCCTTTTCTGCTGGCTTTGGTCACAAAGTGTGCTTATATCAAGTAATATAAAAACATTCAAGTGATGTTAGGAATATCCTTAGTTCTGTGTCCCGCTTTCCACCAAGGTTCATTGGCATTTGTGAACAGTAATTGCTGCTTTAATCACCTGAGTGTTTCCAGAATTTCATTTATTTCTGTTTGCGTCATGGGCTTGTATGCTTGGGCAGAAACTCTTTTGCCAAAGGTGATAATCAAGTGTTGAAGTTCAAATAGTACTGACTGTTTTTTCTTAAGGAAAAAAAAGAAAAAGTTGGGAATGGCTTTACTTTATGTACTACTCTCCAAAACTTTATTTCTAGAATAGCTCGAATAGGTTCCCTTGAGCCTGACAGATTACAATGAGGTTGTCTGATCCATTCCAGTTGGTTTGTATGTGTTATAGTTCCCCTATTAGCTTAGATACCTATGGTGATTGTACTTGCAAAGCTGTGCAGACTGCTTTGCTTCAGTACTTAATTTCTGCCTTAGACACGGTTTAAAGCTGTGGTGAAAATGCTGAAATGGTACTATAAATAGTAGATAGTGCACATCTCCCAGTCAGAATTTACTTTTTCTAAAAATGTAACGCTTTACTTGTCTTTCTCTTTCTGTAGGACTGATTAACTGTTCCCCTTGTCGTAGGCTTGACTTCTTCTGCATATGCATTTCCTACAATTCTTTCAGTGCCATTGCAGCTCATTTTCTCAGGCAGTTACCCCCACAGCTTCTGTTCTTTGTGAAGTGTTAATGTGTAGAAGAGGGCTGCAGCAACAAGGAGCAATGATCATTGCAGATTTAATCAATTTTTTCTTGATATGAAGCTGGGTCAAGATCAGAGGCTGATCACTGCAATGAGTATCTCATGCTGTAACTGTGTCCAAACAGAAATTGAACTTGGCAACCCACCTGCCTTTGCTTACTGCCCTGTGGAAAACCTTATACCCTTTTCTGCTGCTGCTGCCCATGGCTAGAGCAATGTGAAAGTAACGTACAACTTGATACATAAAGACTGGCTTTCTGTCCTCATTTTGTAATGCTTAAAGAACAACCTTGGTTTAAAGGAAGTGTGGACAAAAGACAAACTGGAACATCAGTTCGTTTAATTTAACAGTAAGCTTTATTTTAATAACTTTTCTTCTGGAGTGGAGATCTAGAGTTCAATGTCGTGGTACCAAACAAATGTTTTCATCTTCTGCTGTTACTGCCCTTCTAATCTATAAACCAGGTCAAGTGTAAAAACTGAGATATTCAAATATAAACACCCCAGGTGAGTACTACTCTGAACTAGCTGACTTAACTATTTTGAAAATGGCAACCACAGTAGTGACAATTCAGTGTTAATTCATTTGAGGTAAAGGCTTGCAAACTTCTGATTTTGGTGGCCCCTTTCAGATGAACAGCATTAAAATGAAATTCTAAGAAATTGCAGTAACCTGGTAAGGCCAAAGTGTTTCTAGTTGTATTACCAGCCTCTAGTTCATTTATTAAAAATATGGCTTTTAAACAATGACATTGGAAGCTGATAGCATGGGACTTACAGTCAGTTAAAAATAAAATAATAATAAAATGATTCCTGCTCATAATGCTTTTATGTATGACAGATCATTTAGGTAGTGCCTTCCAGTGCTGTTCCTGTGTTCGTCCGAGTTTCAGATGTTTAGCAGCAGCAAAAGAAACAGAATATGACACCAATTGCCCTATGTCAGTCCTTATGTGCCCCCAAAACAGCAACAGAGGTGAACACTTTTTGGTCTGTCAACCAGTCAGGAAAAAGAACAACCAAACCAAAAATACCATTTGTCTTTGTTTTCTGTTCTGGCTGAAGTTGTGCATGTATTGCTAAATGTAAGCTTGTGTTTCTAATACAAAATGTTGTGATTGTTTTTGTAATAAGAAACCATTAACAAATGATAAAACTGGTTACTGATCCCATGAAGGGATGAAGTTAGGAACTCCTGTTAAAAAACAGTAAAAATGTGGTGTTATTTTAGGAGGGGACAAGTGCAAAAACGTAATGTATTTGCTGATATAAAGGATTTCCTGAAATTGTGTTAGTAGAAGATACAGAACAGAAGAAATGTGAAATACCATGATTGTGTAATTTGTTCACCTATGTTATATTATTTGAATTTCTTAATAGAAACATGATGAACTTTTTTTTTAATGCAGCCATATCAGTTATGCTTATTGAGTTACTACTAGGAGGCCAAGTAATTTGCTGGGGAATTCCTAAATTCATTACTTAGCTGGAACATCTGTTCATGACAGAAAGATAGTAAGATAGGCAATACTTAAACTGTTTTTTGGCAGACTATGCACACAAAGTAAATAATTACTATAAGTCTAATAATAAATGAAAGTTTCATTGTATTTCATTGAGATTCTCATAGGTTCATTAGCAAAATACATGCACAGATGCAGGCAGGATAGGATAGCCCGTAATATGCCATATTTGTGATAGATAATTGAATAGTAAAGATCTATACTGTGATAGGAATGTCTTAATATAAAGTTGAAATGTAATTCTGTTTGCTGATAAATACCAGACTACTGGCACATGCCAAGTGTGATTTTTGAAGATGCCATTTACCAGTGACCGCAATGCTTGAAGTCATGGTTCATTGGATTGTAATTTGTCAGAGAAAATGAGGTTATAATCCTTTCAAAAACAAGCTACTGAGTTTCATCGTATTAAGAAAGCACCCTGGCCAATACTGGTTTGGTAAACTTTTACTAAGTTATGTCAAGATTGTGAATTTTAAATTGGAGAACATGCACTATAAGATACCTGTAGCTGTAGGCTTATCTTCATATTTTGTTTTCAAAGGCTGTGTGCTATACTTTGCCTGTTCCAAACAAATTGGTGACTTGCAAATGTAAGTGAAAAAAATCCCAATAACGTTCATAGTTGCCTGCCTTGTTTCTGTCATATCAGAATGAGTTCAATTTCTTCTTAAGAAAACTTCACAAAACAATAGTTTTATTTTATTCCTGTTTCTAAGCACTATAACAAGTGGCAACTCTGTGGGAATATTTAAGTCAAAAGTAAAACTTGTCATAATTTCCACAGATTTCTGCTTCTCGTAAGTCACTTGGATGACTATGAACTCTTTTAACAGGTTAATATTTGTGAAGTGCTTTAGAAAGCAATTTGCCTGTAGCCTCTGAATCATCCTGTAAGTCAAGCCTGTTCAGAAATATTTGTCAGTATTTGCTGGAAATTTCCAGAACTTGAAGCATATTTTGAAGGAAGGTACAAATTGTGATTACGCTAGAGATGCAGAAAGCTGTGTCTGTCAGCAAGCTTTCAGTTAAGGGGTGAGTGAGTGAAGTTCAAATTCTGGGTCTGGCTACAGGCTCTCATGTCCTGTCCTGGTCACTAGGTTGCTGGCTCTTCTGCTGTATACATACTTCTGTTTCTTCTTTAGAGGTCAGTTCACACAGTTTGCAGTGATTCACTGCAAATAATCATGAGAGATTATATAGAGAATTGGGAGCTGTAACAGATCTATGTAAACATTTTGATTAGTCTATTTTCGAATTGCATATTTAGTATTCTCCTGAAATACTAACCTCTTCAATCTATGCACCGTACTCAGGCCACTTCTCAATGTGCAGGTGCTATCAGTGAAACAAACAAACGAAAAAAAAACTCACAAAGATCCATTAATATGATTTTCACCTTGCAGGCTTATTTTTGTTAATATAAGTTAACTGTTTTTGTTGTTGCCCCGCTGTTTTGTCATATGCTGTAACAAGGTTTTATGAATTATATACCTGTCTCACTAGTATTTAAAAGCCACCGAATGTGTATCTTTCAAATGAGATAAACATGAAAGAGCACTACTGGGTTTTTCCATTTTGAACTTTCCCCACTGATATGGTGATTAGCTGTGATACTGCAGTATGCTTTTCCTCTGCACTATAAAAAAGGCAGTGCAGATTCTTGTTTGGTAAGACTCTTGAACTGTTGCTGTACTCTTCTCATAGCCCAGCGTTTGTCTTAGTCATCTTTCTAGTTCTAAAATAATTGCTAATTGCACAAACTGTCAAAGAGGGTGTTGAGATGTGTTTTAGTAGATGAACAAGATTAAAAATAACACCTTCAGAGAGAGAATAAATGAAACAGAATCTAGTGGGCAATTATCTAGACAAACAAAACTTGTTACTTCTTTTATATGATAAAAAGCAAAGCTATCTTCCTTCGTACTGACAGGAGCTATGAAATTAGGCTATATAATCAATATCCATATAATGCACACTATTATGCATATTTCATTGCTACAAAAGTATCACTTGGAATTACTTGGGGGATTAACTTTGAGTCATGAGAAAGCACACTTGGTTACACTAGCTAGGGAAAAAAATATTCTGTACTTCAAAGAATAAGCATGAGGTTAGAAAGAAACTTCTGAATGACAGCTTATTCTGTGATAGCAACTAATTAACCTCCTGTGGCTTTCCCTGAACTGCAGAGTACTTTTGAGAGGTTGCAGAAAGTCAGGAAGCCCCTCTGCTTTGCTACTGCAATGTTAATATTCTATTTTAAATTGCAATGTTGCCTTGGTCTTATTACTTAAAATGGAAAAGCCCATCCAGAGCAATTGTATACTTTGAAAGTGGTGTTAATATCCGCGTTTAGAGCCACTTGTGAATTATCAATATATGTTGCAGTCATAGCTGTCTCCTCCAGCTTTTTTTTAACCCTGATTAAAAACACTACTGCTGCACTTCTTCTTTAATGACTTCTATTGATCAGAACAATAGAATTAATTAAAAAGTGAATTAGCTTTATCATTTGGTAGTATGCTTTATCATGATATACTGTACTTACAATAAAGTACCAATCAATACATTTACATTCATTATTATCTAATTAATTATAGTGCATAGGAAACCTATGTTAATGAATATAAAGAATACCTTTGGTAACAGCATCCAAATGTGGCAGATGTACTTACCAGGCTTTTATTGGGAATTCAGTTAGATATAAAACATGTTATCCATTTGTTCTGGGTATGAATGGTGGAGTTATTTCTGAAGATCCACTTTACAGGCCACAAAATAGAAGTTGTGTTCTGAATAAATTGAAATTTTGTTGCAAGGCAACTTTAAATAAATCTCATATGATATAGTACTTGTCTTTGTTGTTTCTTTGTGCATTGGTATCAAAATTGTATTCAAGAGCTGTTGCATTTTTACTTGGTCTTACAAAGATGGATTTCTGTTCTTATGTCAAGATAAATGTTAAAACTGGTACAATTCCAATAACAAACACATAATTTCTGGTCACTCTGGGAGTGCTCTTTCTCTCAGTGAATGTCACAAGACTAGGATTCAGGGGATAAGTGCATTGTTGCCAGAATAATTGCTGATTTAAATTGTAACTTTTACAAAAGCAAGCTTCCAAATGTCACTTTCTGGGGAGCGCTGGGCATTCCTAAACTGTTAGAGAAACTGTAGATAAAATTGGTGTGTACTTAAACATTAAAAAAAAAAAAAGGGGGGGGGGGGGGAAGAACAACCAAACAACAACTACAACAAACAAACAAAAAACAGAAAAAACAAAACAACAACACCCCTTGTTTTTATTTGGATAGGATTGAGAGGAAGTTTTTTTTTTTTTTTAAAAGAAACAATTATTCATGGATTTATTCTGTAGTTTTAGTAACCTTGCACAGAGGAAAAAAGCCAAAATCAAAAAAACTGTTGAGCAGCATACAGCTAGAGTAGATAGTTAATTTCAGTAAAACAGTAAATCTTTATGACAGCATGTTTTTCTCTTCAGTTGGACGCTTTGTCAGCTGATGCAAGCAGTAGGTGATCAAACATGATGTAGGCCTTATCATTATTTAGCATAGAGCAAAAACCAATGTAAGAATAATAAAAACCAATGTAAGAATAATACAATCTGGTTGTCTTTATGCTTATATGTATTCACATAGAGTCAATTGCAGCCACGTTAATATTTGAGAATAGAACTGTAATGTTGTTTGATTTTTTTTAGTGTAGGAGTTTGGTTTTTTAATGTCCAATTAGCATGCACAAATTCTTGTACCTATAGAATAGCAATTATAGAAGGGAAATTGTGAAAATCTCTTATGCAGAATAGCATTGAGTTGTGAGCTGCTGTGCTTATTGAAGGATATAGATATTAGACCCGTTAAGTTCTGAAAATCAGGCAGGGGAAATAACTGCTTACAGCCACACCTCTGCAATACTTAAAACTATATATTCCACATGACAATTATTTTAAAATATATTGTATCCTCTCTATTGGGTGTGTACTAGAAACAAGGCTTCACATGCTACAGAGGTCCTCTAAGGACAAAGGTGCGAAAATTGTATGTAATTTACCTTCACCGACGCATGTAAAATAAATCTTGTACTAAAAATTAGCAAACACTTCAATATGTTAGTGCCAGATCCACTACTACAGAACTGTCAAATAGGCCACGTTTTATTCGGCAGTGTGTAGAAGTTGCACACTGCATGCTCTTCTAGGATTTACTAGCATCTTCCTTCTAGAACGTCAGGTGCATGCTGATTTTTTTCATTTTTTTTCCAGTACTTCGCCACAACTTGTATTAGCAGCCTAGTGTTGGCACATTCTGGGTGAGGAGGTACATGCACAGACAGCGGTGCTGTGTTACTTCTAGGTTGTTGAACCTGCTGGAAGGGAGCCATGTAACATCAACAGAAATGTTGATGCTCTGTAGTGGCCTATCCAGCAAAATGCTTCCATTGTTACTGCCTTGTTGGATAAATGAATCATGGCCAAGGTCTTTGCCTTGTTTGCAAACCTTATCAAGTATGCTAGTTGTTGGAAGAAGCCTGTGTCAGAAGAAAAAGCCTGTTCGAAACAGGCAAACAGATATTTTACATATGTTTTTTCCGTAATGATCTTAACTGATGTGCACATCTTCTGTTTTCTTCTGAGTTTAGAAGAAATCTTTAAAAAGCCCCTTCATGTAATAGCTATCTAATCTGACACTTCTGGAAGGTCTTTCTGGAAGTTGAATCTGCAGTTCCTTTCAACCCACACTCATAAGTCTCCCAACATTATCTTATATTTATTTTCTTTGAAAGATATGTAAAATTTAAAGACAAGATGTCCTTGGAAATTGTTAGACTCTTCCCTTGATGTGATTGTATTCAAACTAAAAAAGAAAGGAAAAAAAGCGTAGAACAAAGTGAACAAAAATATTGTAGGTCGTCATCAGATAGCAACTGCCTTGCTGCGGCGTTACATTGTTGTATGCATTTACTGTACAGCAAAGAATTTGAAAAGCACATAGGGTTGAAATCTACCTTGTATTATAAAAATCACAATTTGTTTTATGAGAGAGTTCAGTTTCAAAAATGACTAAATTCTTGCATGCTGCAGTAAATCCACATTGATTAATTTTCTCAGATGTCTGAGTGTTGGATTGCTACATTAGAAGTCAAAGCTATTTAGATGTACCCTTGTTCCTACAATTTGTTATGTCTGTGTGCATAAAATCTCACTGTTTGAAACCCATGTGCACTGTTGACTGGTGAATTTGTTTTGAATGTTTTCATAGCTGACCTTATGTAACCATGGGTTTGAACAAAGCACATCAGTGCAATCAGAATAATTCAGAAGTTTCAGAAACTGCTCTATATAGGTAATGTAATAAAAGAAGGAAGGGGAAAAAAATCTTTTCTGAAAAAGAAATCAAGCAGTTTTTGAAGAAAAAAAAAACTATTTTTCAACTGTGCATTCCCATGTTATCCTTATAGTGATCTCAGTCAAAATAGTAAAAAAGAAAAAAATAATTTGTATGTGTTCTTGTTACTTAAATTAATTTCTGAAACTGGCTTGGAGGCTGATGTTTTTACCTGCATGTTTAAAATTTGGAAAAGTCTGTATCTGATATTTGCAGCATTTATTTCAAATTGCCATGGTTATATTTTGAGATTAATAACTAATATCATTATCTATGGATTAGTGGCTAATGTTTGCTAATTAATTTTGTGGATATATGCATTATACCAGTATTCATGCTAATAGGTAGTACATTAGATCACAGAAATTACAGGAACTAGTAATATTTCTGGAGATGAAATTTATTTACATTTTATAATAATTGCAGGCTAGGGTAGTTAGAATCTCATATGCATATCTCTTTATGTAAATCTAATTTACATCTCAAGATTAAAGTGGTAGGATAATAATAGTGCTATAATTCTTTAACAGTTATTCCTAAAATTAGCCCTTTCTACCTGGATTTAGACAGTAATTGCTTGGAATCAAAAACACATGTACTGACTTCACACTAACAAATCTTAAAATTATGAAGTGGTTGCTGGCAGTAGCAAAATTCTGGATATCATGTCCTAAAAGAATTATTCTAATTTTATTTCTAAAAGTAGCTTAAAGTTACTGTTTGAGACTCTACTAGTTATATTTGCTATTATATCCTGTGTGAGCAAGATAATGCAAGCCATAACAATGAAATCACTGAACTTTAAAATTGCATTTAATGTTTCAATCTTTTAGCGTTCCTTGGTGATCTAATGCAATAGTTGATTTTGAGAACTTGACGAGACTCCTCCAAGTATTCTGAAACACTAGAAGCATATGTAGCGATAAAATAATGTGCAGGTGTCTTAATCTGGGGGGAGGGGTCTGGATTTATTAGCTGCAAATTAAGTTTTTGAATTTGCACGGTTTAGACGGTGTAACACTTTACCTTCTTAGATTAGTTGAATGGGACCAAAAATGGTTGATTCTGTTCCCTACTAGTTTTCTTGACCTATAGCCTCTATGCTGTCACTCTTCATCCCCAGAAGACTGTGGTTTTAATATACAAGAGCACTTAATGGAAATGGGCTTGGTCGTAAAGTTTCTTTGTTCTCATCTTCTTAGATCTCTGGTGGAAGAGGAGGATCCTCATATGAAAGTGTCTCTTGGTAGCAGCGATATGGGCGTGTCTGCCCATCTACAGTCTTCGAAGACAGGGACCACAAGATTTTTCACCAGCAATACTCACAGTTCTGTGGTATTACAGGTAATTGAATACTGTTGTGTCAATATTGATATGTACTGAGAATTTTGGATACAGAAAAGAATGCCTGTACTTAAAAAAAAAATTTACCATACTTGTCATTCCTGAGTCTCAAAAATGTTTGTGTGCTGTGCTGGCAATGCCCACAAGCAAGCATGGCCTGTAACTTCTTTTCCTAACAGTTAAAGGTTCACATTTTAGCAATAGCTTTTGAGGGGTAAGAAGGGGAGTACTTTTGCTTCTAAGAGGTAATACGGCTTAAACTATCAGGTAACAGTGGTATCAGAGAAACTCAGCTGAATATAATCAGTATATGAATATAATCATATAATGGTAAGACAAATGCTTGTGCTATCTTCTGTGTGAAAGCAGCCTTAAAGATGCAAAAAGGAGAGTTCTTTCTTTTTCATTACCTTAAGATGACAAAGCCCTTCCAGGTTTAGTGTGATGCCTTGTGCTGTGTCTAACAGTGTCCTGGGAATGCTCTTGGGAAGGCTGGCACCTGCAACTTCTGCATAGCAGAAAAGGAGCCTGCACACAAGTTACTGCTGGGAAACTTCTTTTCTCTGCTGAATCGCATTCTACTCTGTTTTCTTAGTCTTTATAGGTATATGCCACAAACAGGCTTGTTAAGCAGACTGATATTGAGCTAGGCAAACGAGATATTAACTGCTATTAAATCAATGCATTTCATGTTCTTGCAGTTTGTATATATTGGAGATTTGGTGTTATGTGGCAGATAGCCTGTGAATTTATTAATTTGTATTAGTCACAAATGAATATCTTTTTCTCTCAAGGGACATAATACTTTCTGCCAATAAATCTAACAGTTTTACTGTTTTTTTTCTTCAATCAAATTAAATCTTCAGAACATCTTCAGAAGTTCCATATTAACAAAAAGTTAAAAAAACAAACGTGGCGAAGGTGCTATTGATCTTACAAAAGGGAAGAAAACCAGCTTCATGTAATTGGTTTTGCTCTGAAATCGAACAAAAATATATTCATATATACAAAATGGTATTAACCAAATTCTATGAAACTTTTTTCCTAACATTGGATGTTCTGTTGATTTATGGTTCTGCTTTTCTGAAATGTGTGCATGTTATTGAAACCAGGCTAACTTCTATATGAAGGAACATTCTGGTTAGAAGATTGTATGTGTGTATGATTATCTTAAGCTGCAATTTTAAAAAACGTGGTTCCCTAGACAGTCTACTTTTGAGTCTGTGTAGTCACAATCTGTCCAGGAACTGAGGAGACCATCTCATCTGGTAGAATATCTTTCTAATGAATAAAAACGTTGTCCACTTTGAAGCTTTAAGAATTTAAATGTAAAGTCTCTTTATCTATTCATTTTTGCTGGTACTTTTACACAGCATACAGAGTTGAGCCTACAGCTTACATAATTCTTGCTACTTTCCAGTGCAGTCTTCTCGGGAGTGCAGACTTTTCTGTATGGCATAATTCCTTGGAGAACACTCTTTTAATTTTCAATTTGCTGCCAATTTAAACAGATTGCCTAACTTTTGGGACAGTAATGAGTTGTGAGTTTTTGTTTGTTTTGGTTTTGTTTTATTCAGAGAAGCTAGCGATTGTTTTGGTTTAGTTTCTGAAGCTTGGACATCTGTGCATACGTCCCCCATGTCTGTAAATTTTGGAACAAGTTAAATTGTAAATGTTCTCCATTTCCCTTTAGGTTTTGTAGAAGTTCTTTGTCATGCAAGTTTGGTATAATAATTGCAGCCTATTTACTTAAGATCTGTGGCAGTTCAGCTGAATTCTGTCATGAGTAATGCTCTTTCACTGGTATGAAAGGTTGGCGATAAATATCACATGCTGTGTTTAGCTTCTGGTATCTATTGGAGCTAATAACTCATTTCCTCGTTTGCACTGTTCTTTTTTGTCATACAAATATTAATGTTTTTACATACCTTTGTAATTTCAAAACATCTTAAAGGCTATATATGTTAAATTTAAAATTACGGGAGCTGATGCCATGACTTTTGCACATGTTAAATCTATAAAGGCAATATTTATGTTTCTGCTAGTACTGAAAAAATGTCAGATGACATGCATGGTTGAAGGAAGTTTTGTTTGAGCTTCTGTTCTGTAGTGCACAAAGGAAGCAAGTATTCCACGCATTTTCCAGTGTACCCAGTCAATAAATTTTGAGGAAAATCTTATTTTGAGGTGTGGCTTCAGATTGCTTCCCTTTTTTAAAATTAAAGTTAGATGTCATGAATAATTCAGAGAAGATCAGCTTATTTCATAATATTGCCGCATAGGCTTTGGTAATACGTTTGATAGCCATTGAACCAGGTGGCTTTTTTCTTTTCATGCCCCAGTATTTTGCAAATTCTTAATTTGGGTGTCATTGACTAGCATGGAACAGAAATGTATCTAGAATGCATTTGTGTCCAGAACGGGTAGGACAAAAAAAAACAACACAGCAGTGCCTATCTTTAAACAGTTGCTGGAGTTCAGGCTTTCAAAACAAAGTCCTTCCTGATAATACATTTATTTGTCAAGTAAAGCTACTTTTTAAGGCACAGGGTACTTCGTATTCTTTTTTCATTTATAGAAAATAATTGTTCTGCTTAAGTTTTCCAATGGATAATTATCATTGAATATATTAGTTATGATTGTAAGAGACAACTAATGCCTTTTGACTTCTTCGAGCTACAGTACTTATGTAAGTAAATAAGTATGTAGATGAGGAAGATGAAACAGATTTCTACACTGCTCTCAAATCAAATGGATGCTTTGAATTATGCTTTCCCTGCAGGGTTTTGACCAACTGCGAGTGGAAGGTTTGCTTTGTGATGTGACGCTTGTTCCAGGAGATGGTGATGAAGTGTTTCCTGTTCACAGAGCAATGATGGCTTCTGCAAGTGATTACTTCAAGGCTATGTTCACAGGTGGTGTTTTTTGTTAGTAATGCATATAGCTATCTCTAAATTATCATGTGGCCACGCAAACACATGTTCAGAGTTGTGGGAGAATAAGTCCAAGATTGTGAGCTCTAAGAGTCTACCTACTGTTACATGTGAATTAAACTTTAAAATTGTATTTTAGTTTTGTACAAATTTATGAAATTATTTCAATCCAATCAAAATGATTATATAAACTTACCTATGCGTCTTTCTCAGGAGGAATGAAGGAACAGGACTTAATGTGCATTAAGCTTCATGGTGTGAACAAAATAGGCCTAAAGAAGATCATTGATTTCATTTATACCGCAAAACTTTCCCTTAACATGGACAATCTTCAAGACACTCTGGAAGCTGCTAGCTTTTTGCAGATTTTACCTGTTTTGGACTTCTGTAAAGTGTTTCTTATCTCTGGGGTAAGACTTAATTCTTGTTCCACATTTACAATAATAAAGACTTGTCATTGTTCTAATCACAAAAATATAAACTATACAGAAGTCGAAATTAAGTCTGTCTTGACATTGTTTGTATTTTGGATTCACAGAATTATAATTTTGAAATTTTTTCTTCTGACCATTATGTTTAGTGTAAGTTTGATATCAATATTATACCACATTAAAATTCTTCTAATCCTCAAGTGTGTTGCAGTAATGGCATAGTGATTATAGATCTGATTCATTACTCAGTATCTTAGCTCGTGCCCTCACATTCTATATCCTGCCATAAGAATGGGACTTGCAGAGTTTAAGTGGAAAAAAATGGTAGAGCTGTCTGCTGTTTCCAAGAAATGTATTAACAGTCAGCCTCTGTGTTTTGTAGAGTGCTCATAATTGTGACTATCACAGAGATCTTTACATCATCATCGTTGTAAACCAGTGAACTTGGTGTCAGCCCTTTTAGTAATTTCTTTAGAGGACTTGGTATACTGAAAAAAAGATGATACAGAAACATTGTTATATTAGAACGGTAGCTATGAGAATGTTGTTGATTTCCATATTTTGCTAGAACAAAGTATGGCTTTGAATGCTTACTGGGAAGTGTCTTTTCACAGTGACTAAATGAAGCACTTTTATATGTGGAGAACAGCCCCCAGAGTAGCTTTTCTCAGTCACTATTACTCTTTGTTTAAAAGAAGAATACTTATGGAACTTGTAGCACGTACGATTGTACGCAGTTAGAACAAATAAAAAGTTCGCCCTGCAAACTAGTATACTGTACTTGCAATGCAGTCTATTTACAGTTTAGTGTTGCACTGCTAATTTTTATTATTGAGATTAAAATCTCAGGTCGTGAGCCCCATCTGTGGGAAATGCTTTGATAACCTTTTTTTCCTCTTCCTTCCCTTTCTCTTTGAGTACTCATGTCTTCTTTTGTTGTGAGTCTGTGCTTTAGAGAAGCTCCATTCAAGTTGAATGTTGGAACGCTTCTGCAGTTTTCTCTGTATTAAAATAGAGTATTAATAGAGTATTAAACTAGAAAATCCTCAAATATTGAGGTCTCAGTATTTGGAAGTCTGTCTTGGTTAATTGAGAATGGGAGCAAAATGGTTTCAGTTTTGCGGTAGAGTGGAATCTAACTCTGGGGCTGGTGTTCCCAGCTGCTATAGAAATCCACATTTTCTAAAGTAGGAGTTTGATCAACTCAGTTTTCTGAACTGGTCAAATGCCTACACTTATTTCTGGACTTCTGTATATGGAAGCTCACAAAACAAATAGTTATTTCAGGGGAATGTAAGTTTGTTTAATCTTAAACTCTTTGAAATGCCACGTTAAATGCTCCATAGTCTGACAGTCATTGAAACAAAAAGTTAGATGCCTGAATATTGATGTTCTGTGCAAGATCACATGAGTTATTCTCCAGGGTGTTTGTACTCACTATGATTTTGCTCTGTATCCAGTTCTGTAGTATTCTATAGTCAACTAAGTTTTTAACAGAGCTTGAAGTGATTGTTTCAAAATTTCAAAGAATTAGTTCAACTGCTTTTTAAGGGGGAAGTACTCTTGCATTTTTTTTTTTTCTGGCTGTAGTAATATAGTTGTGTTCAGCACTTTGAAAAGCTTTTTTTTTTTTTTGGAATTTTTACTTCTGCTTTGTAATAAGTAATTGCAATGAGTAATGTGAATGAGCAGCAGCTCTGCACAGTAGTCAATCCTCAAGTTAAATAAGTCTTATCTTAAATTTGTAACTTCTTAGGATGTTGCTTAGGTGTTTGTCCCGTATGGCTTTTAGCTGTTTTGCATGAATATGTTGATATTATATTCATATATATTATATTCATATATACATATATATTCATATATATGTATATATGAATATCACTAGTTACTGGATTTGTTTTATAAAGTTATATATTTGTCTGATATTTCCATTCCTCCCATTCACTTCAGTAGGATTTCCAGAAGTAGCAGTTCCTTCTGTTTGTTGATGAGCTCCTGATTGACTGACTTCCTTACAGAACAGTTTCCACACCTCTCATAAGTACCATAACATAACTCAAATGTTTTGGAGAATAATTTGTTAATTTGCCGTAACAAAAATAGTTTAAATACCATTCTAGTAACTTAACCCTGTCTAATTTTGAATATTTAAGTGGAAGGGACTATAGCATTCCCTTCTGTTGAAGGGTTGTTTTTTTTTGGCTCAGGACTTCAGAATCTCTAGTGTATATTTTTGACAACTTTTTTTGGCAACATAATTTAGCATGATGCATTGTCTTAGACCACAGTGATATTGATAATAGCACTTCTGGTGAGGGAAGTAAACTTTAAGAAAATATTTAATATGGTATCCTGTTTTGAGGTGAGTGATAGACTTGTTAGTAAGCCAAAAAGGGCATGATTCTGTGAGCCTAATGGGTAGTACATGTGATTGTAATGATAGTAATAATAATAAAATAATCAGAGTACAATGCAATTCCATTAGGTTAATTAAAGCGTTAAGGAAATTCTATGAGAAGTTGGAGGGCACTGGAAACTGTCAATGTGATGTTCATCTGTCACTAACGATGAGAAATTTGACACATTACTCAAGTACAGACATTCTAGGAATATATTCAGTTGGATAGTTGTACAGTATAACTTAATTATGCTAATACATCAACTGGATGCAAGCACTGGGAGAAGCTTAGAATAGCCTTGTGTGCTGGGCACCTGGTAATTGGCATACATTCCACAATATATGTAAATGGTTCATTGCAACCGGAACCCAAGTACTAATGGTATGTAATCTGTACCTTTTTTGCTTGATCTTTTGATTTCAAGCATGGCTTTTCTATATGCAATAATACATTTCTACTTATCTTGACATGGAGAAAATGCTGCATCTCTATAATTGGATACCAGTAGATGTATTCAAAAGTAAGTTTTTAAATGCCGTAACTTCTTTTGCAAGAGTTAAAAGTTGCATTATAATATGTCATCTGTTTGCTAACAGGTGATTTTTCATTCCTATATCTTTTCATTCCTTTATTATTCAGCTTGATAGAAATTTCAGAGGAATGTACAGTTTTACTTCCTTAATTTACAGTACTGTTACTTCTAATATTCACTTAATATAAGTTACAAAGCCTAAAAGGAAATACACGGAAATAAGTTTGATACCGTTTCTTATAAACAGGTGGAAGAGGGATCAAAATGTTTCTTGAGCATCAGAGAATGTTTTATAAGCATTGCTAGATGATATGAGTAGATTTTAGTGTAAACAATGTGGTCTGTTTTCTAATATAAAAATTTCTGTGTATGAGTGGTGTAGATATTTTATAATAAAGATCCTGTCAGTCTGCGTTTCTTATCGACAAGATAAAGAATCAGATCCAGATCCTTTGATTTTTAGGAAGGTGATTCAAGACTTGTGAATGAAGGTTTTGTTGACTGCAGATCTTAATTCTAGGAAAAATGAGATCAGTTTCTAGTGAATAAAACAAATCTGCTATTCCTATACTTACTAACTTTTGGAATTGCCCATTATTAAAGGGCAACGTGATCAGACTGAAGTTATACAGTACTCTGTCATGGCCAGAAAACTGAATGTTTCTGTATTCTTAGGCTGCAGTCAGGTCATAGTTCTCACTCTTACATGTGTGTGTTTATATATACATATACATGCACACATGAAAATAATTCAAAGATGTGGCAGCTTAAATTTTTTTTTGGCATTAAAAATAGGAGAATCAAAAAAAAAAAGTTGTGGAAATTGTCAGCATTGAGTAGGACTGACATGCTGTTGGCTCGATCTGTAAGGAGACTTTAAAGCATGTGCAAATGAAGCTTGGGCTAGAATATTGAATGCAAAAAAGCTGCAATTCTCAACATGAGTCTGAAAATTGACTTGCTGTGTGTATGTACCATAGAGCCTGCAGAAGTGAAGTGACTGGGTTCACTGAAGTCCCACTTAAGTTATGTCCCCTCCCTCCCATCTGTCTTTCTCCCCTGGCCTTGGATGCTGAGTGGCCCTAGAAATGTAAGGAGTCTAAGATGTAATAAGGGTAGATGCAGCAGCACTGTAAAAGGTATGGTTAGCATACCTTTCAAGTCATTCAAGTATTGAATTGGTATGATCCACGCTGATAAAGATTATCTCGTGCTGTGTATTTTTAAGGGAAATCCTAATATGTTCATTATCTTAAATTGCTAGCTTTGTTATTTTTGACTATGCTATGTATGTAATTTTGAACATATTCTGTAGGAGTACCATCTTAATTTACCAAAGATGCATAAATGCAATTTTATTCATTTCTAAGGAATAAGTTGTCCAAAATAGGTAGAATTGGAGAGGTAGCTGTGTCATTCTCTTTGACAGCATTATAGAATCATAGAACAGCCCAGGTTGGAAGGAACCTACAAGGATAACCAGGTCCTACCTTCCTTTGGAAAAGAGGTTATGATAATAAAAGCTTTAATAATGTTGGAAATGTGTAATGGAAAGCCCTAATTTTTCATCATTCTATGTAACTTTGAGCTAATCGCCATTCCTTTAACTGTATTTTCAATGTTTCTTTCTTACGAAGACATTTGCAGAATATTTCAAAGTCAGAGTGCTTTATATTTGCTATGTATCATCATTGTATAATGTATCTGACATAATATATGCCATCTGCTTGTTACTTGTCTCATTTCTTTGTTCAAAATAAGGAATACCTTGGCTCTCTCCTTGTGGTCATGAATATATACATCACATCGAATATTTATTTGCTCATATGTAAACCACCTTGAGCATGTCAAGTGTTGAAAATGTTGCTGATCCTATAGTATTCATTAAATTCTACATTATCATTTAGAAACCAAATTAAGAAAGTGTTTTGATCCCTCTTTCCATTTACTTAATAGGTTTCATTGGAGAACTGTGTTGAGGTTGGGCGAATTGCCAACACATACAATCTCACAGAAGTGGATAAATATGTTAATAATTTCATCCTGAAGAACTTTCCTGCATTATTAAGTACTGGTGAATTTGTGAAACTCCCCTTTGAACGTCTTGCCTTTGTGCTTTCAAGTAATAGCCTTAAGCACTGCACTGAACTTGAACTCTTCAAGGCGGCTTGTCGCTGGCTGCGGTATGAGGAGCCTCGAATGGAGTATGCTGCAAAGCTAATGAAGAACATCAGATTTCCCTTGATGACACCCCAGGATCTTATTAACTATGTTCAAACAGTGGACTTCATGAGAACTGACAACACCTGTGTAAACTTGCTTTTGGAAGCCAGCAATTACCAAATGATGCCATACATGCAACCAGTTATGCAGTCGGAAAGAACTGCCATTCGATCAGACAGTACGCACTTGGTAACATTGGGTGGAGTGCTGAGGCAGCAACTGGTTGTGAGCAAAGAATTACGGTTGTATGATGAAAAGGCCCATGAATGGAAATCACTAGCTCCCATGGATGCACCAAGGTACCAGCATGGCATTGCTGTGATTGGAAACTTTCTTTATGTAGTTGGTGGACAGAGCAATTACGACACAAAAGGAAAGACTGCAGTTGACACGGTCTTCAGATTTGATCCTCGCTATAACAAGTGGATGCAAGTCGCATCTTTAAATGAGAAGCGTACCTTCTTCCACCTAAGTGCCCTCAAAGGACATTTGTATGCAGTTGGTGGTCGAAACGCAGCAGGCGAGCTAGGTAAGCATTTGTCTTAAGTATGACTTCTTGCCTTTCTTCTTAGGCCTTGAAATGCTGTGCTGCCCTTTGAAAGGGTGGAGAGAAAACAAATTGAATTTGCTGCCATTCAGCTTCTTTCTGGAAATCCCAAAAATGCTTAGAGAAATTTGTCTGGATACCATTAGCAACTCATTTTAGAAGGGCTTCCACAAAAAAAAATAAAATTAAAATACGTATCTTATCTACCAATGCAAAATATCCAGTCTCTTCAACTTTGTCATCAGTGAGTGTGTCTGCATGTGTAACTGTGTACATGTATGTGTGTATATATATATAGTCATGATGTAACAAATATATAATTAAGCTGGGAAACCAAAACTACTCTTTCCTCTCGTAGGGGAGAGATAGCCTTTTAAATGAAAGACTATTACAGGAAGTTTGCATTTTGTAAGATCCAAACTTTCTGGAACAGTCAGTTTTAAATTTTAGTTACCTTTTTTTAAAGGTGAGCTAATGAGATTTAGATATTCTGACATTGTGATTTTTAACTACTAAAAATACTGTATTTTGCCTATGATTTTATGAGGTAATGTACCATTAATATAAATGACTTGATGCCTCTATTTTTCCCCCTCCTCTCCTTGCCAAATGATTATTCATTTTATTCACCTCTGCCTCTACCACTACCCCCACACAATCAGAGAAATAAAGGTGGTTGGAAACAAAGAAGAGAGACATGGTATCTTTTAATTTAAGAAAGAGGATGGTCCATGTTGGTCCACGTTTTCCAAAGTTGATAGTGTTTGCACCCAAATCAACTGTAAATTTGTCTAAGTGCTTTGAAATTGAAATGTGATTGTGTGTGGCATTTTAGCATGCTAAAATATCTAGTACAGATGTAGCATTTCATTATTTTCTTTGCTGCTTTCATCCCAATACTCAGCTGTGTCTCATCACTTCTTTGTGGTGGTTTCTCTTGTTGCAAAGACTTGCTTTTTACAAGTACAGTGATACAGAATACTGAGAAACGTTTACTTGAAACAATAATAAACCTAATTTGTGCGGCAACAGCTTAATTTTTTAATTAATGCATCTCGGCTTTTCAGATAAACACTTTAATGATCGTATTGCAAAATTTCTTAAATATGCTGTATTCTGCTAGTACTAGACAGAGCTGGGCTAGTTTTGTTCACAGTTTAAAATCTGATCTCTTTGATGAAATTAGACCTTAAAAATGTTTCTGGTTTCAGAAAACATTGGAAACAGTTTTGCAAAAATTTGTTTTCTTTAGCCATTTTCTGATGTAAATACAGAGATTTTCATGTTTTCTTGCATGTCACTTTGTATACCTGAAAATAATTCTAAAAAGTTGAAACTAATATGTATTTATTATCCTGAGTGTCAGAAAACCTGACCTTTGTTGAGCTGTTTTCTACTGATGTGAATTAATAGCCGATGAACAGATTAACCTTCTGTATTGTACCACTATTGTACCAATTAAGTAGAATAGGGTTGTAAGAATGCCAGTGAAAAAGTTGGTAAGTTGTTACCAAGCCAGTGCAACCTGCATATAAAACAGGCTTTAAGTGCAGTGTTTTTATTAGATCAAGCAATATCATTCTGCTGACCTCAACTCTCCTGCAACTTTAATTAAAATACAAAATTTATCACCTAAGATTCTTCTGTAAAGATATCATTAAAATGCTGCAGCGATTTCCACACAGGCCTGGAAAACCTCATTGGATCACTCTATGGGAAGAGCACTCGATGAATGTTAACTGTTATAGCTGTCTCATGCTTTGATTTGGGTCTTGTTTCTTTTCTTCTTAATTGTGAGGCAAGTCACTTTTCATTTTCATGTTTCTTTCATAAACCTTGACAGCTGAAAGATGAAATCCAGCTTTAACTTCCCACTTTCTTTAGATGAGGAAATCTCCAAGCTTTTCGTACCAGAGAAGGTCAGGTGTGTTGGACAGGTATTAAAGAACTTGCCCTTGAGTTCAAACTAATTTCAATCTGTTGTAAGAGAGGGAAAAATTACAAAAACCTGAATTCAGCTTCACAGAAGATCAGCTCTTACGGAAAAGGGTCAAAGGATTAAAGTTACTAAAATGATTTTTATTTTTTTCCTCCTGGAGAAGTACTGGAATAAAAAATATTTTTTGAGGTTCCTTATCAAGTATTTCTAAAACAGTTCTAAAATGTTTAATCTTCTGAGAACTTTATAAATATTGCTTTCTAAACTCAGTATGTACTTTCACAGTAATAAACTGCTACTGTTTAACAATGCATGACACTTGAAGAAAAATTCAGTTCATTGGTAAGGACAAGTAAACTGACAGTATGTGGTACCTGCATCAAAATATGGGAAATGTATCTGAAATATACTAAATTCTGGAATTATAATTCAGACTTCTAAGTATGCACCAGTCCTAGGATGTTTTAGCGTAATTCTGGTTTGTTCTTTTTTTAAATGTCACAGCAGGCACCTGCCAAAGGTATTACTAGAAGGTAGAGAGAACATCACTCCAAGACCAGCTTGGAGAAACCAGGTGTGCATAAAAAGACTTATTGGAAAAGGAGACAAAGGAAAAAACACGTGTGGTTCTCAGAGGTATTCAAGAAGCAGTGTCATAGACAATTTCTGGTTGTGCAGAGCACAGGATACTGTTTTCCCATCTTAAAGTAAATTTTTTTTATTTCTCAAGGAGCTTAGTTATGGTGCCTGATGCTGGCAGAAGCCATACCTTTCATTATTTATTAGGAAACTTACGCAATTATGTGCTGATGTTTCAGGCTCTGCTGTTGTTTTACTTGGTATACTTCACTTTACTCCTTACTTGAGATTTTCTATGTGGGATTTTCCTAAGCACTTTAGAGTATGTTGGGCTGTCATTGGTACCACTTTCACGGCTGCAGTAAAAGCAGATGACTCATAGCTTAGGGAAGAACAGCTATGTGCTCTCTTGACTCCTGGTCCAACAACTGGAGAGGCATTTAGTTATCAGGTGGCCTCTGTCATAGAATCATAAAAATGGCTTGAGTTAGAAAACTTTAAAGATCATCTGGTTCCAAATCCCCTGCTATGGGCGGGGATGCCACCCAGTAGATCAGGGCCTAAGGCCTTTATGCTGATGATGTTTAACTCTCAAATCAAGCAATTCTTTGATTGTGTTTAAAAGAAAACAAAAACAAACAAAAAAACCAACTACTTCTCATTCATATTTTAGATGTTGGGTAAGAAGAAAAATTTACGTTACTACCCTGTTAGGCTCTCTATTGCCTGTGTAGTACTGTAAATATTGAAGTGTGAGCTAAAGGACCCCTGTATATAAGCTGAAGTGACTCCTCGCTGTGCTAGGGGCAAAATTACTTGGGGCTTTGTTTAATTTAACCAAGTAAGCTTTGAGTTCTTTAGAAGCATGTTGTGTTGTAGAAAATATAATAAAATGAAGATCCTAAGTTTCTGGACATCACACACAATTGCTAAGTACTGCTGTAATAAACCTCAAGATACATTACAAGCTACTGACAGAGAAATGGGAAATATCTATATATTCCTCAAATAACATCACAGATGGCACTATAAAGTTAGTGCAGGCTGAGCATCCCTTGGGACTGCCAAAGCTTTGTGTCCTTTTGAGATTGCTTAATTCTATTAAAATGTGGCTTGTCTTTCCTTTATTATTGGTAACAAAGAGAAGTTCCCCTGTTAAAACATAGGTAAAAACTGATTGGAATAATTCATGCTTTTGAGAAATGTATTAATCAGTCTCATCCTATATAAAATATATAGTTGGGTTCGATAAAATAGTTCTTTTGAGTGCTTTGTCAACTGTACTCAGTCTAAGCATGATATACAAAACATTCTGATGTCTGTTAAAATGATCGGCACCTTTAAGTAATAACTGGAATTTTAAATATTTTCTTCTTCCAGTGTACTGGGAGGTCTTGTTAAAGGAGAGAAATGGCATGACCTAGCAGGGAAACAACTATGTACATAACCCAAAAAGAACAGTAGGGTTTTTTCAGCTCAGAAGTAATTAGCTTTATTTTAGAGCACACTAGATGCAAGATTTGAGTTTGGATGGTTTATCTGAAATACTGTCAAGCAGTTCTTTATCTGTATTGGTGATGTTCAAGAGAATTTTTGAAATGTCAGCAGAAATGAGGGATCTTGGGACACAGTTGCATCTTTTCTCAAACGACTGATGTCTTTACAACATGGTGATACAGTGATGTCAGTAAAGTAGTATATACCAAATTCTGCATGTATTATCTTCTCTTGCTAAAGAGATCTCGGCTAAGGATCCTCTCAAATGGAGTCCATAGTGCAGAGCAAGATCAGCAGTCGTCTAGTGTTGAATGTCATGTTACATTGCAGTTTTGTGGTTACTGATGGCTTTGTGATTTTTGTACATACCCTGCTTTTCCTGTTTTTATACTGTATTTGAAATCGAAGTTCCCCACCTCAGTGCAGAATGTAAGTAGCATGGGAAAGAGGGTGCTTTTGTTTTTGTGAAAGCAAACCGAACGATTTTGGTGTATCATGGCAGCTAACAGCAGGTTGGAAGGGTCTGCTGTCAGGGTAGAACTGGGACAGCTATAATTACTTGCATGTCAGATCTGTTTTTCTCTGTTCTTGAAATTTCTGCACATCTTTGTTTTTCTGATTGCTAAATAGAGCAGAGTAGAAAGGACCTCTCAATTTTAGGAAATAATATTGGAATGGGTGAATACATTTACACAAGAAAGAACATAGATACTTTTGAGGATTGCACAAATACTGAATGTGGTGCCAGGATCCCAGATCTCAGAAACACAACTCAGATCGAAATGCATGTGTAATTTGCGGAATCATATTTCAGTGTATACGTGTCTTAATTGGTCAAGGTTCTGTCTTCTGCATTCACTGGCATTATGACAGTATACGTGTATATCCTGGATGGATATAGAAATTCTGAAGGACGTCAAAAGGGAAAAATTCCAAGCATTTTAGGAGAAATTTGGGATTTTAAAGTCAGGCTTGATTTTTATGTTTTAACTTCTGTTTGTAGAAGAAAGCTTGAATGCCTTTTCTTACCTTTCCTTATGCAGACTTTTATCTGTATGTGTAATACAAAAGGCAGCCTGAGACTCATTTCAAATGTCTGGGTTAGGACATTGCAATAATAAAAGGGCTAGATTTTAGGAAAAGTGCTCAGTGACGGAGTGATCTCTTAGAGGAAACATGGAAACTTCCCTATTCTGGGGAGGTCTTTTAAATCAATTTTATCATGTCAGCAGTAGTGTATAGAGACATTTTACTCCAGTTGCTTTAAGTCTTTTTTTTTGCCCATCGTATAAATTTATATTTTGGCTCCTGTTTGGGGGGGGAGGGGAGGTGAAAAAATCCAGTGTGCTGTAACAATTTAGCAGTTTTCTTGTGCAACATCTTTTTTTAAACCTTATATTATGCTGAACCCATTTAACTCATTTCTGCCTTTAAAATGTCAAGATTCTGTTTTTTTTTTTTATCTGTTGATGTGAAATCCTAGGCTGTAAGTCACCATTCCATAAAGCTGGCTCAAATTTTCTACACTTGATTGAATAAAAGCTTGTTCTAGAGCAAGTAAAATGCCAGTTTCAAAGACAGATTACATTTTGCATGCATAGTCCATAAATATCTCTCTTCAGAGATTAAGCATTATATAACATGCATTAGAATCTGATTCTTAATTATTTAAAATGAGATTTAATATGTCTGAGATAACGCAATTATTGGTAATTGCTTTGTGCATCATAAGGTCAGTATATTTTTTCAGGATCTCTTATGCCTCTGGTCATATTATACTATTCAAGCTGTCAGTCTCTATAGCTTGCTCAGATCCATTATTCAATATTTTTTTTGTGCTTATTGTGTAGACATTTTCCTGGAACTCTGCATCTTTTCCATCCCACTTCCAGGAGAGGATTCTTCCTTTTAAACTATGTCTTCTGCAAGGATGCATGGGTTCTGGGTTTCTTTTTAACTTCACAATTATTTTTACCCTTCACAATTTCTGATTTGATAAATCCTTTGATCATTCTGATGTTCCAAGTCACAAAAAATATTGCACAAATAGAGTTGTGTGTCAACACAGGTGCCTCTTCTTTCTGAATTCATAGAATCATAAAATAATCCCAAGTTTGTGAGGACCCACAAGGATCGTGGAATACAACTCCTGGCTCCAAATAGGATCACCCAAGAAACAAACCCCATGTCTGAGAGCAGAGCATTTTCCAAATGCATCCTGAACTCCAGCAGGCTTGGTGCCGTGACCACTGCCCTGGGGTGCCTATTTCAGTATCCAACCACCCTCTTGGTGAAGAACCTTTTCCTGACCAGGAAAATATCCAGCCTGACTGTCCCCTGTCACAGCTTCAGTTGTGTTACAGGTGTTTCGTCTTGTATTTTTTAAAGCCTGGCTTTTGTAAACTTTGAATTAGTGGTCTGCATATGTTGTGCTGTGTGTTGCTGTACACATACTTAACAAAACATTGCTAAGACAACAGATTTTTAGTCAACAGTTGCTTCCCTCTTTTGAGGGTGTAATACCATTTCAATGTGGAAATGTTAAGAACATCAATCCTGATTTTCTGTGTGAGTGGAACGTTACTGAATAAATGGGTCTGAAAAGTTCTGTCTGCCAGATCTATTGAGTCTCTTTGAGACAGGTTTCAAGTTTACCCTGTGTCTCTCTACAGCAGGCATCAGAGTCAGTTGTACAAAAAGAAGGGGTAGAAAGACTGAATGCATCCATCTTAATCACCATTTTCTCTGGTGTCCCATGGCTGTACCTCTGGTAGGGTTCAGGAGTTGGCCGGATTACGTGTCAAGTAAGAATGGGAATTAGATGAGTGGAAGGCAAGAAAGCAAGATTTTTATTCCTTTTTCTTCCTCTGGGACAAAGCTTGAGGCTTTTTCTGTATTGCCTCTATACATAATATTCAGTAATTCCTTTGACACTTTCTCAGCTAAACAATGTTTCCCATTGATACTTCCTCTGTTTACGAATATATTAATGCCACTACTACTATACTGAAAGCCAAATTCCTGTGCTAGATTCAACTTTTCTATATTCTCATTTGTTTTAAACAGCCACTGTGGAATGCTATAATCCCAGAATGAACGAATGGAGCTATGTTGCAAAAATGAATGAACCCCACTATGGTCATGCTGGAACCGTGTATGGAGGTTTAATGTATATTTCAGGTAAATAATTAATCATGCCATTTCTATCAAATAATTGCCTAACTTTTTCTATTTCATGGGAGACAATAAGAATTAGTCTCTGGTCACAGTATGTTTGCTGTGATTTAAGTAGTGACACACCTTCATGTGGAGCCAGTCAAATACTGTATATACTGAGGAGTCTGAAAAATATATATTTACTAGGTTAAGCATTATATAATGAATAACCACTTTTAATTGCAAAGCGGTTATTCACTTTAACTGTCAGAATACATTTTTTGTAGCAACAGCACATAGACTAATGTGGCAGTAGCCATTAAACACATCCTTGTTGATGCATTTTGGAAAGCACTGGATATTTTAATCCTTTGAAGAAAGGCATCTGCCTTTGCGAAGGCAGATAACGCAAAGGGATAAGTTGTAATGTTAACCACAGTTTACAAATGATGACTATTTTCATTAGCCTTTCACTATAGTATTCTTAGTCTTAAGCGTCACTCAGGTTATAGCTTCATTCTGTTTTTTACCTAAACTGGGAAAGTAGGTTTTCTGAAAGACTGGTATCTGCTCATTTTCTAAAGATTCAGTCTCTCAGTGATCTCTACTAGCTCTATTCAAACTTTATTTTTCTATCAGTGATGGAAAAGATCAGACCCCACACCTATGATTTCAGCTCGTTGTTCTAAATACTTTTAGGTTAGCATCTGTTGTCATCCACAGGTGTTGTCCTTTCAGTGATTGTGGAGAAGGTGAAAGGAGGACATAACCCTGTGTATGTTCTACTGCAGTTTTAAGGAATGTCCACTAATATCTGAATCTAAAGCTGAAATTCTGAGCAGGAGATGGGCAAGACTGTTCAGCTGTAGACAACTGGTGGGGAGATCCACTGGAGCTGGCTGATTCTCAGGGTGTTTTGAGTCGGGGGGGCAGGGTGGCCTTGTGCCAGTAGAAAAGGAATAATTTGTTTCAAAATTTACCATAAAGTACAGCTGCTTGCTTGTATTTCTATGCCTAAATCCATCAAGCTAGCTTTTAATCATTGTTTTGCTATTTGTACCCTCTCTCTTCCCCTGCTCTGCTTGTTTTACTGCAGGCAGCACATGGATATACTCCCTACTGTGGCTGTTCATATAGATGCTGTATACTTGCCACAGATTTTTCTTTTCCTCTACTTCTCCCCTCAGTTATCCTCATGAATCAAGACACGTAGGGGATGAAAATGTAAAGATCAATCCCTTGTTGTTTCTTTGTCATTAGTTTCTTTATCATTAAGTTTTTCTTCAGAAAGCTCTGTGGTAAGGACCACTTAAAATGTAGTAACATTGAATCAAAAATTGACAGAAACGGATTCCTGTTTTCATGATGAAATAACCAGCAAACCAAACAAATGTGTTGTTTTGTTTTTTTTTAAAAAAAACAAACATTTTGCGAAATGAAGCACGGGTAACAATTTTTTGTTCTTTTAATCTGCCAGTAGCATTTTATATAATTAAGCACTGTTATATATGTTGTATAATGAAGCATGTCTCCTTTCTCCTTTCATATGTAAAAGAACAAGGTATATTAAAAATGTAATTTGAAATGGAGTAAGTATCAGATACTAATCTAAGGCAATGTGAAGAAGTTCTAGGGAAGACAATTCATTCACTGAAGTGTATGCTTTTGCTGTTTATTGGCTGCTAGTGTAAGGACTATTCTAATGTGTCTTATTTCTTTAGGTGGAATTACACATGACACTTTCCAAAAGGAACTTATGTGTTTTGACCCTGACACAGACAAATGGACTCAGAAAGCTCCGATGACAACCGTCAGAGGTCTGCATTGCATGTGTACTGTAGGAGACAAGCTTTATGTTATTGGTGGAAATCACTTTAGAGGAACAAGTGATTATGATGATGTTCTAAGCTGTGAATATTATTCACCAACTCTAGACCAGTGGACACCAATTGCTGCCATGTTACGTGGGCAAAGTGATGTTGGGGTTGCTGTCTTTGAAAATAAAATCTATGTTGTTGGAGGATATTCTTGGAATAACCGGTGTATGGTGGAAATAGTTCAGAAATATGATCCAGAAAAAGATGAGTGGCATAAAGTATTTGACCTTCCAGAATCACTTGGTGGCATTCGAGCCTGCACTCTTACTGTTTTCCCACCAGAGGACAATACAGGGTCACCGTCTAGAGAATCTCCTCTTTCAGCACCTTAGAAACATCCCTTGACTTACGATGTTGTAGTAACACCTTTGCACTGCATCATGGAGTCTATTATTTTTCTTCAGTAGTTTCTGTTAGGCTTAGCCTACAGCATTTGGTACAATTACTGGAAAAAAAGACTTTGACATTATTTGTGCTGTTTGTCTGGCCTAGAATGTTTGTCAAGTGGTTAACAAAAAACATGTACTCACACGAGCCAAATGTTTAACAAATGGGAAGATATTGTCTGTAAAATGTATGAATTAGGTACGTTATTAATGTTGTGTATTGGGTGTGAGGTACCTTACAACTTAATTTGGAAGCCCAGTGAGTCACATTTGAAGACCTTGTATTGAACTCATTCCTTCACTAAATTTCATAATTAAAATCCATTTTCTTTCATTTTTTAACTGCAGATTACAAAGGGAGGTAGACTACATCAATGTTAGTTATAACAGAAGGTTGCCAAGGGGCCTGAGCTACCTCCCTCTTTTCACAGAGTATTTTTGACATATCTGTTTACCAACCTGACGTGGGTTTGTTCAGAGCATACAAAGTTTCTTAGGCAGAGGGGAGAAATAATTAATTTTAAAATGTTAGTACTATACAGGAATTGGACCTTGTAAAGGCTGAGAGTTTTTTTTATAACATGAGTGTTTTTCCTGAGTCAGTTGAGTGATGCTTCAAACACAAAATTTAAAATATTTGGGTATTTTTAATTCATGTCTTTTCAGGAATTGGCTTCCGCCTACATGGGAGCACACACTATATCAAATGGGAATTCAGTGCAGTTGTATATTCTGTTGTACACCTGTACTGAATATAGTTAGATAAGGGCTAGAAACATTAACTTAAGCCACTGAATTTGACCGAAATTTTCCATCAGTTTAAATTTAGTCTTTTTCTCCTTTGCTGTTGAGATAACTTGCATAATGTGTCCTCTGTATAGTCTCAGTTAATAAGGTTATTTAGCACAAAGTGCAGCTTCAGCAGGAGAGCTGCTTTTGCTCAGTGAACTTGGACTACCACATTTTACCTTCTTTTGTTCAATAAAACTTTTAACTGCAGTTATTCAGTCTAAGCTACCTCATTAATGTATTTGGTTTTCTTTCTCTGCCTCACTGTATCCAGGATACGCATTACGTATATCTGTGTGGGTAGATTAATTTGCTAGGAAACCACTGCAGAAACGATCGTGAATGGGTATGTTGACCTACTTTTAAGAAACTATTTTGGTCTGATGTGTCCATTTTATTGTTAAGGACTAGAGAAAAACAAAACACAAAAAACTGTCTTAATTCTTTTCATGGAGAACTACTGCCTATGTATGCAGCAGTGCAAATTTTACAGAAATCTTTTATCTGCTACAAAATATAGTGCACTGCTGACAAACTGTAGCTCTGTGTGCTTATGTAAGGCTAATACCATCGTGACTGTCCTAAACTTCCCATCATGTTACAAGTGTTTTTCCTAACAAACATGGCTATAGCGGAATCATATGAGGAAAATTGTTTAAATCAGCTTATTTTATTGTGCTACCTATTACCAATAACCACATAAATCTTAATAGACTTATTGGGAGCATGCTGTTTGTATTTTGTCCCTGCTTGATGAATCAAGCAGCAGTATTGTTACGGTGTCAGTTTTGGAAATCCTGATATTTATTCTTTATCTAGTTTACCAGTTATGATCACTACCAAAATGTATGCATAAGCTCTAGGTTTAATAATTACTTTGGTTAAAATTGAAAGCAATTCCTTCTCTTCAGAAAAAAAAAATCTTAATTCTGTGTAGCTGTGCAAGACCGTTGCAGGTGGAAGTGTTACACCAGTGGACGGATGTTTCTGGAGAACAGCCAGTCAAGATGAACAGACTTGTCACCTTAAGAATACTTCAGATGTGCAAAGTGCTAGATAGGAAAATGTTGCTCTGTCACTTAAGTATGCAAGTCATATAAGTATGTGTTACATGCTACTGAATTTTTTCCAAGTCAGATACAGGATTTTAGAGACTGCTTGACTTTAAATCCTCTAAAATACATTTTCCAACTTATTCTATTTTATTAAACAGTAAAGTAGTGGAAGTAGTTGCGATTCCTCTTGGATAACGTACAGCATGCTGTCTATATGCTGGGGATGAGGAGATGCACTCTTTAGAATTGTGCATCTTCACTGGTATTCTCCATTATGAAGAGGCTTTGGGTGGTTTCTCTCCATTAAGAGGTGGTTAGAGGTCAGGACATCAAAGTTTTGTCTGAACCTTGAGAATAACCCAGGAGCTGGTACATTGCCGCAAAGTAGAGGTTTATTTTTATTTTTTTTAGTGATGCATTATCTATTCTACTTAAAGCGGAGGATTTTTTTTTGCACATTATTTTGTCATCAGTGTTGGACACAGCATAGATTAAATGTAGTGCTTCAATAAAATCTTTAATCTTTGAATATTTTTATATCTCCCTCTGGATTAAAGGGTTCAAAATGACATTAGTTAACATACTCACCAGGTGTGAAAAGCAAACATCAAAGATTTGCCAGAGACTGCAAACTGTTTTCTTCTGTAATGCAGTATGAAATTACTTTGCCTATTACATCTTTCTTAACCATACCATAACAAACCCTTTGTTTCTGAATCCGGAACTGCAGGTGTGCATATAACTGTAGCATATGTTGTCTCCAAATTCAGTAAAGCTGTTTTTATGAAGAGTAAGCCCACTGTAGCATCTAGTGCCAGCAGTGCCCAGATAATAAGCAGCCCCTTCTTTTCTCATGGATCTTGAATACTCCTATTTTGTAGTTACAGTATCTAAATTAAAAAAGCATCTGGGTAAAAAGCAATTAGTAGCTATTTGATGTGAATGTGAATAAAACTACCTCAATGTGCTGGCGGGGAGAACCACTGGAGCTGTCTACCCTGTCTTCATTATGTCAGATCCACATTACAATCTCATTACAATCTTGGAATTCATTTGGACTTTTTTTTGGTTCCCAATTAGCAGCAAATGCCAGAAGTGCTCTCTTCCATCCACAGCTCATCAAAAGATCTGGTTGATATTCTTGCAATGAAACACAGTACTTTGAACAACTCAAGACATTCAAGACAACATTTCCCATGTGTAATGTATTGAAATAAGACAAGTGATAGCAAGAGAAAACGGAAAACCCAAGGAAATCTTACAGAGCAGTTTCTTTGCAAAGTTCACTCTATTCTAACTGTTACTACTACTTAATTTCCAGCTGATAATTACTGCATCTTTGCATTGGTGTCTGACTGCTGACTGCCATTTTTTTTTTTTAATTTTTGTTTGTGGCTGCCATCTCTTGCTCCTAACCAGAATTGATAAAGCTGAAGCTTTTCTCCCTTGGTGTGAGGACCACATTACAAGAAATAGTCTGCTGGCATGTAGTATATTTTAATAAATGTAATCATAATTTAGCTTGTATGTACTTGGGAATCAGCTATATAAACAGGTTTAACCTAGTAAAAGGGTGCATACTTGTTGAAAGAGTAATGCCTCTCCCATTTTCTAATTGCGTGCACCTTGTGGCATTTTAGTCTGTGTGTAGTAATAGATATCCAGAGATCTGAACATTAAGGCTTTCTTACGTAGCACTTTGTGATTTCCATGCTCTGTGTAGGTGTTACTTGCATGATATATGTAAGTTTTCAGATTTTTATGTGTGCATTTTAGTTAAGCCAAAATGCGAATGTTTATTCCTTTGCACGCAGATAAGGTCAGAGAAGTCTTAAAAAGCAGAGTTATGTATACTTTGCTTAATAATTAAGTTCTTTGGTCCCATTACTGTTGCAGGATCTTTGACAGCTGAGAAAAGGTGATCACAGTTCTGAAAACAAACGAGGGGACTGGGATGACTTCACTGACTGGCGTTGGTTCATAGGTTCTGGTGTTAAACTCTGAACTTTTCTCAGCCTGTAGGCTCCATCATTTGCTGTCCAACTCTGGTGGGCTTGCTATTTGCCTATTCAGAATAAAACGCAATGGGATTTGTTCCACAACATGTCTTACCCATTAAAACAACACGGCAATTTTTTGTCAGGAATTCCAATAATGGTAGGATAGGCAGGAGTTTTCCTGAGTTGCTTAGTGACCAAGCAGTTTGTAGATGAAAGCCCAGATAACCTGGGAGTAGTGCTAAGCAAGACCCCTGCATGGTTGACATTCCAGAAGGGATAATATGGAATGGGGATTTCCTCTTCCTGTGTGTATTATTTATGATTCTAAATGTTTTTTCTTCATCTTTTGGGAGTATTTATTGCTGCTGTTTGTGTTTTTCACTTTATTCATTAAATGAGTAACGGTTCTGTGAACTTGGAGCAGGAGTGAGAGGTTCCATTCCTTACAAGCTACATGCCATCAGACTATCCACATACTTGTTAAAAAGTTTTCTATTCAGGGCTCTGTTTCTTCTCCATTTTGAAGCATTCCATTTGCAATGTGAAAAAATCTCAGATTAAAATGTTTGGGACTAGAAACACACAAAGCTAGTTTGAGGAGTAAAACTCTAATTGTAGGCAGAGAAAAGCTTTTTTTTTTTTTTTTTTTTTTTTTTTTTTTTTTTTTTTTTGAGTTGGCATAGTTCAGGGGTTTATTTTAGACAATGAACTCTCTCAGGCTGTCTGGAATTATTTTAAGTAATTTTAAGTTGGCTTAGATGAACCAGACCTCACTTGTTCATACCTGCTTGCACTCTTGACTGGGCTATATCGTTATGTGGGCAGTGGGTGTTCTCCCTGAACTGCAGCATTCTGCACTAGCTGGGATCTGTGATTTCTCGGCAAGCGTAAAAGAACCTATCCCATCTTCCATACTGGCTGTTGGCTGATTTCAGGTAAAAACAAAGAACTTCTTTCTTGGCCATTGCTTCTGCCCTTTCTCTCTTTGATGCCCATATGAAAATTTTAGGCAGGAGGTTCAGAACTTTGTCATTCTTTCCAGACCTCAGTGGAGAGCAAGCTTATTTACACTCAGCTGTCTGCACAACATGATAACAAAAAACTGTAGGAACATTTCAGACTTTAAATGCTAACTCTCAGAACAGTATCAATGAGTTAAGGAAAAACTTAAAACCAGTCCACGTTAACGTGTTCCCAGTTATTGTTCCAAAATACTTGGCCTTTGTTATATTAATAGCTTTGTATTTACTTCCCTTATTAAACATCTTTAAAAAAAAAAAAAAAAAGTAAAAAGCTTTCTATTTTCATTTCATTGCTTTTAACCTCTTGGAAGTGTGGAAATAATTTTCCTTAGGTATTTTATCCACAAAAATAAACACCACTGATCACTTGACTCCACTTCCCATGTTTCTTATGTAGTGCTTGTCAGTCCACAATTCCAGATTTCTCATAACCATTGTAATTTTTCACCATTGGCTTTTGACAGCTTTCCATATCATTACAAAGTCATGCAACTCCTGCTAATGGGTGCAGGTTCCCATGCTGTGTCATTACGTATGGTAAACATGAGTTCTCCTGTTTCATAGCAACAGAATACATCTGAAAAAAGTTGCTGTGGGGAACAGATCTACCCTGGATCAGACATTTAAATGCAAATTATTGTAGCCTGTGCTTTCTAACTTTTTTCGCTTTTGAGCATTTTAGCCTTTCAGATAAGTCTGCAAATAATGCCTACATAGCTCTTTTTTAAAAAAATGCTGTATATACCTTGTTAATGAGTGGGTAGAGCAATAGCTTGTGAGGTTTACTCAGTCTCTGCCTGTAAGGCTCCCTTTTTGCCCACAAAGACTTGTTGAGAGTGATGCTCTCCCAGCTTCAAAGAAACAAGAACCTGCATTAGGGACAGGAAAACTGAACTTGGAAGGAAAATCAAAGCAGCTTCTTAATTGCAGTTAAGAAAGAAAAGTCAACATCTGAATTTGAAAGTCCATCGTTCTAGAAAGAAAAGGGAGAGTTGCTCTCCTTTAGACATATTCAGGATATTAGCAATGAAAAGATTGTTGCTGTAGCTAAAGACAAGTAAATCCCTGTCTGTCCCTGTAAGAGACATTGTTTCTGTTGATGTCCTACACTATTAACACTTGACTGTATTTGTGATGTCTTAAGTGCTCAAGTATAACAAATGCCTCACTTTTCTGCAGTGATCACATGGATGAAGCTCTAGTCCCTGTGAGCCAGTTTTCTTTATAGTCAATTTTGAATAATGTTTTGAAGTTATATAGAAAATAAGGGGATATACATTTTTTTGTAACCAATTTTTAAAGACCATTTCTATTACTACTCTAACATTGTATTTAGTTGAACCTTTCAAAGGCAAGATGAAAGGTCAGGTCTTGGTTCATTTTTTTGAGTGTGGGCATTGCTGCTTTTTGGTTTTGCTGTGGAGAGTTTTAAGGAAGGGATATTTCATCCTATGGCAAACAGAAATGAAGGAAACATCAGATGCCAGCTGGATTATAGTATATGCTGTCAGCAGCTCTGCAATTTGAGACAATTTTATGATTTACGATCCTGTCAAATTTATCTTGTTTAATAACCCACAAGGTTTCCATTTGGCCTGCAGTGACACAGAGCTGGGAAAGTAAAAAAAAATCAAACATTTTTGCGTTATTCCCAGAGCAGTGGCTTTTGTCATATGCGGTGGAATAACAATGCACACTTGTCTGCACTGAGGCAGCAAGGCTTAAATCCCAGCCCTGTGCACCTGCCTTGAAGGCAGATCTGCTCTCCTCAGTGGGAACAGCTGCATAATGTCAGTGACCATTGTGCAGCCGCCTCTTCCTCAGGTGAGACTCCAGCCTCAGCCCTGAAAAACTGGAGGTCACTGGAGGGACTGGGAGTGTAGGATGCCACAGTGCCAGCTGTGCCTGTGGTGCTTTCTTAGCAGGGATGAGCAGGGCTCATACTATGCCCCCTATGAAGAGGGGGAAGCCCTGCAAACCTCTTCATCCAACAGGAATAAAGAAAGATTGTATTTATTAATCTTTGATAGTTCATAGGAATTATTTGAATCTCAGTTCCCCAAAATGTAGGGTGAACTTTAGGTGCAGTGATTGCATGTGGAGATCACCGTTAGAGGGTTTATAGACAAAATCACTCAGTGTGTTCCTGTTACCATGGCATTGCAGATGTGGCATCAAGGAGAAGGTCATCAGTACACAAGCTGAACTGCAGTAATTATTTTAGTAACTCTGCTAGCAATAGTGGAATTGAACTGAAAGTGTTTCTGACTGAAAGAGTCGAGCTTCAAAAAGCTGTCTACTTCTCTATTATTCATAAGCAACTGGGTTTCCTCCTAAATGCAGTCGATTTTGAAACCTCACCTTGTATGGAGTTGTAGGAGTTAATGTACATCTCTAGTTTCAGAAGAATACTTTGACACTTGTAAGTATGTTGAAGCGTGCAAAGTAGCTTGCCGTCCTGTTGCGTGTCTTCTGCTGTGCTGTCTGCTCTGTATTCAGGCTGGCTTGTCTTGCTAATCACATCACATCTGTCAGCTGTCTGTGGGTAGAAACAAATTGTAAACAAGCTGTCAAGGTGGAGTAGGATAATTGTTTAAAAAAAAGGGAGGGGGAATGACAAAAAATCAGACCACCTTGAATGGCTAAATAGAAAATCTGAGTGACTAAATAGCAACTGTGTTTTTTTTTTTCTTCTGCTTTTAGTGCTTGTTCCATCATAGATGATGGCTTTTACTTCAACATGTGGTTGTAAAATTATTCACCACACCGGGCAAATATATGGCAATGTCAGTCCTGGTCCTCCTCATTGCCTGTAGGAAATGCTTTACCACTTCCAAGCAATCTCCCGTCTTTGCTTTCCATCATCAAGACAATGCAGAGTAGTTTACCGCGACAACTTGTTCTTAGAAAATGTACATGCACGTGAGCCATTTCACCAGCAGCATTTGTGCTGTTCAGACCTTTCAAACTGCCTGACACCTTTGTGCTTCATTTACCGGGTCTGCATAGTAGGAGGACTCTAGTAATGCAATTACATACAATGTAAAGCCAAATATGTTCTTTAACTACATGGAGAAGCTTTACAGTTTACTTGCTCAATAAAAGTAACTTTGGTTGCTTGTTAGAATATGTCACCAGTAATCAAGAGCTCATATCTCAGTGATTTGATAAACGTGAAGGATGTAACAAGGAAACTCCTTTCCCTCAGTTGAAAAAGATGTTAATACAATAATACAGATGCGATGTTGTATGTTCATTCAAGGGTCATTTTCCTTCCATCCCTAGTGAATGGTATGGTACAATTTGAGATGTTTTTATGGGGATAATAAATAAGATCTACATCTCTTGAAAAGCTATTTCAAGTAATATAAGGCTCAGAAAAAAAAAAAATCTGGAGCATATTCCTTACACTACTACAGGCATAGGGTAGTATGAGTTTTGTTTGTGGCTAAGCAGTGAAAGAACTTTTCTTTTTCTAAACCAAAACAATATGATAAAATTACTGGTAAAATGAGAGTTTTTATGAAAACTACCATGATTTTTAAAGCAACTTCAGTAAAAGTATTGCTTATCCTTTAGGCCGTTTGATGGATTCCTAGAATTTTACTGCTTAAAGAAAGTGGTGAAGCCTGTGGAAGCAGTCAGTACTTGCCATGTTGCAAGGTTGCCTTGGTACCCTATAGCTTCAACTCCTGTAGCTCAGCTCTTCTCCAGCAAAGGGAGCGTCCTATTTGCAGTATGGCTTGCTGCTGGTGTGCTCAGCATTGTCTCTCACAGCCTCCATGTCTGTTAGAGGGGCCAGATTCAGCATCGATCCACCTGGCAGCATTGGCCTGCTTCAGTTGTTGCTTGCTGCTCTTTGCTCAGCTGTGCTATTTGAATGGGTGGTCTCCAAACTGGCTGCCCTTTGGGAACTGTGAAAATTACTGTGGTCACTTCATTTCCTCAATACAGGAACTAAATGAAGCAGAGAAGGCAAACAAGCTCTTGCATGCAAAGTGGTTTTTGCTGTCTAACCAGATCCCCAGAGAGGCATAGTGCCAGATAAAATCTGAAATTCTGGCCTTGTTGTTTTTGTTGTTGTTGTGTTGTTTGTTTTTTTTTTTTTGTGTGTGTTTGTTTTTTTGTTTTCTGTTGCTGTTGTTGTTTTGCTTTGTTGGTGGTGTTGGTTTTTTTTTTGTTTTTTACCCCCAAAGCATCGCCATGCATTTCAAGAAGTATCATTACATCTCTTCACTGATGGCTAGTCTGTTATGACAATAAAAATAAACCTGTGGCTGTGATTGGTTTTGTCTTCCTGATGTTATTTTTCATGGTAACTAGCTCTTTTCTTGCTTGCCCGTACATCATCTGAACAAATAGGTTTTGTTGCTGATAAATATGAGGGAACAGACCTTGAGAGACAGGGGAAAGGCAGGTATTGATTTATGCAACAGTCAAGCCCCAGCCATTATGTAACAGTGGGGTGCCCTGACCAGCATACTTCATAGGAGGTACTCGGTATAGTCTTAAGAATTTTCACTTGATGCTTTAAAATTTCTGTAAAATGTATCCTTTTGCAAATTAGGACTAAAGTGAAAGGACTTTGCAGTGCTTATGCTGCTTCCCACAGACTGCAGTATTTCTGCAGGGATGATGTGAAAGACCCGCTTTGGGGAAATCCAACCAATAACTGCCTGTAGATCAGAGGCCAAGTTCTTGTAATGGAGAAACATTAGAAAGCTGCAACTTAAGCCAAAATGAGCCTGGTGTGGAACTGGAGCGCTTTGTGTTGTTTCCAGCTGGCATGTATCCCTGCCAGGTCAGTATGGCTTGTGTCAAGGACCTCCAAGAGGTGCCACAAGTAATGAAAGGATGCAGCTGTGGGTACGACATATGCTTTGAGCACAATGAGGTATACGGTGTAATTTATACATGCATGAGATTATTGCTAGCTTTTTCATGTAGTGGGTTGGGGATTTTCAAAAGAAAATAACATATCACTTTGACAATTTTTACCACTCAGGTATAAAGCCATCATTTAGTTTCTTTTATGTATTTGCCCCATATATCGGTCTGTGCTGTTCCATTAGATAAGACTAACAATGATTTGCTAATGAGAATTACTGTATTCCTGAAGACAAACCAAGAGTATTTTTAGCAAGAGGATAAACTAACAAGACCACCAACAGAAGACATGGTCACATTAAATATTGCTATTAATTTACAGACATTTTGCAAAGGTTAGACATTGTAAAACCAGTACTCTTTCTGAGTAGAATAAGTATCACTGAAATTGTATTTAATTGTCCTCTCTAGACTTTTATGTCATTTAGTATGTCTAGCCATGCTATTAGTGACTTACGTAAGGAAAAGCCTGCTGTGACCTTACAATACACAAACCTCTAGACAAGACCCTCTCCATCCTTCTCTCAGGACAGTCTGTTGTGCAGGAATAAAGGCTTAGCATAAAAGAAAATTACTTCTAGCTGTACCAACAGGGGGGTGGGGGTGGATGGAAGCCTATTTTTTGTGTGTAAAAGAGCCCTTGAGGCTGATGGTCTTGGAGTGGCTGGATAGGTCTGATGGCATGGGGCCCCTTGAGCTCTGCATCTGACCTACTTTTGAGAAAGTTGTGAAGTTGCCTTGTGGAAACGGACCTGCTCTGAGGCTACGAGGTCTCAGAAAGAGTACTGATGGGAATTAAAATGCTTCATTTAAAATAATTAAACCCCAAGGTTTAGCAGTAACTGCAAAATGGGTTAATTCCCAATTGGAGTTGCCTTTCAGTTGCCTGACCTCTTGAGAGCTGATCTGCAGAGCTTCCCCTAAACTGCACTAAATGAACTCCTGATGGCTTTTCTCCTCTAGCAGGATTAAAACTGCTGTCCCCAAATAAAAGCTGTCTTTTTCCTGTAACAAATGAAGTAGCAAGACTCACTTGTGTGGGAAAGCATGCTGATCAGGTGTCTCATCACCCTGGTTCGTGAGAATGATCCCTGTGGCCTGCTTACAAATGCTAAGCAATGACAAGCGTGCCTGTCTGAAGCAAAACGACCACCAGAACCATGCCTAAGAGTGAGACCTCAGGGTCACAGCTGGTCCCTGAGCAAAAAGTGGAAGTGAAGGTGTGCAGGGAGAGAAGGGACTTTTGTATTGCTCCAATTAAGCGTCATGTTCGTGGGTGTGCACTGCCTCTGTCCCAGGATGCTCCCTGTCTGGCACCGCACCAGCTCCCAGGTCATGTTTCAGAGGGTGCTGATGATGTGGGATTGCTGATAGTCATGTCAGCAGTGCTTTGAGGGTGGCAGCTGTACTCGGTCACAGAGGCACAGAGGACAGGCTGTGGTCCCAGTATACACCTGGGAGTGGAGCTCCCTGGTTCCTTTGGGTCTTTGCATTTGCTGTGGTTGTGACTGTCAAAATCCATGTCATAATGAGATTGTCATACAGAACAAAAAGTGATATTAAGTAAAATTAATAAATGTCAAAATCTATGTAAGAAATAATGATTAGTCATTACTTACATGCAGCATAGCACCCCCAGAACTGTAATTTCCAATTTTGTCTTCTCTGGCTGGCCACAGATAAGAATTCATTCAAATAGCAAGCAAAGAATTAAATGTTAATTTAACAACAACAACAAAAACTACTAAGGAATTAGACTAGATTCTTAAATTAAATATGAACCAGTAACAAGGCTCCTTCTGAATGTCCTTACCTTTTCTCCTTGACAATTCTCTGCAGTAATAAAACAAAATGCTATCAGGTATCTGGCAAAGTGCTAAAGCAGGTATCCCCTCGCAGCAGGATAGAATTGTGCTGATTTTTATAATGTCTTTGTTTTCTGTATTAAGTTGAAAATTTCAGTTTGACTTCTTGCTTGTGCTGCAGTTGTTTTACCTAGTGTGCCTCAAGCCAGGAACAGCTGAAACTGCTGGCACAAGGAGGTGGGTTCCAGGCATGGCCTGGGCTGAATGTCATCCTTCTTCAGCCACAAAGGCTATACTTAGCAGCAAGGTATTGAGGCTTGCCTATCAAATTTTAAACAGAGCTCTAGTTTTAAAAGGCCTTTCTCTAATGGAGCATCTGATCATGCTCCATAATTAAAGATCGCAGTCCAGCCGTCTCTGCCTGCAGAGGGGGAAGGCAGCCCTGTGTGCCTCTACTCACTCCTCTTATCCTCCTGCCTTGGCAGGGAGACTTCAGAGACTTGTCACAAAGGAGATAAGGACAGAAGCAAATTAAGATTTAGGATTTTCTTCTGGGATTTTCTAGGCAAAAGGAGATCTTTAATTGGTTTTCTATGCTGCAGCAGCCAAAGGTCTTTAATTAGGTTTTACATCTTTCTCTACTATTGTTTCCCTTTTCTATCTTCACCCACTGTGATTTGGGATTCTTTAAACAGATAATAATTTAATATTTGTCTTAGTTTTTTAAAAAATCAAGGTGCTGACTGATTTCATGTAGTCACTAAAAATAGTAAATGAATTGTTGAAACTTCAGTCTGTTAAAGACAATATTTTAGTCAGATGGATTTAGTTATTATATTTAGATTATCTGATAAATATAGTATTAAAGGCCTCTGAGCTTTATTCTTTTTGTTTGTTTGTTTTATTTTCCTTGTGTTCTTTAGTTAGTGAACTGTCTTTAAAGTTTTCATTTGGAGTTCGTAATATCTACTCACTTTCCCAATTCATTTTTTTTAATAACTTTACAAATAGCCTGCCTTGCAAAGCTCTGCTGTGGCATTGACAGCTTACTGAGTTAACTTTGGCATATGTGAAACTCAGATGCCATCCAATCTCATTGATCTCACAGCTTTTTCTTCTGGTCAATGGAAGCAGGATTCCACCTGTGTGGCCAGGAGAGGTCTGTGAAGGGACCTTCCTTTTAAAAAATAAAAATAAAAAGCTTCTATAATATTTATGTATTTATTTACTTAATGCATCCCCAACTCTACAGAGCAATGATAGATCAGTCCAACAGATGCCGGCTTTGGTCCAGTCAGGCCTGTAGATGACCACCAATATTCATTCTCTGTGTCTTGTGCCTGGGGCAATGCAGCCTTCAGGAAGTAGGAGGTGAGCCCTGACACCTTTCAGAGTCATTGAAAGCAGTCCTTTTGTCTCAGGAAGATTTGGATCAAAATTGCTTTGATACTCTGGTAATAGTCCGCGTGGTGGATTAGTATTCATGTCCAGACAGTAGACTTGTTAAAAACCAACAAAAGAAGTGAAGAGTCATGCTGTCATTCACCTTAACTTTCAAAAAACAAACACTTAGGACTAAATTATTTCCTGGGTATTTCCATTGATTTAACTGGAATTACTAAGATTGATTGTTGCTCTGTTATACTGCAGATTGTCACGAAAAAACTTTATCAGTAGGTATGGAGATTTTTCTCTGTATAATGATTTACTCTATTATCAAAAATGTTTTTACACCCAAAACCTGCAGTGGTTTTGGAAGTCACATTTATCCCTGTACTCACACTTGCATTTGGATGACACAGTGATGCACCTCAGCAGTGCAGTTGTTCTTAGTCATCGTGGTACAGGCTGAAAACGTGGGAGAATGTATGGGTGGTGACAAGCCCAGAGGCGATGCTGGAGGACGGCTCTGTATGATGGATGTGCACTGTGCCCTGCCTGGGGGAACGTCGCTTGTCTTCAGCCAGAGGATGCTGCAACAACCTGGGCAAAGACGCAGCTGCCAGCACCTCTCTGGTATCAGCCACAGACATCGCTGATGTTGCTTTCTTCTCAGCAACCACCAGTGCCATTTTGGTAACTCTTCCAGTCCTCCCTGCTTGTACAAAACCATAGGGACCTTTGATCATGGGTCTCCTGTGCTGCACATCTATCCCCTGTGTGTGCAGTTCCCAGCTGTGCAAGGCACGAGGTTAATCCTAATTACAATAAGGACTTATGCAAGTAAATAAATTATAATGTAAGGGCTTTATCCAGGGGAAGGAAAAAACCTAAACGTGTGGTCAAATCACATTGGTTGAAATCACAGTTCCAATCACAATCACAGTTCCACCATTTAAAATTATTATTATTATATCTGCATGCAGAGAGGTTGCTGTTTTTGCTGGTAATTACCAGAAAGAAAGCCCCGTTTGCATGAATCTGGGTGCTGTAGGCTCTGAAGGGAGATGCTGCTGCTGCTGGCTTGTGGAGTGGCCAGGTCCTCGTGCATCAGCTTAGCATTGATGCTAAGTTGAATAGTAAATTGCTGTTTGTTAGTCAGCAGCCACAGCCATACAACTTGTTCCAGCCTCTCCCAGGGTTCTGTTCCCTGTGTTCTCTGCTGGGTTTTCTTTCAAGACATCCCTAGCTCAGTGCTGTTCCATGCTTTGGGGGCAGACCTGTGTCCCTGCTGCTGCCCCAAGCCTCTCCCTTGGGACTGCTCTGAAGTTCAAAGTAATTAGCTGGGCAGGTAGATTTCCTCAGACAAAGTTAACAAATTCTGTGCCCTGAGAAATCAGGGAGTTTTGCTTTCAATACTGGGAAGTGTTTCTAGAAGACTGGATGCTCAGCAAAGTCTGTTGCTCAATGCTGACTCTACAGCTGGTCCAAAATAACAGTAATTTTTTCCATAGATATTTATAAAATCTTCTTTGTGCTTAAGAATCCTTTGGAAATACTTCTATTAATTTCTGTTTATGTGCTGCCTTCTAATATTTTTTTCTTTTGGCCTTCTTTGAAGATCATGCTATCTTCAGGTTAAAAGTTCAATGTGAGAGTAGAAAATGTCACCTGTTTTTTTTTTTTTTTTTTTGTTTGTTTGTTTGTTTCTTGTTTCTTCATTTGTTTTCTGTGTAAACTGCAGTTTCTGATTAGCAGGCCCCCTCTATCAGATGCGTGCACCAGTGAGAGGGGCTGGGTGGCTCTGCCTGCTCGTGGAGGAGCTGGTGGTACCAGTTGCCCCAGCATGTTTGCACCTGAGATTTGGTCCTTGACCCACAGCTTACTGGGGAGCAGAGATGTCCCAGCTCTTAATAAGCCGCTGTTTGTCTCAGCAGACACCATCAGGTAAATGGAGTGTGAAGGCATAATGACTCTGGCATAAATGGGAGAACATTCAAATTAATGCAGTTTGTTGATGTAATTGGTATCTCGTTAGGGTAAGTGCTCAGCTTGCCTCACTGCAGTGCCATGGTCTGGAAGCTGCCCTGGCCAAGACTTCCCAGTGCTGGTTCCCAGGGCTGGCAGACTAAGCCCTGGGGTGCCTGTCTTGGCACCCAGCCCTCCTGCCACTCATGCTCCCCTGCACCTCCCTAGTCCTGGCTGAGCTGAGAAAATCCTGCAACCATTGCAGCTGGCTCTGCACCAGCTGAGTCTTTACTGGTACTTGCTATGGAGTAGAGCCCTTGCAGACACAAGCTGCAGCAGCTGGAGTTATAAAATGACATTTTTCCTCCACTGCTTCATTATTTAGACATGAAGTTTTCCTCAGAGGCAAATGGGAGCGGCTCATGCTCCGTGTCCTGCACATCTACTTGCACAGAGGAGTTCAAATACCATGTGAGCCCCCAGGCTCAGCACAGCACAGGCAGCAGAGATAAGCCAGTGATACACCAACTGCGCTGGGCAGGTTAGCATGGCATCAGTGTGGATAATAAATGCTAAGTCACGTGCTTTGAAGGCACTTCAGAAGTAATCCTGATGGCTCTTCAAGAGGGATGATATTGGTGGAGTGGCTTTTGATTTGTTCCTGGCCCAAATGTCTATCCTCTTCAGCATGGTGGTAGAAATTGCTTCATTATAAACTATTTCACAGCAGCAGACCTCAAAAGTTTCTGAATTAGAAGCAAATTGCATCGTTGATTACAATTTTTTCAGATCTCCATTCTTTAGGGGATGAAATGTTTTTTTATTGCTTCCCTTCCCAGGCGTATGGAACAGTAATTACCAGCCTAACGCAGGGCTGAGGCGAGCCATGTCTCCTTGCAGTATGCTCTGCTCTTTAGTGCTATTAGTCCCTCTGATATCACCACCTGTTCCCTGGCTTTCAGGCTGACCATTTTGACATTTAAAAATAAAAAAGCAAGTCCTAATTGTACAGTGCAGTTCTACACAGGTTTAATCTTACGTCTTGCTCTGTAAGACAACTACTGCCTTGAACGTGAGTCTGACGTGTTTCTTGAACATCACAACTGCTTCTTGGACTGGTGGACCCTTAACAGACATCATGAACTGGATTGTTCCCAGTTGTAATGTCTGTGCTCTGAGAAGTCCCCTGCCAGCACAGCCAGCCAGCAAGCCCCACAGAGGTAGTTCCTGCTGTTAATTCCCAACTGCTTCACCTCAGAGTACTGAATCCCACGGGGAGATTTCACTGACTGCTGCACTCTGGACAGATGAGGACAAGTGTATTTCCTGGGTCCAACAAGGTAGTTTTTTTACAGATGAAAAAACATTTTATTCCATTTTCCACTTGTTTTAACCTGTTGTGTTGCAGATGCTTATTATGTTCAGATAGATCAACAGAGATGCTGTACCCCTAATTAGATTTATCACAAATGCCCAGCCTCCCAGGTATTGACAATTAAAAAGTGTTCTTTGGATGAAGATAATTGTCCAATATGGGTACATCAATAAAGCAATACAGTGATTAACAAATACTGAAAACATATGGATAAATCTGAAGCTGTCTAATCAGGTGACCAAGCAAATAATAAGGTTAGTCAGAGGACAGATTCATCACCATTGTGAAACCAAATTGTTTTTTATAGGATTGTGTGATTGAAAAGATTCTTACAGGCTGATCTGGCTGGAGGCCAATGAGATATGATTGAAGGTATTTAGGGGACTGCAGCTTCTTTGCTGCAGCCTGCATTAATTACTTTGAGCAAGAAGGTTAGTCAATACCTGAAAGCATCCCTTGCTCATATTGCCTGTAATTTATCTAATCTCGTATATACAACTCTTAAAGTTTTTGTTTGTTTGTTTGTTTGTTTGTTTTTCCTCTGCATTGTGATGGAGAAACAGCAGAAGAATATGCTTTAACAGAAGTTTGCATTGATTCTTACACCAGAAAAATGCTGAGATGGTGTTGGCTATGCTGTGAAACCACTGCCAGCTGTGGAAGAGCAGTCTGGGCTATTTGGGTGAGGTAGCATGGATCAGGATGAGGAAAAAGAAAGCTAACTAGGCGTCCTACTTTAGCATGGCTCCCCACGCAAAACTAACCATTGTGTCTAAGCACCATGAAATTGCAGAGTCAGTCTTGCAAGTTTGTTTTGTAATTAGCTACTTTGTATGATGCTGTACCAGGTCCCCTTGACCCCTTGGGAGTTGGGCTAAGTGCATTTTCCTATAGAGCTTGTTTCTCTTCTGCACCTCCCTGTTTAAAATGTTCTTGTGTCTAGCCACTTATCTTGTGACCTTTTCCTGTGCTTAAATCCATAAGGTTTATTCTCTAACCTCCTGGCACAAATGATAAGCCTAAAGAAGCATGGCCATGCAGTTTGTCTGATCCCAAGCATTCCCAGTCAGGAAACTGGGAGGTGATTTCTGGTATCAACTAATTCTCGCTGTCATCTCTGCCTCATTTTGTTTCTTGCCACATGGTTGCAAGTAGGTTGCTATTGTTTTAGGCTTCTGTTTGGAAGTACCAGTTCCACAGCTAATTATGTATGAAATCAGACTGTTTTTAAAACACTTTGAAGTTTTTACAAGCATGACTTCGAGTAAGAATAATAAGGAAATAGACGAATATTTCCCCTCACTTTGAAGTTACTAAAACCACATCTAATTACAAAGTGATTAAGAGTGAGTCACCACAATTGTGTCTCTTCTGAACACAGTTTTCAAGCAATATTAATACTCAAGTGTAAAATATTTCATAAATAGGAATGCAGAAGTTGTGAGGTTAGACTGCAGTCTGAATTTTATGCTGAACTCCAAGTTGCCTTTCAGTGAGTGACAGCATTACATAAAACATCAAAGCCATTCTGTGTGCTGCATGGAAAAAAAGACCTACCTGCTTAAAAAAGCAAAATCAATGATTGAAGACATTGCTTAGTTGTCTGTTTCTTCAACTTTTTCTAGTCTTTTTTTAATAATCATTTATTTATAAGCTGCAGAATTAATGCCTGAGCTGCTTTAAAATGAGGGCCTAGGGATACTCCAAGGTTAACAATTGTATTTTTATTTTCATAGTGTTCTATTTCAGTTATTAAAAGCTATTCCAGCCAGTGATAACAGTTACCCATAACAACAGATAATTGAATAGATTTAATGGAGCCTTGATTTTAACATACTTGCTTTGAATGACAATGTGCAAAGTTAAATAAATGATAGATGAGCAAGACTAAATGGAACAGAACTCTAATCCACCTTACATAGTATACAGACATTATTATAATTCTAAAATACCTGTAGTTAAAGGCTATGTCATGGTCAAGGAGAACATGGATGGATGCCACTTGCAAATGTTATGTTCGGGGTCTGGGCACAGTTTTACGTAGAGCAGAAACCCCTGAGCAGCCTAAATTTGAAAGATAAATGCCTGAACACTTGCCTGATGGACTTGTCCATCTGCCCTCCTGTCCACTGGGCACTCAGTATTACAGCAGCTGTATGTCTTATGATAACCAGCTTAGGAAGATGGATGAGGTTTCTCCAGAAATCCTCAGGTCATCTTTTTAAAGCCCTTCAGGTGTGAAGAGAGCAGCTGGGACAAGCCACTCTTTACTCCACTACCAATTTAAGAAAAGGTTCTCAGTATAATTTCAGAAATGACACAAGGTTGGTGAACTTTGCAGTGCTTCAAAACTATTATAAAGAGATACCAGAAGGTCATTTAGGGACTTACAGATCTATGAAATGTTAGTTAATGATTGTTCCACGTGTACAAGTCCAGCTGAGGGAAGAAGCCTAGTGAGCGCTGCTGTCCTCCCACAAAGCAAGTGTAGTTCAGTTTGCAGTGGTGCCTGAGATGACATACCTGTGCTGTGTTGTTCTCATTCCAGGGAAGTTGGTTCTCTCTTCTAGCTCTGGCAGGAGATACTATAGGAAAACAGGCAACCTCTTGAAGTCAAATTTATCCTTCCCAGTGTTAGACAGCGGGTCAGTGCTTGGTAGGAACAAATTAGAGCAATTTGCAGAGTACAGTGGTTAGATAGTTGTTCCTGTTACCTAACAGACCAGAAGAGAATAGTATCAAAATTATAATATGATTAATAAAAAGTCACAAGTCTGCCCTGATGTGATTATGCACTGTTAAAATAAAATGAGTGCAGCCACTTCACAACATTTTCAACAGAAAGCCTCACACAAACAAAAGTTAGGAGTGAGGCCAGAAACGCAGGAGTTGGAGGACTCTAAAAAGGGGGTGATATTGCAAAGCAAGATGCTCAGAGCAATCTGAGCCCCAAGAAGAGGCCACGGTTTGATGCATTTGGAGCTTTTTGTCCAAGACATAGAGATGCTACTGGCAGGAGCCCTGTGTCTTTGTCCCAACTCCACAAGCTCAATATCCATCACTCTGCAGGATGATCACAGGCTTGGTGTGATCCAGGGATACTGCTGGATAAATGCTTTCTAAAATGTTCTTTTTGAGCACACCCAAATGTTTTTGTATAGGATTGACTTCAATCAGAAAAAGAAATATATCCTATTTGTTCTTCCTCCTGACACAGCTTTTCTCCTAGGCAAAACAAGGGCATCCACAGGGGTTGAAGCTGCTTTTTTCAGACCACCTTGTTAAGGATTCAGTCCAGATCCATTGTGCTTCTGCATTGAGTCATCTGGATTAAGGATAAAGACTGTTTTCAGCCACCAGACTAGGATGATAAACAAGTCTCATCAGACTTTTTTCGGGGTCATAGGTTAATAAGACTGTAAATCTAAGGGTAATTTTCCTGAAAGCCACAATGAAGTCATATTCTTTGGGATAAAATGGCAGCTTTATTGTTCCAACATTATTTATCTGAGAAGCACAGTTATAGGTAATTTGTGAATTGTGTGGAAACATGAACTCATGCGTAATAATCTTAATGGAGCTTGTTTACATCTTCTTCTTGTGCATAATTAGTAAAACATATGATCCAAGTTGTTCTCCTCATTTAGAGCCCTGTTTTGGCTGGTTGATGTAGTGGAATCGGTGTTGCCAAGAGCTATACTGGGTAATGTTTTCTGATGGATTTAGTGTGTGATATCTGTGCACAGCAGTAGGATCTGTAAATTTATGACAAAAGATCAGGGCTATCATAAACAGTAATATCTGCTGGAAATGAAAACTGCAATTCCAGCACTTGGCATTTCCTCCGTGTCATGCACAAGTGAGTGTCATCAACTGTGTCTCATATAAAAGCTTGACATTAAGTGACTGACAATATCATGGCCCTGAGATTGTGCCTTCTAATTGCATATACAGAGTGAATAATTTTAGTTCGATTAGGTGTTGCTGGCTGGACAAACAGTAGCAAAATGTGTGCCCGCACTAAATATTATTATTAAATTCTTTCATGTCCTTAGTTACTGACACTTGGTTATTGGAAATCAGTATTTTGAGATGGTATTTTTTTTTCTTTTTTCCTGACATTATTTTACACTATCTGACTAAATTAGAAATGGCAGTAGATGTTATTTAATGTCTTTCTACACAATTAATAGGAAGTCAGCATTGTTTATGACACTACGTTAAGATACTAGTTCTGGGGTTGATCAAATGTTTGTTACCAATTATAATTTTTTGAACTTTTACTTTTTTGCTGCTTTCAAAACAGTTCTGACTCATGCAGATGTAATAAGTTTCTCAGAAATTGTTTATGTAGCCTGCTCCAACAGGAGACTTGCAGATAGATCATTTCAATGAGTTACCTCTCCCCTATTCACTCCTCATCATGTAGTGATGTATAATTTGCTTACTAATTATGTTGCTTGCTCCTGTATTGGATTTATTAAGCTCTTTTAGCTGCAAAAATAGGTAGGATTGAATAACCCAGGTGGATGAGCTCTCCCAGAGAACCCCAGTGAGTGACCTGCCCTCTGCATGGCCACTGCCAGTGCAGGTACCCAACCCCTGTGCAGCCCCTTCCATACTCTGCCACCCCTCCTGCTGCCCCCAGGGCTCTTCTCCTGCCTTCCCTTCCTTGCCTGCTTTGCTCTGCAAGAGACAGAGGCTATCCCACCCGAGCACATGGTACAGAGCCCATGCTTCTAAACAGGGATTTTAGCTCCATTTTGGCTAGTTGTGGGTGGATTTTCTCATTATTTCCCTAGCCCCTGGCATATATGGTAGGAGGGAAAATGAAGTCTGGGCAACAGATATTTGCCTGTTGAAAGCGCTGCTGGAAACGGAAAATCTGGCAGCAGGAGCCTATGTGGACTAGATGAGGGGAAAGTACAGCCAAAAGGAGGAAGAGGATCAAACTTTCCAGACAGCAGGGTCATCCTGATCAAATCCCAATGCTCAGTCAAGCTGTCTGCAGCCACTAAGCCATCCCGGAGCTGGCGAGCATCTTCTGTGCTTAAGGCAGAGCTGAGCCTCCAAACCAGCTCCATCTCCAGCTCAGCCACTTTTTTTTTATCTTGTCTGATACCTTCTTTCATTTTAGATGCATTCCAGGACACAACACAGCAGCCTTTGGTTGAGAGCCCCATCCTTCTGCAGGAAAGGTGATTGTGCTTCTTTCTAATACCTCTTCATCCTTTTACTCTGCTTCAGAATCTCTCTCACATGACTTTGATGCTGGCATCTTCAAGTAATGACAGCTCATTAGCACAGCGGAGCCGAACTTTAATTTTCCAAAATCAAAAGCTTTTTGTAGCTCTGCAGTGTGTATGATCTGTGCAGAAGGTGTATCTGCTCACAGGTATGCCTTACATGCAGCAAAGTCCCATGTGCATAGGCAGAGAAATTATCAGTTTTTTTCACATAAATTAGGTTGCTGCAAGTAGTTACTGAGTGCACAATGAAGCTCTTTCTGAAACTGAGAGTCTCATCTGAAACCTTTTTGAGACTTTTTGTCCCACTAAGCTACAACGTGCCCCCATCCTGCAGCTCTGCTCCAGGTACTGCTTGGGGCAAGCATCTTAACTCCCTAGCTGGGCTCTGTAGCATTCCTGCACAATTTGAGTTGTTGATATTTTAATAGTTCCTAAAAAGAAAGAGAGAGAAAAAAAAAAAAAGGTTTTCTGGGTATTTAATATGTGAGGCCAAATTTTCTCAAGTGAGGTGCAGTACAATTAGGGCTACTCCGACATGACTGGGATATGGGAGTGAAATTTTCTTGGTTTGGTTCCTGATGCTGCATCATGGTGCCACAGACCCTGTCTTGGACCATCTCCTCTCATCACATCTGGCACCTGAATCACAGAAGAGTGCTCCGGGGCTGTCGTACAGCTGGCACTCAAAGGATCGGTCATCCAGCTCCACTTCCCCAGGAATCACTGTGATCCCCACTGCGGGGGCCTGTGGGCAAGTGTCCTGAAAAAGGGAAAGTTACAAAGGGTAAACAGTGTGTGATTTTCAGTCAGATGAATGTCTTCGGGCTGGTCCAGCACTGGCCCATCAATTCTGTTCCTTCATTAATAACATGCTGTTCCTTCCTGAAACTGTATGGGTCCTGCCCTGCACAGTATTTCAGAAGATGCCTGGCTGTTTCTTTGTGGCTGTTTTATTGCCCCAGTTTTTTTTTCCTTTACTGCATCTGAAATGTGCAACAAAGAGCAGAATGAGGGGGCAGTAAAGGAAAATGATCTTTCCTGGAATTTACCTGCTCTGCGGATGTTTCCAGAATTACTTGCACCTGAATGCTGCCTGCTCCCCTGCACCACTTGCCCAGTTACTTACCACATGACACTCTGTAACTTGCCTGAATCTCTTTTCTGGGATTGCTTCCCTACCACTCCAGCCTGCTGTGTGATTTGCTGGAGGCCTGCCAGTAGATAAGACTTGGTTACAAAAGCAGAGATGCACGAACATTTGAATGCATTGCAGCCAAAGCACAGCCAATATTTCAGGTATTTTTTTTTTGTTTTTTTTTTTTTTTTTTTCAGGCCATGCCAGTCAGTCTCAGCCCTTGCTGAAAACCTTGGCAATGTACTACTCATTCCCTAGCTGTCCATGTTGATATTTCGGGAAGCAGGCCTGGAGAATGCAGGGCTGATCTTTATGGTTTATGAATACAGCTCCTTCTAAAGGCATGGATCATGAGTCAGCCCTTCTGCCAGTCCTCTGTGAAACTGGGAATCAGGAAAAATACTATGCAAACATGTAAGTAGAGCTGCTCTAACCCATACCTACATGGAGCTTTTCTTGGAGCACAGGTTTTCTGCATGTTCTTGCCAGGTGTCGGTGAAATTCAGGGTTGTGCCTGGTCACTTGTCATGGGGATGTGAAAGGCACAGTCCCAGCCTAATTGCTCTTCCCCTGCCAATTCCCATGAATCTGCTCCACAGTCATTAAAGAAAATTGACTGGGGATTTGTTAGCAGGCAAAGTGGTGTATCTTCCCCTGGCTTCAGTCCTGGAAACTGAGCAGTCTGGAGATTTCTAAAACCACTGCAGGGGGATGTGGCCATCTTAGCCAGAGACCTCTCAGGCAGGATTTGGAGTTCATCAGCTTTATCAGCCCAGAAAAAGGACACTCTCAGCATCCATAGACAGGCACCCCTCTCTTTCTTTACAACACTGATGTGGGAGGCAGTAAATTATGAGTTTGCTATTGATTTTTCAATTACAGCTCTTACTTTGCTACTTATGCCATCTGCCAGGGTTGAAGGTACCTTGAAGGCATTTATTTTAAATCCTACTTCATAACCAGTAAAATATTAAAGGAGGGCAAGATAACCTTGTCAGACAAATTTGATACCAGTTTTCTGATTGTTTACTTTATAAGTTTACAAGCTTGGTTGATTAAAGTAAAAGGATTATAGGAGAGATTCTCCCACCTTGAGAAGGTTTCGTACTTTGAAAATAACAACATGAATTTATAATCACCAGCAGCATAATTTATACGCAGCTCTGCACTGGTGTAGAATAAGCTGATTTTAATGAAGCTAAATACAAGGTAAGGTACCAGGCAAAATAAATACAGGCTGTGTTGTGAAGATGGTGTAATCTTTGCTTTAATGCAGAGTTTCAGAAGGGAATTTATGGTTTATGGTTGCCACCTGTTTTAGTGCTTGTGCTGGCCCTGGGTATCTAACCTGAGAGGGCTGATGGTTGGTGTCAGCTCAGTTAGGGCAAAAAAATGAGTTAATCTGTTTTGTCCATGCTGCACAAGTGAGAGGTGGCCCTCAGCAGCATTGCCACTGCCACAGCACCCTCCTGCACCTCCTCAGGCCATAACAGATGCAACTGCTTAATCCTAGGCTCTTCCTTTGCCCAAAGGTCAAAGTCCCCACGTGTTTTTCTTTTCAGTCTTGCGACCTCTTACAAAGCCTTATGCTGGGAGAAGTTGTCTTGGTGCTAGCACTCACCACTGTCAGTGGAGACTTAATTTGTGTTTTACAATGTGGAGCTCTCTGTTTCCTGGCTGCTCTAGGCGTGACCCCATCCAAGCAGTGGTCAATATTTTTGGTGGGTGGAATTGGCAGTGATCTTATGTAGGCAGGCAAAATATGACTCTGAGCTTGTCATTAGAAAGCTGTTTTAATAGTACTATGGGTAAGCTAGCAAACAGGAGAGAAAGGGCTTGCAAGGTACGAAAATCCTGCCATGTGTTTCACCAGGATCCCCCTCCCCCCCCTTCCCAGTATTTACCTTGTTATTTAACCTTGTTTTGAGCTGTCCTTGGAACACAGCGGTGACAGCAAAACCTGAAATTTTCTGCAGTGGCCCCAGGCAGCAACTGTGTATTCAACCCGTCAGCATTTGCTGTACAGCCCTGCATGGCTCTTGTGATAAGTAGGTTTGGTTTTGTGTTGAAAAAACATATTTATTAGCATTTTGGCACATTTCTCTGTCTGTTATTTATGAGTAAAGTAACAAAGGGAGGAGTACTTTTTTCATTTTCTTTTCTTTTTCTTTTCTGATTGTTCCACATAGCTCTCCTAGCTGATAGCAGATATTTTGATGTGAGTGAAAGTGAATATTAATTATTTTCAGTTGGTCTATTCATAATCTGTGTGAAGACAAACACCTTGTTGATTCTCCACTGGTGCCCAGAAAGTCTCCCAGAATCAAGCTGTTTTGTTTGTTTGTTTGTTTGTTGATTTTTTTATTTATTTGTTGTTTTATTTTGTTTGTTTGTTTTTGTTTGTTGTTGTTTTTGCTTTTAATTCTGAGGGCTGGAAGGATCAGCTTCTTTCAAGGAATTGTTAGTATTTATTAATGCATTGTTAGAAACCATGTTAACTACGGCATGATGTATCGCATGAGACGCTACAGAGGACCAGGCAAAGCCTTCTGAGCACCAAAAAATATTCCCAAAATTTCTTTCACAAGGGTTCCTTATGTCTCTTTGGAATTCATCACAGATGCCAATAGAGAAATTAGGGGGAGCTCATAGATAGTAAGACATCTTTTATTAGCAGAACTGACAAGGACTGCAGGAGGTCATTTTGCCTAGTTCTTGCCCTAAGGCAGGAACCATGGATGTGAAGACGTTTGCCTGCCCTAGACAGAGAGATCATCCTGGGAGCCCTGACGGAGCAATTTCCGGAAGTCACAACCATGCAGTCCTCTCCAAACCCTACAAGCATCTATCAGGAAAAGACATCAAAAAGCATTCATCCTCGTCAACCTGCTCGAGGTCTGTCTTGTTGGCATGTAATTTGTGTTTTCTTTGCTTTATTTTGGGGGAATTTGCTTGAAATCAAATTTCAAACCAATGCCTCTCCAAGGGTGATTCCAAACTCATTAGAGAGTAGGTGAAGTCAACCTTTGTGAATTCACAAGTACAAAATACTGTCCATGTTGTCTCCCTTTCTTGAACTTCTGCTTCCTTCCCTGAAGTGGTTAAATTTTAAGCTGAATTTTCTTTGGGATGACCGAAAAAACATCATCTTCCCTAGCTCATGTCCGCTGCAGGAGTTTCTGCTTTCCTTCTTTCTCCTTCACCATGTCTTAAAAGCCACTGCTGATTTCTGTGCTGCTGCTCAAAGCAATGTTTGTGACTGTGACTATGTCACCCACACACTTCACAAGGCCAAGGTGAGAAAAGTCACAGAGTGATACCAAATTGCCCTGTTCTCCCGCTGTCCACAGCTTCAGAGAAACAAGGAAACAGAGGTGCTAATGGCTTTGGGCAACAGGCATTCAGACATGCCACAGCAACTTAATAATACAGACAGTTATATCACAGGATAAAATTATGTTCTGGCCTTGAAACCTATCTGTGGCAGAGCAGAAGCTGTAACCTTGAAGCCACCCACATCCATGTAATTCCGTGGAAATTATGCACTTTGAAAATGCCTGTCTTTCATTCTGACAAGCTGAAATACTTTCTTATGGCAAAAAGTGCTCCTGCCTTTTCCAGACTTTGTTTCCTTCTTTTTCTCTGTGCCATGCACAGTGCTTAGAACACTTTCTCCTAACCCATCTTCCCCATAAAATATAATTTTTATCATGCATACAACAGCATGAAACAGAAGGATACAGAGATCACCAGCTCTTCTCAAGAAGAAGGAAGATTTACTGCAGCCCATGTATTTATCTCCCAATCTCAGCTCCCCCTGGCAGTCAATTCATAGAAAAAAAAAATGGGGAAAAAAAAATAAAACAGCAAACCAACAGCAAGCAAAAGTGAAGTGCTGATTGTAAATAATATTGCCTTTCCACAAAACCTATGTTCTTAAAAAGAAAGTGAGAAAACAAACAAAAAAGCACACAATGAAAGTCTGTCTCTCCTTTTGTCCTCTGAATGCAGCCTTGCTGCTCTTGATATGAGAGTATAAGCGAGCAAACTGTAATATAATCAAAACGCTTAGAGATAATGAATGTTTTGGTACCTGTATTTAGTGATGATGTCAACTGCCCCTCCGTTAATAATAGGTATGTTTTCAGTGCAGTGCAGGTATAATAAATCTATCGCAAGGCTGGGTAGATATCACTGATTTCCACTTCAATAGAAGCAGCCATCAAAGTCAGGTCTTTTATGAACCTTAATCAGTGATAAACCAACCAATAATGCATGCACACAAAAAAGAACTATAAACTCCAATAGGCCCTGTGAGCCCTGCACACCTAAAATAGCCGTGTTGGGCTTCATCCAGTCTAGCAGGAGTTAGTACCAGGTGTAATCCATTACCACGTCTATTTAATTTTATGCAAAGTATAATATACATAAAGCAACAGGGTCATACATTATAAGTCAGCACAGAAACTGTGCTTTCTAATTTGTTTTTCCACTGTTCCTTGCTCTGACAAATTGTTCATTAATAACTATGATTAAAAAGAAGAAGTTTTCAAAATAAAACATTTTAAAATGACTTTGAAAAGCATTTTTCTCACACAAAAAAATCAACACTTTACTCTGAGGCTTTTATTGAGATTAATATTGAAATAACTTGGGTCTACAGTTTGGTAGAAATATTTATCTACATATCTACATAAAATCACATTAAAAATAAGAGGTTTATTCTGAATATTGAAAGCTAAAAGACATTTTCTGAAATACTAAAGCTTTAAAACTTTTGGTAATAACAATCAAATCTACAAATTTAAAAAAGGAAGAATTTACTGTTGGCTGCAAACTTGATTGTTTTTTTCCTTGTGAAAAGCATGTTTTCTGTAAGAGTCAGGTCGCTCCACTGAATATAACTCTCACTGTAAAACAATGTGAATTAATTCAATGCCAGAATCTCAGAGTGTAAATCCACTTCTGCCTTTCTTCCTCAGTGAATACCATGTTGTTAACGAGCACTCTTAGCAATATAGAGTATTTTCACAGTTGCCAGATCTGGGGACTCTGTCTCACAAACCCCAGGATAAGAACAAAAGAGAGACTTGAATGAGTCTGGGAAATGTTTGCTCTTGCAGTGAAATGATTAAAATAATTTCACCATACATAATACATAACAGGGTTCCAGGAAAGTGTAGGCACCCTCCTGAGACAGCCAAAGAGCCCTTTAATAATGAAACACTTCACCTCTGACAACGATGGGTCTTTTGAATTACTAGGTCTTGGAAGAACTAATTTCTGGTTTGATTGGAAAGATATGATTTATACCCAGATAACCCCTAGGCCAGACTGAAATTGTATCTTTGCTCCCTGGGACTATTTGTGCTGTCCTGAACACAAATGTGGGAGAGGGGATGGCTGCTGCAGCTGGGCTTAAAGGTGTCTTGGGAGTCACTTTTCAGGCACAAGAGCCTGGAGAGACTTTCAAAAGTTCATTAGAGGATACGTATACACTTCCACTTTCTCTCCCCCTTTGTCTCATGATCTCTTCTTGTCTATTCTCCTTTCTTTCATTAGCACTTTATATCATTTGACACTTCATCAGGATGATGGCCTGTTTACTGTATGCAAATAATTCCTGAATTATGCATGAATAATTATGAATTTGCGTATTGGTTTCCTGAACTGGCATATTGCCATGTAAAATTAGCTTCACTTGAATGTGAGCACAAAAACATGCCGACACAGTTGAATTAAAATTGAAGGAAGAGCTCACCTTGAAGTGAACACAAACTATTGAGCACTGCTAGAAAGGAGCAAAGTGCAGCTGGAGCCTGGTAGATTCAGCCACAATCTGAGGACTTGGTGAGGTTCTAAAGCAATAGTGTGCAAAAGGACATGTTTGTTTTTTTTTGCGTTGTAACACCACTTCCAGACATCATCTTCACATATAGTGACCTATGGCTTGCCTTGTCCATCTGTGCTAGTGGCCTGCAGAGCAATTTGGTTCATTTCCAGAGGTCAGAGATGGGCTGGAGGACCTGACATGACCATTCATACCCCTTGGGAACATCTTGTTCAAACTTTGCATGTTGGGAAGAAGCCCAAATGAGGATTTGAACCCCTTTGCTTTTCCCCAGCATTTGTGTTCTGACTGGTTTGGGTTCCAGCTCAGATCCTGGTCCTGACTGGGACCAATGTGGGCAACCCTGAGGCCACGTGTGCCAATCTGGTGTGCTGATGTATATACTGTTTCATCCTGGCACAACTCTTGATGAATTAGGCTGGATAATAACAAATCAATCCATTAAATTGTAATGGGGTATATAAATTTTATTTTTCTGCCATTATAAATTCCTACAAAATCTTCTTCCAAGTAGCCAGACTACTTCTAATCAGGTGATCTGACCTGCTTAAAAGAAGATTTCAAATGCTGAAGGCAGTTTTCTTTCCCTTGTTATGAAGTGAAATCTGGGGGTGCGCCCGCTGTGCTCCATTGTCTGGCATCATTATCTTAAGAAATTTTTCCTCTGCAAAACTCCTCAGCAGATCCACTCTGTGTTGCAGATCTAAGGGAGGTGGAGGAGGTAGCAGCCTTTCACAAGGAAGAGTGCAAGCACTGATGGGCTTTTTCCTTTACAATGTTTCTCCCAAGATAACATGGAATATGTTTCAAGAAAGGCTGAAGAACTTCTAGCTTGGGCACAGAGAAACCACTGAAGAAATCATTGGTAATATAGGCTAATTCTTCTTTGAACCTCTATTTTCCCATCTAGTAAGGACTTTGCAAGGTTTGTGTTTAATAGTTGCAAGCTCATGTGTCTCTGCATAAATGATCCAGTAACCTTTTTGTCTTGAATTTCCTGCCAAGACAGACTCATGACAATGCACCTGAGCACATGTAAGCAAACCTTAAAAAATGTGCACCAGCCTTGGAATATTGGTATTACTGTGCTTTGTTCCGTATTGTTTGACAAGGGTTAATTAAAACAATCATTATCAATTATGCTATCTGAAATGTTATCTGAATCATGCTGTATGAAATATTTTGTATGCACTGCAGTGCAGGAACCCCAGGATATGAGCTTGTTGCTGTCCTGTAATTGCAGGCATCTTTGGCTCTGCTCCAGATTTGGTGAGTGTTACACTGGATCAAACTTTGCTTTCTGGTAGTGATCTGTCTACACTCATGAATGCAGTGAGCAAAAGGTTGACAGTCTCAAAAGCAGCAGTTAACAAAAGGACAACATGTCCCTTTTCCTAAAATGCTATCAACGGACACATTAGTCTCCCAGTAAGCCTGTCATTCACAAGAAATATAGTTCACTGTAGTCTCTCTCTGTCTCTCTCTCTCTCTCTTTTTTTTTTTTTTTTTTTTTTTGTTCCCACCCAACCCTCATTCACCTCTGCCAAATGTTCTGGGCACACTAGGACAGTGTTACAACATTGTTTCTTGATATTTGTGATGATTTTGTTAACAGAGATTCACATCTGAGTGCAAATGTGTAATCTTCAGCTGGGGATTTGAACTGGCAAAACCCAAGCACCTGGTCCAACTCACAATGCCTGGCTGGACCTCAGAGGGAGAGAGCAGAGAGAAAAAAGCAGGCAGTGAGAAGGCTCTTCCACCAGTGTCAATGGGCACAGTTTTCTGGAGTGCTGCACATTCACCCATTGACAGTCTGCCTCTCTCTGTTTAATTGGTATGGAAATGAGCCAGAAACATCTTATATTTTCTTTTCTCTTCCTGGAAGCTCACAAGGAGAGCAAATGGGGATTTGAGCTTTTTAGAAATCTGAGATGTTTTTTCCCAAAACACAAATATTCAGCATACTCTGCTTGTGCGCTGTCTTTTTATATTTTCTCTGTTTTTTATCTGCTTTCCATGTATATTTTTTTTTATCATGACAATGGCAGTAAAAGATAAACACAGCAACCAGCAATGCAGTTCTAATAAAGCTCCAGTTAAAATAGCAAAGAGAATGCAAATTAAATGCTATAATCATTTAGAAGCTGTAGTTTCTATTAAATATAAGTACTTTCCATCTCAGCTTTAGAACGTGGGTGGATTCTATTAAATTTAATTATTTTTTCCAGAGAATTGAAGGCTAAAGGTGTTTCACAAATGCACAGCTAGCAAATGAAGGTGATTTCTTTTAAAAACTGCACAGAAAGATGCAGTTGTTAAATATATGAATGATAAAGACACTTTGTTATTGACTCAAACTCTTTTCTCTTTTCAAGTTTGTTTTCTTCTGAAGTTGCTGTCCTCCAAGAGCTCCCAGAATGAATATTGCAGAAATATTAGCTATATTTTTTATAAATATAAGTTCCAGTAAAGTTTGTTCCTTAGTTCATTAGAATAAGCTTTCTGCAGTCAGAGCTGGATTGAGCGCCTAAGAACTGAGCTTTTGGGTTTTGTAGGACTTCAGTGCTGAAGTTCAGCTCTCTGCTCAGTTGCTGCCCATCTCCAGGGGCACTGCCAGACAGCAGACACAATATTTTTCAGTATTTACAGTTGCAACTGAACAAGTTTTGGCCAAGAGGAGACACCTCCTTTTCTTCCACATCTTTGCTGGCAGCTTCCTTATGTAACATTGTGGCAGTTGTGGAAACCACCCTGGGGCATCATGATGTCCCCTGGTACTATGCTTGAAATGGAGTACAGCACAGAAACCCTTCCACGGACCTGAATTTCAGTGACCATATCCCAGGTAATTCCAGCTCATGGTGGTTTTTAGAGAGAGTTCAAAACTTGTGCCAGTTGTCCGACTGGAGATGTCCTGAGTGGGATGGTCTTAGGTCAGGACCCAACTCCCACAGGCACTTTGAATTAGGTGTTAAAAAATTCCATAGTGCTGTATGGAGAAAGCACCTCCCTGTGTGCTTTCCCTCTGTGTTTACATGCATTAGTGCAACTTTGCAGAAGTAAGGTCTGAAATAAACATGGTCATGTGATAAGAAAATCAGCTCCTGAATTATTACATTTTATGTAAGCGAAAGAGTAAAAAGGCCTGAGGATATTTTTTACTGTTTTATGGTGAAAACTAGAGTGAGGAAACATTCAAGGAACTGTTGGTGCTAAACCTCATCATTTGTGTATGTGAAGCTTGAAGAGTTGCTATTAGTAGATCTTTCAAGGTTAATGTGACTGGTCTTATTTTGTTGATTGAATAAGTGATTATTTCCAGAGGGATTAGTTATAATCCAGAAGTTAACGCTTCGTTTCATCTTTGATGGTGGTTGTACACATTTTTCATACAACCTTCCAGGCAAGCAGCCCTGCTAGCTCAGCACTTTCTATTGAAGGATTTGTTGCAAATCAAACTACTGTTATGTACCTTCATGTTGGAGCTAAAGGGCAATATTCTGATACAGCACTTCTTCCTTCAGAAATGTTAATTCACCGAAAATGAAATGTTTCACAGAACTTTCGCCAAGGCACACAAGCCTTCCTTGCTTCCTGGCTTGACACATGTCCTTTTAAATGTCTGTAGCAGGTGGTAAAGGGCAAATTCTGCAAATCATGTGATGGAAAATCCCTCAGTGGGGATTTGTCCATGGCCAAAAATGACTTAGCATATGTAAGGAAGGTAAAATGGTTACTTGGAGGAGAGGAAGCTATACTCTGAATGTGATCTTCTTGAGGAGTTCAGGCCACTTATCCGGAGATCCATTGGAAATCCTGTGAAGTGGAAGTCACCTTCACCTCTGTGGACATAGACCAGGAAAATATGTTAAATGCAAGGCATCTTTCCAAGTCTGATCAACCAAAGCATTTTTAAGCCTCACCAACCCAGCTAGCACAGCTTTTTAAGCTTAATTGGTACTATTATGCTTGTAAGGAGGAGAAAGATACAATATAATGCAAGTATAGGTATAGAAATCTACCTAAACAAATCTGTACATCTGTAATGTAGAAGAGAAAAGTGTGGAAATTATTATACTCAGTTCTGTATTTAGTGTTATGTTCTGCAGGATTTTCCATAATTAGTTTCCTTCAGCTATAGTTTTCCTTGCAGTTTTCTGTCATCCAACTAGCATAAAGCTCGTCAACATCACTGTATGTTAACGGACTTTTTGTATAAGTGGTAAAAATATCAGATCTGTAATTGTACCTATAGTTTCTCTTCTACTGTGTATTGATTGTTATTATGTGGCATTAAATTCATATGTGGGGAAATAGTTATTGCAGATTACTTTTTTTGCTGCATGTGAATAAGCGTTATGTCAGGCTGTGTTTCACTTTTTTTATCAAGATTACGGGCAGTTTTATTAAAATATATATTCCCCATCACTCACCTGATATGCACAAACATAGGTGATTTTCAAAGCCTGGTATTTTAAAGTCAACATGTCTTAACATTTTGCTGTCAGTTTTCTAAAAGAAAACAATTCTAGGAAAATGGAAGGAACCAGCCAAATGTTTAAAAATTCTTCCTGTGAGATAATCAATCTTTCTCAAATAGAATTGTAGCATGCTTAAATTACTATTGATTTTTTGGAGAAAAACATACATTTTTATTAGTTTTTATTTTATTTGGCCTTTGCTCTCAGATCCCTCAATAACACAACTAGTTACACAAACAATTTATGGTTATATAATAAATAGTCTTCACAATTTAATTAAAAAGTCAAGTAGAAGAGCTGTTTATCAAGCCAAATGAATAAAAACCCTGCCGTTTTTATGTGATAAATCAAAATATAGACTGTCAGTTTAATCTCCTCTGTTCTCAGCTGATACACCATGGCACAACCTTGGATTGGTATGTACACCTGAGCATTTTCTAAAGTTCTTTGAAGTTAGCTCAATACTGCAGTAACTCCAGGTTGCATTTCTGCGTGTTATCCCGGTTCTTTATTGGGGTCTTTCTAGGCTGAACCACGCATGGCAGCAAGCAACGCTGACAATGGTGATGTGTAGCTGCATAGGTCACTAAGCCAAACGTGCTTTGAACGTCTGTCAGCTCTTGCCACAAGATGCTGACATTTTCTGGATATGAATGTGTTGCTTAGTCATATAGAAAGCCATCAGGAACCATTGGCATATTGACATTTCACTGCTGTAAAACTCTTAATTTAATGCACTCATCATTTGTTGTGGACAAGTTGATGGGTTCAGTCGCCTGTTGTTCACTGAAAGGTCAGCTGCAGCTGCCTAACTGGGAGAGGCTGGCGTGTGGCAAGGAGAACACTGTCTCTTATCTTCTTGTGCTATCAGTCATTAGAATGCTGTTTATTATTGTGATGGTTTCACCCTGATGGGCAGCTAAACTGCATCACAACCACTCTCTCATTCCACCTCCTCATAGGAAAGAGGGGGAGAAGATATGTTGACAAAGTGCTCAAGGGTTGAGTTAAGGACAGGAAGATCACTCACCAATTACTGTCATGGGCAAAACAGACTTAACGTAGGGAGATTAATATAGTTAATCGCCCATCACTAGCAGACTAGAGCAGTGAGAAACTAAAAGCAAACTAAAAGCACCTTCCCCCATCCACCCTTTTCTACCTCCCTATTTTCTGTGATATTAACTTATTTTAAAAAGACAAAGACACCTGTTGCAAAGGTGTTGGTGGGAATTTTGCGGTACCTCTAAGAGAAATAGCCAGTGTGTCCTACTGCTTTGTTGCAGTTGATGTGTTGTGCACATACAGACATGGTTTTAGGCTTCCCTGGATTTTGTGCTGGAAGAGAAATAAACTTCATTCAGCTGAGAATCCAAAATATGGTATGAGCTAATTGTATGGACTGGGACAGGCCAAAGAAACTCATGCAATGAATGTGCTGGTCCTTCTGGTAGTGACTTGATGGATTGTAAGTTGTGTGTGAGAGGTTATGAAATGCTGCCTAGCACCCTCCTAGACTGGTTATTTGGAAAATCTGTAGATAAAGCACCAAATATGTGGGGAATTGAAATTCAGTTCAAGCAAGACTATGTGTTTTCTCAGAATATTGTTTAGTCTTCAATTATGGTTAAATCTTTTACTTAGATAATTGTTCTACCAGCTGATAACATGAATTGTATTGAAGAACAATACACTAAAACATTTTCAGTAAGAAGAAGCAAAGGAGATGATTTTGGATTTCTTTTTGTTCATTTCTTATACATGATGTCAGTTTTTATGTTTTCTAATTAATTTGGTTGCACTGCATGCGTTCTTCCCTGCAAACACTGATTCTGAATACTTACTGTCACTGCTTCTGACAGTATGGTTTGGGAAGCCTTGGCTCATTAACCAAGGTCAAGTCATCTGTGCAAGTTTTCTTGGGTCAGAAGACTGGTTCCCCTTTCAGCTACACTGTGGGAACTGAGGCAAATTACCTAGAGGATATGTTTGAGTTTTCTACTTGCACAGTTTAATGCTTTGGGGTCTATGTTTCTCACAGACATTGCTCTGTTAAAAGCCAAGGAGCTTGGTGACTTCAAAGTCCTCTGAGTAAAACTACTCTCTCTCTTTCTCTCTTTTTTTTTTCTTTTTCTTTTTCTTTTTTTTTTTTTTTTCTCTCTCTCTCTCTCTTTTTTTTTTTTTTTTCTCCCCTAAATGGAAAAGAATTAAAGCTGCACTTTGCTGCTGCAGTTTCTTTATTTTATGGCATTGTTGGGCATTACATGTATTTTGCATTGTCATTTGTGCCGGACACAGGCAATGCAGGAAGCTGTGTCTGTGTCCCCAAAAGATGCTTAATTCACAGCAGTGAGCTGTGCTCCATGCTGGGCTGGAGGTGCTTGGTGGCTCACAGCAGCTGGAGGACTTGCTGTTCCCAGCCATTTTCCTGCAGCTCCATGGGCTGATACTACAGTGAGGAAATCTGTGCACACTGCTGTTCATCAGATTGACTAAGTTCTCTGTGTTGCCAGGGAAACATCCAGTTTTAGGAACAGCCCGAAATGTGATGTAATTAATTTAATTAACTTTATTAATTCTGTATCCTAACAAACCCAAAATCTCAGTAAAATGATCCACATTTATCTGAAAAGTTTGCTCAGTCCCACCTCCCTCACGGGCTGCCGGTCTGGCTGCTGTTAGAGGGAACTGGGATTGCCGAAAAACCTGAGAGGGAAAGACATTTGCAAGACACTGGCAAAGAAGAAGAATACAAAAGAAATGGGAAACAAATACAGGAAAAGTGATTTTGTGATTTTTTTCTTTTTTTTTGACATACCTCATTTTCAGTCTGAAGGATGGTAGGATTTTGGCCAGAGACCTTCAATAAGACTCTGAAGGTCTAAATTCACTTCTGAAATCAGACACTGTTTTGCTTTGGTTTGTGTACTAGCACATTTTGGGACTTGTAATGCAGGTGCCAAAACTAGTGTACTCCCAGCCAGGGGATTGCATGGGCCCTGTGGCCCCCATATGAGGCTCTCTAAGTCCCTAAGGAGACCACATGAAAGGAGGGGGCTGAACTGCATATGATGCTTAGCTTCTCTGACAAAGGGCCAGTGATCTATGATGTTCATTTACATGTGGAACCATCCGCAGTCCCCATGGGAGACTGCCTGGTGTGCTGCTTTGGAGCCCAGGTGCATGAGGCTGTTCCAGACCACCAGTTCATGGCACAGCCCATTTTGGGGAACAAAAATGAGCTTTGTGTTGAATGGGGAACTGGGTTCTGCTGCCAATGAAGCCAATGGCAAGGTGCCGACAGATTTCAGAAGACAAATTGAGCCAAAATTTGTTACTGTTATGTCTCATTTGCCTGGAAATTAATTACCTGTACCTTCAGGTTCGCTTATCTTTATGGAGATGGGTATTAAGTCTGGCCCCCAATGGTACCTAAGTTTCTTTTGGACTTCTTGCCAGGAATTCTGGCAAGATACATTTCAAGGAGTTCTCATAGTTCTCATATCCCTTTTCTCTTCAAAAATTGTCTTAGTTGATTAAAGTTATGTATTTCTCCCTGCTCTGTTATTCAGTCTGTATGGAAACTAGCTAAGAACAGTGTAGTGAAGTGGGAAAACTGCTTGAACTGGAAGTACATCTACTAGATCTGAAATTTGTAAATGGTTGCCTAAATACTGCCCAAAATAGGATTTTCATTAGAAATGTTCTGTAGGAGCATGCAACTCAGAGAAACCTAGTCCAGCACTGAATTTGGCCCTAAGGAGGGGTTGGACTAGAGTACCCCAGAAGTACTTATCAGTCAAATTGACTCTTATAATTTAAATTATAATACTGAAAATCTAAATTATTAATAATGGTAAGACATACATGATCTCTGGTTGTTTGTAACTCAAATATATCCCATCACATTTTATTTTTTCCTATTCTTGGCAAAACAAGATGATGAAAATTTGTGCACACTTTGCTGTTGGACAAGGACTATGGCAGAGGTTGGTGTTTAGCTCTGCTTGCAAGGGAGTGCTTGGAGAAATGAAGAGCCCACAGGGTGAAAGACGCACAGAAAGAAATGAGGAGGAAATTGCAAACAAAAGTTGAGGTGAAATAGCTGGTTTTCTTCATGGCAAAGGTTGACAGCCAGGAGCTTGAGTTCCTGCCCTAGGTACCACACTGCTCAACACCTGTTTTAATGATCTGGATAAGGAATAACAAAACCATCCTGTACATGACATAAAGACTTAGGAAGGACTGTTGGGATTTTCAAAGAGAGATTTAAAATGAGATAAAGAAATGGGTAGGATAAGGAGGAATGCTCTTAAACTAATTTTGTATTATCCTAGGCTGTGCTTTTCTCTGCATTTTTTTTCCTCTCTTTACAGCTATTACTAGCTTCTTTCTATTTCAAGACCTTAAAAATGTATATCAAATTCTTTCCTAAACATAGGAAGTCAAAGAGCTGAATTTTAGCTATTAAGTTAAAGCAGCCTAAATAGATGATCTCTGCTACATCAAGCAGCACATGTGCACCCATCCATGTGGCCCTAAGAGGGGAAAATTACTTCTGTTTCACATGATGGCTGAGTTGATTAAAATATTTAGTAGCTTTTTTTCGGTCATGCTTCATCATTAATATTTACATCCTCCTCTGCATAACAAGACAGCTCAGATTCCTTCTTGGCATAAAGTTTAAAAGTGGCCCCATTCATGTGCAAATGTGTTTGATGTGCTTGTTGCTGGAGGTTGACGCATATGCTCTTGCCTGTCCACTAGTTCAGTCTAACTGAATCCTGGAACAGGTCTGCATCTCTCAGCTGTCAGAGAACAGCTTTCACAGATTCACAGAATTCATAGATTCACAGAATTGTAGGGGTTGGAAGGGACCTCGAAAGATCATCAGGTCCAACCCCCCTGCCAAAGCAGGTTCCCTAGAGCAGGTTGCCCAGGTAGGCATCCAGATGGGCCTTGAATATCTCCAGAGAAAGAGACTCCACAGCCTCCCTGGGCAGCCCGTTCCAGTGCTTCATCACCCTCACTGCGAAGAAGTTCTTTCTCATATTGGTGGGGAAATTCCTGTGCTCCATTTTGTGGCCATTGCCCCTTGTCCTGTCCCCACAAACCACTTAAAAGAGTGGTTAAATTTGTCAGAGAGGTGACATCAGCCACTCTCTGAAAGAGTGACTTCACTACACCTGTGTCCCCATCCCTTCCAGATGTCCTTCATGCCCTCACTGATAGCTGCGATTGATTTGAGAAGTTTTAGCAAGTGCCTCAGAAGATAGCCCTGACTACTTGCAGGGGAGGTGCAGGAGAGCTATTTGTGTCTTAAATTGTTGATTAAGTTTGCCTGGTCAAAAAATCCTTGGAAATAGTATTGCCTTTTAATCTGGGCTATATATATATGTATAGCTAAACTGCCTTAACATTCCTACGGACTCATAACACCTGAATGATCACAGCATTAAAACAGTATAAAGACTTCCATAATTCAGTGTCACCTCATTATCATTAAGAGAAATGTAATGTTAACAGTGACAACTATGGAATAACTCCAGTTGCTGATGGCACAAATTATATTCAGCTGAATCTTCACGCATCCTCAAAAAGAGAGAATCAAAAAGCTGTTCAACAGATTTAGGTGTGGTTATATGCTTAACATATTTTGGAGTAGTTATAAGGTAAATGGTATTTCATATTCATTAATCAAGGGCTAGAGGAGAAGCTGAACTGTTCAACATTGATTAAAAATCTCCTTGCTGGTATAACTAAAATCCTTTTTTTTACTTTGAAGCCTTCTGTAAAAAGATAATGTGTTTTAGATCGTCTTAACACAGAGAGTCAGGTTTGTATTTGCTGTGTAATATTTTTGCTCTTAAAAGAGAAAGAATGAAAGGGCAGATTTTAGCTGATTCAAACAGCAGGATGAAATACACAGTGTGAAAAAACATTTCTCAACTGGACCCACTGGAAGTCAGTTCCTATCTTTGGCAGGAGCAGGGAAGCTGGGGAGCAAAGGAGCTGTGCTGGAGGCAGGACCTGGACAGCCTCCCAGGCTGCCCCAGGGTCTGCAGAGTCAGATCAGCTCCTCTGCCAGAGCAGAGCTATGAGCTGGAAAGTCAGCTTTGTCTGTGCTGAGAAATTTGGCTGCTCTAGCAAAACACAAATGCAGCTTCAAAGCTGTTTCTGTGAGCAAAATAAGCCCAACTGGCAAATGCAATTTATGCTGGCACTACACATCTCTGCCATGTATTTTGCCAGCAGAGACATGTGGCAGAAAGAGGTATGTTTTTAAAAAATTCCATCACTAGTAGAGCTTGGCAGAGCCTAGTGCAAACCTGGCATAAGAAGCCAATTCTCCTGGACCACAGAGTGTTAAGGGAAGGACTGAAGCAAACACCAGATCTTTCCTGGACCGACCGATAAAAGTAATGAGAGCATTAAGTAGAAGCAAAGCCCCTCAGACTTCCTGTGGAAGCACTTCCATAGACACCTGGAAAAGGAAACACTGTCCAATCTCCAATGTGGTTTTAGGAGTATATCTGCTAAACACAGGTGTCACAGGTGTAAGATCTCCACAACCAGCCAATACACCAAAGCAGGGGCCAGAGCCTAGTGATCACTGCAGTCTGCATGAGGCTGGTGCCTCCATCAGCTTCGCAAACCACCAAACAAAGAAAAATAGCATCAGGTTACTTGTGCAGTGAAACTCCAGAAAGTGTAAGAAGGGTCTGGCCAGACCCCAGGGCCACGCCCTCAGGGCTTCCCCAGGACTACCGCTGACCCCAAGAGGTGCAGGGGGAGCAGCTATCAGCCTGCTCTGAGCTGAAGCCAGGCAGTGTGCATGGCCAGAGCAAGATGAAAGATGCAGTAACCCCCAGAGCCAGCCTGGCCAGGACAGCTGTGCTGGACTCAGCTGGGAAGAGCAGCACTTGGGCTCTGCCCAATCCCTTGGGCTGCTTCAGCCTGCGGCTTCACTAGGGTTAGGCCCAGGTTTGGCATCAATGTCTATTAAGCAGGGGCAATTTTTCTTTCCTGCCCTGTTCCTTCCCAGGTAGATGTGCTGATTAAAGATGTCTTTGCATTGTTTCTGGTAGCAGTTTGATTAACATCTCTCCAGGAGCTGCAGTACTGACTCCGGTTCTGCAGGTGGTGGCTGTTGTGGCTGCTCGTGCATGGGGTTGTGGGACCCTAGTGGAAGAGCTTGCAGGGCTTTGTGCTACTCTGTTTCTCTTCATCTCTCCTCAGTGTCCTGTGGTATGGTTCTGTCTTGTTTCACGAATCCTGTATGCATCTCTTCCTGCAGTTTTCATTTTTTCCCTACTTCTCCTGATCTTTTAACATTCTATGGGTGTTCTTTTAAAATGATATAAAAGAACGAGTAAGCTGGATTACTATAACTATATATATTCCCTTCCAGCACCCCAATAATTTTATCATCTAAAATCCTGTTGATTTCCTACATCCAGACCTTCTCCACAAACAAGCTGTTCTGCTGGACTCTTAGCCAACTGCGCATTGTAAATGAATGAGAGAGTTGGGAAACAGGGAATGGCAGGTTTAACTCAAATTAGGAAAGTGCTACTGGAGAGCAGAAATGCTGCTGTATTACCCTGTGCAATTCTTGTTTCTGAGAGGTGTGTTTTGGAGGGAACCTGGGGACTCTGCAGGCCAGCCATTTCCCAGGATGTTCATGCAATCAGCATGACCAAATATCAACCCTTGTGCAAGGGATAAAACCCTTCATTCTGCTGCGATGCTGCCATGCTTCTGTGATGGCCCTTCTCCCTTGCTGGGGAAAGAAAAGCAGGAAAAAAGTGACAATGAAAGAAAGGGAGGAAATAAAGGTAAATGAAGACATGTCTTCCTGAGAGGGGACTGACCCATGGGACATTCATTGGGGTCTGCTGGATGAGAAGTCTCCTTCATGTCTCAGGGTTGCTCACTGGCCCCTCAGGCATGGCTGCCATTTTGGGCACAGTGCAAGGCATGGGGCACAGCACTCCGGTGCAGCCTCTGCTTTTCCCACCCCTCCCTACAGGCAGTTTATTTTCCCATTTTTCTTTGTGCCTCTCCCATCAGCAGCATTTGTCCAGGCAGAAATTGCTCTTACAAGAATTACATCCTTTTTCTAAAATTGCCTCAACTACTGATTGCTTAAAAAGAAATCGAATGGCTGCCACGGATGGCTTTTTAATGAGTGCTGCTCAGAGAGCAACTCAAGAGCTCTCCAGAGAAGTAGCAAATAAAAAGTCTCTTCTGTTTCTGGATACATAATCTGCTCTGAAGGAGTGCAGCAAGCTAGCAGAGATGGAGGGACCCTCATCCTCTGTGGTATGGTGCTGAGGAATAGGCAGGCTGGCTGCACTACCTGGGTTGTTCATTCTCCCTCCGTGCGCTGGCTTTCTTTTTGATTTTAAATACTATACTCAGAGCCAAGGTGGCAAGTTGGAGGCAAGTTGTATGCAGATTCTGTGGGGAGAGACCTGGACCACAGTAAAATCTCTGAGCTGGTAAGAGTCTTGTGGATTTGCAGCCTGCAGAGGAGTGAGGGGAAATCTTTGGGACAGGAATCAGGTTGCTCCTTCCTGCCTTCAGCTGCCAGAGGGATACTGGGGGTTGAGAGCTACTGAAAAGCAAAGAGTTTTCCTGGCAGAGGGATGTGAGCCTCCTGGCTACACCCCACTGCAATGAGGATTTGGCACCCAAACAAAGTGTTTCTGTGCTGAGGCATTCTCTCCCAGTGGTTCTGTTAGAGGGGAGAAAAATAGATGGAGAAGAAAACCAGCCAGCAGAAATCCCTTAGAAAGAGCAGTTCCTGGTTAACGCTGTGCTGCAAGCTTTGAAAATCAATGTTGACAATTGCAAGGTGCTGCACAAGGAGAGGAATAATTTGAATTGCAGACACAGAGCCCCAGATTATTTGCAGACACCTGAGCCATGCTACCAGCAGCTGGAAGAAAACCACTGCGCAAAGTGCAGAAGTAGAAATGTCATAGTGTGAGTCAAGGGGCAGGTGGCAGTCCTCAAAATGTTACCATGACACCATCAAATATCATGCCTGAAGCTTGGGGGTGCCTCAGGAGAGGTTTCTGCTCCCACTGTTTGGCAAACAACCTCAGAGCGAACAATCTGTACAACCTGCTGGTTTTGGGGACCAGAGCAGAGCAAAATTGTGCTCCTTGAAGGACACAAAGAAAACACTTTTGCGGGGACCCCTTCCTCTTCTCTCGCGTCCCAGGAGCAGATGGTGACACGTGGTCCCCACATGGTACCCATACACAAAACTGCTTTGGGAAAACCACCTCCCAGGGAGTGCTGCAGAGGGTGTTTAAGGCTATGGTTATTTGTCCCTTGAGTGTAGCAGGTTGAGCAGTGGGGCATTTCCCTGTGTTTCCAGATGCACAGTCAAAGGTCAAAAAGTCTTAGCAAAACCTATGCAGGCTCCTGCTGTATTTTTCTCCCCACTTCACCTATGCCTGTTAGGTGAAAACTTCTGGCTTGACCTTATGTAGTTCTCCACTTTCTCCGTCTTCCAGACTGATCAGCCCAGCCCTGGCACAGAGGTGCTGACTTATGGGGATGGCTCAATGGCAAAAGCAGGGCTGAAGCTCTGCAACGGCTCACGCTCCTTCCTACAGTCCACATGGGGATATGTGAGCTACCTTAGGCCCCTGAGATCCTTTCCCTGTGTCAGCCTTGTCACATGGTGTAAACCATCTGTAAATACTTGCTTACATTCAAGTACCTGTTAGTCACCAGGATGGTTCCTTTATGGCCTATTATCCTCAATTTTCTCTCTTACCCAGACATGCTCTTTGAAGCCTCTCTTTTCTCTGAAAAGCTCAGCTCTGTTTTCTACCACATGCCCTGGGCTGGGGAGGAGACATCCCTGATCTCTGAGGTCTCTGCTATGCATTTGGCGAGGTCTAAAGCTAGTGTAGAAAAAAATTGCTGGGCTATTTTTTTGGGCAAATTTTTGGGGCAAAAAATTGATTGGGCAAACCTATTAGATTGGTTTCAGTGGGAGTGTGGGAAGCAGAGGCTTCAAAGAGCCTATTTGGCAAGTGTGTCCATGGCAATGAATTTTATTGTATTCCTTCTTGCATTCATGCAGATTAGAATATCAATTTTCAGTAAGGGGGTGAAATTTTCAAATTAAATTTGTCACTTTGAATCCACCAGATTATAGGAAGTGGAAGCAAAAATGAATTTAAAAGTCAGGAATAAAATGGATGCTTGCAAACCCAATGTTTATTAAACATTATTTTCTATTATCAGGAAACAACACGCCAGTTTTAGTATCATCCAAATAGACTATGTAGCCTATATGGCTAAATAATGACAACTGTACCTCATTGCTCATCTCCCAACCATTTTTAATTTCAGCTGAGAAAATGATGCCTGCTATTCAGGATGAGGCTTTCAGAGAACACTGATTTTTCAGCAGAACATTATGAAGTGCTGAAGACTGAGTGGGTGCCACCAGTCTAAGGCTGATGTTATTTATATCCTATGTGTCTGGTACAAGTGATAAATCTGCAAAGACAGTGAGGATCACATCCTGCAACCCATCCTGATAAGGGCATTCCTTACCATAAATTGAAAACTAATGTTTATTTTTCTTTAATTAAATAGTCCATTAGCCAAAGACTGTGTTACAATATTTAAAAAGAGTAATGTAATCAATACACTAACCGTGCCATTACAAAAATATCTCATGTTCAATAAGTGTCAGGTTTCCCCTTTTTGCTGAATTATGAGTTCTTTAAAATGGATAGGGGGAACACTGTGGGTTGAGATTACCTGTAAAGCAAAAGATCTATCATGTGTCTTGATTCTCATGAGGGCACTTCATTGAGCTGTTGTCTTGATTAACATACAGAATATTAATTGATTTGATTTTTATGTGATACACAACATTTCTTCTAAACTATCCCGCTACTTCTCAGATGTACTAAGTGTATATATATATATGCTGGTTATAATCAAAACAAGTTGTCTGTGGGAAGCAGGGCATTTTGTGCTCACCTAAGACTTGCTGTATATGTTGATTAATTACTTTTTTTGTTTGTTTGTTTTATTTCTGCTGTGTCAGTTGTGCTCTGGCTAGGAGCTGGTGGGAGCATGGGGAGGAGTTGTTGTAGCAAGAGATTCCCTATCCAGTGAGCTCTGGGTGGCATGGAGGATTTTTGGGGAAACACAGCTGCTCCCTGCTCCCTTTTTACAGTGCTAACAGTGAGGATGGGCTCATGCTCCTGTGCAGCCACTGATTTCCACTCAGGCCACATCTCAGGAGCACCAGATCATTTCTCATATGTGCCAAAATGGGAAGGAAGGGAGGAGAAACATAGAAGTAACCAGGCTGAGGAGTTCACACACTGCTTTCTCTTCAGTCCTTTAGGGATCCAGGCCAAAATCAAGTTTTGAAACACTTTAGAAATAAATGTATTATTTCCAGTGAAATAAGTATTCTGCAGTTGCTCCACTCTCTTACTAGTACCTGTAGGAGCTAAACCAGAAGCACAAGTTACCTGATTTAGCATCTGCAAGTTCTCAGCAGATACTTTCTCTCATCCTGTTATTGCCTTGCATGGTGTCTGTTCTACTGAGGTACTGAGGTAATCAAGGTGAATTGTTGCAGCTGTTTTCTTTTCCCAGAAAAATATTCCTAGTGGCATGATAAAAAAAAAAAAGTCTTTATGAAGATATTCTTTCAGTTGGATTAGTTTACATGTGCTTTTAATGCCAAGAACCTCAGATTGCTTAAAAATAATAAAAATGAAATGTCAAGCAAATAAAAGTTAATTAAATGCACAATGAAGGAGGCTTAATTTTAGTCCTAAAAGGAGCCAAGGATTTTTCAGAACAAATCTACAAAGGCAGCAAAATCCTTGATCGCAAGGTGTAAAACATGGCTAAAAAATAAGCACTAGGCCTGAAAGTGCATCTGTACCCCAGACAGGAACAGATATGTTGGAGATTATTTATGAGAAGTTGGGGGAAATAAGAAGGCAGTGAACTAACACAAAGACTCTATGAGCTGTTGTATATGATTGATATATTTGAAAGTTTTTATGAAAAGAGTTCTGAGTTATTCCAAGCCCAATGCAATACAAAATTTAAAGGTCAGCTCCTTCTCTTGTTGAAATAGATGGAGGCTTGTGTTTGGTAGGTGGACTGAGCTCCAGGTTTTTCTCAGCACAGTTGTTCCAGCATTTTGGAAATGTTGAGGCAATGAGGAAAGCCGGAAAAGCAAATGAGAAAAAGCAGCAAGTATGCAACTCACTCACAGAGAACGTAGCATGGACGTATACATACAGAAGTCTGATGCTACAAGCTTTTGGCACAGAAATGAGGCTTTTCAGAGGAATGCCCGATTCCGCTCCTGAGACTCTTAACAAGGATAACAAAAGGGTTAATTAAAAAGGACAAAAAAACATAGAGCAAGGACTGTCAAACCAAGAGGAAGTGATGTCAAAGCAAAATTACAGCAGGCTGCAGCAGTGAGTGGGTCTGCTTAAACATCTGCAGCCAGTGGTCTTTGACTTGAGGCTTCATAGCCAACATAAAGATGTAGGGACTTGATCAGAAACACCCCTAAACCACTCACACTCAGGTCTGTATCTTCAGATGTGACAATCAGGAAGAGAGGAAGGGAAAAGAGGGTTTTGTTTCTGATTTTATTTATATTAAAGGGCTTGATGATATGTTTAATGATTAATTTTATAAAGTTGTAAGTTAGCAACAGAAGATGTAAGACCTACTGTATTTAATCTAGGAGTCTATAAGGCTTTCCTTATCCTTGACTTATTATCTTTGTTGTGCATCAGGATTATGTGTGCTGTGAGTGTGCTGAATTTCCCAATGAATGGGATAACATCATTTCAGATCCTCAGACCCGAGGATCTGAAATGACCAGAATGTCAGAGCTTCCTGACTGACAGGCTTCTGTCAGGTTCTTTTCTTTATTCTTCCTCTATCCTGGCTGCTTTTTCTTAGCATCATCTAACAACTATTTATACAAAAGGACTAATATTTCTGTAAACACTTCACATTTAATCTTTAACAATACAACAGCTTTGTTAATCAGTGTAACAGATTAAATTAAATGCTCCTTCTCTGAGCTGACCTAGTTTGGAGGTTAAAATTATGCATCCTAGATGGAAAAAGAAAAAAAAAAAAAAAGAAAAAAGAAAAAGAAAGAGAGAGAGATGAAAAAAGTCTCTCTCATCCTATTTGTATTATTTTGCAATATGAAAGGAAGAGAAAATCAGCATCATCAGGAAAGTAGACTTCATCTTGACAGACAACTTTTTTTTTTTGAGATGTAATTACAGGCCCAGAATAGCAGCATGGAATACCCCTAAGGAAAATCAATCATGGGTGTACTGCATTTGCAAGTGTTGTGGCCTCTGGAAGCACTGATTTTCAGTCTGTGACTCTGAAGTGGAGCAAGGACTAGAATCAGAGCCAGGCTGAGAAATGGGTTATCTAAATTATAGGCTTGATGCTGCTGGGTTGCTGCTGCAGCCCCCTAACCTGCATGCAAGCTGTCAACATTGGACTGTATAGATCTGCTGACAGATCTGCTGGGAGGTGTGGAGGGGGAGGAGGCAGGCAAAGAAAGGCATAATAATGCAATCACAGTATTTTTTTTTTCCAGTTTATCAGTATTTACAAAAGAAGTAAGTCTACTTATTCTGTTTGTAAAGCTTGTAGCGCAGTGCAAAGAAAACCAGCTGAAATGTTGTTTGATGCACTCTGTATTTAATGTATGAGAACAAGAGAGTAAAGGCCCTTTGCTAGGTAGTGGCAGACAGCTAGTGAATGCAGTGATACATCAAACCCTGTTTTGGTAGAAGAACTGTGGGATTAGCTGTACATCTTGATATGATTGCTTGGAGGGGGGAAAAAAAAAAAAGGAGGATGGGCACATTACTGGTCTTTCTTACCAGTGATCGATAGTGTGGGCTCTGGGCAAGAGCAGCTGTTCACCAGGAATGTGCAGGAAGGCAGAGGCAGTGCTGCAGAAAGCTTCTGTGGCTGCTCTGCTCTCCTTGCCCTGACAATTCTTTCTGCATACCCTGACCGACCAGAGCTCCATGTCACAGCAGGACAGCTTGCAAGGACCTGCACAGAGGTGCCAGTCAGCCTGAGGCAAGCAGGGGGTGGCATTGATTTATTAAATACCTTTCCTAATTGTATGCCATTAGAGGAGTTTTAACCAATCATGGGAAAGGGCATTTGTTTGGCTGTTAAAGTCATAAAAATTAAGTGGCATTTGAATTACAGCTTTGCTCCTTTCATTTTTACAGAGGCCTAGGAACACATTTGCTTTTAATTTCCTCATTCGTATGTGTCTACCCCATGGTTTATCTTGCAGGACTAGTAAATTCTTGATGCTGTTTCTGGTCCCAGTATATCCAGTAATTATACAAAGCATTGGCTGCTTCTTGCTCCTTTCAGATTTATCAGTGCAATTTACATATGGTTAATATTTGTGCCTCACTGAGGTAAAACTTGATTATTATTGGCCTTTATTAACTTTTTGTGTGTGTGTGTGTGAAGGTCATTTCATTGCTTTATGGAGGTGCTTAAAATTTGCAGAACTCAATGTAGATGCTTTGATTGCATGCATAAAACTCGTAGGAGATACCGTAATAAAGCTTATTGAGCAGCTAGTAAATGTCCTCTGGTTTGGAAAGAACTGGATGTGCTTCATGTTTCATAATGAGTGATTCATTGGCTTTGAGGAACAATTTTCCGTTAATAAGGGTGCATCTCAGCGCAACCTGTCCCATGTGTCTGTGTGGTTTAGTAAAGCAGCAAGTGCCATTTTCTTGTGAGCCTGGGTTTGCTGGGAGCCAGGCTAGCAACCTTTCACCATTGCCTTTTGCCAGTGATGATTTCTTCTGTTATATACTGTGTAATTTTTCAAATTCTCTCTTCTAACAAGCAAGCAAACATAAAAAGCTATAAATATTTGATACTGAAGAGATACTTTTGTTCTTTTTTGGAGTGACATTACAATTCAGAAAAACAAGAAGCAAACAGGAAATTTCTTCTGCCAGATGCAGTATGTCCATCCAAATAGGCCTTCATGTTTGGCCATGCAACCAACTCCAGTGATCTCTTATGATTGCTGAGGGTGAAGAGGAAGAATTGAACTGTACTAGGTTAAATGAACTTTCAATCCTCCACTGGTACTGAAAATATCCTGATACTGAGCTTGAACATTTCCTGAATCATCCATAATTTATTTTCCAGATATAGAGGTTCTTAGTGACTTATTTCTACTTTGCATGTTCTGAACTAGTGTCAGGAATTAATGTTGTGCAATTAATTTATCAATCACATTTAGCAAATGGAGATTGTCTGATTTGAATTACAGAGAGAAAAATTAGGCAGATTAATGTCTTTTCTCAACTGAAGCAAAAGCAGTGATCAGAGCTGGCTGAATGAACCACAAAATGAATTGCAATCATTTCTGCAGGCACAAGTGGTTCCTGTTGTGTTTAGGGTCATGTTATTCAATGTCCACAAAGCAGTCAGGCATGTTGGCAAATCTGGGACATTTCAGAATGCCAGCCCATGTGGTAATTCATGTCAGACTGCCAACATCCATTTTTTATTGGCCTTTATCCTTTCAGAGAGGGAATAGCTTGGTATTTTCATCCCTCTCCCTGTTGGTACCCAGCCATTATGGGAGAAACTGATCATGGAGCCAAAGGTTTTAATTCACAGATCCTGCTTGATCAGGCACACAGCAGAGAAACCCCTAGGCGAGGGACTTGAGCACCCCTGAGCTCTTTGGGGTTGCACCCCTTGTGGGCTCTGGCCCTGTTAGCAGGAGGGGAGCTGACATGCTCTACATCTATGGAGCTGAACCCAAAGTGGTGGGCACCAGCAGGAAGAGGTTTGCTCTGCAAATAGAGTCTGGTGCAGTCCTAAGCATGGAAATCACTGGAGGTAGCAGAGATGCCACATGCAGGGCAGAGCATGGCATGTGAACAGCCTCACATGGGATAGGAGCAGGAAGCAGGAAGCAAAGCAGGGGTTTTGTGCTGCTGAATATTTAGGAAATGCAATCTCGGGTTCTTGGTGAACTCTGAAGATTCATTCAAATAGGCTCATGGGATGCATGTTACCAGCTAGCTGTTAGCTCTCTGGGGCACCTGGGGTGGGTCTCTAAATCACTGGAGAGACCTCAGAGTCCTGCCATTGGTTCATCTGGGGCTCTGAACAGGTTAATGCCATCCTGAATACAATGGGGGAAACTATATCCATCTTAGAGAGCTGAACTGGGCAGAGTCCACAGCTTTCCTGACATGAGTGATAGCATTCAACATCTGCCCCAAAATTTTATTACCTGTTGGAAACAATGCAGAGGGGAAATATCTGAGCTGTTACATTTGGCTGTTTTCTCCTTTTTATTCCTCCCTGAATGGACTCATCACAGTCAGGTTTTCCAAAAGCAAAAGCCTGACTGGAGCCAAGCAGATAGTTGCAAAGCAGCTCCCCCACCACTGCCTGCTAACTGGCCACTGCTGCCTGGCTCCTGAGGAGATGCTGCCAGCAGAGCTGCTCCTGATGCTGAGTTCTGTGGTGCACTTTTGTGCAACCTAGTTACCCACTGAGAGCACAGATCTGCAGAGCTAATCTCTGTTCTTAATTTGCCATTAAGGTTTATTTTCAGCAAATTATTCATAAACTCCCTAGCACAGCTGTTCCACATTAATCTCTTCCTTCTTGCAAATTTTTCTTCAACAAGAGGCAGTTTCTCTCTATTTTTGTTGTTATTGTTGCTGAGCCAAGTACTAGAGACAGGTGGGTGACTTGAGCAATTGCTGAAAGTTTCCTTAAAATCAGATTAGTACTCTCTTGGACAGTGCATTCTTGTTTTGTGGGGTAACGGTGTAAAACTAAGAATTTAGTTTTATTTTTTAATGTAGCCTATGTGCAGCTACAACCTCAAACACTTGAAGGCAGCACAGAAGCTTTCCTCAGTGGAGCTGAGAAGCCCCAATCCATTTGAATGGGGCAAGCCCCTTCTTAATAGGGGATATTTTGTAAGCATGTCCTGGTCCTATCTTTTGCAAAGCTCTGACAAAGTCACAAGGAGATAATGATATAATTCCAGTGTCAGGTTTGCTCTTACCCAGCTAACATTTCTCTAAAAAACAGACCTCAGTATTGAACACCTTACGTATTAACAGAGGGTATTTGGCAGCCCTCAGCCCCAGTGCATATACTTCTTCACAGTGACCACAGGGCTCAGTTTTGTGGCTTGCTCTAGGTCTTCACAGCATCAGCAGCAGAAGGTTCATTATTTCTAGCAGTGACTGATTCAGGAGCATTTTAAAGCTGAAATTCTCACTGATGTTGATGGAAAGGGTTGCATAGCAATTGAAGGCAGGGTACAGCCTCTGGGTTAGGAAGGTTTTTGAATCTTCCCAATGAATTCCTAGTGAGCAGTTTTCTAGCTTTGGTGCATATGCTTTTCTGAGAGTACAGTGATGTTGCCATAGCTTATCAGTGTTGTATTCTTGCAAACAAGTTATACTGGTCCTTTAAACATTAAATAGGTGAGTTGAATTAACCATTAACACAAGACAAATTGATGCCTTTGAAGAAACATAAAGCCTAATTTCTAATGCATGGTCACTATGTCTAGGTACTTCTGAGCCTGTGGTTTGCAATTCCTATCCCCTTCCTCAGCCCAGTTACTCAGAAACATGTCTGAACTACAGTGATCTTTTTCAAAAAGTAATTTATTTTCCTGGCCAGTTCTATTTTTCCTTGTTAACAGGCTCTGAAATAGTCCAAAGCAGAAGGAGAATGGGCATTCAGTCAAAGCAAGGACTGCGGGAAATGTCAAACGTGTAAGCTGGTAAATGTTGCATACCTCAAGGTGGAGAGTTTAACACAGATGAGAACTGGAAAATACATACAGACTCATTTTTCCTACAAATTTAAGACTGAACTCTTCTGACCCACACATCCTGTGTGCCATACCAATAGATGTGGCACTGTATTGGCAGTACTGAAACTGCAGGGGGAATATATGTCTTATTTGAAAATGTATCTTGGTAAAAATTAGTTTATCCATTACACTTTAAAAAAAAATCAATTAGTCTTGAGCATTCAATTTACATTTATCACATTCAGTAGCCTGAGATCCATTCCATGCTTCAAATGCCTATTTTCCTGTTCATTAAATCCCACTGGAGTCTAAGACGGAGAGCTTGTAAGACATTCAACCAGAAATGTGTTGCAGTGTTATTTGGAGACTGGACAGCGGAAATGGGGCCTGGGAGCCATGAAGAGTCAATAACATTAAATTAGGGCCAGAGTAGGAAAATACATCTGAGCAAATTTCAGGTCTGTGAGTTCAGTCTCCTCAAAGGACTGAAACCCTTGAAAGGCCCTTGGCTGGGAAAAGGGTGGTATTTTTTGATTTCTCTTGCCTCATTTGGCTGGGAAAACTCTGCACGGTAAAGGTTACCATTTTATTTGTTTATTTATTTCCCCGGTGGCCCCAAAGGCAGAGATGCAAAAACAAAAGAAAATGAAGAGAAGCAGATAGAGCCATATTGGAATAAGATGTTGTCACTGTAATTGGAGGAAGGGTTATGTTAGGAAGAAGTCATGTAAAAGAGGAGTGAACAGTGAGACTAGAACAGGAAAATGTCAGTGCAGGAAGGCAGAGATGTGGCCAGTGGTTTGGGAGGAAGCTTTGGTTTCACCCAGATTTCTGTGAATTTTTCTTTGGACTTCTGTGGAGTTAACATTTCTGCATGGAAATTTATTCTTTTACCTTGTGGTGTCATGTTCTGAATCATAAGCGAGATGCTTTTTCTCACCTAAGCATAACTTGCAGAAACTAGTACCACTCCTCTCATAAGTGGAGGTAATGAAATAATCTTTAATACTTTTCTGCCTATCCCTTCACTTCAAAGGTTTGATCTTTGCATCTGAACAACCAACTGAATATTGCATTCATGGGCTGTAACAGTACCACCTGTAAGACCTGTAAGAAAATCTACAGGAGGGGAAAAACTCAGTTGTTTACTACCATCTGGTTCTGTTTGATAGAGTTGGGAAGCATGATCGGTAAGCATAAATTGGGATAAAAGTGCTTCAAATATTTTCTTATCTTAGATCTGTTCCAAATTTTCAGTGCCTATGAGAACAACAACAACAAAACAAAACAAAACCAGATGTCAATTTTGTTAAAGTTAATGAAAAACTGTGTTGCAGGTACAGTTTTAAGTCATATGTCTCTACATGTGTTAGCTAAATAAAATGAATTCTTTAATTACAGGCAGTAAGAGAAGCTCAAAAAAGACCAAAAGTCCAGTTTGGGCCATTGCAAATGAAAAAAAATTTGTATTCTTCATGCAACTTCAATTATGTTATACCACACTATTTTTTTATTCATCTTGTTATTCTGAATCAAAGGACTCATAGATCTGGAATGTTGTAAACAAGGAGAGACCCACCAGAGAAAACAAGATCTGTCCAGAGTACTTGTGGAAACGTGGGTTTCTCTGACATTCAGGAGAATTGGTTTCTGAAAAGGAAGTTAATCTATAGTTTGCACTAGTATTGCAGAGCCCTTTCTGGTTTGTAATTTCTCCCTGGTAAAGAGTGCAGGGTCTCTGGAAGGGTGGCCCATGCTGAAATCAGTGGGCTTTGGGGTGAAGAGCAAATGTACAACTGGGAGCTGGAGGTCTTGAACATTTTTTTCTGGGTGGTCTCAGCTGAACAGCCCCAGAAGGGCCAGATTTCACACTACATCCAATATTGAAGCTTCTCTTAGGGCTGCTCTTTGGTCTCCTATATGTCATTCACAGTTACAAAAAAATGAGTCCCTGGTCGTGTTGCTTAAGCAGGGTTACTAAGATTAACAGTACATGGCAAATTAAATTTTCCTGCTGGAACTGCAAGCTTCTGTACAGCACAGGCAGTATGAGCAGAAACCCCTCTATACTTTCAGAAAACCTGAACCTGCAACCATGACATTGCACCCAGCTGCTGGGAAGAGGTACTGTTCCTGGTTCATCTAAAGATGTTGCTAGCACCTTATGCAGTATTATGTTGGGGGATTTGCAGAGGCACACTTTCTTTGTAAAATACACATTTTCTAAAAGACAGTATTTTTCCCTTGAATTGCAAATAGCCTTGGTCAGGCAAATGCACAGGGTCTGGTAGAACTGCTTTATCACCCTGCTGCATTTGACTTACACCAAGAGTTTGAGTGGAAGGTCAAACATCCAAATTGCTGCTCTGTGGAGACTTCGTTTTTTGTGAAAACATCTGAAAGTACTTTTTTTTTTTTGATCTTGATGAGAAATGGAATATCTTTGAACTCTCAGATCTTCAGCCCAAAATTGTACCCACTGAGGGTATAGGAGCTTCCCTGTAGGAGCTCACCAAATGGCAAAGCCTTTCTTCATGCAAATAGTTTTTCCTGTCCATTTCTGTAAATCAGAGCAGAGTTGAATTTCTTCATGTAAAATGGAAGTAATTTTCTTTTGACACAAGTTTATCTTGATGTAAGGGCTAATTGATAGCTTGCAGGGCACTTGTGTTTTCCAGGCTGTTGGTTTTGCTCTAAGCACAAATTTACTCAGTGATGAGAATATTTTGACAACTCTGCCTATCTATGTTCAGGAACTGCAGTTTGATGCGAATTTTCTGGGTGTGTTGACCCAGTTTTAAAGCCTAAAATGAGGATGCTCTAGATTAAAATGGAAATACTGTAGTTGGCAAAATAAAACAAATAAACGGGGTAAATAAGCAAAAGTACAGTACATTCTGCACAAGAACTTTCAGGAGAAGTTTTGCTTAGCTGGCAGCAGAGTGTTTTTGTCCTTATACATTCTCCATGAGGCAATTGTTAAAAAAATTATTTGATTCAGCTTGCAGAAACATGTCATTCTGACCCACTTGCATGTCCCCATGACCACCTTTTTCCAACAAATACCTGCCTAGCTCTAAACACACAAAAATGAATGTGTCAAATCAAACAGAACTAGTTTTGAAGAGAAGGCACATGTTGCTGTTTTTTTTTTCTTTTTTTTTTTTTTTTTTTTTTTTTTTTTTTTTTTTTTTTTTTGCCTTTCTGGATCTAATAAGTGTCTCATTTCGAATTCCCTCTCATTCATATTTGTGGTGTTTATTTCCACATGCTTCTCAAAGCTTATTTTTAGGCAACTACTCAAAGATCATTCTTTAGGATAGAGAAATCCTTTCTGCTTTTATGTGTTGTGTGAGCAGAGCAGGAAGGCTGTGCTTGTTTTCTTTAGATGATATAACAAATTATCTTCTTCCAAAATATTATGCTTTGGGAGCTGTGATCGCAGGAAACATGAGAGAATATTAGAATACATTACCAGAGCTCTGTGCAATACATATGTGCATGTTTATTGTGTACAGAGTAAAGGTTTAAGTAGAAACATTCCAATTGTTTTTACTGTAAACTCTGCTAGCAATGTCTTTGTGCTCTCCACAGATTCACAATAAATAAATAAATAAATGCATTTCATCTGCAAGAGTTGATTTTGGTGCATAATTTGAATGTGGAAAATTATTTATATGGATTACATGCAAAAATAGAAAAGAAGTTCTGTGCTGTTCTCTTATATTTTTGTGATATAAAATCTGGCTATAACTAAAAGTGTATTTGCTTTATAGAGAATTATTATCTCTTTGCTTCACCATTTCTCTCTTAGGTAAAATTAGCTGGGTTGTTGAGCCATGAAAATGTATCTGAAAGGATAAGCATGGTAAGCCCATCTGTGTGCCTTGTGATCCCGTAGAGCAGTTCCTTGTCCTTTGTTTTTCATTGCCTTTTGTCTCTTCTTACTGAGGAGCACACAAGTCATTCTATTGCTGTTAAATGTGAATTCACCTTGCTCACTTTTTATTCTAGTAGCTGGTGAAAAGATCATATGGATATCTGCTCACAGTTCCTCCCCAGGGGCTCTTTGTTTGGACAGAATGAGGAATAATAACAACAGGCAGAGCTACCACAAACTGGATAGTTCTGTTGTATGATGGCAACCTATTACTGGTTGAAGCAGGTAATTATGATGCTGAACACAGCTCAGAAAGTTAACATGTTGGCATCAGGTTTAATTTTAAAATAAAACCTCATTCACAGTATGTTCTGTATGCAGAGCAACTCTGCTATTTGCATTTTCTCAAGCCAAAATATCAAATTTGGATCAGACTTCCCTTGCATTGAGATAATGAGTGTGGGATTTCACATCTGGCCTTTCAGACTGGGCTCTGTTTTGTTAAGGCACCAGCAGCAATTTCACTTTTTGAATAAAGCCATCAGAAATTGCTTACCAGAGTTTTGCAGCATGGTGAATAGCTTCTTATGACTTCTAACTTTGGCTTGATGGGTTTCCTGTTCATGCTGTTAGCTTTCATAATGGAGGGAGAGTCTAAAATGACAAAAACAGCAAGGAAAAAAAAATCATGTTGGCAACTGCAAGCTGTGTGAGCATTCAGACCGCCCCAAATGTGAGTGTCTGCAGAGTTACTGCAGAGAACGGCAATGCTCATAAGCAGATTACTGAGTCATGAGCATGTTTTGAATGTGATTACAAGCAGAGAGACAGAATTAGTCTTTGATTTCCATAAAAAATTAATGAGAGAGACAGACAGGACAGAGAAATTGAAGAGTTCACTTGGTTAATTTTCTAGCCAGCAGCTATCGTTAATGTTCCTCTTATTTAGCAAAGAAAGATACTAAATCTATATTGGTTATGTTGGCCAAGAAAAACTATTAGTGTGCTAGAGGTTTACCTGCAGGCAAACTGTCAGCAAATTGAAAAAGCAACAATGTGTCATTTGGGGACATTTTGATGCATCTTTCACAAGTGCAGTCAATTAAGAGCTCCTCTGGAAATTATGTTTATCTGATGTGCTCCTGTGAAGCTTTGCCTTTGTGTGAGGACTGGGGGGGGACTGGTTCTTTCTCTTAAAAGCAGAATCAAGTTGTGTTTTATAAGGATATTGTTTAAGTTATGCCCTGTTACAAATGGGCATAAATGGGCTACAAATGCATCAGGTGCAACACCTCTAGGCTATCATTTTATTTCTTCTAATGATAGCTGCAGGGCAGCTTATAATTGATATAATACAATCCTAGTAGTGGGACTCTGAGAGAGCATAGTGTGGTTCATGCCCCTTTCCATGGATTCTGTTTTGAATCTACCAAGGCCTATTTACTGATTTAAACCATTATTTAACTACACCTTGCATGAACCATGATCCTTAAACTGTAGCTCAAGGCAGCCAAAACACCACCATTTAGCAGAAATGTCTACAGTTCCAGGTCATTTGTGAGGAGCAAAGAGTTCAAATGCTGTTTTACACAAAATGGAACTCGCTTTAATTTGCACAAAATATCAATGAACATTTTTGCAGAGATTTCTGATCAAGACATAATGTCCTGCACTTACACTGTTTACAGATGTTTAAATGAGGAAATGATGAGTTCAGTACCCACTTAAGCATAATTCCCAACAGAACAGTGGAAACAGTGCTTTAAAAGGAGCAATTACCCTCACTACAGATGAATTTGTTCCTATAGAAAATGGCTTTGAAAGTTGTGTTTTTGAATTGTTTTCAACTTTTTTTTTTTTTTTTTTTTTTTTTTTAATCCTACAAAATGTGGACTGTTGGTGGAAGACATTAAAACTGTTATAAATGGATCTTATGGTAGAAAAGGGCAAGTCTGTCTGGAAGTTTTCAACAGATATATTCCCTGTATAATAACACTAATATTGATTCAGCTCCAGGAAGAAATTATTTAGTACAAGGATATTAATGTAGTCTAGTGGATGCATGAATGTAATACAGGAAAACTCTTGTCCACTGTATGTGTGGGGGAACAGCTCGATGTAGTAAACAAAGTACTATTCCTTTAGACACATTACAGAATTATTGGCAGTTAAGTCACATATTTAGTTTTGCTTTTATATTCTCTGTTATGATAGTGTTTGCATCAGCATCTTTGTGCTACAGAAGTTCCATAAATAATTCATGCCTTTATTTAAATAACTGTGGATTTATTTCCAATTGGCATAGAGAAGTCCTTTATTTTCTGTATCATTGTGCACAGTTGTCATACTAGCCTCTTATTTCAAAATGTTTGTGATTCACTCGGAACACATCAGTAAATCAAATTACAGCAAACTTAGCCTGAAATTTAATTAGATGATCAACAGTCATAGTTCTCTACTTTCCAAATACAAAGTATCTCATTGCAGACAGTTTACAAGGCCTTGTCTCTGTATCTGAATCCATTATTCTTGAAACAACATAGCAAAACATTAAAAAGTCCTATTGATTGACCTCTGCTGAATAACAGTGGACCTTGAGAGTCATTCTGGATTAGTTAGTGATGTGTAACTCATCTTAGCAAAGCTGCATTGAACATAACAGTCCTTATGGCTCTCCCTGCTCTTCAATCCTTCCCCTTGTATTGTTGGCCAGCCTCTGGCCATAGGGTCCATCATGATGGGTGGTTGTGGAGAATACATTTTATTCTGGTCCCTTTGAAAACTAAGCCCATATAGTCTTCAAGTCTATCTTGTCCCCTCGCTCATAGGAGAATGTGCCAAAGCACCCAGAGAGACCTAGGGGTAGGGACAGGCTACCTCCACCTCAATCCTGACCTCCTTGGGGTTGAAAGGAATGGGAGAAAAGACACTTGAAGGAAGGAACTATGACATCCCTCTGTTCTTCCTTGCAAAATGGATCTGTTGTCCCTGGACATGGAGCAGAATGAATCATCTGAAGAAGCTGGATCACCCCTTTCAGCCATCCCTCTATCTTCCAGGGACTTCTCACGTCTTACCATAAGAGCATTCAGGTACACAGGTTAAAGCACCACTTCTCAAAATACTTAGTAAAAAAAATGTCTTTTAGTAGACCTTGAGAAAATTAGGAACTAATTTAGCAGAACTTGAAGTATTCTGTAAAGAAACACATGATCAAATAATCTCCGAGGTCAGCAAGCATGGCCCTGTGAGAAAAAGAATTCACTTAGTTATGTGAAGAGAAGTGAAATGGGTAAATTAAAGCAATCAAATGTGGGAGGCAGCCACTACCACAAGCAGCACTTTACAGCTGGAACATGGACTGCTTATATTCACGTTATTTATTGCTGAACTGGAAAAATATATGTGTACGTGGGTTAGAAGTTTGCATTTGATAAAAAATTCAAAGACATGCAGAATAAGTTAGAACAGAACAGAAGCATGGACATAAAAAGAGTTAAGCATCTCTGCTTAGAGAAATATGAAGAAATGCAAATACTTGGGGGGAGGGGGGAGAGGGTGGAAGGAGGGTAAGGAAAAAAAAATAGATGAACATGTGCCTTGAGTTCATATTTCAAAGCCCAAAAAGAGCTCAAGAGAAAGTAGAAACCCTGCTGACCAACCTGTGAGTAGCAAATTGTCTTTTGGCATATTTAGTTTTACTAATTTCCAGGGAAAAACAACACAGTGGCTAGGATTCTCCCTAACTTTCTCTTCAAGTTTTTTGTTTATGGGTGAGTTGCATTTTTCTCTATAGGTCATTTCAGAAATTTTCTTTAAGTTCCTTTGTAAGCATTAGACTGTAAAACTTTCCTTCATCAGCTGGGGGAATCACCAGGCCCCACCAGGCCCTTAGACCTCTTAATTTTTCCTGTATCTGTTACTTTAACAGGTCCATTTTGTGTGGAGAAGCACATATAACACAACAACAGAAACTGAACACCCACTATTTAAATGTGACTATTGGCTGCACACAACTATATTCAAATGATGTTTTCTGGATGGAATTCAGTGTGTGGTTCAGATTTTTTGCCTTCCTCAAAGGTGTGAAGGTTTCAGAGCCCACAGAGTCACCATCTTGCTGTCTGCAGTTCACAGAGCTGATGTGAAGTTCTGGGAACCCCATTCTCACGGCACAAGCCAAGATCCTCTTCTCAGGAGAGATACAGGTGCTGCATCAAGCTATCATAGCCCTGGCTTGATATATTTCCAGGTAAACATTATATTGAGCTAATAAGGAAAATAGTCTTTGGAAATGTTATCTAATTCCTACCTTCAGTCTATGTAGTTATTTGTAAGTAAATTTGTTACTTGGGTAGGAATTGTATAAAACTACCAAACATTAGAAGAGATTGTTTTTTATCTGTAGGAATCTGAAAACCTGCCAAGATCAGGATGAGAGAGGGAAAACATTGCTCCAAATGGGCTTCAAGATCATTCCTCCAACTGTTTTGGACCCTGATCTGCATAGAAAGCAGTTATAGAAACAGGGAGATGATAGCTCTCAGTGGATGCTTCTGAATTGTAGATTTATTGATTTATTGATTAATTGTGCCCAGTCTGTCTGTTCCTCCTCTACTAGAGGTATTATAATTTCCCTTTCTCTGTTAAGATCCTTAAGCTGAAATATGTCAAATGGTCTAAGCCACAGTTATATATGCCATAAGCACGTCATACATGTATATAGAAAAGAATACCAGTGTCCCTTGTTTGTCTAACAAAGGCTAAGTTTAACCTTCAGGGTACAGTGCAAAGAACATCTGTTTATTTAGATTTCTAGCCTAGGGGCTGAGAAGCGCAGTTTGTTTTTAGGACCTCTAGCTGACATTTGCTAACTTAGTTTGCATACATTTTAATGTGTTCTTTTGTACCCAGAGGCAGTTGTTTTGAGTATAATGTGATAGGATATAAATATATATATGGCCAAATCATTATTCCACCAAGTTATCCCTGCTGGAATATGAAGGAGAAAATTAGTTTTGGAGATCCTAAAATCCCAAGACGTTACCAAGGCCCCAGGGACGTGGAGTTGGACACACTTGAATTCAGCAGCACATGGAGACAAAGAAAGGAGAAACGGTAAACCTGGCTAGTTTTAGCCTTTCATTGCATTTGGGAGCAGATGTTGTTGGGGAGCAATAGAGGATGCAAGGGCTGCTTTCTGTGTCAGTGGCCAGGCTCAGAGCTCATCTCTTGCTAGCTGATGCTGTGTAGTTTGGGGGCTGATTGATGAGGAACAAATAGTTTATGACAGCTCAGAGCAGAATCTTGCAGTATTGTTTTATGTAACATTGGGTTATGATGGTCACTTACTGTTTAATTAAAATCTCCATACCACATGATGAGGAAAGGAGGATAGGCTATAGAGAAGGACCCCCAGGAACAGTGGTAGGTTGCAAGAACATGTGCAATTCCTACTTTGCAAATGTTTCAAGAGGGAGTCTGTGTACCTGGGCATGAAGGAGATCAAAGCACTTTAAATGGGTACTCTCAACAGGTCTGAACCTCTCCTGTCTCTGTGACTAGGTGACCAGACCTGTACACTATGCCCATGCCAAATGTAACTGCAATAGCTTCAAGCCATACACTGACTACAGCGCTTTGGACAGAGGACATTGCTACCATGTGTGCACAGGCTGCACCCCTGCTTGCTGGGGGACAACTGGCCCCACAAGTTGACAGTGTCCCAGGTCACTCCATGAGATTCCTCTATCCCATCCTTGCTGTGTGTGATTCCTTATCTACCAATGCAATACTCCATGAAGCCTGCAAAGAAATGCATGTTTGCAAGAAAAGCTTATTTCCAGTAGAAATTATTCTAAAAATTCTTGGGAACATTTTTACCGTTGTTATGATTGTAAAGAGCTTCACCTAATGACATCTAAATATGGGGGTAAACTTCTGCTGATGGCATCTCATTAAAGCCAACAGAATAAAAATTCAAATGTGAATCTTCCTCTAAGTGTTTATTTAGCAGCAGGAGCCTATTATCTTCTGTGACAATGTTATCTGGCAGTGCCTGTGTATCTGTACCAAATTGAAGATGGATACATTTAAGCATAGAGGATTCGGAGTGTTTTCGATGTTCAAGATAACCAACAACCTGTTTAAAAGATCAGTGTAGTTTACTTAATGAAGTTAAATATTCAAACATGCTTCTTTACTGTTAGGATTATTGCACCACAGAAACAAAATGTGGGCTTCTTAACACCAGGTGCTGTATACAGACAGCTTAGATAGAAATTGGTGTGTCTGTTCATCTATTCACAGGAGTGTACATGGCCTATATCATCTCTCCCCTGAAGCACTTCATATTTCTATAGTAGCACTCCTCAAAGATGAAAGGAAGCTGTCACTGTGTCCACTGTCAATTGTTTGCCTTCAGAAAACATTTAAATGTCAAGCTCCGCATTCCTTTCTTTTGTGGGGCTGATCCCACTGGAACAGAGAGCCCCTTGCTCTCTGTGTGCAGCTGCAATTGTCCAGAAAGTGTACTGGGAATCTTGAAGGGATGGAATGTCTGTGTCCCCATATAGGGTCTTAGGAAAATACAAGATATTGTTTAGGAACCACACACCCCTTTGAGGATGATCATCTGCAGTGGAGCTGTCTATCCTCCAGCACTAGCTGATTAGGAAAAATAAAAAATTGGAAAACAAAAAAAAACATTCTTGCAGGGCAGGGGCACTGCTTTGCTCTCCATTACAGCTCAGAGGGATATCTGCTTTCCAGGGCAGAAAATCTGCCTTCATGGTCTTCCATTTCACAGCATACGTCTTTGTGGGAGTTTCAAAAATGCACAGCTGAGCCAATGCAGTCACTCAGGCAGTGTGTAAGTTTTACATACAGTAAGTCAATGTACTGCTGCCTTTAGGGCCCCATGGCCCTTGAGGTGCATTTCATCGGCTCTGTATACATTTCAGTATCACTCAATAGGGTGAAAGCTTATCATCATTAATTATGAAGGTTTATGTTGGCAACCACTTAGTTCCTATGGTTACATCTCTAAGAAATTGTGAAATAGGCACTTCAAGGCTCTGGGCAGAGAAACAAATTGACTGTTACAGAATTCATGAATGATAATAACTCATTTACTTATAATGCTAATAAAAACTTGGTGTAAAATCATCTAGTGCAGCCTTAGAATGTGTAGGGTATTTAAAGGTCAGCACTGCTCTTAACTCTCCATTAAAACCCTCATATTGCAACAATGCATCCCATATAGCAATTACAGTGTTTCAGAGTATTCACTTAGTGAATCTATAATCTGGTCCATTCCACAGGGCAGCTCTGCATGTGTCCTGCTTGGCACCACAGCACACTGGAACACTGGTATCGAGCTCCTTGTTCCTGGACACAATAAAGCTGTGCCATAGGAACAATAGACCATGTCTTAGTGTCTCATGAAGCACTTTGGGTTATCACAGGATCCCAAAAGAAATGGTGCTCTGTGGCAAATAATCTGTGATTTCTATAAGGTCACCCCTGCTACCCCACACTATCGGGGCACCTGAGCCCTTCTGGTTTTTGGATTGTTTACCTGGCTGCTGTTCTCATCATCCCTATCTTATGGTTTCCAGAGTTACTGGGTCCTGGAGTATCTGCTTTGTGTTACAGTTCTTCTATCTCTCCCTTTTCTCTGTATTTACTTTAGGCTTGCCTGCTTCTCATTTTATTACCTATTCTCTGCTTGCCTTATGTGCAAGCAGGCACACACCAGGCTCTTCACTATTTTAGGATGATCTGTCCTAAATAGGACAGATCCAAATGTCCAAATAGGACTCCCTGTCCTATTTGTCTCATCAGCACATGTAGCAGGTTATTTTTTTCACTCTTTCCCTGCACAGATCTTGCTTTGGCTACAATAAAAAATTTGATTCCTTTTCTCTGGCTTGCTTCTTTTCTACCTTCTCCCTTGAGAGCTGGCTTTCCACAACAAACTCTGAATGAGAGAACATCCTCTGTTTCAATAACTGTTTTCATCTTTTCAGTATTGTTACTATGAAGCTGACGTATCCACACATTTTGCTTTTGTCCATCATCAATGTATACAAAGCAGAGACTTTCCTCAGCTGCCCATGGTGATAATGCCCTGTGGCTGCTGTTAGTTTAGGGCTTACCAATATGTACAGGTCACTTTAAATTATTCCTCCATCATTCTAGGCGTGGGATGAATCAAGATGAATCATGCAGTGATAGAAACAATTCCTCCCATCAGCTGAACAATGAATCAGTTGCTATTTTTCTCATAATAAATATGCCATTTTCAATGTGGTACTAAGTAGTGTTCCCTACTAAAACTGTGAGGTTGAATGAAGTGGTCAGTTTGTTACAAGCTTGCAAAATAATACATAGAATGAATTTCATCAATACAGCCTTCATGGTAAGGAAATGGTGTTTAATAATGTGGAGGAGGAAGTCTGGTTCCAAATTAGGAGGTATCTGAAAACACCATCCTCTAGAAATCTTTGAACAAGCCGTTGCTTGAGATGTGAAAACAGGCCCATAACATCCCAAATTTCCTAAAGTCTCTGTAGGCTCTGAAAGTAAACCCAGGACTCAGTTCTGCGTTGCAAGTCTTACAGTAGGTGTTGCTATCTGTTGGCAACACAGTATAATATATATATATAAGAATATATATAATATATATAAATATATAGCCATATGTGTATATTTATATATAAATAATAAAATATTTTATTGAAATATATATATGAAATAACATATATATATCTTTAAAAATACAGTGCTACCCGTAGTGATCTTAATTGTATTTGAAGTTTGTTTGTTGTGTATTTAATGCATTAAATATACATTTACCTATGATTCAGCATTAGTGTTGGGAAAAATGTTACTTCTTTCTGTCCCTGGGCCAAAACCAAACACAGACTCTCTCGAGATAAGAATGTAAAGCCTGGAGATGCTCTGGGCAGCTTGTTGCTTGTTTTCTGTCACTGCAAATTAGAAAACTGTGATATGGAGGGAGAGGAAGTACCAAACTGATGTGGAGAAGTTGTGCTGTTGGGATTGTGGGGTGGCAGGAGGATAACCTTGTGGTTGGGCCAAGGAACAGAATGTCAGATTGGGCTTGGAACACTCAGTCCTGCATCTCCTAGAGACACCCACAAATTTTCCATTTTGCTGCTTTGCCACCTGAGACATAGCAGGAGGCTCACTGCATGTACTCCTCCAGAGCTCTCCTGGATGGAAGGTGCTCACACAGCAATGCCAGCAGGTATCCCATGGAGGAGGAAAGTTGGTGAGGTGAGTCCCAAGGCTAAGGGATCCAAATGGTTCCATCTCTATTCTTTATTTTAGGCACTCATTCTCTTCTGGATGCAAAATAGTCACATTCCTTTATGCCTTGACCCATTTGGGAAATGCCCTCACCTTTTAGGTTTAAGTCTGAGAGATCTGCAGCACAAACAGGAGCTTTTGTCCTTTTTTCATTATGTCACTTCCAGTGTTAGCTAAATAAAGAAAACCCTTGCTTCACTTAGATTTAAAATGACACTAAATCATGATTCAAACTTGCATTGACATTTATCCAGTTAGCTGATGTTTGCTAGAGGTTGAAGGGACTCATAAATACAGTTGTCTTCATGTCTCAGGCACTTTTCTAAGTGTTTCATGACAGTTATTAAGTGCATTAATTCTTCTGATGCTAATTTCTGTGTAGTGCTGATGAAAAATACATTTTTTCCCAGGGAGTTGGCACTTGGCAAATATCTCGATGGCAATAAATTAAAGTATGAACTAAGTTTCTGTTGCCATGGTTTTCTTCTCCACTGATACATGCAGTTACAGTTAGGTAGCAAGGTAGAGAAGCAAAACTACAACCCATTTCACGTTGGTGCCTGAAATATACTCCTCTCTTGGCACTCTCTTTCAGTTTACCCCAGCAGTGCTCTTGCATCTTGCCATTCCCTGTACAAACAAATTGTTCTTACACAGTCTCCCAGACCTGGGATGGCTCTGGGCCCCTGAGAAGAAGGAAGAAGAAAATGGATTTTGCTGAGGAGCATCAGCTCTCTTTCCCGTGCCTTTCCCTCAGTCACCATTTTGCAACACAACCCTCTCCAAAACTACATCACTCCGCTTCACCCCCCATGTGACGAGGCTAAAAGCAAAGTGGTTGAACTTGAAACAAAAGGGTAGTAGGTTCAGTGTTTGATGCTCTTACATTGTTTAAGCTCCCTGAGGCTTCCCAGAGATTTTAGAGGGAGGGCACAAAAATTCAATGGATTAACTGAGCTGTGCCCTGCAACGGTGCTTTGGCTAACGGACCCAGTTATGCAGAAACACCTTGCTGTTTCCCAAGGAGAGATGCCTCAGGGTGGCAAACAAATGCTGCTGTTTCCAAAAGAGTCAGGAGGAGCCATGGAGATAACAGTAGTCAGAATATGTCCATAGATTCTGGGTCAAAGTAAAATATAATTTGACAGGACCTTCTGCTAAGCCTGCAGTCCTTAGTCTGCAGTCTGCTTAGTCCTGGGCTAAATTAATTAATAATAATAATGTAAATCATTATTTTTTTTCTGGAATTTTTGGGAGCCTGTGCTGGGCTCCTTTAAGGTGCTGCTGCTAGTCTTCTCCCAGGGGTCCAGTTCAGCCTGTAAATATTCCTCATTCCAGCACCCTTCCAGACCTGGGCGTTATATTTGTTACTGCATCTAAAGCAAGTTCTGAGCTGGGTAACTGGTGATTTCTGCTCCTCTGGCAGCCCAGGCCTGCACTGCTGTAGTATCCCCCCAGCTCAGAGATTTAGGGACATGGTAACAACCACCTCCTCCTGGAGGTGCTTCTTTTATCTGTGTTTTAGTGGAGTCAGGCCTTGGTTTAGTATGGTGGGTACCCTGGGCTCTCACTGAATGAGGAGTTTGCAAGATCAAGCCCTTGTAGAAAGGCTGATCATATATTCCACCTGTGTCAAGACCTCCACTGAAAAACAGCATGTAAAAATATTTCCAGGAGAGATTAAAAAGGCCTAATCTACATCAGCTGAAGCAAACATCCTTCTCTAGACTGTGCTGGGCAGAAGTGCAAATGGGAGGCACTTGTGTGCAATTATGACCAAGCTACAACTCTTCTTATGACAGCCTCAGAGTCCCATCAGGATTACAGCATGGGGCTGCTATGTGATTTTATGTTTATTTATATGCATAGGGCTTGATTTAAGTACAGCAGCTCAGCAGCAAAACTACCATTGATTTATAGTGTGGGCAAGAGGTTGCAGTGAGATACACTCTGTGACATGTGGATTTGCAGCCTAAACAGAAAGTAGAAGGAAGGGAGCTGATCTGCATGGTTGCAGGTATCTAGCAGCTAGTATATGATACCTACTTATCTCATTATGTATAATAGATCTTTTAAAAGTTTGATCACAGTGTCCTGATCATATTTTTTTCAAAGAATGTTCATTAATTGTTTTTTTTGTTTGTTTTGTTTGTTTGTTTGTTTTTTGTTTTTTCCTTGCACCCATTTGCTACTTTAAAGTAAAAAAAAAAAAAAAAAAAAAAGCATTACAGCTCTTTTACTTTAAGTAATGGCAATCTGTGCCTCATACATTATTGCATGCTACTATTTTTTCGCAGTGAGCTATTTTTTTTCTTATTTTAGTATCTCCTGATCTTTGTACAGTTAATTCCCTTGTCACTACGCCATATAAGTACTGACCTCAGAATTTTAGAATAGCCTTGGAAAAAATACAGTAGCTTAATTCACATCACCAATGCTAAAGTCTCTGTGCATTTCCATGATAAAAACCCAGTTGCAGCAAGCTGGACTATACAGATTGGTGCAGATGTGTTCAGCTTTCAGGAGGGAATTTATTCTTAGAAACTGGGTCAAAGAATTTGGTTTGGCAGGCATGACCCAAAGTAGCTCTGGTAAAAACAGAAAATTTGCAAGGCAGCTCATTAACTTAAAGATTTAGTTTTAAAAATGCTTTATTTTAAAAGTATGAATAAATGTTCATTAGCTAAGTTATCTAAAGGTGAACTATATAGGTGGAGTAAATAAAGGGGAACTGTCTAGAAGCCAGAAAACAAAGAAAACTGGTGTACATATTTTTTTTTAATATTCTTTTCCTGTCTTGCTTCCTTAACTCTTCAAAGTGTTAGCAAAATTGGATCTTTCTCAATATTGTATGTCTTTCATGCAGTTAGCTTTGATGCTGGAGAAAATGAGCTATAAATTATGCTTCTGGCTGATGGAGATGGGCTCTGAGGCTCCATGGATGCAGACCTTCATGAGACAACTGTTCAGAAGACCTAAAAATAAACACTCAAGTTCAAATCCTGAAGTTCTTTGCTTTCTTCTTGCCTTGCTCAAAGAGATCTCCAGGGCATCTGTAGGTAATATGAAGGCACAGCGGGGGTTCCTGGGTGGCTTGTTTTCCCCTTCACAAAGAGAGCAACATGACCACAAAAATCCTGTTCTGCTTGCATGCCTTCCCAGTGTCTTTTTCAACATGTCAGTGGTTCTTAATGATCCTGGATCTGCTTGTTTGAGAGTATAGTAATTGGGCTATTCCTCTGAGATGTTCAAGTACACAACATTTGTGAACACTTGTCAATTAACTTTTTCCTTTCAAGAACTAATGACTCTAAATAACACCTTGAGCACTGCACTGCATCATTTCCCTGCCAGAACAGGGGGCTTGCACTCAGCACGGCTCTAGATCTGCAAATATACCTGCTAAGATTAAGTTTGCAATGCTAAGCTTTAAAACCATCAATATTTATACAGCAAGCAGAATTCATATCAAACCTGTCAGGCAGAATCTGTCACTGTGGTGTTTCTAAAAGGTTAGCAGCCTCAAGGTGTCTGTTTTTCACTTATAAACAGGTTCTAAGATGAATCGCTTTACAATTTGAGTCTTAGTCTACGAGTAAACTGCCTGATTCATCATTGAATTAATACCTTTGCTTGGGTCCATCCACAGGTGCTGCTCCAGCATACATGATGAATAACAATCTGAATGATGAAGAAGATAAGCAGGAAATATTTCCACATCAGAGAAAATGTCTGACTTGTTAGACTGTCATTTAAAGAAATTTCCATATAGAAAACAAATTTTCACAGGGCAGAACTGCACTCAGCAATGCGGTCTGTATTCTGCAGAATGTTCTCTTCACATCAGGTACAGTGGGGAGCCTGGGGAAAAGCACTGGTTCCTCTTTTAATATACTGAAAATATTTCTTGAACGTTGCTTCAACCATTATTGAAACTGCAACTGTTTCTCCACCCCTCCCTGCATGTGCTCTCTTTCCCCAAAACTGGGCTGAGGAGTTGAGGAGTGGAGTTATTAGAGCCTTTAGGAAATAAATAAATAAATAAAGCAAACCACCACCACCACCAAAAAAAAAAAAAAAAAAAAAAAAAAGGCCAGAAATGGGCCTTTGCACTTGCCAAATCAAAAGGGAAGATTCATAGTAAAATAAGTGGCATGTCAGAGGAGCAAGATCTAGTATGCTGCAGGTGTTAAACACTACTTCTCTCCTGAAGCAGTATTATGTGATAGACACAATGTCAAGGAGGAGGTTACTGAAAGTTTACAGAGAACCACATAACCTGGAGAATGTCCTTTTAGTTCCTGTCATCCTTGACAAGCACTTTCATCTCACTGCTCAGCATCCCTGCTCCTGCAGGAATGCCTGTCTCTTTTCTTTCATATTGAGACATGCAAACAAGGGAAGGGAAATTTTTCCTGTTGTATACACGTTATGTGAGAAGGGGAAAACCATACCGGAGATTTATTTTGGAGAGCAGAGTCACTCAGTCAGCTCATGCCTCCCCCACCCAATTCCCCTATTGCTGCTGCAGCTGCTTGCTGCTGTGTGCAGGCAGTAGGTTCGTGTGCAGGTGCTCTCCAAGTAACGCAGGTGATGCTTCTGGCCATTTACTGTTTAATTTTGCAGTTTGGGCTTTGCTTGAGCTTGTAACAGAAGTTATTAACCAATTGTGTTATCAGTGTCACCCAAGAGTTTCCAGCCTCATGCAATAATCTATCATAAAGGCAGACTGCTACCAACCCAACACAAAATAAAGACCCTCGGGTTGCTGAAAGTAATTGATATAAGCTGTGACTGTGGGCAAGAGGAATTCTTGCAAAGGAGTATCAGACTCCTCTGCAGCTCACACATGATATGGCATTGAAATGACTACTTTAGTAAACCACAGATAGGGGAGCTGCAAATGTCCCAAAGCTTTTTTCTGCTCCAGAATCAGGGTGAGCAGGTGGCCAGTGGCCTCTGGTGCAGGCGCAATGTTTTCGCTGACCCCTAGGAGGGGCATGTACATGCGCCAGGTCCCTACTACTGGAGCAAACTTCGGGCTTGCTCTCTTATTCACTCTCTCTTCTGTGTGAGTGGAAAATGAAGAAAACATTGAAAAAACAACCATGGCATTAACACTTGATACGTTATGTAAGTGCTACCTTTCCTTTGTATTCTGTCTGTTCTGTTACATAATTTCTTATTATTATTATTATTATTTATTTTTTCCTTACTGGCCTACTAAAAACATGCTTTTCCTCCTAATTGGAAATTAGTTGTACAGTAGAAGTATTTACTGAGGCATGGAAACCTTGATCCATTTCCTGTTTGAATCAATAGAAAGGTTGCTATTGATTTCAGTGCTGTTTATTTTTACTATTTTTTTTTGAGATAGGCACAATGTTTTATCCATTTTTCAGCTGATGAATTCCCTGCTGATGGGTGCTTTGTCAAGGTTAATGGTCATGACTTCTGTGTCTTTTGGTGAGGAATAAGAGCATAACAGAGGAAAAGTGGTAATTTCATAAACTGGAAATATGCCATTGGAATACGAAAATAGGTATTACAGTTGGTAAATAGCATTGCTTTATCTTGAACAGGTACAATTGTTGAACTCTTGGCATTTTTTATCTACGGTGTAAAAGCTGACAATTTTTTTAAAATCTGATGCAACATGACATTTGTGTCACATCTGATCTGCTTGCATTGGTTTATGGTATGTCAGCTGATGTGATGTAACCAGACATAGCCTAATAGCTAGTGATGTGCAAAACAGGCTTTTTTCTTTTTTCTTTTTTTCCCCTTCCCTTTCTGTGCTAGGAATAGTTTAAGATATCACAAAAAGCAAAATAATCTTTGACATTATGAATGTGACATCGTCACGTTATCAAGGGACAGTGACTGTAAACAGGTCACACATAACACAACTGTTATGTGTGACCCCATAATGTTACCCATCTAAACAGGGAGCTCAGCTTCATCTTCAGAAAAGAGAATGAAGTACATGAAATCCCGTTAATGATTTTGTTGATTCCCTGTTTTCAGGGGACAACTTCAGTTGTTATCAAGGTGGTGATGCCTGGTGGATTAATTCCGTGAGTACATGTTATTTGGATGTTCATCTGAGCTTGGTAGGGCTCTTTCAGGCTAGTGAGTGTGGAAAGATGGTAATCGTGCAAAGGGACCACATCACTGAATAAGAGAGATGAAGCAAAAATCTGCAGGGAGATTCAGACCAGCCATTCACCACACCCTGCCTCAAAGGTCACATATTTTGTCAATATTCCACTTTCTGCAAGATGCAATACTGGTGGTGGAAAGACCTTTAAGCAGGTTCTATGTGTACAACACCAGGTGATGTGTTTATAGCTGCATGATTTTAAAAATAAATAAAAAATTAAAAAGGCTAGAAGAGGTATTTGTTATGGACGTGGTGGGCTAAATATGTTATATTTTTATGAAAGGCTTCTTATGAAAACTTAAAGAAAATAAGTCTGTCTGCTTTTCTGTAGCAAGCCAGTCCTTGTAATCATACAAATTGACATCCAGACCACCACAGATGCAGAAGTAAACTGACCCAGGGCTGCCAACACAAAACAAGATGAACCTTTTCACTCAGTGAAGCACTGTGGGAACCTGTTTCCACCTGCACAAAAACAATGCCTGTACTTTGCTCTTGGTGTATGGTGAGGAAGGAGTGGCTCTTGTTTACACTAGACAACACTCAGTCTTGCTGCAGGATAAATTTACTGCTAAATGTGGTGGAGACAAGGATTTAAATAGGTGCCATCAGATATGGTATCCAAACCCAAGCAGGGAGATTGTCACAGCTGTTCCTTTGCTCAGCATTGTTATCATAAATTGATTGCATCTAAGTCCATCTGCAGCACTGTCACCAGCACTCTCCTGGACAGTTTCATCTGCTAAGCATCTGGCTTTCTTTCATAAATGATAATGATATTTTATTAGGCTAGCAAAAGGTACTTGATAAAACCAGTCTTAGCAGTGGGTTAGGGAAATAAAATAAACTAAAAACATCAGGTTTGCTGGGAACTTCATGCACAGGCAATTTAAAGCAGTGTGCATGACCAGAGGGGCCCTGATTGGGACTGGTCCAGCCCAGAGACAGTGAGGAAGGTGGGAGCATTCACACCCTACCTGCTCCACCAAGACCGTGCCATGGTTGGAGCTGCTTTGCACAAGCACAGTCTGGCAGGGCCCCAGAGCAACTCTTCTTTGCACACACAGCTTAGCAAAGGCAGGGGAAACTGCTCAGCAACAGGACACTGAGGCGCGGAGACCTGCTCAATTCACTCGCCTCTGTGCACTGTGGTCAGAATTTGAATCTGGATTTCCTAAAGCTGGTATCATCCCTCTCCCAAAATCTGCAAAGAACATGGCAGAGACAAATCTTTTCTTCTTTCTGCCCTGACTTAAGCTGAACACACATTTACAAGCTAAAAGCCAGCTAGAGGGAAGTAAACTTTATTAGTGGTGCTGATCTGATTAGGCTGGCAGCAGAACACAGACAAACACAAGCCCTTCCCACCAGTCATTATTATGTCAGAAAAATCTCTGTGACACTGTAAAGGTCCTTTGAATTTTGGCTAGTTGCTTTCCCAGAACAAGCCAGTGATTCATTTCTATATACTGCTCATTATTTTTTCAATTTAGAAAGTTACAGGAATTGTTGTGATAACATTTAAATGGCAAGAGGTGGCTGACCTGTGCCAGTAGTGGTCTAAGAGTCCTGTTCAACCCACTGGCAGTTAAGGAGGACTGATTATCTGCACTGCTCAGCTGTTACAAGATCACTTCTATAACTTTCTCCTAGGGATATATTTTCTTCCCTGACACTATCTTGTGCTTTCTGGAACTCCAGCAACTCTGATGTGTAGATGCAATTTGTTCATGGTAAGGCTTGTAGCATGCTGCTAAATGAATTGACAAGTTCTGATTTCCCCTTACTGAGAAAATCCCCACTGCTTTGAGCTGGCTGCTAAGCAGCATGTGCAGGGTATAACCAACATAGGGTTTGGAAATTATGAACACTGATTGGCTATGTATGCTTAGTAAACAGTTATAAACTTTTTGGTAATGATAGTAAAAGGTTCTGACAACTGTGGTTTTCTGCTTTCTTGGCCATTTACAAGAATACAAACATCTCCTTCCATGATTTCTCCTTGCAATATTCATATCTGCTAAAACAGATAATGAAGCTATAAATCTGTATACCTACTTTGCCTGATATCTATGGCTAGTTTCCTATGGGGACGAAGTTCACCCCTCCAGAGAACAGTGCAAAGACACCATCTCCCAGCAAGATAATATATGGTGAGGTAGACAAAGGCTTTGAAAACTCCTTGAAAGGAAGAGAGGATTCACTTAGGGCTCCTCCTCATTACTGTTCATTGTTTCTCTTTGTAATGTCTTTAATATATGAACATTTGTAAGTATTGGTTCTCTAGTTTCATGTGTTACATGCACTAGGGAGAAGGGGGAACAACATCTTCAGTGCCAAGAGAGCTTGCCACTCTGTGACTAAGCTCAAAATATTATGTTAACTACGGAGAATAAATAGTAGATAGCAGTTGCCCCTTACAATTGTTGTTGGGAACAGTGCCTTTTCTATGCTCAAAACTGCCAAAATATTGCACAAGAAATATGTTCCGCAGTCATCCATTTTCTGAGCTCTCAAAGCCTTGGCAAAATAAGTATCCATGGTAATTTTGGTCCACAGCTCCTTTGCAGACAATGCAACAGCAGTGGAGCAACTGCATGCTGAACATGGCATTTAAAACAGTAAAAAAACATTGTATCTATGCAGAAAGCCTACTGCCAGACCATACTGACCGTAAGGGTTTCTGGGATCAGTGACCTGATTATTCTAAGCCTCTTCTTTAAATTTCAATTTTGGATCCCTCCACTGAACCCTGGGATTAATCCAGTGGCTGAATCTTTGAATGCATTCCTATTGCAAATGGGGCTGGGACCTCCCAAGACTCTGAGCAATTAAAACTCTTCTGATTTTGCTTCAAATTCAATGATGTATTTTTATAAGCTGTAAGATGCTGGGCATAATATATGAGAACTGAGTACTTGGAGGGAGGGAAAAAGGAAGGAGCAATTGGAAAAGGTCTTTATTAAAATTTTAGTCAGAATTTAGTAAAAAGAGGCTTATTCTATGTGAAATGAGAGGTGTCAAAGCATAGTACCTGGAACACTATTTTAAAAAAAAAAAAAAAAAAACAACAGACCAGTGTGCTTAATACCACTTCTGCTGCACCAGAAGTGTAGTGAGTGAGTTCAAACCAACCTCACTGTCCCCCTTCTCTGCAGGCTGCAGATGGCAAATGTTTGGAGGGAGTTTCTTTGGGCCCCATGCCATCAACATGCTGCTCCAATGCTAGGCACAATTATGAGGCTGTAGTTTCAAATTACATTGTTATTCTGAGCATCTAGAAATCTATGGAAACCAGACTGAGATTTCAGATTCCCAAGTCCATAAATTCTTCCATTGTCAATGTTGTTGTTTTTTTTTTAGACCCAAGTCATTTTGGGTAACGAAAAAAGATGTGCCTCTGTATCTATAAGTCTCTTATGTTGTTATGAAATCCTGCTTGCATGCTACATGCTCCTCCAAAATGCTCTTGCAGTTTATGTTCATTGTAGTGTGTTTTGCAAAAAATATTCCCTGTCATTTTCCTTTGTGCTGAATCTGGCAATATTAGCTATTTCACTCTACAGCCCTAGTTAGAAAGCTGTGAATTTCTTTTCTTCTGTGATTTTCTCCACTGTGTTTTTCATCTCATCACTGAAATGGAAATATTTTACTAGTTAAATGGAGAAAAAAAGTGTGTAAGGCAGATGCTGTTTCATCATCTGGCTAACACAGAGATCCTCAGCATGCAGAATGGTGGTTTACTGCAGTAAATTAAGTGCACAAACTCTTGATGTGGAAGAAATGATTTCTGAATTCCCTCTGAAACCTCATTTCTTCTGTAGCATGATGAGTTAATGAAGAAAATTACAATTTAGTGTCTGTTAGTGCTATAGAGAAACTTACTCTGCCTCTCAAAAGTAGCTTTTTATTATTTGCTGTTATTTTAAACTCCTTTGGACACGATTTGGAAACAGCAGCTGTGATCATTCCTGCAGCTGAAACTTTCAGCTACCTCTTTGCTGAATGATGTCCTGTAAATGAGAAAGAACCTCAATTTCCACAGGCTAACAGGACCACTGGTTCTTTGATCAGGTTTGTTTTCTTTTAGCACTGGTTAAAAGCATGTGAGAAATGGAGAACAGAAAAGGTAAATAACAGCATCGTGTTTTGGCTGCCCATCAGGAGGATCATCACAGTTGCTTTGGCCTTGTCCCCATCATCCGTACCAATGAAGCAGAGTGAAGGTGGCACATTCCCAGCCATGGAGAGACTGCTCTGTGTGCAGGGTAACCGCAGGACAGGAGCGAGGTGAGAAACACAACCCATGACCTGCACAGTCCATGCTGCAATGTGTCATAGTCTGGTAGCCGATGTGACAAGAATTTGGGGTCTTCCAGTTCGGGGTGAGTCATCCACACCCATCTTTTTCTGTGCAGCTCAGTGCCTGGCCTTTTCAGCTCTTTGGCAAACCACTGCCTCTGGGTTTTGATCTGGCAGAAGCATCTGGTGTCATTCCTCATAAAGATGTGGATGTGTTTCCTGTAATGCTTACAGGAAATGATGGCGCTGAGTTGGTTTGATTTATCCTTAAAGTCAGTAGGTACATCTTATGCCAAACTTTTGTGCCTTCAGCAACTGATGCAGCCAAAGATTTTATTGAAAGGAAGAAGAGGGAAGAAAAAAAAAAAAAAAAAGATTCAACTTAAAAATATAAATTTATTTTATTTCTAGACTAATCTTCTGGAGGTTTTCTTTTTCTCCATAGTGGCAGTCTATAGTGCATTTCTGCTATATCTTTTCCAATTGGGAAACAAATAGATTGCTAAACTGAATATTTCAAAGATTTTTCTTGATTGGCAGTTTGATTTCCTCTGACATATATTGTATAATGCAAGCCTGTCTCAGGAATCAGTATAATCAGCAATTTTGTTATGTTGATCCAGTGTAGCACCAATAGGTGACAGGGATTGCCATTTCCCTTTTCTTAGGCCTGCATGGCTGAGAAAAAAAAAAATGTTCCAGCTCTGCTGCAGATCTCGGAGAGAGAGAGGCTGCTCTCTGAATTCCCTTTTGAGGTAAAACTAAGTCTTTAATGTATACATCTACATGTGAAAACAATAGTGACATTCAAGACAAAGAAAAAAAAAGATTCTATTCTAAAATAAATTATTTATTCAAATCTAAAAAAATATTTCTAAAAAAAGAAAGACGTTTTTTAAATATTTAGAAATGCAGAACATGATGAGATTACGAAATCAGCTGAATAGAAAAACACCATTTCCATAACATATTACACTCAAGAGAGACAATTCTGTCTGCCACTCACATTCCAGCAGTAAGAAATAGTAGATGAACTCCAAAGCATGAAAATGTAAAGTTTTTAGAACAGCAGCAGTTAGGGTTAGGCACCCAGGACTAGGCTGCGCAGGGGGATGCTCTCCCTCTGTGCTGCCCTCTCAGCTCGCACCTGCAAGCTAGCTGCATGTGAGCTGGGAAACAGCAAGCCAAGTCACCCGCTTTCTGTTGTGTGTTTTATAGGAACTTTTCTGACCATGTCAGACTATTTTTTTAACCTACCTTTTTATTTATAAATCTTATATTGTATTCTGAGTTAATCTATCAGATTTTCTCTTCAACAGCAAGAACGTTTAGACAATTAGCCCACTGCCAAGGGAAATCTTGGGATCATTGTCATCACCTCTAATGACAACGCTATATTAAGGATGTTTTAGGAATAAGAAATCAATGAAATGGTGGTTTGAAATGACCCAAGGACTTTCCAGCACAGTGATTTAATAATTTAGTGAATAAAAAATAAATCTTAATAAATAGTAGTGGCCTAGAACAAAATCTGCCTGAAGGAATTTTCCAATATTACTTTTATTTGCTTGTCATAATACGTTTCAGCTACTTTTTCCTTTTTTCTGTTCCATATATTATATTAAAGATGAAGGGAAGTTTCCTATTCTATCTAAGCTTTCTTTCTTTTCATGAGACTTCTTTCCTCATTAGTTAACTAGAAATATATTAAAATACAAATATTTAATAAACTGACAGAACAATTTAAGCCAAGTTTCAAAGTGGTTCTTCTAACTGTAGGTGGGTGCCTGGAGAAGCAACAAGGAGAAAATCCCTTACTTTGAGACGTGTTTAAATTTTTCTTTCTTCTTTTGTGCAGAGAGGAACCTTGTGATCTCACTCTTTTGTAAAGTAAATCTTCGTCAGATTAAATATGAAGATCCCTATCAGAAGGCACTTGGCTTTGACAAGCCTGACAGAGTCCTATGTATCCTATGGTAATGGCTGGCACTGAAATGAAAAGGACTTGGATAATGAATAAAGAATATTTTAGTAGCATGACTCATAAGTAATACAAAGGCATCTCTGGCAATGTCTGTACTAATTACAGACCAGTTGCTATGTTGTTACAATCATGGATATTAAGTGTGTGGGATGCTGAAATGTGTGGGCATTCTGCTAAGCTTGATCTCAGTTCCCTGCAACTAAAATCCTGTCTGTCCCAGCTGGAAAGTGGGCAATGTATGTAGGTGCCTAAATCCGGGCTGACGGTGACTAAATGTGTTTCTTTTTTGTTGTTTGTTTGTTCCTGTCAGTCACAAACTTTCTGAGCTGTCAGAAAATGTGAAGGTGATTACATACAGTCGAATTTAACAGCTGACAGTCCTGTTGCAGGTTGGTGCTCTGGGTTCTTACCTCATTGCACAGCACTGCCACCATGCAGCATTTCCAGATCGTTTTGGTCAAAGGGTGAGAGAAGCAACATTTACTAGCCATGTTCTCTTGGCTCTATGCAGGCAGATGTTTGTTTCACTTCCAGGGTTTCAGAGCATGAGATAACATGGGCCGTTGTTTGTGGCTTTGAAACACAGACTCGGGTTCAAAAGGCAGGTAGTAAATCTTGGATGGGCAACTTGAAGCTGCTGGATGGGAACGAGTGCAATGGGACAGCTTGCTGAGTGGCTGCCTCTCTAAAGGATGGGCTTCCTAGTGTGGTTAGAGAGGGATGGGCTTGTGCAGTGAGATGTCAAAGTGACTCAAACCTGCAATTTAGTGAACTCAGATCCAGGTGTGGAATTTGTTCCAGTCTCCATTTCAATGGTAAATGAACTGGAAAATTACCTAAGCTCAATTTTCTCTTTCCTTCAAGGTTCTATCTTCCTAGGTCTGGGTGATTATTTCCCTGAGTGTCATCTTCCCTTGCCCATTCCTGATCTCTCTGTCATTCAGACTTGGAGGGTTTCTTCCTCCCTCTTCTGAAAATGAGGGACTCTCTGTTCATTTTCCACATGCTTTAGGGATGTGAAACAAAATATATGAATGCACAGGATAGTGCTCAAAAGCTGTCCTGTCTTGACAATACTATGGGAGTCTTAGAGGTGAAGATTTTTGTACTTAAGTGGTGTGCAGTGAGGAAGGCGGTCCCTGTGCTGGGAAACCTGTGCACAGAAAATACATCTATGGCTATTAACTATCCGTGGCTACCATAAGATAATGTTTTAAAATCATCTGAAGCATGCCAGAAAGCTAAAAGCTTGCAGACTACATCGGGTAAGGAGAATAAAAGATGTATGTATGATTTGGGGAAATGGGAGGAAGGGAGGTTTTGTTTTTGGATTAATGTCTTCAGTAACAGAGCGCAGAGACAGGAAAGAAAATTCCTGTTGTACTGTGACCACCTTCTCTAATCACACTAATGGGGCTGTAATGAAAATAACATTTAGCCTGTCATTACTCCCCATGTGATGCTCCCCTAGATTCCCTACTTTGTTGCCAACATTCAGGCTAACAAAACCAGGGATATTTTTCAAACATCTCGGTTGTAATAAAGAGAACAAGCTGTCAGCAGACTTCGCTAGAATGCATTTGCTTTGGCATCAACTCTCACATGCTGTATGGTACAGGGTGCCAGCAGAGGCTGAGTTGGAGTATATATACAGAGCTCTGCGGGGCGCAACTTTGCTGCTGCCCAGGGACTGGCGAGGGGACAGGCCCTTAACAGCACAGCATGCTTTGCTGGGTCTCTCCTGCAGCTCTTTAGCACTTTGTGTCTCTTTAAGCCATCGGGGTACTGCAGAGATTCACAGATTATGCTGTGAATAATTCACAATGAAACTGAGAATGTTCCCTCTTCTAATATCTGATCACTGTTTGTGTAAAGTATCCTTCTTATTTGGCAGATTCACTATACCACGGTTTTCAATGCACTTTTTTTTTTTTTAAGTTAACTAGAACATGCTATCTTTGTAAACTCTACTATGAGCACCAACAGCTTGTTAGATCCTCTGCAGGTTGAAGCTGGCATGTACTTCCTTCCTTCACTATTTCCCCTTAAAGGTAGACAAGCTTAGGCCAACCACAAGAATATTTTTCTGCTAGTCCTACAAGCATATCTCAACTATATAGCCAGAAAATCACCATAACTTTTGTTTTTGTTTTAGAAAATGTAATTTCCCATATACAATGAAATGAATATTTGCAACTATGGCAATTACACAGTCTATTATTTAGCTCCCGAATGCATGCACAAAGTATACTGGAGAATGCTTTGCCCAACACCTTAATCAGCAGCTGAATGTAACAAAAGCCCAACTTCATGTGAGCGAATATTCATGTGTTTGCACAATTGAAACTTTTACATTATTAATAATCCTAGGAGCACTTAGAGTATTTCTTTTCTCCCAAAGGCATAATGGAGGTTTCCTGGGACAGTCTCTGGATGTGAAAATTGTGAGCGGTACACAGGCTGTTATTCAGAGAATGGTCTGAACAGGAGGTAAGGTTGCAGTGGGAGCCCATGGGCATGTTGGCACACAGGGACACCCCATGCTCAGCATGGTTTTACCCCGCACATCTACTGCCTGCCCACAGGCAGCAGCCTGGTACCTTCACCTGCAGCTGAGGGTTCTCTGCTGTTACTCTGGCTCTGCCAGAGGTAATGAAAACTCTCAATTTCTTGCAATGGGCCAGTGTAATTTGTGCAATGTGCAGAGTTACTCACAGTGGCATTTCCAGGAGGCTGTAATCAGGGAGAGTTTTAAAAACATCAGGAGCACTGCCAAAGCAGGGGCCACGGCAAGAAATGAACCAAGGGAGCAAGGAGAGAAGGGGAGGAGCTGTTCCCACTCACAGGTGGCCCCGTGACATCCCAGTTTCCACTTTTAAGGAGTAAAAAGCTAGCCAGGAGGAAGCAGCAGGGCTCCCACTCCCCAGGAGATAGGGACATGCTTGTTTTGCCTAAATGCTGGTGGTTCCTTGTAGTGCCTACAATATATGGGGGCTTGGGAGAGCTGTCAGAACCTGATCCTTTTTGCTGCTGTGAATCCTGGTGAAGGTGAGCAGCAAATGCACCCCAGTGCCAGGGTGATGTTGGGGTATGATTCTTTGATAACCTCATTGGCTGAAGCCTGTCCCTATTTTGCAGACTGAACTGTTTCCAACCCCTCATACAGGGTGTGCAGAAGCAGGATGGATGTTGTTTTTGCATGGGCAGTGCTCTGCAAAAAGCTGCATAACAAGGACAGGTGTTAATAACAGCTGCATTGCCCCTGTCCCTCCCATATTGTGCGCTTCCCCTGCAGCTCTGCAGCACAACCCCTGCTGGTGCCAGGGATGGCTTGCTGACAGCTCCATCATAGGCCAGAAGAAATCCAAGTTGTCACAATGAGAAGAATGCACAAACATAGAGATCTGGATAACCAGATATAGGCTGCAGAGAATTTGCCTTATGTATTACTTGAGAAGGTTAACAGTGGCAATAACACATAGCCCTGCAGGCAGCAAAGTGTTATTTCAATAAACAGACAAATGTCCTGGTGTCCCCATCCAGGAATGTCTTGAAACATCTTTGGATACCAACACTGTCAGACAAGGTCAGAGCACTGGGGGAGGAATGAGCTCTTCCACCACATGTTCAGTAAATGGGTGGACAGCTGTGCCTGCACACCTGCTCAGCTGCTGCTTGTGCTCACACTCCAGGACTGGATGTCCCACAAGAGGCTGTGCCAACCAGGTCTCCTTCACATGTCGTGGCACTGCTGCCACATAACTCTTGTTGAGTGGGCTCTGTCAAACATTACTGTACTTAAATAAGGAAAGGCAGTAACCAAGCTCCAGTAATTGCATTCACTCTCCTAGTAAAGTTTTAAAGGCTTATTAGTGAGAGTTATGCAACCTACACCCTAAAGCAGCCTGCAAGAATTATCTTTTTGCACATAAAAGCGTAATATCTATTCATTGTATGTCGGTGTGGTGTGGGTTGAATAGCAACTGCCCATTGTGCTCTGTAGTGTGCTTGTGTTTGACTTTCATCATGAGGTGAGAGCAGATCCTACCTTAAATATTCACGAAGAAATGTCAGCATAGATGAAGCAATACAGGGGGAGGGATAGAGGTGGGCTTGCATAAATCATTTATGGCCATGAGGCATGAATAACTTATTCTGGCCACATCAATCTCAACAATATTAGTTTAATAATGTGATGCAGATCTTGTAATTAATGGTAACCTGTAAATAAAACAAGCAATTCTTGTTAAGAACATATTGGGTTGGGAAACCTGGCTGACAGCTTACAATTTTAAGAATTGTCATGGGACTTGTATTAATTAACCCTCTGGGGAGAATTCTTCCTATTGCAAGCTCCATTAAAATTTGTTTTCAGAAATTAAGGACCTTCACTGCTGCTGAGAGCAAGAGCCCAGCTGCCTGTCTCTGAGTAATTTGGAATCTCATAATTTCAGAAATATTTGAAAAACCTGAGTACCCAGGATAAGATAGAGCAGCCTTGAAAGATGATACTTTTTCCAGCCAAAGGTGAATTTTGTATTCCTTCCATGCACTGTGCAGCTGTACTGGTGATGGCACTCAAGGACTTTAAGGGGACAGATATATTAGCTTAAAAAAAACTCTTGAAAGATGTTTTCTGAGGACTTTGAAATTCTTTATAGATTCATGTCTGCCTTTGCTTTCTGCAGCCACCTTTAATTCTGAACTGCTGGCTCAGCTTGCTTTACAATTGCCTTTGGCATGCTACAGATGTGTGCAGCTGCATTGATGACTGTGGAACTTTCTTGTTCCCAGGTAAGTTGTTCACACTCTTAACAGGCTGCCGAGCTGCCCCACCGTCCTCCTCCATGTGCTGCCTCCTGGGGTGGCTGTGTGGGTCTGGGTACAGTTTTTGCATCTGAGAGCAGCTTGATGTACACAAATTATTTTTGCTATTTTGCACTGGATAATATCAGATACTTGCATGATCTCTTTGCTTAAATCACTGCTAACCTAATGTGGTGAATATTCCTTCCCTTCTTTTCTTGCCTGCAGGATTTGATATAATGATTTCTATTGCCACAACCATTGCATATGACTTCACTTATGAGGCTTTCTCCATTACCACATTTTTGTCAATGTACTAACAAGTCTCCTTTTCTAGTTTATCTCCCCTTCTATACTTTTTCAGGTATTGTATTGTGCTTTGTGATGTGCTAAGAGGCTTATACTTTTAAGCATTCCTTATCAGGAAACTGAAAAATCAGTTTCTTTTTGGCCTCTCTTTGACTCTGTATCTACAGTGTAAACTTTCCACTAACATAACATATACCATGGCTGTTGTGGCCTGGTTTGTCACACTGCCCTTCATAGGCAATGTGTTAATGGCACACGGATAAAGAAGGCAAAAAGATGTCTAGTCTTAGCACAGCACACAGTTGTGGTGTGTAGCAGAATTAGACACATAGTGCCATTCCCTGTCTCCTCTGTGGGAGATCATGACTGGAAAACCAAGAAGGCAACAATGCTGCAACTATGCTCCATGGGCTCTGCACCAATCCATCTGCAACACATTAAAAGGAAACAACTGTTGATGCTTAGACCAGTGGTTGTATGTCCTAGGTAACCAAAATTAGTTGAAGAAATTAATACTGAAAGAACAAAGGAGTCACATCAGTGTTTTATACAGTGCTCCCTTTAGAGGGAGCAGGTTGGCTTGTGGGATGAATAACACTGGTACTGGGCCAAAAATTCAGCCTGGGGACACGAGTAGGAAGTTAGTTGTTCTGTACTAAGAGATGTCATTAGAGAACCACTTCTGTCTCTAACGTTTGTTGGCATGGAGAATCTGAGCTGCCAGGTGTCATAATAAACTACAAATGATAGTCATCATCAAGAAAAAATGTCTTGAAGATACCAGGCTTACGTCTCAACTAGTGAGACATCTGAAAAAAAAGGCACGTGTATTTAAGAACAATGCTTTGATATTTTGTACTACCTGGGATAATTTTATCAGAGAGGGATTTATGCGGTGATGCATTACATTAGCCTAGTGCTGTGCAAAACATACAGAAATTAGTGATGGATTAGATTTCAGAAAGCTTATAAAAAGTGTCTTGCAAGACCTTTAACCTTCATAGCTGAGGAATCCATTAAAATAAGTATTGAAGTAATCCTTGGCTGGTACTGTAGTAAGAAATATGCTAGTGATTAATGGGTTTGGGTTAATTTCTTAACACATTTCAAAACATATCCCTGTTAATGGCAAACACAAGACCTCACTCTGCTGTAAGAAAATTTGGATGTGGAATTGAGAAAGTTGCATGTGTTTTCTGAGCTGCACAAAAACTTCACTAAGGACTGGACACTGTCAAAGCCCTTCCCATCTTCCCTTCTGTCTGCATTGCAGTTCAGTCCAGGCTTGGTCACTATCAGAAGCCCAAGATGTCTTCTGTGAGGGAGACCACACCACTCAAATTCTTTTGGTTTTGCTTTGTGCAGTTTTTGCTTTATTCAGTTACATCTCATGTACAAAAATTGCCTCAAATGCACTTTGGCTCTGCTCAGAGATGTGCAGTGCCAGCCAGATCCCTGGGCACCACTGTCCCATGCATTGTGTGTCCTGTGTCTGGTCACACAGCCAGAGTTCTTGTGGTGGCAGCACTAGCATTTTACCCTCACACATTTCCCTGGCTGGATCAGGACTCAGTTTTTCCCATGTAGCGGTTTCCTCCGTGTCAGAACAGATTATTCTGCCAGTGCAGTGATCTGACAGTCTTGTCTATGCTGTTTTATGGAGCCTGGCTGCCTAATGTCACCCAGCATAATTTTCAAGGCTGGAAATAGCAGCTTAATGGTGAAAGAGCAAATCTGATTTTCCTGTCGGACACTCATAGCACTGGCAGTGCGTGGGGCTTGGTGACTCCGCAGGGAACAAGATCACTGTGAAAAGATTCATCACCAGTGACGAGTGCTGGAATATATATGTCTGTACAGAAAAACATTGCTAACAGCCTGCATTTTTAGCTTCTGGTAAGAAGCTTAATGCTGCTGCATAAAAGGAATTTCACTCGTAGCGCAAGAAAAATTCACTTCCACTATGAACCTGCCTTGTTCTCTGTAGATCCTTTTGCTGTCATTGTTAAATGCCAGGATTGAAGTCAGGTGGTATGATAGTACCACTTTATATCAGCAGTATTGTATGAAGCCTAGGGAACCAAAGGCTGTTGAGGGTCCTGTGCAGGTTCATGGCTGTGCCAGAGTGAGAGTGTCTGGCTTCTCAGGGCAGCTCTCATTGCTGTCCCATGCAGTATTAGCCTTCCAGGGACCACAATTATTCAAGGGCAAGAGTTCATCTTCTGCTAAAGGTGTTATATAAGCTAGAAACACATCTCTTCACCGTTTTGCTGGTAGAATTGTTCCATTGTCATTGCTGTTCTGATACGAGTCTTCAATTTGATGTACACATGTATATTTGACACTTGCTTTTTGTTCTTCTTAAAATAAATCTCCAACTCATCCACCCACTTCTGATATGTTACCTGAATTTAAATAGAGAAGTGCTGGTAATTCTAGTTGCTGCCTATTCAGCACAACTCATCGTTTGATGGCATTTTCCATCACTAATCACAAAAGCTAATTGTTTTATCACCACAAGAATTGTGTTAGCTCTGTTGACCAAGGAAGGCCATAACCCTTGGCTGCAGCAGCTGCTGGAATGAATGATGAGACTATTGGTGTGCATCACGTAGCAACTTTGAGAGCTTTCATTGCCTCCCACCTTTCTTTTCCAGATGTCAGGTGTTAGTGAAATGTGCCAGGGTCTCAGACTAGTAATCACATCAATTTGAACAGAGAACAAGCTGTCATAATCCACTGTACTAATGAAAATTATGATGACACCACAACAGATATTCTTGCCAACCTAATCATCTCACACCACCATGGCATAAAGTTATTTAAAGATTAACGTTCTTAGTAGAAAATACAAGCTTAGGAACAATTTCTGCAAGTGATTAAACACCACAGCAAAGTGGAGTTGTATGTAGAATTTAGTAGTTGTTTAGTAAGCAAGCATTCCTCTAAACATCACTGTTATTTCTATTGTATTAGAGAAAAATTCAACAAAGCATGATAGAATAAAAGGGAAGGCCAGAAAAGTGCTGGGAATTCAGTGTGGCTACCACTCAGCATTTCACTAGGAGATATGTAAATGGGAATGTATACTTGGATGCATACCCAATTAACTCATTGAGGATTATGAAGTTTGACTGAAAATGTACTGGAAGGAAAACGATTAAAGAAACCTTCTGAGGAAGGGGACATGATCCAGACTTTCTGTGGTGTGCAAGCTGAGGACCGGTGCAAAGGTAAAAGGGCAGAAGTTCTTGGTCTCCCTATCCCTGACATTCAGCCATCACCACATGCAATAAATACATATATTTACTTCATCATCTTCCGGGGAGAGCGTATAGAACAAAGAATCCACGAAGGTTTATCAGGGGAATAAAGAGCATGAATTCAGATTAGTTTTAGGCAGCTGTAAGAACTAGTTTGTGCAATTTGATCTACTTCAAACTCTATCCCCAGCGGTGACTCATGAAACAGAATGTCAAACTATAGTAAATTCAAGGAATAGATACAGCATTAAAAGACTGAAGGAAAGCCAAAATGAATGTGAAAGTGGGCAGTCAAAAGGAAAAAGAACAGGGTGGCTGGTGAGAGGATGGAGGGAGAACAAAGGGAATCTGAGGCAAGGAGGTGAACTGGGAACATGACAATATGTTGGATTCAACAGAAATCTTCTCATATTTCATTATGTATTCTCTATTAGCTTATTTGAAAGTAATGTTTCTCAGAAGAAATTTGAAAAAGTATTTTGAACGAGGAATGGGAGCTTCAGGCGGGCAACGGGAGAAATCTGTTCAGATCAGTTTCTTCCTGGCTTGTAGACAAGACCAGGGGAATAAACACTTGAAAAATAGTACATTACAACTTGCACTTACCAGTCAGCTAAACATCTATTTTCTATGTCTCTGTGCTGTACAGAAATAAAACATCTCACATCACATTGCAAGTACTTTATCTAGAGAAGGGGTGACCCATGGTCTTGCAAAGGGGCTCTGACAGCACTTATTGCCAGCTTACTGCTAACAGCCCTGCAAATACTCTGAGATGTTTGCAGTCAGCCTATATGCTCTGGGAAGAAATCTAGTCTGATTGCTGAAGGAAATTAGGTGTTTGCAATCAGCAGAGATTTTATTCCCTGTGCTTGTCCCTGGCCACCTTCTAATGAAGTGTGACACCATGGATTTCCATCAGCCAAATTTCACCAGACTATGGGACTTTGTGATGTGTATAGCAAGGAAGACCTGCAAGTCCTGAGGGCACAGCAAATGTAGTTAGGAACGTAACTCTGAAGATATCTCAGCCCTCAGCTCTGCAGAGATTTCTGTAGATCCCTCACACAGAGATGCTCCAACTTTCACTTCACAGTCACTTACTTGTTAATTGCTCCCAAACCTGTGTGTAACTAGCAGTGTAGTACGGATCTGTGTTACCCAGAGAAATCGAAATGGCTGCTGCTGGTTTTAAATGTTAGCCAAATCCAGGCAGATTCAGTGCAGTTTTCTCTGCCTTGCATCCGCTGGAATGTCCAGGTCCAGGGTGCTGATGGTGGCTCTTCTCAGCATTATTCTCAGTCCAAGATGTCTCTCCAAGTAGCAGAAAAATACACAAAGGCAGCTTTGGTGGCTTCAGACCTGCTCAGCTGCGTGCTTTTCAAGTGGCTTGTGGGTACTGAAGGACTGACAGCATGGACATGATAAGCTAAGCGTCTGTATTTATAATGCACAAGGGCTCTTGTTATTGCACAACATACTGAAGCATTTACTGTATATTTCTCTCTATTGATCCAGAATCACTTTATTTCCTTTCCTGGGATTTTATGCCTCTCTTTCAGTCAAGGCAAAAAGAATATATCTTTCCTGTGCAAGAAGGCATTAAATTGTCTGTAAAGTCATTTCACTTACACAAGAGTCTCCAGGAAATTGCATGTGTGCGCCTGGAGTCAGCACTCACAAAGGTGCTAAAGGAGCAGTGGCAGCACAGAGCTGTGCTGCACTTTCTGGGGGAGAGGCAGAGGTCCAGCTTCTCACCTGAAGTGTTGTCTGTCTGGTCTGAGCTCCATTAGACATAGGGAAAAGCTTACCAACCTGCATGGAATATTTTGGAAGAAGTTAAGTGTCAGCACCCGCTTTATGAACTCTCTTGCATGCTGGGAATCTCCCTTCTGGGAAAATCCAAGGAATTAACCAAGAAAGAGAGGAAGGAAATGTTTCAATTTTGAAGAGAACAAGGGAAATGCAAGTTGGAGAAATCTTTCAGAAAAACAGTGGATATATGATAGTGCTCTTCAAGCCCTGTCTAGCATTTTAAATGTAGCTTGCAAGGTTAAAAAAAAAAAAAAAAATAACCACACTGGGAGTGCTGAATCAGTACATTTTACATAGTCCTTTGCACTATGAAGTCTGGATGGTTCCCAAGAGTGAGCAGTCTGGAAATAAAAATGTGTCTGATCAATAAAATGAAATGACTTGAAGAAATCTGAGTTTAGTGCTCTGTAAGTCCTAATTGGCTTTGCAAGTATCAGAGGTAACCTTGCCCTTTGCAGCTTAGCTGTTACAGTGATGTGCAAGGTTGTTGCAAGATAACAGCAGGCAGGGGTGACCCTGGTGCTCCTGACAGCACAGAAGACACAGACCACCAGTGAAATCCACAGTGAGAAGGGCCTGCAAGGTCACAATGTCCCTGTGGCACCTGATGAGTTGAGATTTTTGTACCCTGTTATCTTTCAGTATAACACTGACTCTCTCTACATCAGATGTTGGCTAATACCTATTTGTAGACCTGCATGCCAGCTGTTTCATTTTTTTTCCCCAAAGACATGAGACACAGACACACACATCACTAACATGAGTGAGCTAATAAAAAGGCAAGTATAAGTATTCAAACAGTGTGAGCTATTTAAATACAGAAGTTAAACAAAATCTATCCCAACTGGCTTTCAACCCTCAGCCCCATGATCTAAAAATCAATTGGTTTTTACTTACTGAATGCTAAAAACTCCAGAGGAGAGGCTTCTCTCTTCTCAGTAGTGTATGTGGGCAGAATAAACTTCAGAGGTTTTACAAGGGTTAGTTAACAGAGCCAGGCCAGCAGAGTACAGGCAGCTCCTTCCACAAGACCTCTGGTCACCTCTGGTGTACAGACCTGCACTTTCAGCAGTACCACTACAACATTTGCAGAGTAAAATTCAGAAGGAGTCAGGTTTGAATGTTATTTCCAGCAATGCCCAGCAGCATCCCCAAAGATATGTTTGGAATCACTGCCACAAGATCAACAGAAGCTCCCAGGAGGATTCCCCCACTCCCCTGAGCACAGCAAAGTGGATATGAGCTGGTGGGTGAGAATTGTCTCCTTGGATGCATGCAGCCATGCCACTGTTCAAGTCTGCATATTTAATTGCCTGTATTTTGTAACCTGGCTCTGAAAACTCACTTTGAGCTGAAATGTGACATTACTCCCTTGTAAAGAGAAAATCATGGCCTTGTCCACTTAAAAATTCTGATTATACAAATCCAAAATGAGCTCTGCATATCTAAACACTTTTAAATAAAACACTTGATGTTAGTGAGGAGTGAATGATGACAATTCAGGAAGAGAACGTGAGGGAGCAGCTTTGCAGTTGGCACTCTCCACTGCTGCAGGGAAAGCCGTTGGGATGGTGAGTGCTGATGTGTCCCAGGGCCAGCCACCAAGCCAGACCCCTTTGACAGGGGGAAGACATGAATAATTTTTTTTTCCACCTTCAAGTGAACTTGGTATTGAGCCACTCTTCTGATCAGACTCAACAGGCACTGCTTTGCAGGATGTAATGGGTTCTCTACTAGCATCCAGCCCACCACAGCACCAGGTCCTCACCACCAACCCATCCCGGGGTCTCCAGAGCTGTAAGCACAAAACAAAGGCTAGACTGACCCAGAAATGTGTTGCGTCTAGGGACAGCTCATAGAGTTTCCTAAAAAGCATGCAAGATATACATTTCATTTCCACACGCAGGCCTCCCCAGAACCACTGCAAAGCTGGACTGACCTTCGCACATCTTACTCCCATGGCTGTAAAACCACAGCCTTCAATCAAGTAGTTTCCACAATGGCTCTGCAACTCCTCAAAGAAGCTGGTTGGTGGAAACCTTAAGGTTTTTATTTGATTTGGCAGCAAGTGGCCACAGCTGTGAGATTTGCTAAGCCTTGGGAGAACAGGAATGTCAACAAAGGGATAGAGATCTCTTTTATTTGAAACCCCACCAAAAAAAAAAAAAAAAAGAAAAAAGAAACAAACCAAAAGTAAAGTTTTGTTTTTCTACAGCCCTTGAAATAAATCCTACAACAGCAAAAATATGATAACTAGCAACAGTGGTGCCTAGGGTGGTATGCTACTGTCTAATCTTATGATGTCATGGTAAATAACTAGTGTCACTTCCTTGTAATGTGCTTATTACTTTATCAGGATAAACATTAGAGAATACATCACATTTCTTTATGTTTTTCACCTTCTATTAAATTCTTGGCTGCTTCAGTGAGCCCTCTGCACACAGTTTGACTGAAAACTGGTGATCTGTAACTTTCTACAGTACAATATGATCATTTCTCAAGTCCTGTTCAACTCTACATGTAACTTTTCATGGGCAAAGATGGATGCCATGAGCAAAATACAGGCACAGGCAAAATTTATCTCAATTTATCCTGGACAGAAAAAGTAACTGAGGATACCTTGCTGAAAGCAAAATATACTGCTTGAATGAATTTACAGTAAGTAATAAAATAGAGCAGGGAGAGACCATTTACTGTAGGGGAAGAAGGTAATATATGATGTCAGTAATTCAGTTTAAAATGATGCTATTAAGCAGGTATAAAGGTGATCATCACCTTTTTTTAGGCATTACAGTTATATTTATAAGCCAGTTGATATGTGACATCTAGAGCCACTTCTAATTTCTTCCAGAAGAAACTATATATGTTTTATGTCATTTACAATTCTGGTAGTTCTCACTGCAATAGTGAATGGCCAAGACAAGTCCACATGTGAAGGCAAAGTCTACTGTCCTCAGGACTGGCTTATAACTACAGAAAAGGAAAATGTCTTATATAATCCATAGAGGAGATGCTGAGGCCAGACCACAAGTTAAATCAGCTCATCTGACATTAGTTCTCAGGCTGATGCACAGATGCATCTTCATCCCAACACTGCAGAAACTGAACAAGAAATGTTGTCACAGGCATTACAAGCCAGTGATGCCTAGCCAGTAGCATCCTGTTACAAAACCAAGTTACTTTAGCATAGATTTAAAAGGGAATAATTCTACATAATGAGGCATCTACAGACATCTCATATACATTGGCTCTTTGCAGCTTTGGTCTTGTTTTGGAGAAAGCACTTGGCTTGCCTTTTGGTTTCTCAGCCTATAAGCACTATCCAGCTTACCCTCCACTCCATTTGTCCTGAGAAGTCCCCAGTCCTGAAGAGGTCATTTTGACCCGTTCCCCATATGTCTACTAGGAATTTCTGAATTCTTCTTTTTTGAATGTGGGCATTGGGAATTATACATAATATCTTTGCACAACTGGAATAACACTACCCTGTCCCTACAGGGATAGGCAAGTGCAGAAATGCTGTGATCTTGCCAAATCTTCCTATATCCAATAACATCTGTAGAGTTGCAGCTCCTGAAGGCAGGTGGTTACCTGGGCTTCTCACTGTCTGCTTTGCTTCCTTGAAAAGCTCAGAGGAAAGCCTGGATATATGCGCCCTGAAAACTCAAATCCTAGAGGGAAAAAAAAAAACAACACCCACACAGCAGCTATATTACTTTCTAAATCTCATGCCTTGTAAGTCAATATCATGATTTCAGAGCAGGAGGATGCCTTGAAGAATGAAACCCCCCTGAAATATAGATCAGCTGGAGGTAGCATTTATCCCACTTGATACTTATCATCATATTACTCAAACCCATATGCATACACAGATTTTAAATAGCCATTTTCAAACAATAACGGGGCTAATTAGAGTTCATTTCTGAATAGGGTTTTCCAAGGTAGCTCATTCTGTCAGCCACAGCTGGATCATGGCAGTGCAGCCAGCACACCATGGAGACACCCAGCACAAGTCTCCTGCTCCACCTCAGCTTTCACTGCTGTCAATATGCTACATTAGAGAAGGCTGAGCAGCATGTGCGGCTGATCCAGACTAGCAACATCAAAATCAGCAGTGTCACTGTTTCAGATGGGCTGGGGAAGGGTTTCTTTGGAAGAATCCCTGAATCCCTTGATGAAATGACCACTCTCTCAATATTTTCTGTATTTAAACCCATAGATTCTTTCCCATGCTCATCAAGAAGGGGTTAGGCTCTGGCCTTGCAGGGCAGAGAGGACTATTAACCTCCAGAGAAGGCATTCTAGTTTGTCATGGTTTCTGTAAGTCCATTATAAATATTGTTTTACAATTAAATTCTCCCCATCAAAGCAGAAGCATCCTTATTAGATTATTTAGAAAAACCCATAATTACCAGGGTTTAATTTATTAACATGATGGGCAATTTAAACACTATCTTTGGAGATAATGAAATTGTACTCTCTGAGATTGAAAAAGAGGGCATGAACACCATGGAAACTGTCACTGACAAAAGCCTGCAGAGATAGTTTGCCTGCCTGCCTGCCTGTTGAAAACACAAAGTGCATTCTCTTTCTTAATATAGAAGCAGGAGATACATCACTCATGCTGCATTGTGATGCTGATGGAGAACAAAGGACCAGTTTCAGGGTCCAGAAGCAATTTCCTTTGGGTGCTGTGCCAGCTACCTACAGGACTCTGTCAGTGGCATCCTGAAGCATTCTGGGGAAAGAAAGGCAGAATGCAGTCAACAGAAGCTCCAGAACTCACTGAAGGTAGCCAGTCTCTCCAAGCACTTTCCAGAAGTACATTTACTCCTTCAGAGGTCTTTTAGAATAATGGGGGGGGGGAGAGAAGAAAAAAAAAAAAGTATCTGCTTCTGTCTTCCCTTCAAGTATAAGGAAATCCACCCCCCCAATCCCCACACCCCTCCCCAGTTCAGCAGCCCTGGGGATCCAGCCAAGCCTTTGACAGAGAAACAGAGACAAACACCTGCTGCCATCAGCAGTGACCCTTCACCAGCAGAGGAGTGGCTGCTAGTGGGGCAATCAGCGAGATTAATAAAGTGTATTTAGCTTTAGGGGCATAGCAGAAAGGTATCAATGGCTTCCACAAGGTAGAAGGGGGTTTTCGAGGATGCTGGCATGCCCCAGCACTGGCACAGAGCACAGGGAGATATGCTGCCCCATAACACACCACAACACTTTGAAAAGGCAATGAAAGACATGAAAGTCTTGTTTTCTGGTGACAGAAATACTTCTGTCTTTTAGCTCAGGAGCAGAAATGCTGCATTATAATTATTCATGATTCAGAGCTCTAGATAGCAGATTTGTGCAAAACAGGCTTCATGCCATTAGATACTTTAATGAGGAGGTCAGTGAATGTTGTGTTGAGGGATTTGGGATTTGTACATTAACTGGAGTGGCATGTGTTAGAAGGACATGTGAATTAATGACATTATTTATAACCCATCTCATTATCACACCCAGCTTGATGCCTCAGACAGCCACTAATTCTCTTAACCAATTTCTATTTCTGGATATAAAACTGCTTTGCTTCAGCTGTGATCCGTTAGAAGAATGCTGTTGTTGTTATTGTTTGTTTTTTAATGTAAAAAGCTTTTTACAAAGAAAGGCTCTGTGACTGTGTGATGTGATGTAACTCCCCTGAGTCCGTCTCAGATACAAAAACGTCCATGTTGAGTCTGGTAAATGAACAATGAACAAATTTCATGCCTGATTCCCCTGCTTTGCCTTACTTTTGATCTTGAATATTAGATTGCTATAATTGTTTTCAGATCCTTCTCTGTATATTATCAATGTGCATGTCACTATGGAAATACAAAATCCAAATATTGTCCCTTAGATTTTACAGTAAATGTGCTCCTCCTTTTATTTCTGTCCCATTCTTTGACACAAATATAAGAAAACACTGATTGACAAATATTAAAACCTCAGATACGATTAGAGCCTTTTCCCCCACCATCTTGTCTTTCAGCTGAAAGAGGAAACTGAAACTTGTTCATTCCTATGTGGAAAATAAGTAAAAACACTTTATTATTTAAATGCACAACTATATATCTGCACATTTGTAAGGGTTTTTAAGGACTTAGAAGCATAGGGAAGAGTTGTAAGGAAACCAGACCACTTTCCTATACCTAGGCATCCAGTAGCAAAACCCACTCTTTCTGCTTGGTCCTGTCAAGAGAAATCAGTATTTGCAAGGTTTGCTGCTGGGGACAATAGCTCTGACCTGACTTCAGTTTCTTCCTCCCAGACCTGTACATGATAACTTCCTAAGAAAAGAAGAGCAAGTGCCTGTGCATTTGTTGTGGGCTAATTAATGCTCACTTATAAACCAGAGGGGATTTTTGCTCCTCTGAACTGATTGGGGATAGAGAGGAAAGAACATGCTTGCAGTGGAGAATGAGCAAGGCTGTGAGTAGAGAAAGCTGCTCGGTAGTGAATGATGCCTTTTTTTTTTTTTGCTCTTGAGAAAATAAACACGGGGAATCAATTAGATCTGAATATAAATGAAAGTAATGTGATTTATCAGGCACCTAAATTGTTTTAGTGATGGGTATGGAAATGGATTCATTATGAGTGACAATAAAGACTAACAAAGATCCTTTTTCAGAGGTGTGGAGGAGTGGAAAGAGCCATAATCACAGCCGTAATCTTCACCCTTCTGCTTTTCTCCAGGATGAAAGCTGAGCTACTCACTCACTGTGACCGCTAAAGTGAGCAGAAATAGAGCCGGGGGGGGGGGGGGGGGTAGTTACAGTCCCCTACAGCACCCCACATTCTGGTGGTGCCAAGTTAGCAGCAATGTGGCCAGGGCTTCCGCAGAGGAGAGAGCTCCTACCTATTGTGTGGGTGGGGAAGCCTTTTTTTGGAAGCCTCTTCCCTGCAGCCTCTACACACAGGTGTTATGCTTAATTATAGCCTTCATTAGCTGGCAGATCTACTGCCTCACAGCTAATGTTCTATCCCTGCTGTAGCACTGGTAAGCAACTCTGTGCAAAGCTCTGCCTTGAAACCAGCATTGTTTGCCTGCATCTCAGGAGTATCATCTCCTTTATGCATACCTCCTTTGAGCCTATTCAAGAATAATCACATTATGTGTTGGGAGGGGGGTAGGAGTCGATTCCCACCTCTTCTCTTGTCTTGAGACCACCAGGATAGATCATGGAGGAAGAAGATTTAACTATGTGTCATGATGTCCTTAGGCTAAAATGTCATGGACTAAGAGGACTCGACTCAAAACTGGGCAAAGAACAGCCTTTTGCAGGACCTTGAGAAAGGTTAGCTCCAAGCAAGCTGTTCCCACCAGCTTTCCCTGAACTGATCCATTGCTGTGAGCTAATCTGTCACATTAATTCATTGCAGCAGAACATGAATACATTGCACTTCACCCTTGCTAAATAACAAGCGTTTACTGGTGACTACATAGAGGGAAGCCTTTTATGTGCATTTGTACTCCTCCTCCTCCCCAGCCAGACAGGCCAGGCAGTTTTCTTGCAGATGACTCAGTGTGCAGCCACGTGACTGACTCCAGGAGTGTGGTATAATGAAGGATGGGATGATAACCATGGGTTTTGCTGCCTCTGATTGCAGAAGAGCCATTTGTGCTTTTCTTGGGCCCCTGTGAGGTACAGCCTGAGACAGTCCATGGTGCAATAACCAGGATGAAAAAAGGTCTATCAGCTTTAAGAATAAAGAGCAGCCAACAGCCAGTAGTAAAGCCACAAGGAAGTGCCTTTTGTACAGAGTACCATTGATATTTTGGAAGAATTACCCCTCTTGAACAAGCTGAGTCATAGCTTCTTTCATCCTGATGCATGTCCATGCCTGATACCATTAAAGGCTTTTTCCATCTTCACCAAAGCGCAGCTTTGTAGGTTTCTCTCCTCAGGTTTTCCCCATGGTGCAGTTTCCTGTTAAACACCCACTGCAGAGATCAGATCTCTGTCTGCTTTGAAGCCCTCCAAAAGATAGACTTCTCACCCTTTCTGAAGCAGCAATTACCAGCAGAGACACTAATTAGCAAGCTGCTATCTCCAAGAGAGCAGAGAGAAACTCCAGGAGAGAGGTAATTTTACAGGACATAAAGGGCAGGTTTGTTAACAATAATTAAAGCACAAGCAAATACATAACAACATACCTAAAGGTCTGACTTTAGTGTATTATGCAAGGAAAGCAAAGTTAATTATGAAGACAAAAACTCTCCGACTTCCCTCAGGTAAACGCTGGCAAGGAGAAGCTCTCATTCTTTGAAAAAGTCTCAACCACCGCTCACTGTTTCTGTTTACAACCCTCTCTGCAGCTTTTCCACCCATAATTGTGTCCAGGCCCTGAAGTTGGAATTTTTAAAGCAATCCCTGTGTTTGTCTGGGACCTCACTTGTTTGCACACAGCTGTGTAATCCAGCCAGAATTATTTGTACCTATGCAAGTCACTCACTTCCAGTTCTTAGAAACCTATCTTTCCTCTTTTCCCATCAGGAGAAGGTCAAATACAGAATTATCCTTTGCCAAACTTAATACTTTTGGAATGAGGAGATTGCTATCTATAAGTACAAAACATTTCAAGGACATTTTAGCACTGACAGCCTGAGCCCTCTGTATGTTGGCCAGATTAACGTCTCTTATGATAAATCACCTTTCTCCCCACAAGCCACAGGACAATGCACTAGGAGCCCATCAACCTGTTCTTCCATAGGCACGGTGGTCAGCATTCAGTTCCTGGGCAGTCTCTCAGCATGCACATCCCCAAAGCAGCCATGGTCATTTACATCTGTCCTGTCAGATGATATCTTGCCATCCCTGCAAAACCTGCGTGGTCATCCTTGCTGTTTTCAAGATAAACAGATTATAGTCTAAGAGTTCAATCACAGGCAATAACGTCATCTTTATGTCAGTATATGCTGTTTTAGTTTTGTGCGCTTGTAACAGTGAAGACATCTTCATCTAGAATTTAGAGTATTCTTCAGCCAGAGTATTCTGTCCTAATTATGATAGAAAAATTATCAATGGAAAATATTTCTACAGAGTTAGTGATAATTTTATTGAGATGCTTACTAAAACACTTTCAAAGCTATCACTGAAATATTTAATGCCTAATTTTCATTGACAGTATCTAGTTTCTGGTAAATAAAAAATATTATAGAATTTAAGAAAGAATGATTTTTGTAGAACCCTTAGTAAAATGTATTATGAATGTTTCTGAATGGTTCACCGGTGAAAACCTAACTCTTCCTGGGAAACTACCAAGTGTATAAAAAGAAAAAAAAAATACAAACTAGAAGCAGTTGAATTTTCTGGTGAAGTGTCTCAGGGTTACCTGAGACGAATGCAAATCCTGCACAGATAAAGATGTCATGTAAAAATAATGGGTCCCGATGCAGCTTGGCAGCTGTGTGCTTCTTCTCCATGGCACGAGTAAGTTTTGCCCACCCCAGGCAGTAGCTGCTGTCCTACATCTGCCCTGCTGACAGCCCAGGCAAGCATGGGGAAACCATTAATAAAATACCAGGTGGAATAACTGTACCCGAGCAATGCTACTTATTGAAAAAAGCCAATAAGCAGTTCTCGGTCTCTCCTCTCTCCTTTCCTCTGACTTAAACAGAGATTTTCTAGTTCATGCATGAGGTTTCGGTGGAAGGTTGAACAGATAATTACCTCTATTATTTCCTCTGCATTATAAAGCATATTTAAAGGGCACTTAGTAAAAGTGGTCACAACCTAAATTAAAATGTAATGTGAAAAGATAATGTTTGGTAGGCTGTTTGGGAAAGCAGTATTACACAAGGGGGAGCACATGGCCTTTTCCTCCCCTGAGATTTGCACCAGGACTTTTCTGTTTGCTTGTTCTCAGTATTACAGTTTTTCTCTGCTGCTTCCCTCCATTCCTACCAAGCAGCTATGCCTCTCCCAGCACCCATTTGCCAGAGCATTCCCTGGCAGGAAGAAAGTCTGATCTCTTCTTCCTCAACTTGAAATTTCCCAATCTCAGGGGATAAAAACACCACAAAAATACAGAAGAGCTGAAGAAAACCAAAATAAAAATAAATAAAAACAATAGTAACAAAAACACATAAAACACATCACTATGTCCTATGCAATCACAGACAAAAAAGCCACAAAGAAGTCACCACAAACCTTTGAGTCTTGCACAACTTTGATTTGATTATACATAAAACCTTCTTAACATTACAACATTGGAAATGACTGGCTAAATCAAAACCAGAGAAGATGGGAGAAACCAAACTTGCAAGGGGCAGCTGGCAGATTCCTGGAAAACCGTCACCTAAATGTGTTTCTTTTCCCCAAGAAGAGTCCAAGCTAGCACGAAACACCCTGACTAGTGTGAAACTGGCTTTAATAATTAAACCTGCAAAAAATGAAGATTAAAAATTTATTCTGAACTAAATGAAGCTATTATCAGAACAGTTTTTCCCCATTATACATTTATGATACATAATACAGTAATACAGATGCCTTCTTTTGAGTACACCAAGACTCTTTGCCCCTCTGAGCTCCTTGGAGCTGAGGCATCCTTTTGGCAGTTCACACCTTTGCTGCTTGCTGCCTGGCCTCTCACTTGAGCACTGGTGGAGCAATGAACATACACTACTTTGGTAATCCTTTAAACTATAACACCCTCACATTTCAATATGAAAATTAGTTTTCAGAACATTGTCTTTGAAAAAATGTTGAAATTTCATAATTATTTTTCATTCCTCCTAAAGGAATCCAGAAAGAATTGGACATCTGTAAGGCTGAGGAGAAAATACTTTATAGTAACAGCTAAGAAAAAGAGGAAAACAGAAGTCCTACAATGTGCTGGATTACTTTTAACAGGGCTCTGCTGGTCAGAAAAAGCTCTCCGAGCTGGGGTGTAAATCCTCCTGCAGATACCCAGGGCATGTCTTCCTCGCCCACATGGGAGCCTAGTGCCTTTCTCAGCAGAATGCTCTTCCATATTTGCACATCAGATCGTGGCTCACTGGGTTATTTCCAATCCCTGTATATTTCAATTTATGAAGTCACAGCAATCATGGTAAGATCAGCCCCACACATTTGAAGTCCTTGCTAGAATCACTGAGTAACGACCAGCACCGAAAGGGGCCTCCAGCATTTAAATACAGTTAAGAGACATCAGTGGTTCACTGATGAAATCGGTAGTTAAATTCTGGCAGCCCATCCAGGCTGGGAAGGGCTTGTTCTAGCTCCACATACCTCCAGCCCCGATTCAGCCTTCATTATTTTGAGTGTGATAGCGTGGCTATCTGGACCCAGTAGATTTTTGTATTTCTCCCTCTTCTGACAAGTTCTAGTAACATGCACTCATGGCTTTACTTAACACCATGAGTAGTTCTACCAGAAGATGAAAGTAGCTTCAAGTTTAAAAATGTTTTAAAAATGAAGACTTTCTTTTAATACTATCCTTCAGTTAATGCATTTGCCAGTGCATATAAATTCAGGACAGTCTGCTTCCCTATAAAAGTTTGATGGAGTTCAGCTGGAAGGCTGACAAGACATTGAATTCCAAATTCAGGAAATGTTCGATTCTATGATGTGTTTATAATTAAATTTATTTCCCTTGAATGCAACTGAGTGTCTCCCTGGCTTATTGTGCAAGGCGGCTGTATGTTAAGGATTATGCCTGTGGAATCAAATAGGTTGATGACATGATTTAGGACCTATCTGGAATGATTAATTGAATTAAATATAGCTTACACGATTTGCCTTAATCCTCTGAGGACAGTCTGACCAAATTCACACCTTTTCTTTACTCTAGAAACCTTATTAAAAGAGAGAGAAGGAGGAAGAGTGATCTATACACTTGATTAGAAGCTTCAGATGTTCAATAAATTACTACTCTTTGTAGGGGAAAATCTACAATATTTATTTTCTCATCCCCTGTCCTGACTAGTTCACCACTTTCTTTGCTTCTCCATAAATCAGCAGGGTGGCTGCAGACTCAGTGGTAGGGCCCCCCAGCTAAAATGGCCTGATCCTTGCTGCAATGCCTGCATCACCCACAGGCAAAAAGGCAAAAGAAATTAGCTTTGTGCTTCTGGGATTTTTGTGCTGCTCTGCATAACAAATCCCTGCCATAGATTTGCCTTGTTGATGAGAGATAAGACGTGAGCCCAGCCCTGAGCTTGAAGTCAGGTAAAGCTCTGTTCCCCACAGGTTTCCCCACATGGGTGCACTACCAGGCCCATGTACGGAGCTAGAAAAACTCTGCAAGTCCCTCAGAATGGCCAACTAAGCAACATTCAGCCCCTGTACCTTGTTAACATGGATTTGGATCTTTGTCTCTTCCTTGAAGGAAGATGAAAATTTGGGATAAAAGATGCAGGCTGTCTCCACTCCAGAAAGGGGTTTGGTGAGGGCTGGAGGCTTGGAAAGAATCACCCATGGCACTGGTGCTGAGCAGGTGTTATAGCACTTACACACATGACACTGTCATTTTGCACATTAGCATTTTGCCTTCAAACTAAAAACTGCAGAGACAATTAATAAATGTAATTTAAAATAGGACAAAGGTTTTCTCTCATTAATACTTAAGGGGCTTCCACTTCAATGTGCATTATCCATAAGTTCTGACAAAGCTTTTCCAAAGGACCTTGGCATTTTCTAGGACTATACAGAGGCTCACAGCCAGCCCCTAGCTTCATCCTACCTTTACACATCAGGTTCATTTGGCTCCTGCTGGCCGTAAAAATGGGGTAATAGTCTGGTGGAGTTAGGAGACCCTCGGGCTACCAGTTTACAACTCATAGGGCAGAGGGTCTGACAGACTGTCACTCTGTCACATCATCTGCCTGTGGAGCAGAAAGCAAAAGCAATGCTATGATAATATTTTCAGAGCAAACCATCAAGAAGTATATACAGCTGTAGCAGCAGGGGCATGTTGGTATGCAGAAACTTGTTCTTCTGCTTGGAATTTGGCCAGGAAACAATATCTAACATCCCTACAGGGGTGGGAAATGGGACTTTAAATCTCAGAATCTTCAGCCAAGCAATTAGATGGACAATAAAATTCAACCTCCCTCCCAATAGGTAAACAAGGGCTTTTCGTTTGTAGATATCTGCATTTTGCTTTGTCATATCTTTTATTAAAGTAGAAATTAAATGTATTATCTCATCAGTTACAGTCTGAACACATCTTTAAACTGCATCATGCTTTATTAATTATATATTTAATTACTGTAGACTCAGATACATTATAGGCACATTTATAACTATCTTAAAATAATGGCAAATGTGCCATAAGCAAATCTTACAGGCATAGCACCTTTTAAAACAGCAGCATCCTGTTTAGCAGTTGCAGTACCAATGCTTCAAAGTTTAGTGCCAATGTATCTCTGCTATATATTCTATTCAACACCTAAACATCTATGTGCAGAAAGTGATGTTCTGCAAGACCATGAATTATACAGCATTCATATGTAATTTGGCATCAAAATAAATGGCCCCCTTTTGCTTTCACCTCACAGTCAGGATGATCTGGCATAAAGACACTAGGTTTGTTCCAGATTTGTACAGCAAGCAGAATTTTGCCCATTGCTTCTGTAAGGCAGTTAAGTTTCCAGCATTGTAATTTTGTTCTGTGCCAACTAATTTGGGTACAACAGATTGAATTTAAAGGTCAAAAAGGCAAGAAAATTGACTGGCTGAAGAAGCTAAAATATTTTTTCAAAACTGATTTAAGAAAATTGAAACAGCTCAATGAAACCACGAAGCATTTTATGAAATCTGTATTTCAGAGTAAAATTGAATCTAGGTGCCAGCAACAGCCTATCATTGGTCTTAGCATGTTTTCCTCAAACCTGTGATTTCATCAAAAGCTACTCTTAGTTTGGCAATGCTGTTGACCAAGAAAAGAGTTAAACACCTGTACTTTAAGGTTCAGAAAAAAACATTCATCAGAAACAGGAAAAAAACATCCAAACAAACAAACAAACAAACAAAAAACATTCAGGCCCTGACACAAACCTGTTTGAATATTGAATCTAGATCCATACTTCAGTTTCTATAAGGGTCTTTTCTCCGGAATTACAATATTATCAAAGTCTTGAATTCAAACAGATTGGGAACAGTTTTCTGTTATTACAGCCCAACCATGAACATAGCATTTCTCAATAATACAATACTTCTCTTTCCATCAAGGCAAGGTGAGAGAACATTCATATTTTTATTAAAATAGAAATTCTGAAGGAAAAAAAATAATAATAAAAAAAAGGTTTTCTAACCTGTGGTGATACAAGTATAATTACTACCTCCACATTACAGGCAACGAAAGCAGAGTTTGGAGCAAATTTCCTTTTTGATGTGGCTTCCACAGCAAGCCACGTGCCTTGACTAGGAGTCCCAGCAACACAAACAAGGTTTCTGAGGGACAGAAGAAGTGGGCTGTTGAGTCAGACTAATGCCACTGCACGTGGGCTGGGTTAAGTAGTGCTTATTGATGCTTTGTGGCATACAAAGCCATACGTTTAGTTTAGAGTAAATGAGCTATTCCATTCACAAGGTGACAAGGCTCCAAGTATAAAAGCTGACTCCTAAACTGAGTTGTTCATCCTGGTGACTGAGAAAGAAGAATGGCAGCCAGTCCACAATTGTTTTTTTTCCAAAAACAAGTTACTGCATCAGCTCTGAAGTGCACATTGTTCCCCTATTGTCTCATGTGGGCACTCTCTGTGTAGGATTAGAAAGATGCTCTCCCCATAACAATTCTCAAACACTCACTCTTGGTTGAGCTGGACACTGCTGGCCCCCATGCAGCTCAGCACAATGATGATCCCCTCACCTTGCACATCTGCACAAGCCAAGTGCAGGTCCAGGTCCAAGGCCAAGTGTTCACCCTACTGCTGAGAGACATGGTACCACCATGCCACTCAGTCTTGGAGGTGTTATTTACATGGAAAATTCCTCCTGGGTTCAGTCTTTCCTGGCCCCTCTGCCCTGAGCAGTCCCCTGAGGCTGAGGACTCTGCGTAGCACTCAGCTTTCAGATGCCCCTATACTGAGCATGGTGCAGAAGCCCACGAGAGGAGAGAGCCATCAGAGTGCACTGGGCAACATGACGTGACCCTAGATGACAGATTTGCAGAATCACAGAAAACACCTCACAGGTCCAGCAAACATATTTTCTTGCCTCAGGCAGGATCAGCTGAGCCCCAGGCTGTGAGATGTGTCTCATTTGTCCTTAATCACCTCCTCAGAGTATTCAAGTACTTTAGTATATTGTCCACTAGGAAATTTTGCCAGGTATCTGATGATCTTCCCTGCTGCAGAGCAAACCTAGCATTTCATGCTTGACCTGCAGGTTGCTGCCTTCACTGCTGGTGCCACATGTGCTCCTTGAAAGCAGAAACAGACCCCACACCACCAGCATCCCCCTGCCAAATCTCTGACAGAAGGATGGCAGCTCTGTCAAGGACAGTAGAAGAAGATGAGGGGCTATGCAGCTTGAAAAAAATGCCCAAGAGCACAACATGCAAACAGTCACAGACAGGGCTATTTCTCATCTTCAGGTGGGGGAACTAAGAGTTAATTGCTAATCACTTTGTGAATTTGTATTTAACATGGATTTATGGAAGGCCTGCTCACATGGCCATTTGCGCTAATGCAATCAAAAAATGCTGTTTTACTAGCACTGCTAGCAGGAGCCATGCAATACCACCGCTGCACATTCATGCACCAGATGCTAGCATGTCATCCATCCATTTCATCACACACACAAGCATCCATGCCAGGCAGGATTGCCAGGCCAGAATAATGCCAGACTTTGCTGGCCATCTGCTAACCTGTTCCACAGTCCCACAGTTAATCTGTTCTGTGTGAATCTCACTTATATCGAAGCCTTGCAGCCGAGGGTTTTTCTGCAGTTTGGTAGTATATACACATCTGCTCTTGTTCAAACAGCCACAACACAGGTGGAGAGCAAGGAAATTTTACACCTAACAGAAAAAAAAAAAATCTGGCTTTAATGACAGTTCAATAAATGTTATTCAGAAAAAGACCACCTAGGTCTTAGAGCCACACTGGAAAATTCTCTTACAGAGAAAGCAAACATACTTGGGGTTCTTTACTTCCTATTATCACATGAGGACAGAATGAAACCTACTATATGTGGATGAAAGTAGTCCTAGATGTACTGGACACATAAGCATCTATATTGAGCTTATTTGTTTGGGGCAACCCTTTTGCAGGTTATGTTCACAAGATGCAGGTAATTTTATTTATTTATTTAAAATCAAGGACAACCTTGGATACATCCATGTATAGCTGTTGAACACCAGCACATGCTGCTAAAACATACCGCTGAACAGAAGGAATGCGTCAAAAAAGACTAAGAATAACAGTGCTCCTTCCCTGAGTATTTTTATTGCATTTAAAGCCTCATTCATTTGAAAGCTGCTTACTAGACATGTTTTAAATGATGCACCCTGGGGCACTTCACAGGCCTTGGTGCTGGTATCAACCACATGCACATCCCCACAATGAGCCTGCATATGTACCAGCACTCCCAGTGTCAAAGGATAAAGACTTTATAAGGTCTTCATGCATTAATTTTTTTAATTTTTATTTTTTAGTGACTGGCCATAGACTAAAAGTGTTACAGAAGTTTCTAACGTCAAGCACAGAGAAGACTATGGTATGAAGCCTCCCCCACAGAGGAGGCTTTCCTGAGGAAGGATATGTGACAGGATACAAATGACAGACTCAGTATGCACAAATACAGGGAACAGATGGACATCTCAGCCCCTTTCCCAAAGTCTACTTTCCTCCTGCACTGATTCACACTCTTTCTGATGCAATATCCTCAGTTCAACATCCAGCTCGATGGTCTGAAGACAGGATCTGGTCCAGTGGCCTGTGGAGGAGGTACTTCAGTAGCTTTTATCTATGGACATGGAAGTGGGGCCTTTGGCATTTTTTGTGCACGTGTGTTTGTTGGCATCTGATGCTGCTACCAGCCCAAAATGCTGAAGCATCTCTAGGTAGGTCCCAGGTCCTAAAAGGACTGAATCCACAAGCAGAGCTAGCTGAAGCACTGTTACAGTCATGACAACCCAAGCTCCATCCTGGCAGAACTCAGCAAATGTCCACTGAGAAATTTTAGCCTTCCAGCTTCCACATCTCACCAGCTAATGAATGGTACCATGGATCTGAATTTAAGGTGGGAATTTCCATCTTATCTCCATCATTAACATCCTACAAGAACTACTTTGTCCTTGGAGGCAACATGTATTATGCATGGCAAGAATTTCTCCATCCATCTTCCAGAATGCATTATCGCTCTTGATAAGGGCTTTCCAAGTCATCAGTCTCATTTGAAAGGAAGGTGAGCTCACCCAAGAATGCCACACACTATAGCTCCAAATGCTCCTATCAGAGCTGGAGCCTCTCCCCTCAAGCTGTCTGTCCCATGCCCATTTCTGCTGTATGCAATGAGCATCTACATGGAACTGCAGAAACAAGGGAAAGGGAGGCTGCAAATAGATCTACAAAGGTCTTTGGGGGTTCTCTGAATCTAGCTTGGTGTCAGTAAGATTAAATTTAGCATATTACTTAATTTCCTTGTAATGGAAAGCAGAGCAGCAGAATATTTAGGGTGAGGGGTATAAACACAGAAAACCAACCAATACAAAGCACGCTATGTAAGTGTATAAAAATACATTAAAGCAAAAAACTATTACCCTCTTTCACCTGCATTACAATAGCAAATTTCCTATTTCATTAATGAAATGTGCAAGCAAAGCATGAAGTCTGACCTCAGACTCAAAGGGGCTATTTTTACAACTTGTAGAATGAAGCACAAATACATCACGGAGGTACAAAACAAGACAACCCACCACATCCAGCAGTTGACAGCTCTTAATAAGCAGGCATAACATTGATGTTCATTGATGTTTCCAAAAAGGCCACTCCAAGTACAGTTTTGTCCTGATTGTCTTCTAATGCCCCCACATCAAATGCCAAAAATATTTATGCCTGCTGTATTGCATTATAAATTTATATTTCTGAAAATTAATGAGTTATGACATTACACCAGGCATGACAACTGAACCTCAGGGCCCAGGTCTGTTGAAGCTGTTCTGTAGCTCTTAAGTTTAGGAGCTACAGTTACCTCCAGATGGCATTGGTGATGTTAAAAAATAAAGAAAAAAAAAAGACATCCGAACCTATGGATTGATTTTTCATCAAGGGAGATGTCTAATTACACATCTAAATTTTTTTACCCTGCAACTTAGTGGAAGCAATTATTTTAAATAGATAAAGGGTGTCAGATGAGGTTCAGTTTTCTTCTCTATCAGCGTGCAACATGGACAAATAAAGAGTAAGGTCGTAGTCAGTCATGACTGTGGATGTGCCCCAAAGTTGCATTCTGACACTTGAGCCTCATTAAACAAGCTTCCCTTACTGATTTTTTTATTTGTTTTGTTTTTGGTTTGGTGGGTGTTTTTTTTTTTTTTGGTGGGGGGAGGGGGAGGAGGGGGAGAAGGATAGGAAGTTTTGGTTGTTTTGTTTGTTTGTTTGTTTGTTTTGTAATTGCAGCATATAAACATTCTTAATTTTTCATTCCTGCTCCTGGCATTTTATTTGAAGTGATCCTGAGTAGTGCCAGGACACGTATCAGAAATGACCTTCAAGCTTGAGAGAAAATCATTTCATTTTAGAAGCCGTCGATAAGCAATAGGCAGAAGCCTTGTACATTTAATTGCATCTATCAAACATTTTCCCTTAAGAACTTGCTGACCTTCTTGGCAGAAACCATTCAACACACACCATTTCTACTCAATGCCTTTATCTAAGAGATGGGATTGCTACTAAATCATATCTGCACTCAGAAATTAGGTCAGCTATCAACAGCAACAGATTACAGAACTCAAATGATCTCTTCTCTGCTTGATGAGAGGGAAGTATAGCAGTAGCCTTTCAGTACCTTGCAGTCAGGGCATCCTCATCTCAGCCATGCTCCTGCATTACAAAACTCATTTTAGGAGCACAAAGATTTAAGGGAGAGACTCTTTAGCAACCTGTAAATCCACCCAATAATAGTTGCATTCTGGTTTTGCTAGTAGGATAACAGCTGATCAGATAACTTGCAGTGAATATTCGGAGGCACTTTTCATGTTTTTAGAGATGTGAAAGTAGGATCAGACCCGGAACAGAACTGGTCCCAGTGAATTCCTCTATCACAATTCATAGGAAACTTTTTCCAATATGCACATGACAGGAGGAAAGGCAAATTTTGAGTAGCAGCCTCTTCAGTAATACAGTTTTTTGATTGCACAGTACAAGAATTACAAATTGAGATTTTTGGAAAGCAGGTGATAAATTAAGAAAAGTGTTTTCAAATGATCTGAAGCACTAAGAACACATCCTATGTATGAATTACCATTTTAGGAGAATGAAATGATCACATTTCCAGAATTAATTTAGTAGCAACAAGCTTAACAGAAGGTAAACAGTTGCAAGTATGCTCCTGTATTTTTTTCCATAGCATGCCCACATTTTGTGTTAGAATCATTTTTGCATTCTCAGTAGTAGTCAGCTTTGAGACAGCTAGTTACGTATGCTGAAGATGCACAGCTCTCAGATATCATTGTCACAGAGAGGTAACTTGCAGATGTCCATGAGCCCTGAGCAGATGGTGTACTGGAGAATTTCTGAATACAGAAGGGCTGTGCAGAGTTAAAAGGAATTTTTATGAGCCCACGAAGAAATAGCTGCAAGCACAATTAATTTCTAACTATCAGACATTCCAGCACAAATAGAACAAGCCCTCTGTTGTGTTTCAGCACTTTGGGATAGAGGAGAGACTTTAAGCATGAAAGGGAAGCAGTGCATCAACAACACCAGGACAGAACTGAACTGGGACATCTTTTCCTGAGCTCAAGCCATTGCTGCTGTTCTCCCTAGGCCCCTGCTTGAGATGAATGGATCTGTCCCTCAGGGAGTCTCTTATGCAAGAAAATGATACTTTCTCTTCTGGCTTGCAAGTCTACAAGGTGAATCAATGAAGAATTGTATCCAAAATTACTCTCAGAAAAGACGTTTATTAGTAGAAGTATTTTCCTTATTGGAATTTACCTTTGCATATTTATAGGCTATAAGAATGTTGCAAGTAGGAAATCTACAGCTTTAATTCTTTCCACAAAGGAGTACTTCATGTACAACAGGGATTTATGGGCATGGAAAATGTATTGAAGAAAAATCAATCTACTTCTCATTATAAAAAGTAAGATCAAAACTCCCAAGAAAATCATTATAGCTGAGCTAGATTTCCTCCAGACTTTGAAATGAAGTTTCACTTGCACAGCAAAACAAATTTTCTTTCTTTCTAGTCTACCATTATTTTATGATTTTCAGCAGTGTTGCTAAGTTGAATTTGATAAGTTAAAACTGACAGAAGAAGAGACTGTAAGAAACACATTGCAAACATGCAAATGCACAAAGATTAAGGGTTTTATACAGTATAAATTTTGGAGCAGAGGTACTTAAATCTTGAAGTGTACACTGTTCCTCTAGAACAGTAAGAAAATATATTCTATTTTGTGAGATCATACAGATTCGTTACTATCACACTTATGCCATTCCGCAACTTCAAACATGATGGTGTTTTTTTTAAGCTTTTCTGTTTAAAGTTGAAAGTAAATGCATATTATACAAAATATAAGTAAGATATCACTTGTCAATTCTCTATCCTGTGCTGTATTCTTCAACAAGCAGAGTATTCACAAACACTAATGATTACAGTGCCTTTTTTATTTGAAAACTAGGTATGATTTTCACTCAGTGTAGAAATACATAATTTCAAATACCCATTGGCAATAAAGTTTTCACTAATATATCCCTAATACTGAGATAAAACAGGAAGACATTTTTGAAAATTTATTAAAAGCCTTTTTTTTTTTTCTCCATCACCTATATTCTTAAAGATATTTTTTTTTCTGCCTAATTCTGAATTGCTAAATGAGAATGTAAAACAGTTCTTTGCTAAAGAGACAATCACCTCCTGCATAACCCCCTTGCTGCCAGCCACTGTCGCCCCAGGTCAGCGCTTTCCCACCTGCACCATCCTTCCTCCATCTGTGTCTAATTAAAAGCATCCACCTAAGCTGATGCATTTTCAAGAGAAGGTCCTGATCCCAGGATAAAGACGTTTTTCCTCTACATTTCTCTGTGAAGCTGATGAACATCTGATTGTGTGTGCATTGGAAGTGCTAGGGCAATGCTGGCTGTAGAACAGCTGCAGGTGGAGACTAAACCCTCCCTTTTGGGGTTAGCATAAAAGGAATGAAACCAGCATACCTTCCTGTTCGGGTTATTATTTTTTTTTTTTTTTTAACTTTTAAAAAACAGTTTTATTATTAAAACCTTCAATCACATTTGTAAATAATAAAGTAAGTTTCAAACATTGTCTGTCTAGTCAGCTCAGAACATTGTATATCAAGTGCAGATATTCCCTATAAAACTTTCAGATTTTAGCTAATTACAGAATCACAGAATCACAGAATCACAGAATTTTCTAGGTTGGAAGAGACCTCCAAGATCATCGAGTCCAACCTCTGACCTAAAACTAACAGTCCCCACTAAACCATATCCCTAAGCTCTACATCTAAACGTCTTTTGAAGACTTCCAGGGATGGTGACTCCACCACCTCCCTGGGCAGCCCGTTCCAATGCCTCACAACCCTTTCAGTAAAGAAATTCTTCCTAACATCTAACCTAAAACTCCCCTGGCGTAACTTTAGCCCATTCCCCCTCGTCCTGTCACCAGGCACATGGGAGAACAGGCCAACCCCCACCTCGCTACAGCCTCCTTTAATGTACTTATACAGAGCAATAAGGTCACCCCTGAGCCTCCTCTTCTCTAGGCTGAACAAGCCCAGCTCCTTCAGCCGCTCCTCGTAGGACTTGCTCTCCAGGCCCCTCACCAGCTTCGTCGCCCTTCTTTGGACCCGCTCAAGCACCTCGATGTCCTTCTTGTAGCGAGGGGCCCAAAACTGAACACAGTACTCGAGGTGCGGCCTCACCAGAGCCGAGTACAGGGGGACGATCACCTCCCTAGCCCTGCTGGTCACAAATCAAAAAAATCTTGTTAATCAAGAGCATGACTGCATTTTGATTGCATTCAGTTATCTCTCATCTCTTTCTTTTAAAAGCAGTACAGAAAGGATTCAAAACAAAAGCTTCACATCTCTCTCAGCTGCTCTTTATGCACATCTAATTAATCTCAGGACTATTAAAACTCAATACAATAAGAAAATGGTCAATACAATAATTAGATAAATGAGCTTATGCACAAGTTCTGAAATAATCAAATCAAACAAGCTTCAAATATTCCTCATAAGTGACAGAACAAATACATTTCAATGCCTGTTTTAAAATCCCCTGATGATGTTAAGATGGCCCTGTCTAATCTTCCAGAGAACAACAGCGGTGTCTCCTACTGCATGTGATGTATTATCTATACCCTTTGAAACTCAGAGAATATATCTCTAATACCTTTCCACATCAAATGCTTTTTGAAAATCTAAGTAATGAGAAATGGCTATTCCCTTTCCAAGACAACTTGGCATCTGCAGATCAAAGGAGCTAAACAAACATTTCCTGTCTGCAAACCTAACAAGAGAATCTTTCCAGTAGCTAAGTGATTCACCACATAATCACCACATGTTCCTTATCTTTCAGCAGCTTTAGATTTTTTATTCATGAGCAAAACGGACATTATTTGAAATAAGACATTATTCCTGTCTTGATAATCATGTTATGTTTAGAGCCTACCATGAGAGATTATTGAAATCTTCATGAAATGCACTCATGAGAGTAACTGGGAAGGTTATTTTTTTAAACTACATAGGGTATTCCTGGGCAACTTCTCAGAGCGTATCTACTCAGCAGAAGAACTGTCTCCTACAGTTCTTTCAGTAGTTTAATTGCAGCTTTGAAAACAAGAAATCCAACCTTTTGATTAGGCAGGCTTTGGTTTCCTGCATAATGATGGTCAATTCATTGTGCTATTATTCTTTCCACAAAACACATGGGTGACTTGGAGAGACGCTCAGTGATTAAAGCCATGTTAGCTCATACACTGCAATTATGAGAAGTCCTCACAGGACATCAGCTGTATTAAATTATTAGTAGTGGAGGGAAATCAGTATGCTGTTACTGCTTCCTGTGTCTGAGCTCATCCACTTACCACTTCAGCCTATATCTGCCAATAAAGGCATTTCCCTGGTACTGTTTTATGAGCAAGCCTTCCCAATAGAGATGCCGTTTGTTCAAGCATCAACCGATAAAATCATACCTCTTACTAGAAAAATTACTTTCTGGTGACCATTTTAAGACTAGAGTTCATGCCAGCATACTATAAATTGGTTTCATATCCCTAATCTACAGAGCCCTGACAGCAAAATCATTACACACAAGTTATAGGCATCGAGACATGTGCTCTCCAGAGCGACAGTCCAGTTACCTGCCTGCTGCTGCTCCAATTCAGATCATTAATATTTTTGCCAGTCTCCTCAGCACAAATTTAGATTTAGATTCCACATTTGTGGAGGTAGCTACTTTTATTATCCCATTCATCAAAAGCTTGGGAGAATTCGTCAGCATGACTGACAAATAAAAATGCTCAAAAAAAGTCCTTTTTCCAATCTTTTGCGATCTGTAACAGGTATAAGAGAATTCCCTGTAGAAGATGAGCATGTTATAATTCAAATTAAACCTAAGCATAAATCAGAATTTTTAATTTAGAGCCCATTATATGACATCATATACTATATGACATTCTGGGTGAAGGATTGGAGGGTGTTTAAGGTTAGATCATACAACTTCCTTTTCTTGCTATGAAGATTTTTCTGCTGCTCAAGTGCCATAGGACAAAGATGTCCTGGCTACTGCTCCTTGGGGCTTCCCATCAGTTACGCTGCAGTGCAGAAACTGCTTGTTTTATGTAATCCAGTGAATAGACTTCCAGAGATGCAACTCCCACTTAAGACCAACTCAAGAGTCTCTATACCCTTCTACTTCTGTCCCATCCACCCCACCATGTATTTAAAGGGCAGGCTTCTCATCACCAAGGCATACTGGGGGCATTAGCATGAAGCCACCTATGTTCATTCACCAAATGCCAGAGAAACACAGGGCTTAGTCCTGGCCCTGGTAGAAAACGGTTGGAGAACCTTCACTGTATCTCCAGACTGCCTACCTCACACACACCAATCACTCTAGCAAGTAAATAAATCCCACAAAATAACCTATTGATGCCTTGCATTTTTCCTTCTTAGCATTTTTACATTAATCACAAAACTATATTAACATTTAAAAGAGAAGGTGATCAGATATGTCACCTTGGTTGCCAGGGAACCTTCAAAAGCAAAGGCTCAGTTCAGCAGGTGGCAGCTGGGCTGCTACCTAGGGTGCAGGGCTGCTGTCTCATACGAAGATATTTCACAACATTCTGCAATTTCTGTGATTTTTATTTTTTTTTTTAAGAGGGGGAGGGGGAAAGGTCAACATCACAAATACCTGGTGCTTCAAGGGCCTGTAAGTATTTCAATTCTCCACAGAAAGAGGTGCACAACGTTCAGAGTGCCTTTGTTAGATGAGAATATTATTTCCCCATGTCCCTGTAGCTGTGGAATCTCCCAAAAAGAAGCTGGAACAGTTTCTGGAGGAAATGGTGTTCACAGTCCTCAGAAGCACCAAACAAATCCCACAGTGTCTGAATTTTCTTGTTCTCATGTTGTTTCTGTCTGAAAATAGGATTTTCTAGTGACAAGCTCCCAGCAACAGCCTAGAGAGTTGAATCAATTCATATATATATGTATATAAACGGTTCTGCAGAAACATGTGGATAGTCAAAATGACACCACTGTGGTAAAATCGTAACATATTGGGTTTAATGCAGCTCTAGCTATTTGCAGAGGCAGCAGGGGCTAGCTTCAATAGGAAATACATATTCAGTATCCCCTAGAAGCAATTTTAAATCCTCTACACCAAGTGCTCTCCTCCCTCATGGGAACAGCAGCATAGTTTTGTTCAGATATTTCCTCAGGTCCCAGGTCAGCTCCAGTCCTGCAGACCAGGAGTAGCACAACTAAAGAACAGCAAATACAAGGTCAAAGTCACACAGACAGGGAGCTGCAAAGTCCCAGATTGCTGCAGAGTAAATGTTCCTGGTACAAGCTTCTGCATTTCCACTCCTGCTCCAAATCTCAAGAGAGACATACATTTTCTGACAGCACCATCTAAGATGGTATGTCAAGAAAATCCATGCCCTAATTATCCAGTGTCCCTGGCACAGTAAACAAGACAACTTCTTTCAAAATGATTATTACTATTTTTTATTTCTTCCCTTCTCCAGTTAGGCACTCTGGCTAACTCTGTCTAGCAGTTGCATCTCATTTGTTTAATAATGATGGGGAATATTTGTAGATGGTAACAACAATGCGTTGACATATATTAGATATTAGGTAATAGAAGGTGGGACAGAGGGAGATGGCACCGATCAGGAGAAACAGATTTTCAGGGAGCAAACATGGTCCATCATGTCGTCTTCAATTTCTAGCACCTTGTGAATTAGAGCACAAGTGCAAGAAAAAAAAATATGATAAATCAGTGTCAGGGTAGTGGGATGTGCAGCAGCCCTCACATGGCTGCACCTCATCCTCTTCTGAGCTGTCACTAACATTGTGTTCATCCTTGATGGATGATATTCTGACAAAGCATTTTCCTCATTGTCATGACCTGAAGAGGAGAGCTCAGCTCACTGGAGAGCTTACAATTAAGATGCTTGGGCAAGGAAACTGCAGACGCTTAGAGTTTCAGAGAGGATATCTCAAAGAGCAAAAGCAAAAAACAAACCAAAAACCCGCCACCATTCATCACTGCAATTTCCAGGTTGCTAGACATCTCCATTTGTGTGGAAGGTGACAATTCTGAATTAGTGTACAGGCAATAAAACCCATGCCCTTACAGGAGCCCCTCTGTGGGGCTCCCCCACACCCCGCATGTCCTCCTTACCAACGTGTTTTGGGATGGGACCATTTGTCATTCATGAGGTTTTTAAACCATGTTTAAAAATATATCTGGGGGAAAAAAAAAAAAAAAATCTGTTCCTCATGCAAATATCTGCAAAATTCATACAGTCACAGGATAAATTAAGGGGGAAGGTGCCTCACAGCCCTTCTCCACATCTTCAAGGTGAGCCTGGGGCCTCCTTCCTTATGGTTCTCTTCTTCAGATAGTTAGTTAGACATTACAACTTGCTGCTTCATCTCATCTCCAGGGTGAACAGCTTCTTCAACCCTCTCCACACATCCCACACTCCAGCCCCAGCCAGATGGGGATAAGTCTCAATAAATAAATAAAAAAACAAAGGAAGGAGGAAAAAAAAAAAAAAGCACAAACCAACCATGTAGGAAATTCAGAATAAAAATGCCTGCTAACTCTCATATCTCCAACTTATATCATTAAAGTTTCAACTTCTTAAATATATTCCATATTCTCAGCCTTTCTCTGAGTTTATATACTTGGCTATAACTTGGGGCAAAAAAAAAAAAAAAAAAAAAAAAACAAACAACAAAACAAGCCTTTAAGGATGAACAAACCAATGCAAAATTTTAACATGGTTATTCAAGCTAAGGCTTCCAGCATTTTTAGAAATTGCAAATTTTCTCATGCTAATCCTTCTCATTCATATTAATGCATAGGAGATCAGAATTAGCATGATCAAAATGTATGCTCAGTGTTGGGGGTTTATTTATTTAAAATAAGGTTTATCATCAGAATGCAACATTAAGAGAACACTAATGCTGTGAAGGCAGCAAGGCTTGCTAAATTGCTTTGAGGATACTTAAACGAGACTTAGGACAACCTTATCCAGAATACCTCAGAAGTTAATCAAGTACTTTATAGGAATTATAAAGCAGGAAATTAGGAGGCATACTGGACACATGGTAAAATGATTATCTTTGAGTGATTTGGTAGAGTAGTACTAATCTAGAAAGGGACAAAGTCATGTTAAAAATGCCCAGTTAGAGAACACAAATGTCTCAAAATTCAGCCTAAAGTTTTAGTGTCACTTTGAAGAAGGAAAACAAAGACAGTTAGCTCATTATTCTCTTCAAAGCCTATCATAAAAACATAACAAAATCATTTAAAGATGCACCTAAAATCACTTCTGCAAAGATAATGTATTTTTGGAGAATGTATTTTTGGAAAATTGATGCCAATATATTAGCTCAGAGAAGATGCAGGAGATAAGGGCAAACTGAATATTTCCTCATGCAATAGCTCATGTGAACAAAAGCAGCCTGGCAACCTCACGCATTTGAAATGGATATTATTTTCATTCTTGTAGATTACATGGTGCTTGAAACCTAGTGTTAAGAAACTAAGATAGATGAAAATAATTTGATGGATGCAACCATCCGTCTCTCCACCCTTCCCCCCCCCCCCAAACAGATTTTAAAGCTTGCAAAGTTGATTACATTCTTTCAAACATGCTTTAGATTTTGCTTTTAGTATGTTATTTATTTTCATTTCCACTGCTACTGGAAAGAGATCCGTCCCATGTTAAAGCCCAAATCCAGCTGTTTATATAAGGTGTTGGAAATGAGAGCTACAGAATGCTGTCTGCCTGAAAGGGCAGCCATGACTGGAACAATTCAGACTGTTTTAAGTATTATTTCAATACATGTGTATTTAGTAGTACTTCAGTATTATTGGGAATCACACAGCCTATCTTCAGGGTTTACATATCTTAACGCCCATCATCTCACCTTATTTGCCTGTAATTCAGAGCTATCCTAAAAAATATACACCTCTTAAATAAGAATGTTTCCATTCTTCTCATTGATAAACTTGATCTTCTGAAGCTTTGAGAATCTCAGCTACCATCTGAATGAAGCTTCACTCATTATTCCAGCTCATTGCTGCAATGTTCTCAAGTAACGAAGCACAGCACATAATCTGGCTGATCATTTAGCTCCAGAGGACAGAAAGGCAGAATTAAATAATAGCAGAACTTGCACTCCTGTCAGAAAGATATTTTTATGAGCCATTCTGAAGAATGAATTTTTTTTCCAGACTTTAATTTGCCATCCCTTAGGAATCTATACATCTGAGTCTGGACAATCACAAGAGCAAAAGTCACTGAATTCAATGAGCCAAAAATAAAGATTTTTCTTTTCTTTTAACCCCCTGCAGGATAGGTGGTACTTTGCACTACACCTGGCGTTCACTTCAGCTAGTCTGCAAAGGCAATCCCACAAGGGCTTCCTTCTCCTTACTCCAGTGCAGAGGGACATGGTCCCTGCCTAAATCAAGTTCATGCTTCATTAAAACTAGTTACAGCAGCCCTGCACAGCAGGGCAGTGCCAAGGCCAGGAAGGCTGCAATGAAGGTAGAAACTAAGAGCTCCCTGGAGCAACCCAAAGCAGGCAGATGTCAGGCAGTCAGTGGAAAGACCCTACTGTTTTCACCGGGCTTGAATGAGGATTTCAATTATTTTAGCTAGTGGGAGGCACCCTCCATGGGGCAGGCAGAAGGGAAAGGAGGGGAGTAGGAAGCATGGCATGCCTTGTGCACCTGCTGCCTGTAGGCAAACACAATTGCCCATAGGAGGGCACCAAGCAGCACACAGGAATCCAGGCACACGCTGTCTGCAGAAGGCTTGGTTTGGGGGCCATTTATGTAATGGCTCACACATAGCAGTTTGCTCAAGAGCAATGCAGCACTAAGCCATGGAACAGAAAGATCAGTAGAGGAATGTCCCGTCATATCCTACCTTACCCGTGGACCTTTACTCGCAGATGTTCCCCTGACTGCATACAAACGTTCCCTAAAAATAAATATTTTTTTCCCCAAAAAACAAAGACTCACAAACAGGGAAACATGTTTGTCTTTGTTGGTTTGTACTCAAGTTGCACAGCTCCCTTCATAACATAATAGGTGAGGCAGACTGATGACTCTAGAGCTCCTTGCTGTTTATAACAGACAGCTCTCAAATTTCCAAACTATGTAAGGAAATTTCATAGCCTTTGCAGAAGACACATTTGGTGCCTGGGAGGAGCAAGGAAAAGCAGCCCCTGGGACATGGCCAGACACACAACTGCAGGGTCCCACAGCCCCTACTCTCCCCAGATCCTGGCATCAGTGAGTAGCCAGTCCAGTTACAGCCTCTCAAGCACTGCTTGATCACTGCACCAAGGACTGCCAGCCCAGAGACTGGGCTTGGGCTGCTCCTGCATGGCCTGGAGCATGGGCAAAGCCGAACCCAAGCCAGCACTCCAGCAAACATACAACCCACCCAAAGGCAGGAGATGAGTGCTCTGCATCTGCCCAAAAGCCTCCTAGGCTGCCTTGTTCCAGCCACATGGCAGACACCAGGTCCTGCATGGGACCTTGGCCAACCTCTAAGGGCATCTCCAATTGCAACCATGAACCAGCTCTGCTGTTCACCTCCCAGGATGATGGGCTTTCTGGCAGGGGAAAATCCACAATGGTTGTGATTAAGAAGCATCTTTTAAAGGCTTTATAAGTTAGCTGCAGATTTAGGTATTAGCAATTGGCAACTGTGCTCTGGAGGCAGCACAGCCTTGGCTGAAGCTCTGAGGTTGCAGAGACATGGATTTTTCAGCTCCTACGTCACTTCACTGATACTTAGGCAAACATAGGGACAAGCAGTCATTTGAATCTTTCTCTGATCAGCAGGCTTTGGGGTCTTCTTGCTGCAGAGGGACCCTCTCTGTCCACACACCATCAGTGCTCTAGGGCCCTTGGCACAATCAGGAAGAAAGTTCTGCAAAGTAGACTTCAGGAAAACATCTTCTTCCCTGTGAAAACAATGGTTTTGACAAGTAGGCATTTCTAACAGAAGTCTGAGAAGTTTCTGAACATCTTTCATCTATGAGTATTCCTTTAAAAATTTTCCCCCCGATTCCCATCCCTACAGGCATGGAGTAGAGGAGGCAAGCAGGGGGGCTGGATTACATCCAGGGTATGGTGCCTGACTGCACCACAGATCAGCAAAATATGTCCCTGAGCCAAAAAGAGAAATTCTGATGCTCTTGGGAGGTTTTATGTTTATTTTGTTTTAAATCAAGTAGCTGAAAGTTCCACTCATGAGAGCTCCAGGGTGCATAATAAAGATTACAAAACTGCTGTCATCTGAAGTTAACCACAAACTTAACAAATGCTCCCTCTTATTGTAGGAGTGGAGGGGCTTTTTACATAGGATGTTTCCCCTTTTTTCTTTTAAATTTGTTTTGCATGACTTGATAAATCCAAACAGCCTTCACTGGACAGAAATGCCAAGAATCTCATCTCTTCTAACTATAGGGCATTTACTTCTCTAGTAACACAAATTAGGTTTTTTTTGAGACTGTAATTAGGAGAGATAATATTGCACCAAATAGACTTCTGGTGGTGATCCAGAGTGAAAAGGAGAGGTCATGACCCACAAACCAAACAACAAACACCCTGTGATTAAGTGCCAAACTACTGATGTGCAGTTGCACAATTAAGGTTATATATATACACACGCATAGAAGCTCCCTGTTTAAGAAAGCTCTATGGCTGTAGGAATTTTTGAGCTAAATTACACTCATAGCAAAGTGTTCAAAAAGCATCTATACATTCAGTAACATAGCAGCATATCATAGGAACAGATGTGGCTTTGTCTCACCTATAATGATCTCATGTATAAAAAGCAATCATGATAGACTAGTTAATTACAGCTTTCCTATTCAGCAACAAAAATGATCCTACTCTGCTTTAATTTTAGTGTCAAAAAGAAGAAGCAGAGAATAAAAAGAAAACCAGGTAAGAAGTGTACAATTTTGCTAGAGTTTAATCAGTGGCTTTGCTAACCCCTGACTGGCATTCATAGGAATGAGGACATTTCATGCAAATGGGAAACCCAGCAATTATTTCCTTTCAGTAGTCAATACCCAGTTCATTCCACAGGGCCATTACCTGTCTTTCCATACACAATTGTGCAAATGTTATGTTTCATCTCCTCCTACACACAGCTAAATGATTGCAATCCTGTCTGCTCCCTTTGGCAGTGAAATGGATTTTGCTCCAAGCTGTTCAAGGGTACTTTGTGCCCTGTGTCTACAGCTACACATCTAAATAAGCAGATATTCAGCAGACATAGAAGTGGAATTAAATTTTTGCCTACCCTCCTGTCATCACAGGGGAGATTTAAAAGCTTCATAGCTTTTGCCCAAAACACTAGCTTGTGTGTTGATATTTATGAGAGCAACATAATGGTGAGATGCTTGTACCCCACAGCAGTGGGGAGCACAGCTCAACCCAGACTGAAACACAACTCAGCTGCCTTTTTGCCTGCAGTAGCCTTACCCACCTCTCCTTGTTTTAACTTTCAGCTGAGCTAACTCAGCACAGTTTTCAACTTGTGCTTACACTGTAATTGTCAGTGCAATTCAGGATACCATTATCTAGGGATATAGGAGACACTGCCCTCAAGCCTTAGGAGCATCACCTCAACGTTTCACGCAAATATTTTGTTTGCCTCTACTTCATGTACATTTTATCTTTTGGGCTTCTTTTCAGTGAATTGAAAGCAGAAGGGATCTCAGCTCTGCTGCAGACACCCAGGGTATGCAGCAGCCCAGGCACAGGCAGCACCTACAGCCTGGCAGGGAGAGAGAAGCCTTGCACCAAGAACACTTATTTACTGCGTGTTACCATGGAACCTGGGTGCAAGAGAAGCCCTTGGTACACTAGGTGAAGGATGCCTGCTCTGACAAGGAGTGGTAATGATCTTGATCTGTGCTAAGGGGATCTGGATGTCTCTGTGAGATCATACGGTGCTCTTTTTCAGCTGATTGACTGAAGGCTCAAAAGCATTTGGTTGTGGCATGAGTTGCCCCAGGAGTTCTGCCCTTAACTGCATTCTATCAGCAGCCACCAACACTGCCTAGAAATGGTTCTCTATAGGTGGGAGCATCAGGGTTTCATATTCTATCAACACATCAGTAACATTGTCTGAGATGAGCAGCAAATCTCTTACAGATGATCATTACACAGAACCCTACAAAGAGGAAAGCTCACTTTTTGAGAGAAAGGGATGTTTTCTGGGAATGGTAGGACCGCTACTGGGTCACCACCTGATATTGGAAACCCTGCTGTATGTAAGACATAATTGCTTATTAATTAACTAAATTGTAGATAGATTTATAACAACTTTTATCAGGACTCTGAATTGCTATGTCCATTACTGGGTCACAGTATAGGACCTGGATTTCTATGCTGGCTGCCATGAAGCAGATTTATTTCCATTAGAAACGCTACAGCTGTGAAACCAAGAAAGATTAGCCTGTACATACTAGGGAGAGGAAAAACAGCCAAATGGATGTCTCTGGGTAATGCCAAGAATTCTCAGTTTGGCATGCACCAACTGAGGCTGCAAATCCAGAGCCAGATAAAATGTCATCTGTATTACTCAGCTTCTTACCATGGAAGCATTTAACATATAAAATGTATTATATGCATAGCAAAGGGTTTCTCCTGATTGATCCAGTTTCACTCACGGCAAATAATTAACAAATGATAAATTCCCAGTTTGCAAAGTCAAACAGTTCCCAGAAGCAGCAGAAGAGAAGGGATGCCTCAGAGCAGACTGGTAATCCAGCAGATTATCTCCTAGAAGGAACTGAAAGCACTCCATGGCTTTGGGGATGGAGCTGCATAGCTTTAACCATACTAGGTCTTGATTCTGCATAGCTAAAACAAGATTTACAGCAAATGGGGATCCCTGCTGAATTCATAACAAATGAGCATCTAGCTGTGAAGCAAACAAAGCAAGGACCCGTGGCAGATGAGCAGAGGGAACACACAGCATTCCACTGTACCAAGAGCCAGAACACTCACAGCTAACACCCTTTCAGTTCCTATGAAGGAGTTGAACTAGCTTCTCCCAGCTGAGTCTCTCTAAAAGCATCAAGAACCTTCCTGACGAATCATCCTTTTCATCATAAAATTGCTTAATCAAAGTTTCCCATGCAGCTGGCTTGAGTGCATCTTTCCTATTGCATTAATGTATGCAAACGGATGGTGTTACTGATGCAAGTACTGGAACAAAAGGTCACAGAAGCAAGTTTAATTAGAGAGAAAGTCTGAACTTGAGCAGGAGTTAGCTAAACTGAGACATATTGATTAATAGATCTGCTTTTAATTATTACAAAACAACCACAAGTTTACTTTGATATTAAACAGAGTGTGATTTGAAGGACTGTCTATCTTATTTCTAATATTCTATTCTATATTCTATTTCTATATTCTATTCTATTCTATATTCTATTTCTAATTCATCTCATATTTCTAACCGCTCAGGAGAATGGTTAATTTAAAAACAACATATGAATAGCTATGAGTGAGCAGAGGTCTCAAACCTGACACAGGCAGAGTTCCCATCCTTGAGAGACCAAAGCAGATGTTGTTACACAGCATCATCCCATGGGCCACAGAGGCCACAGCCACCTGTGTAACAACTGGCCACTCAAAGAAGGTCAGAAATGGCAGAGTGTCTTAAATAATGCAACTCTAAGCACATGGGTGTTAGAAAAGCATATCACATGTCAACCTAGGAACTGAAAGGAAAAAGAAAAGAAGGAATACAAAAGAGCCGTACAGACATCTCAAAGCAGTAGACAGTCTGGGAAGGGAAACAAAATACACATTTTTTCTTTTAACCTTAGTACCCATAACAGGATGCTCCCCAGGAGGCAGAGTCAGTTCTCCCATCCTTGAACAGAGAAGAGGTTCACAGGGCAGCTCTGGGATGGTGACCTGTCCAAGAGCCGGCTGCTTCTCTCTTCAACTGCACAGGGCATTCCTCAACTCAAGCAAAGATTTTTCAGGTAACATTTTTAAATGTCTTACCCCAGGGTAAAATATCACTTCCATGAAGGCTCACAAAACCCATTTTCCTTTATTTAAACCTTCTTTCTTTTCAAAGTACACTTTTTCTACCAAACGAAGAGAGATTGTCTGAATGTTAGCTCCATCACACATGTGACATGACAGGGATGCAGTTGCTAAGCAACTACCTTGGGGGTGGGGGATATTTTATAAAAATGTTTGTAATCATCCAAGAAGATGCACCGGGGTGAGAGTTGATTCTGGTGCGATAAGAGAGGCAAAGAAATAAGTCCTACCTCCACACTTCATTTGAGGTTTAATCAGAAAGAAACTGCTCCCAATAAGTTGTTTCAATATCCTAAACAATCTGATAAACAATAAAACAGAGTGTAAATACAGAGTACCTAGAAAAGAGGTAAGACTTTTAACCATCAAACTCCTGGACAAGAACAAAATAATCAGGGCAAATGCATGCAACGCAAAACAGGGGAGATAGTATCAGATGTGAGAAGCTAATTGAAATTATCCCAGTGTAGCTAAAATAATTAAGCTGATCTTAGTTCTAATAGGAACTAATTCTCCTCTGAAGAAGCTTGCCCTCCAGCACCAGCTGGGCAGCATCCCTGTCACCCTGCCAGCCTCCACCACTGCATCAGGCCCACTCACTTCACTGGGAAAGGTCTTTATTGCTATGAGAATGGATACTGCCTTTCTGAGAGGGACTTTATGCCCCTGCTCACCTCTGCTACACACCTCTGAAATTCCAAGGCTCTGGGCTTCTACAAATCATCTGGAGAAATAGTGCCCCCAGAAGCAGAGACTAGCCCCCTTCAGGGTGGGTGCCAGGATGCAACAGGGAAAAGCTGTGCTTTTAGGGGAGTTTTGCTTCAACAACTGCCTCAAGGGAAGGTTGCCTCCCCCCCTCCCCAAAACCAGTGCACTTCAGACTGACCCTGAAACTAATGGTATGGAACAAATACTACAACACCACAGGTAGCAGCAGCTCCTTCATACTGACCAAATAACCTCAAGGAGAGCTAGGACACTTCAAACCCCCCTCTGCACCCCCGAAGGAAAGGAGTTGCTGTTGTATCCCTCTCTTTTCACCCTTGTATTTCACTTACCTTTACATCTTCAGTCCCCTCCTACTTGCTCCTGCCCATCAGCAATAAGCATCCTTTCTCTCTGTGCCTCAGGCTCATATTTATTCGTTCCTTCCAGCAATTCTGAGTCCATCAGCTGCAGCATGTATTTTCCAGCTAATCTTCCTGAGCTGGAGGGGCAAACCCACCTGGTGCTCATCTCCTTGAGGCCCTTCCACTGTGCCCTGTGGTCACCTTTGGCCATGGCTTCTAGAAGTGCCAGAAGTCAATTGCCTGTAAGTTGCAATGTTTAAAAGTGATTGCACTTCAATCAGCAGCCAGCCCTGCAGACTTCAGGAGTTTTGATTTTGCCTGATAGGAAAAAGAGATGTTAAAAACATTCTAGGCATAATCCTAGCCAGTCAGGTACATTAGATTTTGTTATGAGTAGAAGAGATTATTTATTTATTTATTTGTTTTAACAAGACTGAACGGAGTATTCAGCAACGTTGCAAGTAACATGTTGAAAGTATCCACGCTAGGGTTCACAAGAGTAATAGGAAGAAACCTGACTGATGCATTGAGCTGGTACAGCAGAACAGAAAACTCCTCCCAGTCAAGAAGCTTTTGCAAGGAGAAATCACAATTTAAAGGACACTGTCAGAGCCACTGCACAGAGAGGAGAAGCTAGATCCATATTTAGTTATGTCCCTAAGCAACAGCTAACAAAGCACTTCCAGATGAGTGAAACCAGAGATGAAGTTAGAGTGAGGGTACAACTGGTATCCTCAATATGAGTGAGGAGAGCTGTTCTGGACAAGAAGGTGAGGGAGAAGTCATGGGCTTCCTGTGCTGTTCCATCAAATACCAGTCATCTCCAGTGAAACTTCCTGATCACTGTTGCTCACTTTTCATGCTGTGGTAATTAAAATGCAGTCTGAATACTTGTTAGCTTCCCTTGGCTAAGACATGAGAGCTAAAACCCACTCACAAGTACTCTTAAAGTTCAGTCACTGCTGTTTGTACAGCACTGTGTTGCAGAGCCAAGAACAAAGCATCTTGGTGTCAAGAAATCAAGGAGCCTGTCCAAAATCCCCCACGGTGGTAATCAGCCTGATCTCTAACTGAAAGGTATATAAAAATATGTGCAAATGGTATTTCTGCCCTCCCCCATCAAATCAACAATTTTAAAAATAAAAAGTATGGATTTTTTCTTTCTTGCATGTGACTTCAGCTTTTTGAGTTATCTCCATAACTACCAGGCAGAGCTGAGCTTTCTGCAAGGCTGAGCTTCCCCCCAGTTTCCAGCACCTATGCTGCCCTGTCCTAGGAAAAGCTAACTGGTTTACTTGTTATAATCTAGCTATTAAAGACATCCCAATATAAATACGTGTATGTACAATACAGGGAACATTTGTGTTACAGAAAGTTAATGTGGACAGAGAGATTTTCTGTCTCATTGTTAGATGTATGGATACAGGAGAACAGACAACTGCTGAAATTAATGATACCCAACCCCTTACTTCTAGACTTTGGACTTTTTACAAATCAAAGATCTTCCATTAAAAATTTGAGGTTACCTAAACTCGCAACTTCTCATCTTATATATCTTCTGTCTCTTCAGGTGTATTGTTACTGTATCCTGACTTGTTCTGGTTATGGACTCCTTCTGTCATGCCATGCTCCATGTCAAATCCCTCTCTGAAAACATGATACACCAAATGGCACAGTACTACACAGAACATCTGCCTAATAGACTCTCATTCCTTTCATCTTCTTTCACATCAAAACACAAAACATTACCAGACACTCTGGAAAGCCAGCATGGTCTCCACAGTGCCCCAAGATCAATCTACAGTTTTAATGTGCTTTTGTCAAAAAATGTTAATGCACATAATGGTAACATAATGAGGCAAGGCTTAACCCAGCTGCATGACAATTAAAGCAGATGATTATTATTTCACAGGATCTAGTCCTTTTGCAAAGAACTCACTTGTCTGTCTGTGTGCCAGATTTGAAGCTACAGTTTTCTGTGATATGAAGTCTACCTTTCAATCAAAATATCTGTATCTGATATTAGAACTTGAGCTAACTTAATTTGCACTGGTAATCGGCAGTTTTGAGAAAGTTTTAATGTGGACCAACTATTAGAAAGATCAGAAGATCCTGGGACAGCAACTGGAAGTGAAAAGCGCTAGTGATAGACTGAGACAGTGCAGCAGATTGAGTGCTTGACAGACAGGGGATGCCACAGCACAGGAAGGTCAGTGTACAGAAGCTGGCTGGCATGTGCTCATCGGGTCTTTGTTCTGGCTGTGAAAAACTGTACTTGCCAGAACAACAAAACTGGCCTAAGAAGATTTCCCTTACAATGTGTCTGCCTGGATATCCCCAAGGAGGCCACGTGTATTTCTGCTCTATCTACCACAGCCCCTCTTCAAATGGACCAGAGCTCACCAGTGCTTCCAGCCATCATGTCAGACACATTTCACTGGATATCCAACCAGCCATGAGAATGTCACTTACAAATAACCCATCAATTACTCATTTGCTAAAAAAAATCAGTCAATTAGATGCATCCTGGGCTCCCTGGGTCAGTGAAGCACTCCTGGGTGGGTGGGAGCAGCAGACAGTTCTTCACATCTCTCATCTTTGTGCCCATGGGATCAGAAGCCCCATACTAGAACAGTTTTTATTCTCATCTGTTTGGTCTTCATATTTTATTTCAGATCTGGGACCAATTTAGTGTCTAAATGCATACTGTATGTTGATAAATTATTAGCCTTCTTACGTTGCATGCCATTTGGTAAACCCATAGAGAGCTACTTACCATTCCCCACTGTGAATCAAAGGGCATTTGCTTAATAACTCCATATCCAGATGTGTTCAGTGAAGCACAGGGAAAGTGTCATTGTTTACCAGTCTGAGAGAATGTCCTAGATCCAAGAAGACACAAATCCTACCCAGAGCAGCTGCCAACTATGTGTGTTGCTCTTTGGAAAATTTAGTTTAATGAGTGTAACACAAACATCTCCCCCATGAGCCACGGCAGCAAGCACCAGTTGTACCCACTGCCTCACTCTGAGCGTTACACAAAGAGAGGCACCAGCTACCAATACAATGGGCATATGGATTTTCCCCTAGGGAAGACTAGCAATAAACGTCTGGGACACAAACTCTCAGCTGGATTAACTCTCAGTAATTTCATTTTTGTAAGATCATTCCTCACAAAAGCTATGAGCAGTCTAAATACCTTCAGGTATTTCTTCTGACTTTCTTACTTGGTTGAGTCTCCTTTAGGAGCTAGCCTGAACTCTTGTGCTATCTATTCTTAAGTCCTTTTGTTCCTTATAAGGAACCTATTCTGCACTGAAATCTCTTTATTTATTTACCTCCTTACTTATTTAAAGCAAGAACTAACATGGAAATGCAAAAACTTTCAGCTGTTTAAGATGGCCACAAATGGAAGTTCTGTCTAATTCAATAAAATGTACTTTAGGTTTGTCTTTTATGAACTGATGAGAGGCCCTGCATTTTCTCATAGCCTCAAAACTTAGATGTAAAATCTGGAAAGTGCAGCTTCTAAAATGGTTGAGTTATTAACTGCTGCGCTAAGAATATTTGCTAAATTACAACATGGAAGTATTCTCCAGCTTATTATTTCCAACGACAGGCATCTTTTATTAAGAAACTTGACTTGGATAATCAAGAACCACCCACTGTGAAATGAATGAATTGTGTTTTCCAGAGAGTACAATGGCTTTCTTTACCAGTGCTATGCCTCAACAGAATGGTAATACTTCCTTGACTTGGCACATGTGGCTTTGGAAAAGACATTTTTTTTTTTTTTTTTGGCAGATTAAATTGTTAAATTAAAGCAAAGTCTTAAGGAGTAATAAATAGCGAACAAACAGCAGACCTAATGGACCAACACTAAAAGCAGAGTCCCTCTTTCTTACTGTTTCTTTAAAACACCAGCTGGAAGTTTTAACATTTCATTCAGAAGAAAATAAGTGAGCAAAAAAAACATGAAAGAAGGGTGAACTCTTCTTTCTTTTAAAACATTATTTAACTCTAAAAAAGTAAAAGTTAGAAGCTAGTGAAAGGATTTACTGACAGCATCTCTGTCTCACCGTTGATAGGAATAAGCATGCTTTGCTGACACTTCTTCACAGTGAAGCTTTTGGGACCTGCCAGACAGATCTGCAGGATGAATTTGCTTTTTTGTACAGAATTTATCAGCACAGTGTTGGTCAGGTTAGGTAGCCCTGAGGTGTGCGAGGCTATGCACAGCTAAGCTTTATTTTAGGTTTCCTACCAAGCTTGGATACACCTTCTCACAAAACACCATTAAGGAGTGCATCAATCCTGCCTAAAGGCCAGGAGGCCCTGTGCTAGTGGGGGGCTACTGCGCTCAGGACTGAGAGGGAGACTTCAACAAGGAAACCTGTCCAGAAAACTTCACTTCAAGACAATTAACAGCACATGAGCTCAAAAAAATCACCTCCTATGCAAAGGAAGAGGTCTGAGGAGGTTCTCAGGTTCCCCTGAAAGTGCTAGGAGGATGAACCTCCAAATCAGCCAGTTTTACAAAATGCAGTGGGGAAAAATAAAAAATAAAAAAGTGTTTTTTTTCTTGCTAGCCACAGAAAGAAACAGATGCACAGATTTTCCAGGAAGCTTGAATCTCTTTGGGTCAGAATGGCTCTTGCACAATACCAAAGATCTGCACATATGTCAGCTCTTAACACTTCAGGGACTCCCAGTACATCTTGATTTTACCCTATTTGGTGAAAATTTATATCTTACGAGCTTTGGTTATGGAACAGCAGCAAGAAGGATGAAATTTTTAGAGGCTGCATGATGTAGAATCTTCAAGCCAGGCATCAAGAAACTTCTAAATAAAATATTTTTCCTTGCCATCTGTAAAAATGAGGCTGCTATGTCCATTCCCAGTAGGCTTTGCCACCTCCTGCAGCAGCAGGACACACTCTGCCCTTCTGCAGCCTGTTCTGGCAGCAAAGTTTCCCCAGTACTGGCAGCTGTGCTGGGGCAGCACGGTCCTTGAGCTTCACAAGTCACACCAGTGGGTTCAGATTTGCATTTGGACTCAGAACAAAGAGAAATCTATTTTAAAGGGGTTTCTTGGCCAAACTACAAAGCTATTTCTTTTCTTCTCTTGTAAGAATGTGTCATTCTTACAAAGAATAGTCAAAAAAATATGAAGTTTACTTTGTTTGAATATCTAAGTTATTCACAAAGACACACCACCCTCTATAACAATACAATGAGCTGCTCCAGAGAATGCTGAAATCAGTCAGTATTTTCATCTATGAAGCAAAACATACCCTCTCTTTTACACTTGAGTCTTTTCTCTACTTCCTTGGAGATTATAGCTGGAGGGGTACTCTCTTTGAATTTTACTGGATGTGATGACGTTCTACTTTTTAATGATTGAACCATTAAGTTTTGAATGGCAGATTTTTTCTTTTTCTTTTTTTTTTGTTTTGTTTTGCTACTGACATAACATCGTTATGTTGTTTGTAGGAATTATGGTTTTTATCTTCCTGTCAACAGAATATGCATGCAAATAGACTTAGATTATTTATAGAGCAACATGAAATTAAACTGCTTGTATAATGACTTAAAACCGGTTATCGCTATCCTGCATAATATCTGTTTAAACACACCACTTGCAACAAGCTTTCCTAATCAAAGGAGGAAACAAAAACACAATGTCACTAATTTTATGCATGCCGTAATGTGCTGTTCAGCTCTCAGCATTGCATCCCTGTGCAGTGCAGAAAAATGATGCTGTTTTTACCGATATGTGCTCTTCAATTTCTTCAGTGCTCTTTGGAGAGTACTGTCAACTTTCAGATTTTAAGGCTCAGACACATTTGAAAAGCTGAAGGAAACAGACACATTTTCCTGCACTTGCTATGTATTAGAAGTATCTTAGATCTTTCCTTGCACAGATGCCTTTCCCTAGGTTCAGTGTCTCACAGTGGTGTGTCCAGGGCCCCCTCTCAATGCACACCTGTGAACCACGAATACCATGGGAACGCATGGTACGGAGCTGCAGCTGGGAGCCCATGCAGCCCACACCCTCTGCAACAGCACTTTGTCCCAGGCCAGGAGTATCTCAGTGATGATACAATGTTAGGTCCTGGGCTAATAAATTCAGCATATCCGTGTTCCCTTTCTCTTCCCAGTTTTCATGGCAGACCACTAATGAAATAGTCACACCACAGACTGAGGATTTTTTTAAATGCCCACAACTCCTGTGTGCATGGGAAGGTATGTGGACAAGGCAACCCACCAGGCTCTGGTACAGGCACCTTCTGGCCCAGTAGACCTGCTGGTCTGTGGGGTTGGGGTGTACTGAAGGTTGATTCCTTCTTCACACAGACAAGCTGCTTCTGTCCCCAGCATCTGCCCCACCAGCCAGCATGGTGTCTCTGCATTGCATCTGGCAGAGCTTGGTTGGTTTGCAGCAGTTCAAGTGCCTGCTGGAGCCTGGCACTGGGCTGCTTTCCCCAGGAATGCCTCACATTTAGAACTGCCTTTCCTGGCTTTGCCTCATCTGCTCACATCGACTGAATGCTATTAAAATCATTAAGTGCTTCAGAAATGGCTTTTGTCAGAAATACAGCTGCCTTCTGGCTGCCTTCCCTCTGGTCAGAGCTAAGCCACAGACTGCAAGGAGTCTCGCCCCAGCACCACAAAAGCCACCTCTACCCCTTTCTACACTTCCCTTCTTGCCTCTTGTGTCCATATACTTGTGACAGAGACAAGACAATGTCCTTGCACCAGTGACAGAGATGCACTGAATGTCTGAAAGAAAGGTTACCCTTAGTGACAGCTCATACTGCATTTCCTTTGCTAGAAGTGGTGGCAAGCCACAAAAAAGCTGCAAATACATTAATTATTTCCAAAACACAAAAGAAAACCAAGAAAGAAAGAAAGAAAGAAAGAAGGAAACTGAACCTACAGTCTGACTAGTTGCAATCTCTAAAGCCTCCTCAATGTTCAAGGGGTGAGGTCAAGCAGCATGCTGGGTGAGCAGGGTTTTTGGATGTGGGTGAGGAGCTCACAGCCCAGTGCAGCTCACACAGGCAGTGTAGTGGTGTGAGGAGAGGTTGCTCAGCACTCTCAGGGCAGATCTCATCACAATGAAGCATGTGAGAGCGTGACAGGAAATAAATTGGACCTTCAGTCAACCATTTAGAAGTGCTAGAAACTCCCCAGTGTAAGTTATTCAATTTGGTAAGAAAAAAAAAAATAGAGGTGGATTAATTTTTTCCTGCCTCTCTGTCTATTTTTTCCTCTTGGACTCACTCTGCTGGTGATGGAGGAGCTGGTGCCATAAAAAGAGTTATTTTGGTGGCACTGGTCCACACAGAAGCAGGAATTGGCCTCCGTTTATATGAGCTGCCATTTTTCCTGAACACTTTAATGATGCTGGTTTGAAAAGTTGCCATTTACTCACAGAGGAAAGTGCAAAGGGTCAAATTCTTCCTTTTTATTTCTGCTGTTCATCATAACTGTAGCCCTGTTTTATGTCACTCTGGCACTCAAGAAATTGTGTCTGTCAAGGGATGAGTATTCCCTTTCAAATCTGGTGCTCTTGGCCAGTACAAACTAGGCAGGGCAGGCAGATGAGGAGAAGGAGCAGAGTCCTCCTGTCCTCCTAAGATCTTCTGCCTTCACAGCCCCATGTTGCTGCTGGAGGGAGTAAGAAACCATCCCTCATTTCAAAAACTTTAACTGAAAGGTAAGAGCCGTGAAAAATCAAATGAATCATCTCCACTCAAAGGAAAAAAAAAATCCAAGGAAAGAAAAAAATGATACACTTGTGGCTCCTACATGAACTCAATTTTATATCAACAAAGATCTTTTTAAAATGGGAGCAAGTCCTACCTTCAGAGCCCACTCACTGCCCTCTGTTCTGAATCTTGCAGAGCAAATTTTGCTTTTTCATCATTTACCAGGCAGATTACAGATCTCCTGAACTTTTAAAGTGATTAATCAGCACAATACTGGCCAGTACCAAAGGCAGGAACTGTTCCAATGGCACTGCCTAGGCTGTCAGCCTCCCTCTGAAAGCCACCTGATGGGCTGCTTCAGTTTGCAATCCTCATGGATGCCCCAAAGTCATTTCTAATATTAGCTGCCTCTTCCATGGTTGCATAACAGATTAACTATCTGTAATGGTATAAGATTTCATAAACAAGTGTAAAAGAAACCAAGGCCAAAACCCAAACCAAGATGTACAGATTGACAGCCCAGATCTTAATAATAATAATAATAATAATAATAATAATAATAATAATAATAATAATAATAATAATAATAATAATAATAACAACACACATTTTGGGAAAATCTTCAGGCTCTGAGGATACATTTCACACATCCTGGAGATACCTGTGGATAGAGGCCTGTCTGAGAGGGCTTTCTTAAACAAAAATGCTGTTTTTCTGAAGCTGTAAGGTACCTGGCTTGTACCCAGTGTACTGCAACTACATAGGGCTGCTCTGAAACAACCTTTACAGACAAGGAATGCCGTGAGGTCTGAGCAGAGAATGCTGCTCCCCATAGCTGGAGGTGTTCTGGGTAGCAACACTGGCACAGAAAACAGAAGCCAATCAGCCCCTTGGCATGGCCAAGGAGCTTCACTCTTCTTGTGCAGTTACTCGAGGCTCTCGGCAATGATAGACCCCTGCTTCCCTGAAACCATGGTAACCATGGTGATTCACTTTAGAAATAAAATACTGCTGCATTTCTGGCAGAGGAGATAGCAGCTTCTGCAAGGTGTGAGCATGCTGTCTTCCCATATCCTCAGTCAAACAGGGGCCACATTCATTCTCTGTCCAACTACGTAACAGAAATTTATTTTTAAGAACACCACGGAATTCAGCAGGAGAAGAAATATCTGTGTATATTGGAGCAGAACAGGGCAGATCCGACTGGTCCTGGCTGGCCCCAAACAATGCCACAGAGGGGACATGCATGGCACAGGCTGCACAGCACAAGAACTGGCCCCATCTCCTTTCCGAGCCTGGGGACTACAACATGCCTTCTCAGCAGCCTCTGCCAAACACATCCAGGGAAATCCTGTGCTGCCCAACACTAAAACCCCAGGCAAAGAGTGCAAAACTCATGCTGCTGAGATGCAGATTCTGGCTAGAAATACTTCTGTTTTCTTTGGAGCCAGCAGCTCTGCTCAGCTTTGCTCTGCCAAATGGAGGCTATGAAAATACTTCATGTCTTTTTCCACACCCAGAAACCAGATATTGTGGCCTGATGCATGTTGCTGGTAAATCACAGAAGAGCCCAGAGAGATTTGTTGAGAGGTGTAGGTAATCTGAGCAAGGAGGGACACTGCTATTTGCTGTGGAGGGAGGTAGATAAACAGCTGTTTGGCTGGACCCTCAGCTTCCTAGCTGGAGAGGGGAAAGGGGAAAAAATTGAAGTTTAACAGGGACTGGAAGTCCAACTGGGTAGAAACTTAGACCCCACTTTCTCCTTCCCACTTGACAGCTCTCACATTCTGCCTGAACCATAACGTTGGTAAACAATGTATTTTGTGTTCTCACTTTCACAGGCTTTTCACTGACATGTTGACATGCAATTTCTCATCCTTTTCTATTATGCATCCTGAGCACAGCATCGGGAGTCTTCCTGCAGTTAGAACTGACAGCCTGGAGTTTTCACTCCTCATAGCTAAGGCATTAATAAAGCTATTTTGCTCATGTTCATGAAGTTGAATCTAGCCTTAATGGCTTTTTCTGCTACAAGAAAGAAAGAAAAAAAAATAAAACAGTATTCTGGAACTGCTTGAATCTTAAACAAGTAACACCATGGTAAGCCAAAGGGAGGAGAAAGTTTTTGCTAAAATGTGCCCAGGCTTCAGAGCAGAACTTTAGAAAGAGACATTTTCAAAATGAGGAAATGCCGGGAGGGAGTTTTCTCTGCAGCAGGCTATTGTTGTAGAACCTGAAAATTGTACTTAAACACTGAATTGCTTCATTGTTAGAAGCACTTTAAACATAAAACCTACCAGAAACACGTTTCCTTGTTCTGGCTGTGGGAGGTAGTGGAGCTTTTAGATCAATTGTTATGCAAATCTGCCTCTAGTTTCAAGCTAGGTTAAAATCTGTTCTCCAGACAATTAAAATTGGAGTCACTAAAGTGGTTCTTGCACCAAGGTCAACTTTCTAAGGATGTCAGGCTGTGGGTTTTGCATTTTAATATGTATGTAGGAGCCCCATTCCTCTCTCACAAGGGATTGAGGGGGAGGAAGGGGGTGTTACTGAAAGAACGTTGGTGCCTGTGCAGGAGAGGAGTGGCTTTGCCCGGAGCTTGCCACCACCCCAGCAAAGCCAACCAGAAAATCCCACCTTGGACCGGGGGCTGCCAGCCTGCATGGGTACACCACCACTGGAAGCAGGGAAAAGGGCTGTGGGAACTTACAGCAGCAGATCTGGTGGGTGCATGGTACTGCTAAGTGCACACATAAGTGCACCCAACTCTGCTGCAGGCACTGATTTCTGCATGGTGGCTTCAAGCTGCACAGCCCTATAGTTCCCGTGCTTTGCTCCCTGCCTGCATTACAAATACCATTTGCAACATTAAGCCATTCACCACACTCTCCTTTTTTGAAAGACTACAGTCTAGAAAATTAAGCACTAAACAACCCATAGTTCAAAAATGCAGATTTTTTGAAGAAGATTAAGATCATTTACACAGACTCCTGTTTCCTACTCCCTCATCTCAGACCACAAACCGTTACCTGCACCTCCACCTCTCCAGAGTGAGGCTGATATTTCTGGAGGACCAGTGCTGTAAAACTACTCCTGGCTTTATGGAGCCAGGTAAATAGCATGCAGTTGATTTATACACATCAATTCATGACAGGCAGACAGGTTTTCCCTTAAGAAATGTGCTTTGTTGGCTGGAATGTGACTTGTTCAGTAAAATGCATGAGTATGTCATCAGCAGAGGTGCACAGTGTGTGTGATGAGCAGTGTATGTCAGTGCCAAGCCCCTGGCCCACCATCAGACCCCACTTTCCATTCCCTGCTGAGATCATCCCCATCCCTAGGGAGCTTGCCAGGGGAGCCCAGGCTGCAAATACAGCTCACCTCATGCCCAGCAAGGCACCTGGCCAAGCAGCACAAGCTGGCGAGGACCCACTGCCCCAGTGGGGTGGGGATGAGCACCAGGAGAGCTGCATTGTCTGCAGCTGGGTGATTTGGGGTTGGTTTTCCAATAAGCAGAGCGCTGCTGCCTGCTCTTGTATGAGAGAACAGAGTGAGCCCCCCAGATTCAGCTGCTCAGCATCCAGAAGGATCAGTGCAGGGACTTGGGAATGCTAATGGTGGGCTAACAGCTAGCACAGGACACAGCACACATTGCAGCAAGCACAGCGAGGCAGCGGGGGGCTAATGGAGGGTAATGGCTCTACAGTCAGAAATCATATCAGTTCAGCCCACACAGAGGTCTAGTTTCCAAGAGAGCCGTTATCTCAGCTCTGATGCATGGATGTCAGAGCTCCTATGCCCATTTTATTGGTTAAGTACATGTTTTTATTGCTGTTTATAGAAGTATTCCTGCATGCTGAGAAGCAAGGGAACCCGTTGACTAAGAAGCACTGAACTTGCACCGACAGCTGCGTAAGAGCATCCAGACCCTGGCCAAGCCTCTGTGAGAAGGCTGGTCAGTGCACGTGAAGGGCTGCCTTAATTTCCAGGTCATGACCCCCCTTAAACACAACTCAAACCGCTTTTGCTTGCTGATGAAAACATTAACGGGGAGGAGGGTGTCAGAGGAAGAGGATGGCTTGTAGCCAGCCAGATGCTTTTAACTACAACCCTTAAACTTGGCTCGTCCTGAGGCCTCAGCTCTAAAAGCAAAACAGAAATGGGTGCAGCCCGTGACAGTCCACACTTGCACTTGTCCCCTCTCAAAGTACCCCTGCTCCCTGGGGTGCAGCAGGCCGGTGTCTGCATTGCAGACACATTGCACATGCTACATCCCCCACACCTGGCACAGCAAGGAAAGAGGCTGTGGGGAACCCTTACAATTTCCTTGGCAAAGGTGGGGATAATATGGCCCTGGCAGCACCCACACACATTTCTGCTGAGCCTAGCACGTTGCACTGAGTGCAGCACAAGGGTCAAACAGAACATGCCACCCTGAATGCAGTCCCCTCTGCTGGGATTGTGTTGTCTGGAGTACAGCCAGGGGACCAAGGGAAGTGGCTGCAGCCCTGACTGGTGCCAGGTAAACCCAGAAAAGCCACATCACTGATCTCCCTGCCTCTAGGATGTGTAAAATGGCACCAGCATCCGCTAAGAGCCATTGAGACATGCAGGGTTAGATGCCCCAGTTTTGCAGAGGTGGTAGAAAAGCAGAGCTTCAGCTGTCTCTTCTCAGCACAAAACTTTCAGCTTCTTTGCACAGGGCTGAAAGTGAAATTCTCATCATTCAGCCATCAGATGAGACAGCCACACTATTTCGCTGTCTCAAGGGAAACCTGCTTTTGAAATAAAGGTAGGCTGCAGAGATTTTACTTTCTTTTATGTAAATATATGTGTAAAAGAAAAAAAAAAACTGAGAGATATTGCAAATTATTTTCCAGTCTGGTGCATTTCTTTGTGCACATAAAGTGGCTCTGGAAATGGGTGACAGACTCATATTTAGATACACTTTTGCCAGGACTTTTTATTATTATTATTTCTGTCTAATTGAACCAAAATGAAATACTGGGAATTGGGCTGCTCTGCTGAACCCTTTGTCCTAGTTCTTCCCAAAAGGAAGTCTGACCTGCCAATGTACATTTTGAGCTTCTCAAAAAAAAAAGTCAAGCTTCCCACCCCACGAATATTGCAGAGTGCTTTGTGTTGTGGGAAGCCCGGATGAACAGCAGCAGCTGCCCATGCTGGCAGAATGGGCAGAGAAAGGACGTGACAGCAGAAGGGATGCACCACTCTGCTCTCCCCTAGGCTGGGCACCCTGTTTCCAGCCCTGTCACCCTGAGGGCAGGTGGAGGCCCCAGCTATGGGACTGCAGCTCACACCTCTGGGTGTAGAGACGAAGCTGCCCTGAGGTGCCCATAGCAGCTGGGCTCTCATTCTGGCTTTGGGGAGGATGGCACCTTCTGCTGCAGAGCATCCAGGTGCTAGGTCAGAGTTTGGCCTGGGGTAAAGGACACTGGGAGGGAAGCAGTGACCTCTGGGGAGCTGCCCACACAGTGCTGTCTGGGCAGCAGCTTTCTGCTCCTCATCCTGTTCAGTTTCCTTCCCAGAGCCCATCTTGGCAGGACACCTGCATGCTCCCAGCAGCAGGAGACACTTGCACATCCAGCTGTCACCCATGGAAGTCCAGAGGCACCTGGACTTCACCTGAAATGAGCTCAAAATGCCTCCCTGGTGCATTCAGCAAAGTCACTAAGCAGTAAGGAGATAAAAACTCCTCAAACACTAAATATTAGCAGCTACAGAGAGGCTGTGGGAGTTGGCACATCAAATACTGCAGCTGCACAGTCGGCTTTTTGCCCATTTCTGCAGAGTTTCACAGTGCAGCACTTGGCAACCCACAGCATTCCCCTGCCAGTGCGTGGGCTCGTGCTACAGCGGCAGGCACCCAGCAGTCCTCAGCTTACAGCATCCCCTGCACCGCCCGCACAACAGCTCTGGGAGAAGAAAAAAGGAAACGAGTGGGAGAGCACGACATGCAATAGTTGTACTTTTGCTTTACATTAAGGTTTGTTTGTCAAGTAAAATTGCCTCTCATGGGGCTTAGTGCACTGAAATGCTGGGGTATTTAACTTCCTACTTTTCAAGGCTTACTCCAGCCCCTTGGTACAATCTGAAACTGTATTTTGGAGACTGTTCTATCTGCCCTGGAACAGCATTATTTTAATGACATCTTTATAGCTCTGGTGGATGCCCTTGGTAAAGATTTTAGCCCTGCTGTTAGAAATTTGTTGCAGACCAATGCTTAGACAATGATAAAATAGCTAACAGGGAGCTAGGAGTTGTATGCAATTCACAGCGCACCACGTGAGTGAGGTTTGCATTAATACAGTCTGTGGAAACAGAAACATGAACCATTGGGAATGACTGTAATTAGCATATGACTAATTCATTGGGTTGTTTGGGTTTCCATTTCATTTATAAGAAGTCTCTGGACCATACCTCATCCGCATATTACAAACTGACATGCAGATCCCTTGATTTTCTGGTCTAGCCTCACTGGCAGTTTCTGATAACTGTCCACGCTGCAGAGCATACATAAGCCATGAGTGAGCTCAGCTATTTCCTGCAAAATCATGTTCCAGACTGACCTTCTCCCCCTGGCAAGCCCTCACACACCAACAAATAGCAGTCCCTGACCACATAGCTCAAGGTTTGGACCCCTTCACCAAGGAAATGCAACACCACAGAGGAAAAATCAGATTTGAGCTTCAAGTTTCCATGTAGAAGGCTGCCTCCAAGCTCAACCAAGGTGTGGAACCAGCCCGACCAACACAGAGCTGAGGTCTGTGTCTGGATCCTGCAGAGAGCAGAGAATTGAAAAGCTCTGGTCCTTTTAGAGCACTAAACCTTTCAGGAGCTACCTGCTCATCATATGACAGGCACAGTGGTTTTGTAATAAATCATACAGCATTAATGATCATCAAATGACTTAACCATGGAAAATTGCTCTAATGTTACCTCAGTGCATTAATAAATGATCCATTAATTATTTCAAATTACTGAGCATTGGTCTTGCTTCCCTGCTATGCTAGAACAACTTCATGACAAATACAAACAGGAGAATGGTGTTTAAACTAGCTCTGAAATCACGATAGGTGTGTGGATCCCAGAGAGCAGCAGGGCTCTCCTGTGGGCCAGCAGCAGCCAGAGATCAATTGACGAGTGAGTGAGCGGTACCCACCAAGCAAACATCAGAAAGGACAGATTTTTTGAAAATACTAGGAATTCAACTCCAAAAGAAAGCTGATGGGTAACTACATACACACAGGAAGGAGTTGAGATGGAATATTTTTTACTCCATATTGAAGCCAACGTCCAATGCCTGGAAGCTGAAGCCAGGTACACTCAACCTTAAAAATCAGCAGCAGTTTCCCAGCTTGGTGGGAGATTACACACTGAAAGAATAGGAAATTCTTTAAAATGAGATTTTTCCAAATGGCAAGATTTCATCTGCATCCAGGCAAAATGTCCTTCACAAGTGCAGTATCGTGTGGGTCCTGCTGCATACCAGGAGACAAGCTGATCAAAGCAGATGGATGGAAGGAAACAAAGTGTCACTAGAAACCCCCTGAGCAGGTCAAAGAGAGAGACAAAACAAGCAAGAGAGAGACAGAGATCTTCCGAGCTCAGAGTTTCCCATCTTACACCCTCTCTCCAAGGCACTGGGATGCTCATCATACACAGCCTTGCATGCAAGCTTGATATAACCTCATTGGTAGAAGAAAGTTCAGGTGTATTTAACTCTGCCCCACAGCAACTGGGCTCCTTGGGGAAGCTGACCTTTTAGAAATCAGAGGGATTTCCAAAGCAGTGGATGACAGCTCTTAAACACAGCCAGAAGGAAATACAGCATTGATTTTAATAGAAGCAGAATTAGATTAGCTCCAGCTACCAGGCAAAACATTCCCAATAATTATTATAACACAAGCCTCTATGGCACCAGCCAACTGCCCGTTGTTAACCATTTCCATGTAGGAGATCATTAAAATGACAAAAAAAAAAAAAAAAAAAAAAAAAAAATCCTGCAAGATAGAAAGCTTTCTTTCCTCCCAGTGCAGAGTGATAAACGAGGAGATGGGAGTTGAAAGGACTCACCCCCAGTCTGCCTGAGCATCATGACAAACCAGCATGCCTTCAGCTCTATCCCCTGCCTTGAAGAGGACCCAGCCCCTCCTGCTGTCCTCAGGGACAGGCTGGGTAGATACAGGGCATGCTATTAAAAAGGGAAGAATATCTCCTACCTAATAACAACTCCTATCCCTTTTTAAAATGACTGTGGGATCAGGTGTGACTCTGAAGCAATATAGATGGGAGGAGGAAAAAAAAAAACACACTACCTTAAGGTGGTGAGGTTCAGCCAATTATACATTCAGGAAGCTGTGTTAATTAGAAGCTTTTCAAGAGAAGAGTTAAAGGACTCTGCAAACACAGATGGAAACCGATTTTAACAAGCAGTGATAAGCCCCGGTGTCGGAGAGGCATCAGAGCAGTACAATGTCCTCTGCTGGCATCTCCAGTTACTACAGGGACGGCTCCAGCCGAGGCTGTGCTACACCAGCAGCGACTTGTCACTGAGTGCAAGCCAGCCATTAGTCCAATTGATTCTGGGTGGAATATTACTATATTAAAATGACTAATTTTGTAGCTGGAGCTGGTAAAGGATTATCCCCTACATAATCTTCAGTGCTCTTCATGAGAGCCCAAAAGCACCTGGGTCATCTGATTGCTCAGAAGTGACCCATCATCATTGGCTCAGGGAGGAGGGATTGATTTTTCCTTCTTCTTAATGACAATGTGTAATGCAGCAGCTTTATACAGTAGTCAACAGAGATTAATGTTATTCAAAAGGGTTTGACGATTATTCATACCTGAAGCAGGTTTTGTTGTTTGTTTTTTTTTTTCCAGGCGCAGGAAGATGAAGACCAGAATGGAAAAAGTCATAATCAATTTGCTTGTTCTTTAAATATGGTTATGAGGTTCTCCTTTTTTGTTTAAGTCAGGTAAGTTCAGAACATGGATATGATTTTGTTTATAAGCATCAAAATGGGCTCCTTTAAGTGTTACATGTGCTGCCTTAAAAAGGGTACATGAGGGCCATTTAAGAATTAAAAAAATAAATAAACCTAAGCAACTGACCAGAGATGTTTTAGTTCATCCCCAAGTGAACACTAACTTTGAGGAAATTCTTCAGGTTTATTGCACTAACCAAGAAAACCAGGTCACATAAAACAAATGAGCACACATTACCTGTGCAGGCAAAAAGCACCATCTCAGCAGAGACTTGCTTACTTGGTACTTGTCCTAGACTGTTATTTTCACTTTTCTGAGATGTGCTTCACAGGGAATACTACAGGGAGCAGACATCGCTTTTTGCAAATTGTACTGTACAGGTCCGTGAGCTGGAAACAAGGACTGTGAACACCAGCTTGTGACAGATGTAACATCCCTTTCATACACGTTCCTCATCCCAAATGGGTGTGCAACATGGAGAAAAGTGGTCCTAAAAGGCCTCAGAAGGGAAAAAAAAAAAAAGCCACCAAATGACCACAGACACAGGAGACAAAGTGCCAGAGTTCAGCTGCTGACCACTAACTCCCAAGCCCTGGGGATGATCCCATCCTTGCCAGCAATTTGTTCATGTAGTGATATACCAGCAGTAAGTGGACATTATTTTTGGCACAATAAACCTGTGAGACCTGAGTGGGAGCTTCCAGACTCTGCTGGAGCCCAAGTATACCCTGTGTGAGTAACAAACCAGCAGCAGCAAAGAAAAGCTTTGGTGTGATGCTCAAGACACAGAACAAAAGCTGAGCTTGGCTACAGCATTTACCACCTCCTGTGGTGGCCAGGGTGAGACAGATGGGTTTTGTCACTCTGCATCCTTTGGTACCCCACGCAGTGCACCCAGCTCCGTGGGCGTGTTTACAGGTGTTAAGGATTTATGAATGATGCACAGGGGTTCAGACCACAAGTGTGAACTGAGGTCTGTGTTAAAGTTTAATCACTTTATGAAAATGGAACTTTCAATAATTTATTAGGATCTCTCCCATTTGTTAAACAACATCCAAGAGAGCTTGGTGACACTTTAGATGAAGCTGTAAAGAGAAGTGTTTGTTTTAGATGTAATTGGACAGCTGTTTTATTATAAGTTAATGAACTATGGTGATTAAAAAGAATTCTGTTTTAGCAAACCATGTTTTAACAATTAATCCTGACTAAAATCACAACTAAGCAAGAGCTAGGGAGCTTTCATGACAATGACTGGAAGCAGAAGATGGAAAAGCAGACCCAGTGAAGTGCAACAGGACGAATGGTGCCTCCAGATAGGCTCCCTGTGCAGGGTGTGGGTTCCCAGGAGGTCAGCTGCCCCACAACCACCAAACCACTCCATGAGCCCACACTACCACTCCACACCACCATCAGCTTCTCTGGCACGAAGCCCCTTTGGGCCCAAGTCAGTCACGAGGGCCTGTTCACACCCCTCCAGCCCTTCTGTGCTCGCGCCCCTCCTTTCCCCCTGTCACAGGAAGGGAGAGGGAACAACAATGGCAGTAGGCTCAGAGGTAGAGATATTTGACCTCTTTCTGGTTTCAAAAAAGACTTTTCAGACTTGTTTTGCCCCAGCTCTGTATCACTTTTGACAGCACCACAAGAAGCTGATCCAGAGATGAGGAGTCCTGCACCCGTCCCTCTCACTCTTCCCAGTTTAGAGACATCTGCTTTTTAGCTGAACATGGTGACTAAGACCAGAGACCACAGAAAGCAGTCCTTGGAGTTTCCGTAACATTTTCACAGTCCGTACAGAGCAGTTTTTAAGAAGCAAAGTCCTTGCTCTGTTGGAGTTGCAGGGAAAAAGTTCCAAAGCATAAAATGAAAACAGGTATGTATGCCATGTGTGCAAGTCGCTTATCTCCTGCTGTTATTGTAAATCTGTTCCTGATCATTGTGGCTTCACAGCAGCTGCCTCCTGATCTTTTTCCACTTCAGCCCTCCATTTGGCCTTCTTTTGTTCATTCATCCTCAGCAGTGTGTGATCCCTTTTGGCAGCCTTTGAAAAGAAATGGTGAAAATCATTGCACGCACACATTTCCCACCACTAAATTTCCCTGTATTTGCACCACTCGCTTAGATATCACACTGTTCTTTTTGATATTTTGTAGTGAAAGACATTGCCTCCTCATTTTACTAAACTGTCATCATTTTCAGCTTCTAATTAGTGGAAAAGTTGCACTGCTTGATGTTTACAGGTGAGCAAGCAGGATGGAAGAAGGGCACAGCACTTGCAGCTGGGACATGCTAGTCTAGCTGCAGACCCTCCCTCCCCACCAATGGGATGGGGAAACAAGTCTCGTATCTTTTAATAACCACAGTGGCCCAATGGTTAGCTGCGCAGTGCCATGGGAGCCCCACTTCCCTTGCTGCAGGGTAGGGCCAGGCTCTGCTGCTGTTGTCTGAGCTGCTCCACAACCTTTGGACTGGCCTCCTGGTGAAACACCATGATATGGGGCATTGTAGTGCACTGGCTTACGGTAAAGTAGGTCAGAAGGAACACATTAACAAGCAAGTTGTGTTTCCGTGTCAATCTCTCCTCAGGAGAATAGGGTGATAGGGGTCCCATGCAAATATTGCTAATATGGACTTAACCTCAACACCTATCTGTCAACCGCCTGCTTATTTAAAAAGAACATTACAAACAGCATACACAGACCATACATTTAAGTGGATCAGTTCACCTCACTCAGAAGCAATACTCACTTCTTTGCCTGTGATTACCATGGCCAAACAGCCCAGCAAGGTCAGTGCAATCATGATATAGCAAACCTTTATCCTCACAGTGTTCCTTGCTGCATCGAGGACCTCAGAGCTGTGGAGGACAGAACAGAGTTTCCATTCTGTAGCAGCATGTGGGAAATAAGATCATGGAGAGCTGGATAATGAATCCTCAAATCTTCCAGCAACTGCCTTTTTATGTACTATGAATTTAACCTTCTCTTTCTGCAAGTGCTTACGGGACTCAAGGGAAGAAAAAAAAAAAAAAAAAAGCCTATGCAGGAAAGGTTTGGCCAACCCCCTTCACACACACACACACACACAGAGTCAGGTATTGCTACTCCCAGCTGTTGACAGCAACAACACAAACAACAAACTCTGCTCTTGTATCTTTTTTCACAACAGAATGAACAGCTAAAAATTACGAGGACAGAAAAGCAATTTCATCGTGATAATAGAATTACAAGAGGTCCACCCTTGGGAGCTGCAGGGCACAGTGTGGGGTGCTGCACAGTACCAGGAAACACTGGGGCCATGCCATGTTACTCACAGTGGAATAAAAGCACACGTATGACATTTTGGCTGAGAACAATAGAGAGCTTTCATGCAGCAAAAAGGCACAGAAAGTGGTGATTGCATGTGTAGCCACATCCCCTTCCCAGATGCATGAAGTGCCCTGCAGCCCTGTCTCACCACCATGTAGACCTCTGCCAGGCAGCTGGCAACAGGCACACCAGTATCTACTGCAGCGAGAGGCTGAGACTGAGCTGGAGCATACAACTGCACCATCCGTCCAGACTTGTCTTCCCAAAGGACTGTGTGCAGCCATTGCTGAGAAATCTCCTCCACCTCCCATGAGTGACTCACAGGATTTATCTAACCATTCATATTTGCAAGAGTCTACAATGTGACAACCTGAGTCATTCATGAAATCCTGTCCAGCTGTGGATTTCTTTACTTAGCAAAGGGAAGGCCAAGTGGAGGAGCCCCCAGTATGCCACAAGTCTGGAGACATTAGGTCTCTGAAATGAAATACAATCCTTTAGCAAAATTCCACGGGATGTGAGATATCATGGAGTATAAAACCACAGACCAGACACGAGGAATTCTTTGTTTGTCACCAGAGCTATGCATATCCCTAACTTTCTTTTAAAATGTATGTAGTATTATTAATTGCTAATCAATAAAAGCTAGCCAAGAATATTAAAAACCCAAATGACATTGTACCATGGTAATTTCTGAGCTACAAAGCTACTTGCCTTGCAAAAGACACTTCAGCTGAGTCTGAAACTTATGCTACTTAAAATAAGTGAATCCAGTGTACTTCATAAGGTATAACAAGGAGTTAATGCTCCCAAAAGTTGGGATTATTTTTGGACACCAGTAGCAGCAAGCCCCAAAAGCATAGCAGTCCACAAACACCCACCCTGTAAACACACTTCTGACTAATGCAGACTGCAGTCTCAATCTGTTTGTTCATATCCAAAAGCATCATTCAAGCAAAATGAATTTAACATCAGAAGGAAAAAGGTTTTACATATACTTACGTTATGTACTTGGGAATGTCTTCCTCCTTTTTAAAGCGTCCTGCCCATACTAAGACCTTTTTATCAAAATTTGTAGGCCTTCTTTCATTCATGAATGCTTTGTAACCTTTAAGAAATTTTACAAAAGGCAACAGTGAGATAAACTTAAGAAGAGGAAGAGAAGAAAAAAAAAAAATATATAGTTACAGAGAAAAAGGATTCAAAGTTCAAAATAGCATTTTTCTGTTCTGTGAGAGCCAAATGTGCATTATAATATCAATGGGATTATGTAGCTGATATGAGATACTTGCTTATGTTTAGAGCTTATTCAATTTAAAAATATGTATTTTCTTTATTTTAAGTGGGTTTTAAACTAAAAATTTCTCCAACATTCCTTATTAAGAGGCAGAAGGGATGTGGGGCTGAAGTCACCCCAAGCCCACAGTATGTTCTCACCCTGCTTGCATCTTGCTTTTAAATAGTGAGTTCAGCACACTGCCAGCAGCACTAATAAGTCCTCAACAGCATCTCCTTTGGAAAGTGCTGATAGAGAGATGAGGTCTGTTAAAATACAGCCTGGTGGGAGGCTGTTGTTCTCATGCAAGCTGGGTACCACGTTGCTGTAATCTAATGATGATACATTACACCCCAGCAGACTACCGCAGTGATGCCATTAGCATGCTGTCACTGTGAGAAGGTTGAAAAAGAGACTCCAGTGCCTCTTGACAGAAACAAGCCCAGTGACAGGCCACAATGTGGCCAGTGGCAGGGAAACCCTGTGAAAATAGGGTAAGCAATGGCTAGCCCAAAACCTGTTTTATGCCTTGCATGCCCATATCATTGTCAGGCAGCTGGATCTGCTCATGCACCCAGGCAGGGTGCACACAAGATTCTGGATTATGATGCCCTGTACTTGCAAATGTGAGACTGGTGTTTTTAGTAGTGCCCTGTGGGGGAGGCAGGCATGCCCCAGAGCATGCAGAAAGGGATGGACATGGACATGAACATGGACAGTCTCAGTGTCCCCAACTCCCTGGTTGTTGTTGAATTACTGATGTTTGGCTAAAAGGAAATCGCTGCAGATACAGAAGAGGGCACAGAGCATCTCTTCCTGCCTGTGCTGAGTTGTAAAGTTACATTAAGTGTCTTGGCCCCAAGTGTGTTCACGTGTGCCAGGTCTTGGGAGTGGCTGAAAAATTCTAGGTGTGAATCTTGGTACTTCAGTCCCCAGGTAAATTTAATCTCCTGCTTCTCATATTTTTCTTAACCAGTGCCAGTGAGACCAGGAGAGAGACATCTGAAATATCAGTGAAAGTCTGAATCTGATTTGCAGTCAGCAGTAGGATGGATTGCTAAAAGGACAGGCTCCATCTCAGGGAAAACAAGGGCAAAGCCCTTTTCTAGACAGCCACATTCATTCCATGGAAACACCAGCAGCCCCACACAGCCTGGTCTTGCTAGGGTGAAGAATCCGCAAAGGCATGGCCAAGGAGGTGATGGCATGGATTATAAAGAGAAACTGTGCCAGAGAGATTGGCCACTGCAGGAAGGGCTGCCTGGTACAGAGACCTCATCTGGAGGGGGCACCAAGCAGCTCCCTGATGGGAAGATCAGGCTAGAATGATGCCCAAGCATGGATCTGACCTTCCTTCTCACTAGAAGGAGCAATAAACCCATCCACTGCCTTTAAGTTACTGCACTGAGCTACTCCAATATCCCTGTCCGAGATGGCATACCCCTTACCTCCAAGGTGTGCTGGGTGGGGAGGGATAGCACATGGCAGCAGCAGGCATCACCGTCCCTGAACGTGTGGGGATGTGCACCCATCCTCCACCAGAAACCCAGCAGCAGGGTGTGAGAAGAAACTTTTACTTTCTTTTTTAATTAACAGATGCCGGGACATGAGATGTCTGTTTGTTTGCCAACACAGGAGAAGGACTATTTAACACAAAAATCTTTATTCCCGAGTAATATGCTACTAGTTGGAACTTCTGATTCTCTCTGTGCCTCAGCAATGCTTATAACCCCAATGCAGCACTGAAATAGCACAGCCATAGATGGGAACAAGGGTCATTGCCTAGCTGTTTCCTGAAAAAAAACAAACACCTTCCCCTCCATTCCGCAGCACAGAACAGTGACCAAAGCATTTCTACCCACCTGGATTAGCTGTCTGCTGCACCACATCCTGCACACCCTTGGCTTTGTCACCGATGGCCCTGGCAGGGCGCAGGAGCAGCGGAGCAGTGTGGGGGCTCCAGGTGCTCGGGCGAGCCCCCCACCACCACAGCCTGGGGCTGCTGCCCAAGAGCCTCCCCAGCATCCTGGGCTGCTGTCTGAAAACAGCCAGGGCACCGGCTGGAGCCCAGAAGGTTGACCCAGAAGTTATTTACATAAAACTACCACTTCCTGTGAGCGGGGAGTAGCACGCTTTTCCACATTGGCTGCCAAAATTTTCTAATTGCGTCATGATGACTATGTAAATTTATTGCCCTTGTTTGTCAAAGTGACTAACCTGCTGCATTGCACAGGCAGGGACGGCTGCTGTGGCAGCTCACACCCAGCGTGGGCTCTCCACCAGGCTCACCATCCTAGGGAACTGCTCTGGATATCAATGGGTATTTATTTTTTTTTCCTCACTCTTTATTACGCTAGGACTAAAATAGGACAGTGTGCTATATTCTCCACAAAGATAGGCTTTGTAACTGTTAATTATCACAGTCAGTTAAGCTGTTAGAGTTCTTAATTGTTCTCAGCTAAGAAAATAATCTTGCAAATCAGTCCTGTTAAACAGCCTCTGTGAAGAGGAAAGGCTTTTCTGCTGTCTCAGAATAAAGATGGTTTAGTGAAGGGAAACTAAAGGCAACGCTTGTAGCTGTAAATGCATGTGGTGACCCCATCCTGGGATCATGACAGTCCCACATCTAAACAGCAAACTTTCCTAGAAAATAAAAGTATTTCAGACATGGTTTAAATCAGTAAACTAAGAAATCATGTAGAAGACCTCAGGTGATGTAGTATTTGTCAGTGAGTACAATTGGACATTGAAAAGTAGCACTAATTTTTGAAGTATTTGTCCTCTTTCAATTCAGTCTCCACAAAGTCTGACTAGCGCTGGGTGCTTTTTATAACATCAGCTGTGCTCGTCAGAGAATGAACCAAAAACAATGCCATTTTTTCACTTTGACATTTCTCCTGTATTTTGCACAAATTCTCCCTGATGGGTCAGGAAATGAAAATGCAAAATACTTTTCTCATTTGTAGCAGTGAGGTATTTACTTTCTTTAAATGTATGAGGCTCCAAAGCTGATTTACAAGAAGAAAAAAAATCCATTCAAGAGGGAAGAAGCTATTGCCAAAAGGAAAATGTTCAGAACTATTTAATAATACTATCAAGTGCAATATTGCAGATAACCAAAGTGTGTCTAACTCTGAGGGGAGCAACTGCAAGGGGATAGAGCTCAGGATGTTGGCAAGGATGTTCTTTTATGGCTGAGAGGATGAAAGATGCAAAACAGATGCATCTCCATCTACCCAGCTCCTGGCCCCAAGGAAAAACTCCAGTGTTTATAGAGACATTTTATATTTTTGAGAACACAAAGTTACTGATATTGAGGAAAGAAGAAACGCAGCAATGACAAACGGTCCTTTTCCTCTTTCATGAAAGCTCCACAATGCATCCGGACATTACACAATGTGTTTAGCTTAATTTGCGTGTAATTCAGTAAAGCAAATTAGATCCATTTCCAGATTAGGAACCCATACAGAAAATAAATGGTGGTTTGAGCTTCCAGCTGCAAACTAGATCTGCAAACAAGCAGAAATCAGTGGCTGTGATTATGCTGGAAGAAGCAGAAGAGAAACCTAGTAAAGTCACAGTGTCCTGATCAGGATTGCAATGGGGGGAGATGGGGTGTGCAGAAGAGAAACCTGCATTTATAGCATAAATTTTACAGGGCTCAGCATGTCTAAGCATCCCCACAGGCCCTGTTTTCACCTCACAGAAGAGCTGCTGAGTGGAAAATGGGCCTTGTCCACTCAGACATCCCTCACTGCCTGGGCAGGTGGGCTAGAGGTGACAGGGTGAGCTGCTGTGATTTCCACCCTAACAGGTATGTTGAAAGTGTTTATTGCAAAAGTGACTGTCTTTACCTCATGTCCCAGTCTGGGTTTAAAAAGAAAAAATATATATATCATTTTTATTTTCTCTCTCAGCTTCTCAAATGCAGAGAAAATCACAGGGTTTCCAGGCCTCCAGTGCTTATCCACCTAGGGGTTGCCAATTGTTTCCTTTAAAAAACACACCAGCTAACAGCTGTATTAATCATGTCTGCTGCGAGCAAAACAGCACTTCAGGATTTATTATGCCAGAATTTAGAAGTGCAAAGACACACAGGTCCTCATGAAACCACAAGAGGCGGTTATTTGCTCCTGAATTTTACTCATTTCTCTGGCACTGGGAATGATTATCGCTGGGATGAGTTTTGCTCTGCAGTGCAAGACAGCTAATAAAAAGCTATACACACCACTGCATTAGGAAATCAAACTTTCCCTCGTGCACCATGAATCTTTCTCTGACCTAGAGTATCTTGAGTCTCTTCCAGACAAGAGATGCAGGGTGCTCTTGGACCAAGGCTCCTATATGCAGCCTGGTGTTCTTAACCTTCCTCAGAGAGGTGTTTTATGCCCAGCAAGTAAATGTCCCCCCACCCAGGTTAAAAAACATCCCTATAAGGCTCTTTTTTTTTTTTTTTTTTTCACTCCCATCATCCAGACATAGCTGGATACCCATCAGTGTCTCATTATCAGAACACAACCATTATTTCATGATTGTTAAGCTCACAGACATGGAGTTTACTATATAGCAGTAACATCTTGTTCAGACATGCAAAATTAGCAAGACCAGGCTTAAGGCACCATCTTGTCCTCTGCCAATATTCTTCTGCCAGGAGGAGACCAAGGCCCCAGCTCCTCAACAAGCCCTGTGCAGTACAGATAAGACACAGCGAGTAGCTGTAAAGACATCCCCCAACCTTTCTCTGACCCTCGCTGCAAGAGGAGAGCACAGGTCTTAAGGTTTTTGAGTTACAAAGGAGCAGGCTAGTTCAGACAAAACAGAAGATGGTTTGCAGCTGCAGTGACAGTCATGACATTTCTCTTTTCTCTGCAAGATTGATATATAGCTATAGACTTTGCTGCACACTGGTGCTTGTGCTGAAGATGGAAAACTACACACAACTTCACAAGACTCCTTCCTGATTCTTCAACACCCTCAACATCCTTTCTGCCTTCTCAGACTCTGCTCTTGCAAGCAGGATTAGCAGTCAATCATCCTCCCCTCCCTAAATGTACACAAAAGCCTTTATAGAACCAGTATCAAAAAGCCACAATATAAAATACATTACTCTTTGATTTCTGACTGCTTTTATAGTGTCATTCCCATCACCTTAATCCTGATTATTGCCAAATTACCACAGCAATGAATAATTTGGACCCAGGTTGGGTCCAATTTGGACCCAGGTTGTCTTCATTTAAACTTCTTTAAGTCTTTGTCTTCATTTAAACTTCTTCATTTAAACTTCTTTATCTGCTTTCAACAATCACTCCAAAAAGCCCAGGCAGGACTACCTCTTTAAATCTCCTGGTTAATTTTCATAAGACTACATGACATTTTTAGTCATATTCACAAAAGAATTCACAGGAGTATTTAACTGAAAAAATATTACTGCATTGTTTTCACATGCACTGTCCTCATAACTATATAGCTTACCATCAGGTTCTGCTTAGCATACCACACAAAGTTTTTACGTACCAGGATGGTGATGAGGAGCAGAAGATAATCTTATCATAAAATTCTTTACCTTCCCCCCATCTAATTAAATGTGCTACAGAGCTCTGCTTTTGTTCGTAGCACATACAAACAACTCTAGATGAGCTTGTGCCTTGTAAAATTATAAGTGAGACAAGACAACTCAATGTTCTCCAGGAATAAAATTTAACACAGCAAGAGCAATGAATTGCTTTGAATATCTCACTTACCTGCAGAGCCCAAGCGCCCATCCCTCCTCTTCAGGGAACAGTACTCCACATACTTCTGTTCTCTCCTCCTATCTCCTCCAAACTGAATCTTGAGAAACTTAAAGCTCCATATCTTTTTCTCACCAAGGCCAAGTCAAATTAAAGGAACAATCATGGCATCTTACAGCAAACCTAGGTTTAAAGGGTTTGTAGCACCAAAACCAATCATCAGCATGAGGCTCTAATCACTTCAGGAAGCTTGGGTTCATTTTTTATAATCTTGAGTGCTATCAATAAAATTAAACATCTAATAAAAGAGAGTAGTGATGGTGAAGGACACCCCACCCTCCCTGTTTTCTACAACAGGAGCAGTCATTTTCCCCAGGTGAAAAGGACTTGAGCTGGTCTCTGTCTCTGTCATTAACACAAGACAGAGCATGATTTGGCCTCCTCCCTGAGCTGTTGTATTTAATAGTTTTATGTAATCAGCCCTGAGTGTGTCGGGTCTGAGCAGAAATGTCTGACATTACAATCTACAAATAGTTCATATCTAAGAAGATACACCTTCTCTGCCATCAAGGATATCCGTTCTTAGGGCTCTCAAACCACAGTTAGCAGGGCTGATGTTTTGCTGGTTAAAGTGTGTTCGTTTCTGGAGCCATATGAGAGTGTAGTTCTCCCTCTCCTACTGGTAATGAAAGCACCTATGAACACGGATGTTGCAGAAGCCAAGAAGATCAATAAGCTACAATCTCTTTGTTCCCTTCTATCAGCTCCAGGTTTTTATCTAAGGAGTAATAGGATATATGTCAGTTGCTATGATGCAATATAATATTTATTGGTCACAGAAAAGCACAGTTATGAATTGTCTTAATAGCAGTCAAATTAGGTAGAGCTCGTGGGCTGGACCTAGAGTCACTATCCTCTGCAAACAAGGATAAAAATGGGATATGGGAGGGGTCTAGAATGCACTTGGTACAAAGTGCAGGGTTTATAACAGGTGGGGTCAGAAGGACAAAGCCAGTGAAGGCAAAACAAAGCTATTACTCTGACAAAGCCCCAGTATGACCTTTTCCCAGGGTTTGGGGTGGTCATATAGAGGCAATGAAATGGCATATGGCCTCCAGCACAAAGGTGAATGGGACACTCAGCAGCCACCTACCAATGGGCTGAAATGTGTGGTGGCTGCCTAGGACTACCTTCATCATGGAGAGGCTGATGAGGAGCCATATGCAAGTAGCAAAGAGCCCAGGATTCATGGAAAATCCTGTCAGGTGTTCAAGATATTGTGATGAAATTGCAAGTTTTAAAACCAAGGAAATTAATGTACAGTGAGCTTTGCACCAGGTCACTTATTTCTGGAATACTGCACAATTGCACTCTGTAGCATAAATGTGCAAAACCCTACAAGGAAAACAAAACCATCAAAATAATAACAATTTACATTTTGACTCACAGTGTAGAAAACCATTTAATTTAAACCTTTTCCACACCTGTTTCCCCAGCTGAAGCTGAGAAACACACTGACAAGGAGACTGGTTGCTCACTTGTCACTTAATGATTTTCTTTCCTGAGAAAAATGGCATTGTCTTCAAAAATAGATGCATTAAGAAATTTTTCAGTCCATTAGTTGATAGTTTGGGGAAAAAAGAAACCTAATTTAAACAGATTGAACAATTATGTGTGGAAATGTCTTTTACCAACACTTGTTTTAATATACAGATGACTTTCATTTTTTCAGCTCCTGCAGAGAAGTCACGTTACTACCAATCAGGCCAATAAACCTGCCTGTATTGTTATCAGCCCCTGCACTATTGGGTTCAAGTTTCACCTTTTAGTGACTGGTTGAGTATATGTGAAATCAATACAGGAGGAAATGTGCAAATGTATCCTGGGTAACACAGGGGAGGCACTGTCCCAGGGACAGGTTTGTCCCAGCAATGCACACCATGGTAGTTCATAAAAGGGCCAGGTGCCATCTGAAATTTATGACCCATGTCTTGACAAGTCCTCTAAAGAGACCACAGAACTCTTCCAAACACTCCTAGGTGAGATGTGACCAGCCTGTAGGATAAGATTTACTTTCCCAGCAGCTCTTATATGACAAAAGGGACCACCATAAAAATGCATCTCCTGAAAGATGCACAGTCCCTCAAGTGCAACTTTGAAAGGGCAGGAGAGTGAAAATCTGTCACACGTGGTCCAGGGGCTTCAGTGCACCAATGTTGCCTTGGTGCCTTGTTCAAACCAGTGGTTACATCCATCTGCATTCTGCTAGGAAATGGCTCATGCATGCCTCTCCTCTGTAGGGCTTAGACTTGGGCTTAGACTCCATTCCTTGCTTGGACAATGCCTTGCACAGGGAGTCCTAGGCTGTTACTGGAGCTCCTGCGTAGTATGGTAAAGAAATAATGAGGACAGAAATAAAAGACTCATCTTGAGAAGACATATAATGATCACTGGCAGACCAGGAGCTCGCTACATCCTACATAAACAAGGGTACTTCTCTGAAAATAACACAAAGCTGTCCTGCATTTTCTGGACTGTATGCCAAGGAAACACATACAGAGCCATTGCAATGAGCTGTCTTATTGCAACAAGGGTTTGTACAAGACTTAGCTTATCACAGATATATAGCATGTGCTGTAGGTGGGCAGCTCTCATTTTCTTAGATTGCAGTGAAACATCCTCCACAGCTACAAACACTATGGTTGGAGAAAGAGAGATGCTTATACAACTGGTAAGCTGGAGAAGGAAGTGGGTAAAGTGGGGATGGTGTCACCAAGTCTACACAGAGGTCAATGAGAAGGAAGTCATAGGAAAACTGTATGAACTTGAGGGCTTTTGTTGTAGAAATGGGGCAAAGAGTACACATCTCTTTGGGGCTAAGGATGTGAATTTCTGGATGCAGTATTTTAACTTAGGATGACTCCAAGCTGCCAAGTAGATGCCTCTGAAAAAGCAGATGAAATTTCAAGATGTACAAGCAAAGTCATTCTAGAAGAGAGAAAACACACTTAGAATACTTATATGAGGTATCTTGAATAATATGCACTGCTCTGGCTACTCAAGAAAGGGGGAAAAAAGAAATTAAATAATGGAGGAGGGGGTGTAATATATATTTGTCTTAGCTAACAAAATACAAATGGAGGGGGATCGTGGTAGATATCTCTGAGAGAAACTCAACAACAGAGAAGAGGGACAGTTAGGTAAGCTAAATCACAGCAATGGCACCTGATCAAAAAGATGAAAGCTGTTGCTGGTGGTTGCAAAAGGCTACACATTCCTGGTGCTGCTCTGTGTACCTTGCAGCAAAGAGGCAGAGGCTGTCTCCATCCCAAATGAAGCACATGTGGTAATGGGCAGCTTGACCACATGGCTCTCCAGACTCCTGCAGCGCTGTTGGGAAGTTTAACTTTGGACCATAACTGCACAGTCATTAGTGTTTACAAAACAAGTTTCCAGGGAAACAAAATTACACACTGAAGAAATAATAAGAGGCAATGTAATCAGATGTGAGAGGGAGATCATTTCATTACCTGAACCAGGCCTCATTATTCACCGTTTCCCTGGCAAGAGCTGATAAATGCAGGTTAATGAATCTTAGTGCTCTAGATGAGCAAGGGGAGCACTGGCTCAGTCCTGCCGCATGCTAAGCAGGACCAGAGAATCTAACTTTCAACCAGAGGTGCAAGAGATAAAATACCAACTTATCCCCTTGCAGAACTGCAGTGAGACAGGAGAGGGGTTTTAGCCACTGCTCACTTGGTTTAACAGAGTAACCATATCTGTGGGAACGCTGCAGTTCATACCTGACCCCAACTCTAAATGTCCCAAGATTAATGCAGGATCTACCACATTATGTGTACACCAGTGATAGGTGCAAGGGCCAGAGATGACTAGTTAGGGAAAGACTTCTATGTCCAACAGTATCATCTGGAGACTTCCCAGATTGTCCCAACAGTCACTAGCCAGTTCTGTAGAGGCTGGGGGTGCAGAAGGAGCACCTATTAAACCTGTGAGACAATGCCAATAGCCAGGCAGGGTCTGCAGAAATAACTCAGACTGACAAAAGCACAGATCACACTATATATCTGTTAGCATTTACAGAGCTCCAGAGGATTATGGCTCTCAGAGTACATAGGGATGCTATTCTGTCTGGGGCTGTGTCAGTTTTTTTAAGGAGATTAGCCCTGTCAAATCTCTGAGAGAGGGGATAGAAAGACCCATTTTGATGATTCACAGTTTAATAATATTTCTTTTCACCTGTGTCTTTTCCCCTAAACTCCCCTTCCTTTTTATTTTATTTTGTAAATCCTGGATTTAATCAAAGCCTGCATCTCCAAAATTGAATGTGCAATTGTCCAACATCTGAATGTCTAGAGCATCACTCCAGCACAAGCAGAGAGGTCTCATTTAGCAGCACCAAGCCGATTCTTTGGAGACTCGGGACAAGGGTCTATGATCGGCCAGAGGGTTTGGATTCCTGTTGCATGATTTCAGGCTTCCCACAGCAGTGTGACTGGCTCCCACCCAGCTGCAGCATGGAGCTGCCCATGGGGCTTTATGCAGAACCCAGCCTCGCAGGCAGGTGCTGGGAGCAAGGATGGACTGCCTGCCCCACTGTGACATCCAGGCTATTGTGTCCCTGCCCAAGGGGAGCAGGCTGGCCAAAGATTACCAGAAACATTTTGACATGCAGAAACACTCATGAAAACATTTTAAAGGATTTTGTTGGAGAAAACTCAAATTAATTCTGTATCTAATTACTATTGAACTCCTTAGCTGGAAAGCATCTGAACATTTCTCCCAAATTGATTTTCATGGAAACATCAATCCAAAATGATTATTTCCAAGATCTTGGAGGGAGTAGAGCACTCAGGACCACCCAGGCTCAAACCCTCCAGATGAACCCAGGATCCTTCCAGCGATCACACTCCTCTTCTCTTCTCCCAGGTCACAGGCTCCAGGGTCTAGCCAATGCCTCAGCAATCAAAGTCTCTCATTACAGCCTTTCTGCCTGGCGCATTAATTTGATCTGTCATTTCACAGCCCAGTAGCTCTATCTGAACAGGTGGAACATGGCAGATTCCTCTCATTACTTTAGTCTTTGTCAAACAACCAATATTAATTTGCAGCGTTCTACATATTTCTAGATTTTCCCCTAGGCATTCATCTTTCTCTGATCAACAGCCATATCAAATACACCACTGTATTACTAGCTCCCACATTGCTGTCTGCCTTCCCAATCTGTCCTATAAATATGACCAGTGTTTGGCCTTTTTGGCTCCTATTTGGTGTTTGCTTATTTGTTTCCCTCTTTGCTTTCAAAATACTTGAAAATTATTCAAAGTAAAACATATATTCATGGCTGCAAGCTGCCTTGCAGGCTTTCTTTTTGTGACTGCAAGAGGGGATCTACCTTTTCAGAGCACCAAAGTGGGTAGATATTCACTACACGCCATCATCACAATTGCACCCAGCTCCTACCACAACTGTAGCACTCTGCCAGTCACAGCAGGGCCAGCAGACCTGCCCAAGCCAGTGATGCCAGATAACCTCTCAGCTCCCCAAGTGTGGTGCAATTGAAGACCTGTGCTGCGCTCCCCCAGTTTGGCTTACTGTGGAACTCTCACTCATGGCTCAAGCTGGACACAGGTGGGCTGCAAAAGACCATTTCTAAACTGTTCCTAACTAAGACTCCCTAAAAAAAGCAGTCCCCTGGAATCTGACATGAGATACCCAGTCAAGTGTCCAGCTGAGCAAACTGCTGCCCCTAATTTCCTGCCTGGCACAGTCTGCACCCTGCCTTGTACAATACCACTGCAATCACAAAACCATGCATCCAGGCCCTTCTGTTCAGTGCATGCAAAGCTGCACGCAGGTGAGCACGCTGCCTAAGCACTCCTGCAGGTGAGGAGGCAGTCCATTCCTTCAGTCCACCCTGGGCTCCCACAAACAGAAGTGCAGCTCTGTGCTTGTGCACAAGCTTCCTAGCAGTAGCACTATTTGTACCCAGCTGCTTTTTTCTGCCACCATCTAAATTCTGGCAGCAATAAAAATGAGTGATTGGTCTCCTGCTTGCTCACGCGCCTGTTCTCCATCTACCCCAGGCCATCTGGTCGCACTTGCAGATGACATCCTTGGAAGCAAAGGGAAATGGCACAAAGCAGCATTCCCGGTAAGTGAGGGAAAGGATTAGCAGCTCCCTTCTTTCCACCAGGTCTGACCACCTTCCCCACACACAGCCTTCCATGCAGGAAGTTGTTCTCACCAACTATGAAGCTGTGGCCTCACAGACACTTCTGTGAGATAGAGGCTGGATGGAAAATTTTCCCCGCTGGTTTGAAAACTCTTCTGAGCAATGCTGTGGGTACGCAGAGGAATCTCAAAGCTATCTTCCCATTTCATGGCTGGAAGACAGAAGCAAAATTTTAGGGTGTCCCCATTTTTGAGTGACTGCAGCCAGGTGCCTGGTTATTTCAGCTGCCAAGCCCTGCCTGTCCCGCGAGACAGATGAACTGGCAGAGAACACAAGGAATAAGGAAACGCCAACTGTTGTGCTCACAGAAAAGCAGCAATTGCCTGTGCAGGAATAACAAGGAAAAACAGACTTAGTGGCTAGCTGGAGTGCTGTGGGAGCACTACGGGATCACAGGTTCAGAGATTCCCCAGCTCTCTTACATCAGCTCAATTGCAATCACTGCCTCATTTATGCAGGGATTTCTGGATAAACCATAAAAATATTGCTGACTTTCTCCTGTTTGAATGACTTGCTTTCCCTGCCTAGTGTCATTTGCATGCCATTTTTATTTCAGCCCAATGCAGAGAGGTACATACAGTAACTAAACTTCTGCCATTATAATTGGCAGTAAGAGCAAGGCAGCAGTGACTGCTGGGTGGACTTGGTCTTCTTTTGCCATTGATGCTGCTCTGTGTCCTTAGGCAAGTTACTTCAGTTACTTTGGTACACTGTTGGACAATCGCCCCTCTCTGGCTGTTGTCTCCACCAGCCATTACCTTCCACTGAAACTCCTCAGTACTGGAGCAGGGGAGCTCACCACCTTCCTTTTCTGTCTTTTTTTTTTTTCCTGGCTCTAAAATTGTTAGAAACCATAAACTGTCATTACCTAGCCTCTTTCAATCCTTTCTTGATTTCCTTGGAAACGATTTTTCTTAGATTATTTTCTCCCATAATTTTGCTTAGATGACTCTTGTCTCTGCTCTCCAGCCCTGATTTTTGCAAAGCAAAATCTTAATTCCATCAGTTGCTTGCTGAGCAGAGCCTATTTCAACACTCCAGCTGTCTTCTTTCCCTTTCTCCAAACCTCTTCAATTCTGCTTTGGCTCTTGAGCTGGACTCTATTCAAGAAGCCCAGACAGACTTCACCCCACACTGACTCCATGCTTCACTGAGGTCAGTTATACTTTCATAATTGGCTGAGTTGTCACACACTGATAAAACAGTTCAGGAAAGTTAACTTTAGCTGGTTTTATTGGGGGAGAAAATCTTCCTTTAACAGCTGTGACCATGCTGTCTATTGTCCTCACTGTGATGGAGCAGGGTCAGCCCAGGTAAGGCTACCATTCCCCACAGCAATTCCTTCAGTGAGAGATCCAGTTTAACAAGCTGCTGTCTCTTGCACAATAGCCTCTCGGTTCTACATCATGTCCTGCTGCCTGGCCAGAGGTTGCTGTCTTTGATTCATCTGATTATGGTAACTCTAGCCTTCAGGGGATATACTAAATCATCCCATGAGTTTAAAATAAAATAAAATAAAATAAAATAAAACAAAATAAAATAAAAATATGCCAGCACTGTTAGTGTGTGTGTGTGTTTGTTCATTTTTTAAACAAATCATTACACCAATCTACTTTAAAGTCTTTACTCGTGGTATGGAAATAAGTTTAAAAGTATTCCCAACCATATGCCAGGACCAGAACTTGACTTTTTTTTTTCTTTTTCTTTTTCTTTTTTTAACTGTAAAAGGTCGTACCAGCATATTTACATCATAGATCAAGTTGGGAAAGATTTTTGTCATCCTTCAGATAGTTTTAAAGCAATGACTATTTCCTCATTCCAAATGAAGAAAGGTCAAAACACCAACTCCCCCCTCACCTCCCTTCCAAAATATTTCAAATTGGGCAAATTATTTTAAGTTTCAAGAGTGTAAAACTTCATTATTTGTCTTTTTCAGTGCTTAACAGCCTGTATTTACTAATGTTTCAAAACAAAAGGATTTGGACTAAAAGGCAAAATCACTGAAATCACTGAAACTGTGTTTTTCCAACAAGGTAAAAAGACCATTTCTTTGAGGCCAGCAGCCATTAATTTGTTTCAAGAATACTTTCAATTTAAACATTTTGGAATTTTCTGCCTGACCAGACATTGTGGAGCATTCCCAACATGCTTGAAAGGTGACTCTCAAGAACTATATGATTTTGCTGTCAGCAGATGGGCTGTGCAAGCAGTAGATTTCTCCTTGGTCCTGTGTGGCTACTCGGAAAGTCAGCTCTGCTCATATCGGTACCTCTAATTTCTCGTTCATCCATCTCCAAACAGCTACACTACAACTATGTGAGGGATGCACCATCCCTCAGAGCCCAGCTGCGGTACCATGGTGCCCACATCAAATACAAACATACTCACGTATATGAAGCCAAACAACGACACAAAACCCTGCCACAGTCCCACAAAATGAGGGAAAAATAGATTTAAAGCTGAAACAAGAAAAGAAAGACTTCAATTTAAAACATGTATATTGCTTTTGGGCTTTAGGACACCTCAGCAAGGCCACGTCATCTACAGGTACAGAGAATGAGAACAGCGTGACTCGAGGGACTTGAAAGGGAAGAACACAAAACATCCTAAAACTGAGCTGTGCAGCCATTTCCTAGAACTACCCACCCGTCCACTGGGATGGCCTGCAGCCAGCTCCTTTCTGCAGAGGGGCCAGACTGGCTTTGGCAGGGCAGATGTATTAGTACCATAACAGTCGGTCAAGCAGAGGTTAGATGGAGCACTGAGTTGTCTTTTTCCACCCAACTGGAACATTTAAATTAAAAAAAAAAAAAAAAAAAAAAAAAAAAAAAAAACACTTTTGGTATTGCCTGACTGATTCATAGCTCAGAGGCTGCTCGAGGCTGCCCAACAGCTACCAGCAGGGCAGGACCGCGTGCCAAATGACTCAGTTTTCCGGCGGCTGCTTCGTAATGCAGGTCCCGGAGGCCTCGGGTGGAGCAAGCAGGGCCGGGGGCTGCTCTGGGTGCCGGGAGGTCCCCGCCCGCCCCCGCTGCCGCGGGTGCCGGCAGCGGAGCCGCAAGCACGAGCCCACGCTGCTCTCTGCTGGTTACTGCAGAGCCACGCAGCCCCGGCTGGAAAGCGGGAGGGGGGCCAAGGGGTGATGCGGGAGAAATGCATGGATTGTTATTAAATTTGGCTTCTGACCCCTGAGCCGTCTCTGCAATGGAAATAACTGGCGTGTGTGGGTGTGTTGTATTTGCTTTTATAAGCTAGGCCCCTCGCTAACTTACGTGTTTATACAAATAATACAAGTACCATTTGTAATACCTCTTTTTAAATGTTTCCACGTTATAGATGAGGCTTTTTTTTGGAACTGCTCGTGTCTAAGTTCTCTTTCCTGCCTGAAAACATACTTCTGTTTTGAACCAATCCAAAATGAACATATTTCTTTTCCAGTTCTACTTTTATTTTTTCAAGAGTTGTCCTCTCATTCCTGTTTAGTTTGATTCAAAACTGAACAATTTTAGCCTCTTTCCTTAAAGAACAACAACAACAAAAAAAAGACAAATATATTATATATATATATATATATCCCACCACACAAGAAAAAACACAGACATCTAGATCACTTGCCCAGCACAGAGCAACCTCCCTTTACCAGGAACACTACATTGGTCAGCACTGCTGATTTTTCAGCACAACACGCACTCAGATGTTTGGCAGAAGACTGCATGGATGAGGAAGATGCCCAGGTGTGCTGCCTCCATGCTAAGGGACAGCAATTCTTTGCATAACCCTCAGGGGCTATTGAACAACCCCAGGTGCCAGGACAGAGTTGTGATGGGTAAGGAATATGAATGCTGACTTCTAAATATTCATTAACACTGCTCAGCAGATGCCAGCTTCCAGCAACATAAGGAGTAAATCAGCTTTCCTAAAGAGAACAGAATAATTGGGTGCTTTGCAAAGATGGAACTTGCTCATGCACTCGTATACACATACAGAGGGATCCCCCAGCTCTGCTACAGGTGAGGAAGGCAAACCTCATATTCATAAACGTGCTGATTTTCTTACCTTCAAAGAGAGAGAAAGCACCTAGCTGGGTCCCCAGCCCTTGAGAATTTGTTTTCTGTTGCTCTTCTGGGAGGCTTAGATGGTACAAGATCATGAAAATAGCTCCTAGAAGCCTGTAAAGGAAGTCTAGAGCAGAAACCACATCAAAGTAGCCCTGGTAAAGGGGCCCTGTGTACAGCAGCAGGGTTTCTCCACAGAGCAGTCGATGGGCACCAGGTATTAGTCTTCAGCATTTCTTGCCAAAGCTCTTCTGGACTCTTTTTGGACCTTTTTCAGCCTGCCTGCTTCGCCACCACCTTTGGAGCTCTCTCATTAGCTACTTAACTAACTTCTCTCTCCTTCCCAAAGACTGTTCCTTCTCAGGTACAAGCTGTTGCCCACCACAGCCCAGTTGTGGCTCTGATGATTATTGGAGAATGAATACCACAACTTTGCAGCACAGCCTCCCTGCTGCTCCCAACCTCTCCATGCATCAGAGCCAGCAACAGCACTGTTTTCTCCTGGTTCATTGCTAGATGCTGACCCCATAGCAGTTGGAATGCAGGAATATTTCACAACCTCCTGTCACAGATTCTGATCCCATAGTCCTTTTTATAAACCCTCACACAATTACTACCTTTTCTGAGTCGGCTCCAGAACATTCGATCCTAACTTCCCTAAGAAAATGATTCCTGAGGTTGAACCTTTCAATCTGAATCTCCCAAAAGCTTAGGATCATGGAACAGTTGGTGTTACTTCCCACCCGACAAAGTGCTCTCCACAGCTCCATGTAAAAGGCTGAAATCTCATTTTCCAGGTCAAAAAAAAAAAAAAAAAAAAAAAAAAAAACCTCCAAACAAACTAACAAAACACATTAAAAACAGAAAATTGCATTTTATTTGCAATACAGTGTTGATTTGTCACAAAAACATCAATATAAAACATACAGCAAGGTATGCAGCTTGGGCATCAAGCCATCATCCACACTCCTTCAATGTCCAGAAACAGTGACAAAGCCCTGAGAGGAAGGGACAGCTAGAAACCCTGTTGCATTGTTCCCAAGGAACATTATCACAGTGAGAGAGACATTCTTCAGCACACAAAATGTATGCATTCATTCCATAGATCTTTTCTTCCCTTTATTGGGAGTTCACTTCTATTTGGGAGCACAGACTTACACTTCTACCTAGGAACTGGGGGGTTACGTTAAAAGAACGTAACTTTTCAGTAATCTCATGATTTCAGCAAATTTTGGACTACTGGTATTACAAGGCAATTCTAACCTTCACTTAGGGTAAAGTTCTGCTTCTCTTGGCTCTACTGGAAGACTAATAACACTGTCCGAACCTTTTAAATGCTCTCTGGTCTCCTTTGCAAGGAAAAAACACAGCCTGAATGAAACATGCAGAGAACAATAAAAAAAGCCTTGATGAGCGTAGAGAGAGCAGACACAGCAGAAATCAAAAGTTACTATTTCAGTCTGCAGAGCCTAATTACGGATTATTGGAAACAAAGAATTTTTGAGTTATAGACATGATGGGAATGGAGCATGATGACACCAAAAAAAAAAAAAAGACTATTTGTAGATCCCAGGGGAAATAATGACGAAGAAGCCTGCTTTTCACCATGTCATAGCCTTACTTCCAGTGATGAAAGTTTTTTGCCACTCAGCATTAAGATGCATAGATGAAATGAACACATGCTGTAGAAAATATCAAATTCTGAGCAGCCTCACAGCATTGAGCAAGGCTTAGAGAAAAATTATTCATTTTCCCTAAGCTACAGAGCCAAGCAGCAGCACACCTCTGCAGCTCACCTCCAACTGTGGAGCACTATGGAAGGCAAAACACAGCAGAAGGTAGCAACTACACACTGCCTGTAGCACACAGGTGCATTCAAGCACAGCACCTCGTCTTAAATTTCACATGGCTGGGGAGCACCAGAATGTGTTTTTCTTCTCCTCCACACCAGTATGCACAGTCCAGCTGGGTACTGGTTGGATGCAGTTAAGCATGCCCAGTCCATCAGCCTGGGGAGGCTGCAGAGCATTTTTCTGCCCTCTTAACCAAGCTGTCTGGGGAGGTGTGTTCCTCCTCAAACATAAATCTCTAAAAATAAATAGTATGGCTTGCTTTCATCTGAGGGTTGAACTTTGAAGGGCAGAGGGTTAATTTTGTTGTTGTTGTTTTGCATTGTCACTTTCTAATGGTTAAAGAAAAAACACACGTTAAAAATTTGTCATCCAAATGTCCGTCTCATTCACGAAAGTATGTGAAAGCAGACACAGTAGGAATCTCATGTTCCTTTTCCTTTTTGGGATCTACAACATGGCTGTATCTTTCACCTCGGTGACATTCCAGATAGGGACCCCAGTTTGCAGTAGGCCTGCAGCAGCTCACAATACGCTGGAAAACAAAAAACAAGAGACACTTAATGTCCTACCTTAGTCTGTACTATTCTTAAAATTCAATAAAGCTGTAATTCTAAATATGCCCTGCAACTCAACAAATAGCAGACAAATTATCTTTTTTTTTTTTTTAAAAAAAAAAAGCATTTTTCTGCCCTCTTAACCAAGCTGTCTGGGGAGGTGTGTTCCTCCTCAAACATTTTTTTTTTTTAAAAAAAAAAAAAGCATTCCAAATGTCTTTTTGTTCAGTGGCTTCAGCCACAGATATCATATAAGCAAGGAAAGATGTGAAAATGGGACTCCCTGGCAAAGCTTGGTAAGAAGAGCATATCTCAGTTCCTACATTTGTTCATTTCAGTGAGGAATAGGAAGTAAAACTCCAGGAAAATGGAATAACACTAGAAGCCATTAAAAACACTGTTGAATGCTTGGGCACACTCCTAGAGAATTAAATTTTATCTTCACAGCAGATCACAGTAGCGTACATTTGACTCCAATTAAACTACCAAAGATGAGCTTTCATCTAAAAATGCAGTTGATGACACCTTGAGGAACATGCTCCTGAAAAGAGGGCACAGACATTCCTTAAAATTCCAAGGAAAGTGAGATTTGATACTCTGACAGATTTTTTGTGCCCTTACCTGACATATGTTTCCTTCAGCTTTACATATTTTTACAACAGCAACAATGGGAATCCAGATGACACAGAAGATAATCATACACCAGCCAACAGCAGTTCCCCAGGCTGGATATAAAACTGAGCCATAAGTGGGAGTTGAAAATGTGACCAAGGACCAAACCAAAATTGCCTATTAAAATGAGAGAGAGAGAGGAGTTTCACGTAATTAACTTGCACTGTATTTCCAAGCTAGTTAAAAAAAGGACTATCTACAACTACTGCACAGTTCTCTTTTACTTTTTGGACATGTGATTTGTTCATGCAGCCCAACACTTCAATTACATCTACATTTAAACAGAATGAGATTTCTGAGTTCTGTTGCAATGTTATGCTGGAGAATATATGTGTCTAAAAATCTCTTGGATTTGTGATATTAATAAATTCTGTAAGACAAACATAATCCAGCCATCTACAACTACAATTAGAAATGCAGGAGTAATGAAAAACTGAGATGCATGTGACAGCACAGACAAAAATCTTAGACAGGGGAACAGCTGGACATCCAAAGAGTAAATCCATGCCTGGGATCTGTCCAGAACACGAAATTTCTCTCAAACTGGAGAGTCTAGGTTTTCAATTCATCATTGCAGACTGAGAGAATATGAAGTCAGCTGCTAGGACAGACAATCTGGTTGCTCAGTATTACTCCTTGAAATGTGGATTCATCTCACTAGCTACTGATCTGAAGGTCTAGTTTCTCCTGGAAAGGACACAGAGAGGAGTGATATGTATAGGAAATCACAGGTAGCATATAGGTTGGTCTACTGACTCCATCATACCTTATCTCTACATACGGTGCCCAGACATTCATCTCATATCTGCATGGAAACTCATTCTATATCAAATTAATAAATTCTGTCACACTAACGTAATCCAGTCATCTGCACTCACCACTAACAGCACAGGAGTAAGGAAAAACCAGCACATTCTCCACCACATCCAAAAGAAACAGCTCTTCTTTCCAATCATCATCTCAATGTCTTCGATAAATCTGTTTCCTCCTGTTGAAAAACAATTAAATGGTGTATTGTAAAGCTGGTATGTATCTTGCAGGTGTGTTTACTTAAAAATAATAGAGGAAAGGTCTCCAGTTCTGTGATAACAAGATGAAAGACTTTAACCGTTAAGAAGTTATAAATATTTTATTGCAGAATAAACATTTAATATAGATTGTGCCTGTGATTGTATAATCCAATCATGTCTTTTCAATGCAAAAATATTTACCATAAATGTAGACAATGCCTATTATCTCCAGGACAGCAGCAATAAGTATTCCCCATCCAGCACAGAAATGATCTATTAAGTTAACCCAGTAAATTCCTGCCTGTAGAACAAACAAGAAAGAGACAAAAATTTACCTGGTACCCATAATTTCTTTATGCAAATAAAATAAGTTGTGCCATTCAAATCTTTTTAACTAGTTACCAGTCCAAGTTTCTTAAATTCCTGATTCTTTGGGTTAAGTACACATCTGTGAACATTATTTTATTTAAATTTCTCTATGTAAAATTGAAAAGCACATCTGATGAAATACCATAGATCTGCATATTAACAAGATATGCGTACATGTAAAGTATATATAAACAGCTGATATCAAGATTCAAATTTGGAACTTGACAGTATCAAAGCATCAGCTTCACAGGAATACAAGAAAGAATATAAGATTAAATGTTAGCAAATATTGCTTCACCAGCTTGAATATTGAGCAACAGGAATAGCTATGCCAGTTAATAACTCTGATAGGTTTGTATTTTCCTACACACACAAGTGTCCCAAATTGGTTAAACACAGCTTTAAATACCTGAATACAGTAGTAGGATCACAAAGCAGGGAACAAGCTTTATAACAATTCACACTCCTTAATATTAAGTCCTTTGCAAATTTCTGTCTCATTTTATAACCTGTTTTTTGCTTGACTACACAACTGCTTATTCACCACAACCATCTTCATTACATTCTCAGACTAATTGCATGCATGAATCTGTATTTCTAATGTAAACATTGCAATGAACTTTACATCCTTAAGAGCAACTGCCTCAAGAAAAAGTAGAGTGCACAGAAAATTCCATATTTTTCAGAAGTAATTGTGAGCTAGTTGTTTTTTATGACTTGAGCAGGCTATTCCTCAAATGCTGTCCCGTCTGTTAGTCGGTTATAAACACAAAGATCCCATCCACATCTAGCAACAGTTCCCACAGTGCTGCAGATATACTGTATATATATGCTTGAGATTACACAGATAATCTCCTAAACTGAAGAGCAAAAAGTCAGGTTGATGCCACACAGGCTATCTATAGGCCTTCTATTTAAAAGCATATCTCAGTTTAGTAATCACAGAAAGCCTTAGGTTCTTCAGGGGTTCCCCATGAGAATTTCCGCTTTGAATGTCCAGCACATTTACAAAATTCATGATTCTCTCAGATCCATACAAATAGGAGCACTCAAGGAAGCCCTTGTCACACTGTGAAGGGACGATTTGACTTATCACTTGCAGCATAACTAAAGCCATTGCCAAAGAAAGTTTAATGCCTCACCTGAGTAACACAGATAAGACCAAGAAAGAAGAGCAATATGCACACACCCAGGGTTATAGGGATTCTCAACTTTTTCATCATTTGGGGGTATATATCTTGTATGGTGGTTGTAAGTGTTTCTGCAAGGGAAGGATAAGTGTGGGTTTTGAACAGAAGCAGCGCAATTACAAAATGACTTTTCATTTGAAAAGCAATGGGTTATTTAGAGCTTCACTCACCTATGGTGGCAAATTGAGAGTCAAGGCCCAAGAGCAGAAGCATGAAGAAAAATAAAAAGGACCAAAGAGGAGAAACTGGTAACTTGGAGAGAGCCTCTGGGTAGGCTACAAATGCCAGATCAAAACCTGCAAAGAAGTGGAATGAAGGATGTTATTGTTATGCCTTGGTCGAAGTAGGTCCCTGTACTGACAGTGTAATGATCAACCTACCTGAATCTACCACCTCTGAGACAGGTCTCTCCGACACAAATGCCATATGTCCCAAGACGGAGAAAATTGCAAACCCAGCAAACACACTGGTGAGGCAGTTTGTTACACAAACAAAAATAGCATCCGAGTAGCAGTTGTTGTGGAACTTATTGTATGAAGACAAAGCAACAAGCCCACCCCATGCCACAGACAGGGAGTAGAATATCTGAGTGGCTGCATCTTTCCAAACCTACCAGAAACAAGAACATGAGAGTTACTGTACTACTTATAAAACATATCACAAATATTCAAGCATTCCCTCCGTGGAAGCTCCAGCATTTTGCTACACTTAGTCAAAGTATCTAATTTTATTTCATATGAATTTCAGAGTAGGTGGGATATAACTTGCTGGTGACCCTGCAGTCTCCAGCAAAAATAATATCATCTGTGATCTCAGGAAGGTCACATCCCAAGTATGTTGCCAAATATATAAGCCTTGTTGGATTAACCGTGAAGAAGAGATTCAATTCATTCACATATGTAGGTTGTTGAGATAGGAGCCTTGTTACACTGCCAATGAATAAGGAAAATCAGGACAGGGTATCAGAAATGAGAGTTTCCATGTGCTCACCCACTTGTGTTCCTCACACCATGACCCAGACAGACCATTTCTGTGAGAAACTGTGCCTCTGCTGCAGCCCTGCAGCTAGTGCCAAATGCTTTCAAAAAATACCACAAGTTAAGTGCACTGAATATTTGCTTTTCTTCAAACAGATCTAATGCTGTCCTAAACTAGAACAGAAAAAAATCCAGTCTCCATTTGCATGAAGTGCCTTTCCCTGTCCATCTAATTTTTTGAGCTAATTTGCTGTGCAAGGCACAGCACGAATTTCCAGCTCAGGTGGTCCTTCATTTTTCTGATAAAGACCCTTGAAATCTTTAGCAACATGGGCTGACAAGTAAGCAGTGCTCACTCCCACAGAAAGAACTTTCTCAGCAGGCTTTGCTAGGATGAAACCCATGCCTCCAGAGAACTACTTGGAGGCAATATGGTAGAAATTGCTACTCTCTGGTGTGGTAGGGAGGGAGCAAAGAGTAGCTACTTTTTAGATCAAGTGTAGCTGGAACGGGAACTTGAACTTCTTATAGAGCTGGAAAAATCAGAACCCTGCTGTGGATAAGGAACCAGGGCAGGAAGTGAAGAATCATTTGGCTGGATTAAAAAAATAAAATAAATAAATAAATTGCTCCATAAATGACAAGCCCATATAACCACAGAAGTTTGTCATGCCTCCAGACCTCACACTATGTCTCACCTCTGCCTCCATCAGCTTGGTGATGTTGGACTGTTTCCCAATGTAGTATTCAATGCCATCCAGAGCACCCTCCAGGGTGGCACCTCGTACCAGTAAGATGAGCAGGATGACATAGGGGAAGAGTGCAGTAAAGTAGACAACCTACAGAAAGAAGGGTGGGGAGGCACATTAGCGGTGAGGGGATACACAGCCCTCTGTGCATGAGGAATAATGAGCGTTTAGGCTAAGAGCTACTGGTACAAACAAAGAACAGATCATTAGGGAAGTGAGGCCGAAGGTGAACACACATGTCAAACACTAATCATCTGGCTTAGCCAGTTCTGGAACTTCATTCCAGCAGAAAGCCCAAGCCACATATCCACTTCTCAGATACCACTTGATCAGTTTCAGAAATGTTTTCTGACATGATTTACTGCAGTAGCAAGGCCTGAACTCAACTACCCCAGCTGCCTCTTGCTAGGCAGTGTTTCTAGCAAATGAGAGCTTGGAAACAGTCTAAATTAGGTTATCAGGATGGAATTATCTCCTGTTGAGACTGAAAAAGAAAACCATGCTGGAAGCTTTTCTTTTTACTGGAAACAAAGATTTTAAGCTCTCCCAGATACCGATCTTTTTTGTTGTTTGTCTATTCAACTTCTAGCGTGATGGGATCCAGGCCAGCAGCAGGGCCCAGCAGTGCTATTAAGATGCAGGTTATGTTCAACAATACTATTGTTTCTCTAATCTTGGTTTCAGCATTACACAGCCAGATAATTGACACAATATTTCTGATTACATCAAGCCATAGCACTACACCATCATATGATGGGTCGTCATTTTTGAAGTCCTCCTTCACATATATTTGCCCAGAATGACAAATTCTCTCCACAATTTATCTTTTCCCAATTCCTTCCCAACTAGATTGTTCTGATTCTTAACTTATTTCTCAAAGAGTCTTACCTTAATACAACAACAGAACTGACAGTTAGAAGAGCCATTTGCTGAGAACCCAAGGAATGTGAGTGTAAGAAGAGCATTGTGCCAGAAAAAAAAACAAGACTGGGTAAACACAGGTATTCCAGAGGTAATCCAGTACCAAGAGCAAGGGTAGAAAGCTTGGAATAGAAAAGGAGAACAGAGGGAGATATTAGAATGAACAACAGCAAACAGGTAGTGAGGAATCACAGCAGACAGGAAAAAAATGAAATTCAGCCTTCCTGAAATCTGGAGAACTCACTCACCTACTCCCAGGAAAACCCAGGCAGCCAGGGGAGCTCAGCAGAACTAGAGTTTGAAAACTGACATTTGTGGGGACCTGACCCCTAAAGTCTGCTTGAAATCTTGAATATAAACAAGATTTCACAACCAAGTAGGAAACTGTACCTGCATATCTGTTTGCAGGACTTGACCTGTATTGTCCAAACATCTTAGCTAGTCTGTAGGTGCAAATTATTGGGTGTTACCAGGGCAGGCGGGTGTGTGCAGTCACATGCACATATCCATCACAACAGGCCAAGCAACTGCCAGAACTCAGCCTGGATCGTTTGCGTGACAGCACGAACTCTGAATACATGGCCCTGGTGGAACCAGGAGAGCACTGCTTTAAGTAACTGCTGTGCAATCAGCACCTTACTCATATTTTATGTAACAGTTATGAAGCCAAGGAGCAGCAACAACTTCTAATTCAGAGACCAACAGAGGGTAGTGGGTTAGGATTGCATCCTGCCTTGTGCTAGCCTCCCTCGTGTCCAACTGACACTAGAAGTGCTGCTGGGCAGGATCAGGCAAGAAGTCTGCTGTCTGCTTTCCCTAAATTACCTTTCCAGAAGATTTTATTCCTTTAAACAATGCAGCTGCAACAATCATCCAAGATAGGAGGAGGCAGAGGGCCAGGTACCACACGATGTTACCAGTCTCGTCCAGCCCACTTGAGCGCTGAAGAGCCACTTTACTGAAAGCACAAAATACTGCAATGAGAACAGAGTGACAGCAGAACACACTCCCCTTTGGCCCCTTCCTAAAGGAAAATGTGCTGCTTTCTGCATATATTACAAGACCCTGCAGACATTTTCATGAGTGTGCAGCTGTAACTGCATGGAGTTGAAAAATAAAATATTCAACTGCATGTTTTTCACTTTTAATTTCCGCCAGCCCTCAGTTCTCCATATGTCTTCCATCACGACTACCACAGCCTTTCAAGTTAACTATAAAATTCTATTGGCAGAAGAAGAGCCTGTGAGAAGAATCAGTTCCCAGACAAATAAAAATCATGTGGCTAAAGAAATGGAGATTTCACATTAGGCCCAGGTTGTTAAGGTGAATATATTTTACACAATAATTCCTTAAGAACAATATATATATATACACACACACACACACACACACACATATATATATATATTAGGACTCAAGAGAAGTGGAATTCTTTAGCTGGATTATTTTTCTGTTTGCTACAGGTTGACTCTTTTGCTTCCATATATGTAATTTTGAGTGCCCAGCCTCACCAATGAGAATTTAAATTCTGTCTGCACAGATTTACATGCCCACACTCCTTGACTAGTTTATGTCTTACTTACTTCCAGTACTGCTCACTAGGAAATTGCACTGGTTTATAGTTTATGGTGTCATTGATACACGTGAGATTTTTGCTTGTGATGAATGAGTAGTTTGCATGAATGATTTCTCCATCTAAGGTTGCATTGCAGTCACTTACTAAAAGGAAAAATGAAAAAGGGACTATTAACAGGCAGTGGTAAAAAAAAAATGCCAGCCTACTATACTAAGTATGCTTTCTCCAGTTATAGCTTCAGTTTTTCTACTAAAGTAACAACATTTAGAAATAAATTTGAACTACTACTTGCAGCTGTGACTTCATTACTCTGAATGTAAATCTAAACACCAGAAACCTGGTGTGCTCAGCTCCCTCTTTCACTTTTTGTAGAGTACTTGCAAAAGGCTGAACTGAAGATAGTTAAGATCTGAGCCTTAGTTATACTATGAAAACCTTTGTCCCAAACCAAAAGGCTTACATGCTGTTTATCCTCTAGCAGCTTGACATTATTATAGTAGATAACTTCTAAAGAACTTTAAACATTTTCACTACTGTCATTGTTTTTTGTTGTGATTATTTTTGTTTTGTTGTTTGTCAGTCTGCTTTGGGGAGGGAGGGGGTGCTAGAACATAAAACAAACATGATCTGCTCTCAGTATTGAAGAGCAGCACTGTATCAGCATTTAGTGTGACAGTCTGATTGAAGAACACTTGAGAACAACACCTTCAGTTGTGTTTTGTATTGCTCCAGCACTTTGAAATTTTAGATTAAAACATGTTTGTTCTACTCATAAGCAGGAATCAATTTTTTTTTTGTTAAATAAAACATCTTAACTTCATTTTATGAAACCTGTGAATCTTTTGAGATGTTAGTAAATATGCAGTTAAGAGAGTTACAATTAGATTAGCATTTTAAACAATATAATCCATCATGATCCTGTCCCTGTTATTTTCATAATCTCAGAGGTTACATGGCAATACATTTCCAACTGGGCTAATAATTAATAATTATCTCACCAACTTCACCTTTTGCCTTAAACTGGTCTAACACGGAAATTGGTGAGGTAAATGTTTGGCACTACATGGACTGCCAAATATCAAAAACAATAGCATGGAGATATGCTCTAAACATAGAATAAATTGCAAAACCGATGCCTTGTTAGTGCTTGGGATTACCATAGCCACAGGAGAGGCATGAAAGTATCCCCAATAAAAGAATAAAAAAGTATAAGAAAAAGTAAGAATAAGAAAAGTAAGAATACTTTTGTTTCATGTAAGGGAGGTATTTACTTTGCCATGAAGCCCAATGAAATGGGAAAGCAGTATTTCTTCTAGTATGTACAATCCCCAGAAACATTAGTGGTTAAAAGAGGGAAAAAAAGGCAACTAGCAAGGAAAGTCCACCCCAGCTCTCTGTAGATTTCCTAAGTACCCAAAGCTGGTAAAAGGGAAGCAGAAAGCATCAGGCTTGTGTGTTTAGAGACAAAATCCAGGAACAACTGTTTCAAGCCATCTTGCTCCTGTAATTTCTCCCAGAAAATAGCACGAAGCACAATTTTTCAAAAGAGTAATATTAAGATATATTTGTTAAGTTGCGTACTTAGGCGTGTTTTGCTGCAGAACTCATCTGCCCATGAAAAGCAATCTGACCATGGTAGCACTTTTTGAAATGAGGCAAATAAGTAGTAGAGTGCATAAGCAATGATAACATTGTAGTAGATCGCCACAAACGTTGAGATGATGACCATCGTGACGCCCACTCCTAAGAAAAAGAAAAAACATTTGTCTTAATTACTCTAAACTTGGGTTGAAAAATTGAACAGCCTTCAGCTGGATTTTTAAAAGTTACTTGGGAAAAAAATTACTTTTAATAATTGCGAACCATGAAGAGGTAAAACCATAAAATGAGAGGTATGACCAACTCAGAGGTGGTTTTCAAACAGAGTTTGAATGAGACACATAGAAAAACTGGAACAGTTGTTAAGTCCAAGTCCAAAGGAGAAATTCAATATTTTTGTTCTCTCCCAGTTCAGTGGGAAGCTTTGATTGCTTAGTGCTTAGTAAAATAAACTATACAAAAACTAGGACTGATCAAGATATTTTATAGATCTTTGTGTAATGATTAATTTTGCCAGTGAATGAGAAACAACACAGCTATCTCTGCCAATAATACTGTTATCCTCCTTTGTTAAAATTAACATTGTCCTGAAAGTTTGGGACAATCTGCTAAACAGGTCTCAATTGTTTTAGAGTGTATATTTAAATTTATATCTTCACAGATACGTAAAGCATTAGCTATGTCTATAGACTTTTTCTTTGAAGATAAGTCACTATTCTTCTTGAAAATGGTCGTTTGTGCTGCAGAATGGAGACTGGCAAAAGGAATAAGTATTTAGCCAACCAGCTAGATTATAATACCTTTTGTTTCTGTAGAGAAGGTGGCAGGTAAATTTCTTATTTTATCAGAAAAAAACTTCCTTGTTCCTACATTAATTTCCCTGACAGATAAAGAGGACAAACAAGACCAATTACATAGTCCTTTACACCCATCAGTTCAAGTCTGGGATGAATATAATTGAGCAAAGCATGCAGTCAGTTGCTTCCAAACGCGTGCCTTCATATCAAATTCAAACTCTCACCGAGATATGCAAACTACTACTACAGAATAACATTTCTCTTATCACAAGAGGCACCTCACCTAATAAAGCTGAGGTCTAACCTATTTTTATCATAATAACAGATGAATCCCAATGCAGTGACGTGGATGAATGCACAAACAGTGGTGCATAAAACAATCAACCCTGTTTTCCTGTACCAGCTCCAGTAGCCAAACACAGAATTAGCAAATCAGCATGAAATTGCCTTGCAAGGTATTTAGGAACAGCAGTAAGTTAAGTTCCGAAAAATGATTTGCAATCTCTTACATACAGGGCTAAGTATTTTACTGGGGTTTTCCCTCACACAGCAAGCTCTGTAACTTTCCTCTCTCTGGACAGCTGCAGATAGCCTGACAGGCTGCATGACACCAAGGCAATCACAGATAAAGCCTTTCATAATTAACAACTTCATGGAAAATCATTAACCCACATTTATTTATTAATTCACTAGTAAGAAAGATATATATATCCGAGAATGTAACACTAACCTTGTAATGGTAGGAATATTCTCCACACACACACACACAAAAAAAAAAAAAAAAAGACTCTTATAGTTAATAGATGTGGATTAATAATCATTAATCCGTGATTATTAATCATTAATTAGTCCATGGAATTGTTTATTAATAAAATGAGAAATAACTATAAGAAATTTTAACAATACCAACCTTGAAACAATGGTAATATTCTCCAGACAGAAATTGGCCCTAGACTGGCAAACTGCCCCAGGGAACATTCCATGAAAAATAAAGGCAAGCCAGCTAATGCCAACATCAGCGTATATGGGATTAGAAAAGCACCTGAAGGAAGAACAGAAAAAAACCACACACGTTAAACAATGAATATTTCAGTAGTCATCACAGTTGTAGTACATTTTATACTCCCACTTTTCCCTACTCCCTGCCTCAAATAAACCCACCGATTTTGTCTGTTTTGTTTTTTGAAGAATATAGATTTATGAACTCTTCTGTAAGACTAAATAGTACCTATGATGAAGGGACACATTACCAGAAGAACAAATGATTTGCATGGTATTATTTATCTTATAGAATTAAAAGCAGTTTACAGGAACTATTGAAGACCCTGTTCTCATAGAAACAGGAGCACTGCTCAGCTGTAGGCTCCATTGGCTTTGTGAGCTTTCTATTTCATCTTCTGGCTTTTAACTTAAAGAGGAACAGAATCATCTCTTCATGTACTTAACTGTGAGTTGCAGCTGCACTGTTAGAGTAGCTACTGGATGTCAAAGCATGAAAATTATTTTATACGGTTGGCTGACTCCTGTGTCAAACAGGATCTCAGCATGGCTTTTGTGTGAGTCCATCTTAAAGTGCACATTAACCTGATATCAATGAGAACCCTGTTCCGTGAAAGGGATTGGCACTGCTTTTGTGTGTGTGCAAAAGATAGGGAAAGTGAGAGTTCAGCTTTCCTAAACATGACCTGATATCCACACATGTGAGTGAACTGAAATTCATCCTCTTTACTATCAAACATAAAAGCAATCAAGGACTCAGTACTACAAGGAATTGCAAATACCTGCTGTAACTAAGGATGTAAATGCCCCCTCTGAATTAGCTGGGGCAAAGAAGGATACAAGAAATAGCACAGATATGCTCCAAATGCTAAGCTTTCTGCTGCAGCAGATACAACGCCACACAGTAGATGGGATAATGTAATGGCTTGTTTTGTTTTCACAATTTTCTTCAACAACTGTAACTAACAACTGGGCCAATAACTCAAACCGACAAAGTTTCTGTACCAAGAATCCCATCTTGTGTTTCACATGCAGCTGAAAACACTGTGTTGCATTCAGAAACCAGAATTGACTTAAAATGACTGTTAGGCAGAGTAAATAAATATATACAGGTAAGTTTTCTACAGTTACTTGGCATTTACATTCTCTTTAATTAAGGGCGATTGCCTGGCAGGTAGATAAAGCCCTGGGATCGTAGGTGGGGAATGCAGAGCCTCCATTTAGCTTTGCCACTAGTTTTTATCATGTTAGCAGGTAAAGGTTCTCTCTGCCTCATATTTCTCAAGGATCTGATGGGGATAGTTATCAAGCTCGGATTAACTATTCCAGCTTAGTTTGCGTGCTGGACACAACAAAGGTTGAGAGAGAATTCAATTGCTCTCCACAGACATATCAGAAGGTTAACACTGAGGAGGGAGAATGGCTATTTAGGTTAACAGAGGATATTGACACATTGACGGAAAGGTGCAAGCCTGTCACAAGTAAATCATTAGAGCTCTGGAATACTCAGATGGAAGTTTGCAGTTAAAACTAAATATTTCCCTCCTCAGGTGGTACCCAAAGAACACGGAGATGCTTCTTCCTCCTCTTGCTTTTCCTATCAGTGGGCATTATGCCATTTCCCAAGGAGATGCTCACATCCAGCTTTGACAAAACACACCCAGCCTCAGGGCTTGCCTTCATCGCTCTCAGAGATAGCAAGGAGTGCCCACCCAAAATGGCCATTCAATACAGTTACCTCCACCATTCTGGTAGGTGAGATAGGGAAAACGCCAGACGTTGCCCAGGCCCACAGCATAGCCCACCATGGAGAGCAGGTAGTCAGCTTTGTTCGACCAGTTGCCACGTTCCAAGTTCTCATCGCTGTCACTGGCATGGGCATCTTTTTCACTTGACAAACTGAAGTCCTTGGAAGAGAAGAAGAAGGATGACTCAGGATCACTCACCCCTGATGTGAGCAGGGCTGTCATATCCTCACTTATCTGTCTGCCGCAGCACCTGGGCATCACTGAGCAGGGCAGCTACATAGGGAAGGCAGAGCCAGGCAGGTTGCCAGTCCAACTGGTCCCTGGCCAGACAGCATTAGAGAGTGTTGTCCCAGAGAGCCCAAAGAATCTTCAGGGACAGTCTCTCCCTACTCCTACCTCAGCCCCTGTGGGGGCACCACCTCCAGGGGACACCCCCCCTACTGTGCCCCAGTATATGCTGAGGTGCACCCCTACCTGTACAGGTGTTGACCCCAGCTCATCCCCCTTTACTTACATGTCTGAGTCCCCTTATATTCTTGTACCTGCCTGAAGATGCTCTAATGCCTGTCAAGATGCAACCATACCTCACCTGTCCAGCACTTCCATAGCTGCCCAGGTACACATACCCTTCCAGCCCAAGTGCCCCACACCCACATGGGATACCTTCGTACTCTGCCAGCTTAGGTTCACCCGTACCTGTCCTCCCACACCTGCCCAGGTGCTCTCATACCTGCCCAGATGTTTCTGTATCTCACCTGCCCTTCTGCTTTCATACCTGCTCGAATTCCCCCACCTGCCCTGTGCCTCCCCCATCCCCACCTTCTTCTTCTTCCCGCAAGAGAGGAAGCCCGGCAGGTTGAGCATCCCCATCGCTGCCGCTGCCGCTGACCGCTCCGCTCTGCCCGCGCCGCCTGGCTCCCGGCCCTTTATCGGAGCCGCCTCCCGCCCGCCGCCCGCCCCCCTGCCGGGAACCGCGGCCTCGGGGCTGCCCCGCGGTCCGGGCGGGGCCACCGGCGAAGCGGCGCCTCCCGCTCCTGGGGCGCTGCTCAAGGCATCCCCTCGCCACCCGCCGCAGTCCGTGCCCACTTCCCCTCCGCACACCAACCGCGCGCCCACATCCTCGGGAACACCCACCTGCCTAAGCCTGCCCCAGTCTCCTGCCCACTTCCCCTCCTAACTACCCCCTGCCCTTCCCAGCCTTGCCCCAGACCCACTTCCCTCATCGCACACCTTCTTTCCTTCTCTGCCCGTATCTTGCTTCCACCTACAGAGCTGCCAACTCCCCCCGACACACACATGCCTAAGTGCTGCACACCTGCCAGAACAAGCGACCCCATGCTCATCCCCTGCCTCTCACTGCAGGGCTGCTGCCCAGCCACCTCACCTATGTTCATGCCATACCAGCAGCCCCCTGCTCAAGAGTTACCCCTCTTTCATATCCATTTCCCACACATCTCTGCCTCCTATTGCTTCTCTCTCTTCTCTGTCCTGGAGTCTAAGCAAAAGAAACACATGAAAGCAAATGGCACAAGGGGGTTAAGCAAGATGGAGATTTCAGTTTCTAAACACACCTTCTATGCACAGGACAGGCACAGAAAGGGCAGGTCATAAAAGCAAAGCCAGCCTCCAGAGGAGGAATTTAACAAGCATGACAACTTTAATAACTTTTCTGAAGACCTCCCCTGCTTCACCCACCCAAGTGGCATTCACCAGGCATGCCCTAAGGATACAGAGGAATACATTGACCAAAGAATACGAGGTGTGCATGGGTGAGGGGATGCAGGTTGACTAGCTGCTTAAATGCATCTTCAGCTGCTCTTTTCTAAGACTCTCAGATCCACACTCTGACCACCATTCACTGTTGGTCCTCAGTGAGATTTCTTGTTGAAGAAAGCACTACCATGGCTCAGTCTAGCCATGAATAAGAGCTGTATCAGGAGTGAGAAGTGTGGAATATAATTATATAATTCCTTTGAATTTTAGGAAGGTCAAATCAGATTTTTACTTAAAAAAATAAAATAAAAAGCACCCTGTGCAGCAGGTTCTGTAGAAGACTTCTATTTTAGCCACTAGATGGATGCTAGAATACTATATCTTTTGAACAAAAAGTAAGCACAAGCCTAGTGTGCTGGCATGATAGTCTGGAAATTAAAAACAAATGAATCAACAAAATGTTCTTGACAGGTTGCCCATGAATTGTGGATTCAAACAGTCAAGCCACAAAATGCCAAGCTTCACACCAGTTCTCAACAAAACAACACAGAATTTACATACCCTGAGGACAAACCAAGAAATCAAGCAAGATCCTTCCAAAGCCAATTTGATTTAAACAAACTAAAATAACCTTTCTGGCAATCCTGATTTGAGTTAGGAGTATGGGATATATAAAATGAGATAGGATGACTTTGGTTTGGATTCTGGTATCTGTGGATCACTAACTCCCCAGGTAGAAAAGAAAATGTTCCTGTAAGCAATGCTGGGCCTGACAAAAGCACTGAGCTCTCTTCCAAACTCATGAATCAGAACTGGTTATCAGCTTGTTTAGAAACAAAATGAGATGAAAAACAACCTGTTAGCCACAGCCTCTCCCTCCTTATTAGGATTAAGTGCATGTTGTAATGTTGCAGAGTCATCAACTGTGGCATTTTCTCTGTGTAACTCAAGATGACTAAAAGTAAAACTATACTGCAGGTATCACTCCTGGGATGCATTCAGTTTCTAACCATATGAATGTTTATTTCTAATACATTTTTATATTTAAAGGGAGAAATAAAAATCACAGAACAGTCAACATTCCAGGGGTGATCAGTGGAGAGATGAGCATAGTTAAAGGGGAGAATTGTGCCTGAAGCAGAGCTTTATTTTCCCTGTGTGTTAGATATGCAGCTGAATGGCACGGTAGTTTGATCTGCATTTACTAGAGGTTGAAACCATCAAGCTTGAGCCCTGAAGGCTGCTTCCTTACAGCTAGCATAGCCACCCCCACCCACCAAGCACCCTGTGAGCCACTTATCATTGGAATGCCTCAACTAGAAATACAGAGATAACAGCCTGGCTTTGGCAAAGATGAGATATCTCATCTCCTTCCCAGCAGCGTATCAGGTACCTAAGTCACCTTTTACCTTGGAAAATCACTCCTGAATTATTATGAACTCAACTTATTGAGAATTCTGTTAATCTAACTTTAAATAAATATATATATATATTGTTAATAACCTTGATGTGCTGACAATACAGCAAACAATCCTGGCAGTTCCTAGGGAGTAGAGAGATCCCCCATGTTTTCCATTCAGTTGCACCAGTGATTGTATCGCACGTTGGACATGGCCTCTAGCTAACACATCACAGCTCTGACAGTGAAGCAGATGTGTTTGGTATGCTTATTTAAGAACAAGATGATTAAACTCTGTTTCTTAATTAATATCTTCCATGATAGCAATGCTTACTAGCATTGGCTCCTGGCAAACACATTCAAAACTGACTCAGTAGAAAAAAACAATGCTAGAGAATTCACCATTCCTATTGCCAATGAGCAGACGCTAAAGACCAGAAAACCCACTCTGAACAGGAGCAGTGGTTTTAGAATAGCAATAATCCCTGAACTGAAGCACTAAAGGGGAGCTACTGATATGTGTACTAGACAGGCAGTCCTCTCTAGGATAAAGTGATCCAGAGAGGAACAAGAGTGAATGCTGCAAGAAAACCTGAAAATTCACCAACAAATGCAGTCCAAACATGGGACTTAGCTGTACACATCTCCTACAGTGTTAACAGTGATACCAAGGAGCACACTGTCCCAGGGGATACAGTTGCTGTTGAGAAGGAATAAATACAGTGATTGGCCATTAGGCATTGATCCATGCAATTACTGTATAGAGGTGGCAAGACTGCAGGCATCTATAGTCCTGGAAAAATGGTCATGAATCTTGAAGTAAGTTTCCTCCTATGCAGAAAACATCAAGCAGCTGCACGTGTGTGGGAAACTTAGAAATCTCTGTAGAGTTGCTTCATATCTTTTAACATGTTTGTAGCCAGGCTGTATTACTCATCTTTTTGGTATTTGCATGTGCATTGGAGATGGTGAATTTATCGCCAACAAGCCAAAGAACCTGTATATCTGTTGCTTTAATAAACTGCACTGCTCATTAATCTAGCTGTGGAAGTTCTCACTGAATGCAACCAAACTCTTTTAGGTATGGCCATGGTAGTGTAGTTCATGGAACGCAACTAGATTGAGGGTGTATTACGTTTTTTGTGCATCCATAATCGTGATAGTTCAGTACACTGAACACAACCAGACTTATAATGACTATTTTGGTATCACTCCCACTTACTTTAAGCTTTAAAGCAACGATATGAAAGTGTCCACCTGTGGGATGTGGTGGTGAGGCACTGGAATAGGTTGCCCAGAGAAGCTGTTCCCATGCCTGGGGAACATATATGTATATATTTATATTTATTTATATAAAGCGCCTATCACATATTGATAAACACTCTTTGGAACCCATGCCTGGAGGTGTTCAAGGACCTAAATGGCCTTTAAAGTCACTTTCAACCCAAGCAATTCTAAGACTCTGTGAAATGCAAATCATGGATATTCTATGAAAATGTCTGCCCTAGCTGAGAGTCCAAAATAAGCAAGAGACCAAATGCAGGAACAATTGCCAGTATTCTGCAAAGCTAACAGGCAAATACATCAATAGTACACAAAGGTGTTATGTGAAAAACTGGCAGTCTGGTCCAGCTGCCTACAAGCTAACACATTTTATCTGTAGAAATTAACTTTTGGTATACCTGTAAATTCAGTTACAAGGCATTCACCCCATGGAATACAGTGTGGTGTCATGAACCTGCTTTACACCTAGGAAAAACAAGGTATGTGCCAACATGCATTAGATGGTCATGACAAGGATGCTGGTACCTTCCCACAAAGCCAAAAATTTGAGTGATGGACTGCATATCTGTATTTGCTGGCTGACAGAAACAGCTTCCTCATGCTTCTTTTATTCCAGCATCATTGCAGCAGCTTCTCCACAGCTGCAGACAAACATTAGGTAACCAGATGGCAGTAACATATGCAACAAGATTACAAATAAATAAATAAATAAAAATAAGTTGATCTTCAGGATCTGAGGAAGATGTCACATCTAAACCATATAACCATCTCTCACCAGCACATAATTACTGTAATCCAGACCTCCGCAGCCACATGGTAATCTAGATGAGAAGAGAAAGAAAGCCAGAAAGGACTACTATAAACTGACAGACAAGGTAAAACAGATTTAGGCAGTTGGCTCCTGCAGTAACAGGTATTATCTATTCCTACAGAGATGAACAAAATTAAGCCCTACAATTCTTATTTAAACTAATACTTTTTGTTTAAGAAAGTATCACCCTTGTTAAAAGACCAAGAGATGGTGATCTTAGTGGTCAACTGAACTGCAGATGATCTGGAAGAACCTTTACCACTAAATTAAAAAAAAATCAAAAAGTCAATCAATGGTCAAGTAACCAACAAAACCAAGACAGTGTTCTCCATCAGGTGAGAAATGTATTATTTCACTGTGTGCCAGATGTAAGCAAACTGGGATTATACCTGGAAGGAATGTACATCAACAATTGCACAGAAGACAAGACACAGAGATGATGATAGTATTAATGAGGGCACAAGCCTCATTCAAGAGATGAAACCCATTGTTTTTCTGAAGTAGCCATCTGCAGCTGCAGAGAGGTACTTGCAGAAGCAGGCTGTCGGGGATTGTAACAGAACACAAAGAGAGTGGAAAATAATTATTTAAGAGTCCTCTGGCCAATACTCGCTTGCCTAATCCTAATGGCCTCCATCCAACATTTTGTGTGAGTCAGACAACTGAAACAGAGCAGCATATTCTGCTTCCATCCCTGTTGATCCCTTCAGGGTGAGGGGTTAGATTTTGTTCATGGGAATTGGAGATGTTCTTCTATACATCCTTCTTCCTGGATCTGTTTTGTTTGTTTGTGTGTTTGTTGTCCTTCTTTATGGCTTTGTGCCTTTTTTTTTTCTTTTTTTAAACCACAGCTGGAAGTTTTTGGTTGGTTGGTTAGTTTTTGCCTCTACTGTTCAATAAGTCATTAGGAAGCTAACTTCTACTCAGTTTGGATCTCAGAGCCAAAAGCTCATTTTCATTTAAAATCTCCTGGTATGGAAGTTCTAAGAATATTTGATTCATAAACTTAAAAAGGGGGTATTGAAAGTTTTCAATAATATCAAAATAATTGTATTCACTAATTTAATATTAAATGTTGATAAAGAGCCTAGACTAAGAAATTAGAGGAAAAAAAATGGAGATTAGAAACAAACAATGAAAACTGAAATTAAGTAATCTGTTTGAACTTTGAATCATTTGAGGATTTTTCCATCAAGATTTGTAGCAAAATTGACATAATTTCGTGAAATATTTTTATTTTGTGGGAGTAGCATTGTCTTAAGAGAAATGTCAACAATATTTTTAAAGAGACTTATACTCTATTCTGCATTATATAGTCATATTAAAGATCAGTATTGACCAAATTACAAAGATTGCTCCTTGATCAGATTTTTCCTCAATCTTAACACTTCTGAATTCATCTCAGAGGTGAGAAGTACAGCAAGGTCACTTCTGCTGAACTATTTCCCTCTGTCTGCTATCATACTCCAAACGGCAGCTGAAAGTCAACTCTTCTATCTCCTTATAACAGAGAGGCTGGAAAAGTGCCATAAATGCAAAATGTATAGCCCTTCTAAGTCACACTACTAGGAGAATCCCTTTTTTTATTTTTGAAGGCAGAGGCTTGAAACTATATGGAAAGCACATTTGCCTTCAGGTATTTTTAGCAGGGTGCAACCTACAATTAGTAAAATATACACTAATAAATGTAGTGATTGTGATGTTTTACACATGCATGTGGGAAAAAAATACATATAAGGCAGAAAAACTCTCAAATATAGCGGCAAAACTGAAAGACTGTACTAAGGATCTTTTACTAAACAGATTCAGGAAAAGGACTTCATCCTCCCAGCTACTCAAAAGGGAGTAGCAAGTCTCCATCCTCTGAATTAATCAAGGTGTTTTCAAGACTATTTGAAAGACTGTCAGCTTTTTATCTACAGTAGTTGGTCTACGCATTAGAAGTCACAGTCCCTGACACCTTATTGATTTGGCACATATTACTGAAGTTGTCACATGTGAATATCATACTTCTGAAACATGGAGCCCCAACTAGATTAAGTTACAAAACAATCAAAAAAAAAAAAAAAGGAGACTAGGGTGTTCAAGGTAGGATTAAATAGAGGTTATGTGTTTATATCAACTACATAAACCTCTGAAAAATGACAGCAAAAATACTGACTTGCTTTAGAGTCACTTCAGTGAAGAGAACAGCTGCATTTGCAGACCAGGACTGTTAATTTCCCCAGTTCTGCCGCTAGATATATGTCCCAGAGCCTCTTATCTTTCCATAGACAAATGAGCCTGGTGCTGAACTAGCATCTAGGTCTGTCTGAGATCTCCCAGGCCAGCCCCTACCTGCCCCTTCCCTGCCCATCCTGTAGGCATGCTCCAAACACATGCAGCTTGTCTTTGAGTAACTGAAACACTGTGTAATGCAAAACCTTGGGTGAGTATCATTAAAGTCATAACAACAGATATAACTAACAGAGGGAAGAAACAAAGTACAGGAGAACAAAAACCTGGGAGGGTGCCATAATCAGAACTTAATGATTAGGGAGTGCATAGGTGTCAGAATAATGACTTACCTCTTGGGAAACATTCCAGAGGCGTGACCAGTAGAAACTAGGGAGTCATTTTTAATTGAGTAAAATAAAGCCTATGAATGAGAACAATACTAGTTTTCAAATATGCTGAACCAAATATATCACTCTCGTGAACAGTTTTATTTTCAATTTTTTACTGAAATACCAGTATCAAGTGCTGATATTTCAGCAAAGCCAGACAGTTATACACAAACAGCTTTTCACAGAAGATAACATAAATCCATATTCTTGAGAAACTTCTACCTAACAGTAAGGCTTTGAGGTATAGGCTTTGACTACCATAAAGCAAAAAGAAAAGCTTTCAACTCTGTCCACCATTCATTCATGTAATTTTGCATAGTAAAATACAGTACTGTTATGTGATCTCTAAGGGAATTATCCTTGGAATTGTTTTCCTTCACAATAGAAGCCAGTCTGTTAGCCATAAAAATTTCCTAAAAATTTAGGAAGGAAAATGCCTCCACCAATGCTTCCTTTGTGTGGTATCTATTTCTGCAGATTATAGATACTCTCAGAAATGGCTCATCAAATCATTGGAACTTCTCATGTAGGCAAAAGCAACCTCACGTTAAGTAATAACACCATAAAATCACATGTTAAAACAACACAATTCTAAATATAAAAGGAAAAGAAGACAGGATTTACACATTAACAACCATTGCAATATACAATGTATGATACTTCCCCAAACAAAGTTATAGGGACACTATAACAACAATTACTTAACTAAATGCTTTTATTATTATTATTATTATGTACAGGAAGGTGAATGACAGAGTACATGACAGAGTACAGTCCCTGATATCTAAGTGTGGGTGTGCATCTGAAAGGAATTTCTCCGGATACAATTTCCTACTAATAATGCAGTGTAAAATCCATCTTTCCTTGCAGTTTGACTCATTTACACCTCATTTCAACATTTCAGTGTCCATAACGTGTGTGGGATCAGAGCTTCAGATGGAACAAACAGAGCTTTATGTCTTCCTCTGTGTAAGGGTAATTTAAAAATTGATCATTAATGTGCAGAATATAAAATTTTATGTTTAGCTGTTGTAGTTTGAGGAACTAGATTAATCCCAGGCCACTCCTGCAGTACAGATTTTTCAAGATAGTGGTTCATTTAAAGCCATTCCAGCAGAAGACATGAGCCACTCTAGTAAAAGACACCAACCAGCACTCTTTCCAGATATGTTTGTTATGCTGTCAGCAAACATCCAGTTTTGGGAAGACATGGCAGTCTTATTTATACAAGATTTTGTGTATCGGAGGCAGTCTCATAAGGTATAACATAGTTACATGAAAATTTGTTTTCAGTTCTGGAATGAGAGCTTTTTTTTTTTTTTTTTTTTTTTTTTTTTTTCATGTGTGTGGGGTGCGGGCATTGTTTGATTGTTTTTTTTTTTTGTTTGTTTGTTTGTTTTTTTTGCTTGTGTGTTTGTGAAACAGGTTGCCCAGAGACGTTGTGGAGTCTCTTCCTCTGGAAACATTCAAAACCCACCTGGACATGTTCCTGTGTGACCTGATCAAGGTAAACACCTTGCTCTGGCAGGGGGATTGGACTAGATGATCTTTCAAGGTCCCTTCCAATCCCTAACATTCTGTGATTCTGTGTTTTGTTGTTCGGCTTTTTGCTGTTGCTGTTTGTTTTGTTTTGTTTTGTTTTCCCCAGAATATGAGCTTTCGTGTTGGAGTGTAATTCCAAAGAGAATGAATTGTTCAGCATGTAATTTGGTCACTTCTAGTCTAATATACATGCATGGAAGTAAAGCAAGACATTACCTGAATCTTCTTAGAATGTAAGTCATGGTTTCCTTCTTTACCAAGACACTGAAGAAATGCCCCAGGTACCTATGCAGCATAATATGACACTAATACTAAACTAGACAATGGTATTAGAAGGGTCAACACTTGAATCCTTCTAGCAAGTGACTGGCTTTCTCTTTCATATGTTTCACTGCTTCTCATTTCTTGTCTCTTTGCTCCTATATAGTGTTGCTTTACAGGCTAAATTACACAGTTTTGTGTCCAAACTTGTTTAACTAGTATCCTTCCTTAGAAGAATGGGGGCAGGGGAGAAGAGGAAACACTGTAGGTAGAGTGTGAGAGATGATGTGGGTTTCATTTACCCATTTGCTTAACTGATGGGAAGACAGTCGTGTTTTTCATTTACATTCAAATGACGTGCACTCGGGGCTTAATCTTGTGCGTCAGTAACTGGCTGAGATGCTAAACTAGATGCTTCAATTTATTAACTTCAGGAAGTTTACAAAGAGTTTGATGGCGTTGTGAAACATTTTCCTGTCACTGACTAAAAGACTATTGATTACACCAGTTCAATCAAAAATTCTGATAAATTTATTTTATTGTGTCCTAATAAATTAGTCTTTTCAGGTTTCATTGGCTCACTTAGCAAAGAATATGCTTCCTCTGTGGGCATGCATTGGTTGTTAAAGCAGATGTGGATGAGAGAAAACTGAATCCTAGCGTAGAGTTCAATCTGTCACATTGGCATACGGATTTACCACTATGCGGGTAGGTGTTTATATAAATATTTAGAACTGGTTCTTCCTTGTGTGCCTAAATCAAGGCCAGATAACATATCCAATAGTTTGAATATTTCAAGCAATATATGTAATGACATACACATGTGCTTTAGTCCTTTCACTTAGAAAGATAAAGATTGCAAACACAAGAATGCTATCGCCACGTGGCACTCTGAGCAAGGTCAGGTGTTTCAAAGGCACACTAAGGTCACAAACAGTAAAATATACTGCAAATAGATAACTTGGTATCTTTGCTCCAAGATATTATGGATATTTACCAGCTTGGCGCTTGTATCTTCCTTACAAAAAGAAACTATCAAACATTGCTATTACAGACTCAGAGCAAGAAGAAGGACAAAAAATTATAGACTTCTTAGAGTGCTTATAATGGATACTCTGAAAGGGTTTATCCGAATAATTTTATTTAATATGATAGGTTACTGCAGTGTCCGAAGACCCAAAGCAGGAGTCTTGGGAAGGATAGATCTGGGTCCCGCTGTGTACAGTAGTGTCATCCTATATTCTCCTTAAAATTATCAAACCTCAAAATGATCAAACCTCAGTTTAGCCCATTGTTTTCACCCTGTTATTCCAAGTAGAGCACTGTTCCAAAACACTCAAAGGTGAAGACACCTCTGAAGATCTAACATACATTTTAGCAATTGCTGTTGTGCTTAATTAGCTTTCTTTTCCTTCTTTGTTATCCCTAGCCCATGTATTTCCTCTAGTCTTTCCTTTCACCCTATTGAGACCTATCATATCTTCTGTCACTCTTTGATATTCCTAAGATAAATAAACCAAATTCTTAAGAGTCACACCTCAGTTCCTCTGGTAATTCTGGCATCCCTTCTCTACACCTCCTCCAGTCTGAATTAGGCTTCTTTGAACGTGGGTAAGCACAGGCAGAGACAAAGAGAGGGGAGGACAAGTATGCAGTCTTTGAGGACAATCTAAGCATCATGTTTACATGAGAGCCCAAAGAGATGAGGCACATTCTCCAGCCATTTGAAAAGCTGTTGATCTCAGCAGGGTGATAAAGCAGAGCCAGCAAGTCTAAAGTTTTGTCACCTTAATATATTTATTTATTAAGGAGATTCTTTGGTTAATGTTTGAAGGTAGTTTCCCAGAGGAGACAAAACAAACTAAATTATATTTGCAGAAGATTAAGTCATATTAGTTAGTTTTATAGTAAGAAGAGTCTAGGAGGAAGTCACTGGAGATGGGAAACTTTTGTGTAAACAACAGCAAATTCATTAGAAGTACAAAAGAATTCTAAAATACAGCATAGAGCTTGAGCATTCCTCATCCCTCCCCCCACCAAAAACAAACAAACAAAAAGCTAAAACATATAAACCTTTTTGAAATTTTTGATATTTTTCTTTTCAAAACATTTTTAAATAGTTATCACCTGCTTTTTTTTTTTTTTTTCCTTTCAATTTATCCTGAGCATTTATATTACTCCAGCCACAGAACTAAGAAATATATTGTTTAAGATCACAGAATAACTTGAACTGGAAGGTACCTCTAGTCCAGCCTCCTGCCTCTGAGAATAATGGACTCTCCTCCCCAGGAAACAGAACATGATAAAATAATACTGAGATACTTTTTCATGAGATGTTATTGAAATCCTTGGCTTTCTGCATTTTTAAAATGCTGTGCTAATGCTGTGCTAAGGAGAAATTCAGTCAGATGACAATTTTATGAGGCACAGGATATATCTAGAGCTAGCAAGGTGGTTACAGAAAGGGACAAATTTTCTGGATTTATACAGGTCATCGCATCAACCCTTCCTCATCAAAATCAGGGTCTTATCTGGTGTAAAACTGTAAATAATGTTACAAAGATACAACTGTTAGTTCCTTTTGATTCCAAGACCTAGAAGAAAGAATAGGTCTTCTTCCCAGACTACCCCACTCACCACCTGAAAAATCCCTTAGCAAGACAAGCACTCAAATATTTCTCATGCAATTTCTGTTCCTTCTATAATAATAACAAAAGGTTATTATTATTTCTCCTCTCCTCTCCTCTCCTCTCCTCTCCTCTCCTCTCCTCTCCTCTCCTCTCCTCTCCTCTCCTCTCCTCTCCTCTCCTCTCCTCTCCTCTCCTCTCCTCTCCTCTCCTCTCCTCTCCTCTCCTCTCCTCTCCTCTCCTCTCCTCTCCTCTCCTCTCCTCTCCTCTCCTCTCCTCTCCTCTCCTCTCCTCTCCTCTCCTCATCGTTGTGATATCTGATTTATATGCAGTCCTCCAGGACAGTTATTGTTCTGTTGGGCACAATGTGGTTCAATTCTTCTAACCACCTCATTGGAGTCTAAACTATTGCTTAAACTCAGAGAAAGTGATTTAACTACTGAGAAAGCCTTTATGTACTATGTTAGCTTAACCTGTGCCTTTCCCACATGCTGGAATGCATTTCTGAGGCACTGCTGGCTGAACCTGTACATGTATCTGTATTCAGCTTCGTTAGGTGATTCTGAAACTACTGACAGCTGGAAGTTGATATGAAATGATGTAGGAATTAAATCCATTCCTTTCTTTGCTGAGTGACAATCAGCTACTGACTAATCCCAGAGAGGTCCTTGGCCAGATGAACCTTTATTAGAATCATAGAATAACCCAAGCTGGGAGGGACCCACAAGGATCATCAAGCCCAATTCCTGACTCCACACAGGTCTACCTAAAAATTCAGACCATGTGACGGAGAGCATAGTCCAAATGCTTCTTAAACTACAACAGGCTTGGTGCCATGACTACGTCCCTGGGGAGGCTGTTCCAGTGTGCAACAACCCTCGCAGTGAAGAACCTCTTCCTGATATCCAGCCTGAACCGTCCCTGTCACAGCTTTACTCCATTCCCTCGGGCCCTGTTACACTAATTTTTGTATGAAGATCATATAAAACATTGCTCTGTGTTACTGGAACACTCATTCATTTACTGCCATTTACTTACAGATGATATGACTGGACCTTTGAGAATAGAAATGCTTTTCTTCACATAGGGAAGAAATAAAACAGAAAACTGCAAATCCTTTCACAATGCACACCCTGTGTATGTTTCTTCAATGTTCCTTTTTGCCAGAATTCCTGCTGTTTCAAGGTCTCTAAATGCAGGATTGTGTAGTCTGATCCAAATGGAAAACAAAAGGATACAAGTAAATGAAGTGAACATCTACAGTTGCAATATCATTATACTACTGGAGAGGATGGAGATATAGGCTGTAGTGATAACTCAGATGTTGCTTATCTACCCCTTCTGCTGAGACTGATTTTTCCTTTGAGAGCTAGCCAAGAGAAATAGGTTATTCTGGTCTCAGACTGAAACAAGCCAGTCAGATATATCCCATCTTAATATTGTTACAACAAACATTTCTACAGAAAGTCCTGAGATCAAATTTAATGAATACTAGTAGCAATACTAGTAAGATTCCTGAAAAAAGAGAGATTCAGAAAAATGCTCGGTGATTAAAAATCAATACCAAATCAAAAGCCTTTTGGAGATGAGAGAAACTAACAGTAGTGTAATAGAAAATTAAGATTCTAAAACTATAAAATCATTTAAAGTTATGGGAAAAACAAACAAACAAACAAACAAAAAACACTACAAGGCTTTGACATCCATAAAGAAGCAATTAAATGGAAACAGGCAGATAAAAGGTACAAATTTTTCTGAAGCCTGGAGATGGAGCTTGGATATAGTATAGCACTTCACAAGCTCAGCTGGAGGAAAGCATCATATAGGTCATCTCTTCATGTCCGTGAAATGCAAATTTTTGCCAGATTAATGCCAGGAAAATATAATATATTCTGGAAAAAAAAATCCTCCTACTTTTTTTTTTTTTATTTTTTTCTACTGAGATTGCATTTGAGAGGATATTGGAAGCTGAAGACTTGACAGAGCCATGAAAATTTGAAGTCACAGCAACTATTAGCTCCAGATACACCTTTGTCTGTATCCCATGTGTAGGCAATATGACAGGTCTTTCACATAAACAACAGTCTGGTGATGATGCTGTGACCCCACAATAATGAAACAATAAAGTTCCATGATATCATCCAAACACCTGCAGTTGTCCCTCTGCAACTGTTTATGAGTCAATCTCCTGTATCCTCGCTGGATTTAAATATATTTCAAAAGCTCTTTTGTGAGATTGCAATATGAAATTTCTCACTTTTATTGAAATCTGCCAGCCTCTAATATTGTTGACCACACTTATTTTGTGTCATAAATGAAGGAGAATTTACAGATGCAGTAGATAAGGTGTGCTTTTGTGTGTGTGTGTTAGCTATTTCCCTTTCTTTCTTCAGTCCACTCCTTGTGCATCTATCCTGGTTTCTTCCAGTTTGGACTGATTGATATGTAACCCAGACACCATTTAACCAACATACACAATACCTGAGCCATATACAATCACAACAGAAATTCCAGTTTCTCAGCAGGATGGTGAGAAAGAGACAAAGTTCATGCTTAATTGTGGAAGGAAGATAACAAGTGTAACTTGTTTGCTTGACTAACACTACCTTAATTCTCCACCCCTTTAATGAGATGCCAAGCTTAGCTTGTGTACATGCAAAGCTGAAATGAACACGAGGCTTGGAGCCTATGTCAGTCACACTGGTCACACTCAAGATGACCTCTAAGCCATTTATATAAATACCTACTTCTTCCTCTTCCAGAAGCTTTTCTTCTTGTCTTTTTTTCTCCTGGTAGCCTTGGACTTTTCCCTCTCTCCAACCTTTACAACCAAAACTCCACTTCATACAGCAGCTAAGTACAGCCATTTCTGTTCGTCACGCCTTGCACTGACAGGAGGCTTCATGCAAATTACCCATTGTCACCCACATCCACACCTCCTCGTGCCAAGGCTGCAAGAGAAGTCTCAAGGCTTGGCACAGCACCCTTCACCCTTGTACCTCCCTCTTACCTTTTTATCCTGACATTGTTGAATTTAATGATGGCATTTAAGAATTTGCACTTGTTTTTGTTTGTTTGTTCTCCCAGATGTTTCAGTTTTTCAGGAAGACAATACATCTTATAGCTCTTTGCTATGAAAATTCCTTCTTTTCTTTGAGGCATGGTGCAAACATGGCTGTCCAAAGATAGCAGACTCCCTCTTCAGCAATGTGTTAGGGCAGATATGCTGCCAGAATACGTCCAGGGAAATTCAGTGCTTACATAATGATAACCTCTTCTTCTAGAGCAGTGCCTCTTGGCCAGGACAGGCACAGGTGTTATGCCTATATGTACCTTGGTGGTTACCCCTGGGCAAGGAGAGTGGCTGGGTGCCCATAGCTGGGCAAGCAGAATGTCCTCGGGGTGTGATGCTGGTTGCTAGGAGCTGCAGCATGACTATTCCATCCCCTGTCAGTGCCTTCCCCATGACAATTATTTTCTGTAGAGGGATTACTCGTGTTTACTGGTGCTAAAGAAATCAAGCTGATTTAACAGTACTGAAACACAACAGGTTGGTTTTCCTGATGATGGGACCAGTCTTTCTCCTTGACCAAATTTTCAAAATTCAGTGATAACTTGGAGAACTCTTTCCTGGACATCTGACTCAGAGTATATTGTATTAAGTGTGGGTTAAGTGTGCCCTCTTCCAGAGAAGGGCAACTGGTCAAGTGCTGGCAATGGTGTCTCTTTGCTCTAGCAAGTGGCTTTTTCACTGGTATTTGAGAATAAGGCAGCTTATTAAATAGCAACATTTCAGTAGTAGAAATTTATTCTTTCTGTCTCTCTCCAGCTCTTTTTATGACAAAACACATGGATAAAAACAGAGGTAAAGTCTCACTCAAAAAATAAAACTTTTGTTAAAATAACTTTTTTTTTTTTCTTCTTTCTTTTTAGAGGAAAGATACAGATAGCAATTTTGGCCAAAGTTAGTAATCAAAGGACATACATAAACTTTGCATGACAACGTGATGATTTAATTCTTGTATTAATTCAAAATGAAAAAAATTATAATATATTTACTTATCTTAGTATTTTATTTTCTGTCATTATAGCTGCTTTGTACATCCTCTTCCTTAGTTTCTCTTTTTAAAAAGCACAAAAAAAAAAAAAAATCCGTGTCTGGTATGTTTTCTGTGGCTTAAACTAGATCAGAAAGGAAATGTCAGACTTGTTCTAATTCTTTGTTAAACTACACCATCATCTGTCAGGTGCAATGCCTAACAGATGGAGCAGCTCTTCTCTTTTTTTATTTGCAGTGACATTCACATCAAAGGATTTCTGTATGAACAAAGAGAGCAGCAGGCCATGTGGGGAATCAGAATCCAAAAGGCTACTTAAAATCCATTTTGCCTCCCAAATGGGATGCAGTAGGTTATTATGGTAGTTGCCAAAACAGTTAAATTATTTTATATATAAAATATATATGTTTATATATTTTATATAATATAAAATATATATGTTTATATATTTTATATATATTTTCACAGAAACTACTACATGGAACCTATGAAGCCTTGCTAATTGTTTTTAAGGTTGCATTTACTTCCTGCCATATAAGCCATACCTTTTAGGATGTAAACTGGAAGGCTAATTTTTTTTATATATTTTTTTTATTTTTTTTCCCCCAGTTATATTCCTGACACTGCCAGCAAGTCTTGAACACATGAAAACTTAAAGGCCTCCACCCCTGTGAGTCCACTGTGAGCTAAATGATTGTATTTGTCCAAAGCTGTGGTTTTGTTTGGTCACATCAGGCCTTAACCCTGCTGAGAACTCTGTGTTCTCAGGTGGGAGGAGATGGCATCCAACATCCCAGACACACTCCTGGCCCTTGCTCCACCGTTCATGTCCTCTGAAACTCAATACAGCTTCCAGCACTCCTGTCGACCCTCCATCAATGGTCATCACCCCCACAAACACCATGGAGTTAAAATACTCAGAAAAGAAGGAACTGAAGAGGGATGCTTTATTAGAAACAGCAACTTCAGTGTGCCATCCAGATCTCTAGCTTGCCAACCCACTGAACAAAAGATAACCCCCACAGGAAGGTATTAAATGTGTGCAGTGCATCTCCTGCTGAGTCCCTGCTTTGTTTTTTTCCCACTCAGTTTCTCAGCCACACACCGTGCTGTGAGACTCTGGCAGGTGAAAATGTGGGAGGCTCTAAAACCTGACTTGGAGCTGTGTAAAGAGGTAACTCCCAGATACTATCAATTGTTTGGCTATGTTTTTGTTTTCTGGCTGATTTGTTTGAAAGGTGTGAAGGTTTTTTAAACTTTCCTTAATGTTACTTCCATTGAGGAAGGCAGTTTATTTACATACAAGTGGTTTGAGTTTAAACATAAATATAACCCAAGATAACCTTTCCTTCTTTGTTTTAGCCAATAGGAGTTTACTTAAAGGCTTTATCAAGCCCTCTCCTCCCATATACTTGAGACCAGGAAGACCCCATAAAAAGGATTAGTGTGTAGTTCTACCTGTGGCTGTCACAGAGTAAAGGCCAACTGCCAAAAAGTTCAAGAAAGCAGGTAAATTATCATACCACAAAGGTCTGGATGTCACACCAACAGAACCTTGGAAACTACACATACGCAGCATGGGAGCCTTTGAAGCAAAAACCAGGAAACAAGATTGAGTCTGACACTGTAATGAGAGGAAATCCCCAAAGCTGGTAAAGGGAAACGTTCTGTACTGTTGGCTGCAAGTTTTTGTCGTACAACTCTGTTCCTGAAGGCCATCCTTGCACACCAGTAAAACCACAAATGGGATGCAGAAGAACTAGCTCTGTCCCAGCTTTGGGCACAAAAGTCAGCTCTGGGTCCCTCAGGTCTCTGTTTAAGCCTCTGCTGTAGCTGTGGATGACGGGCTGTGACAGGCTCTGCACTGTCTTGTTTGGTACTGGTGGTGATCTTGGACAGTGAAAGAGTTTCCAAACCTCTTTTTCTAAGGCATAAAGAGTCCTGGAGACACTGGTCCTAACCCTGCTGTTCATGGAGGTGCTGAGGTTTAACAAGGAAAGTTCTTTTTTCAAATAGGATTTTATGAAGATTCAATGTATGAAAGTACCAAACTCACTAACCTTCTGCTAGCTTTGAAAATTATGTGTGTTTATGGAAACCATGCACACACAGTTGATAATCTGTTAATTTAAGCAAGGTAGGACTTCACCTATTGTTTGGGTCTTTCTTGCAACTTCCTTCTCTTCGGATAAGAGTAATCTCATGTGTTGATTAACACAAGCGATCTACCTCACAGCTGCAAATGAGTCTCTCCTTGCACTCCCTCCAGCATCTTCCTCTCCCTGCCCATCACTGCCCCTAAAACTGCAATGTTCTTTCATAAGTGCCAGCAGAGGAGTTTAACCATGTTTTTCTTTCAGTTTGGTCTCCTTCTCTTACTGCCCTTCCTAGAAAGGATGTGTATCAAAAAATAACGTGTTCAAATTCATACTGAATACAAGAGGCCCTAGAAGTCACTTGCATTAGAATACAGATGTTACTGAAGCTTCCATTTCTCATTTACTGTCTACCTGGACTTTGCTGTTTGGATGCCTTTGCAGTGGGTGAGTGGGAGCTGGACTGGACAACAGCTGGCCCCAGAGAGTAGCGAGAAGTAGACACCTAGTAGAGGAAGTTTAATATCTGGCACAAAACGCTCCTTATCTTGGCCTTGGAGAAGTAATCTCCTTTCCCTGCAGATCCCTTATTTGTATCAATAGCCACTGCAGAAACATGCATGGAAAAGTACTCACAACTTTGACTTAAAAAGTCCTATGATAGCATGGTGACAGCCAAAGCACATGAGCAGGTAGTGATACACTGTTCACATCAGGCAGAGAACACATTTTTTGTGTTTGTGCTGCTGAAGAAATTTGGACAGCAGGAATGGGTTCACCACAGAAACATAAGGCTTTAAAACCATCTAGTAGTGCTCGGTGTCAGCTCATGTGGGAGCAGTACCCATTCTTGTGCTATATTTAATCACCTTCACTGTGGCATCTGGGTCAGGGTTGGTATCAGTCTCAATCTTGTTTTATTAAATGTAACAACATCAGATACACTTCATTTGCTGTTCTAGTTATGTTTCTGTTTCTGATGTTGATTTTTGTTTCTGCTGTAGGTATTTGTAGTGAAAACATTAAATGAACTTTAAGTGAACTCAAGTCAATGTAATATAATCAAAGAGTTTATCTGAAGTACTATAAAAATGATATGAGATCACACACTACTGAGAGCAGATTGTGTAAACAAGAAGAAATGTCTTATACAAGCTGCTACAACATTCTTAATCAGGAAGTTTTATTGCTGTCAAGTTCAGTTGGTCATTAATCTCACTGTTAATAATAAAATTCCCAAATTTTATTCCATTGGATTCTCAAGATATAGGCATTCTGACTGGGATGGTGTCTGACAGCAGCACTATCAGAAATAAACCTCTGAGGCAGAAGACCTTGACTGTATTGTGAGGTCAGTCTCATTTGCCAGGTACGACACGGTATGGACCTGGGATCTAAAAAGGCATTAGCTCTGCCTTCCTGGTGCATGTTGATTTCTGTACTCAGTTTCTGTACTGGCTTTCAGAACAGATATCAGGACTATAATGCAAGGTAAATTTTGGATTTGAAAATTGTTCTTGAGACTGTGTATAGAGGAAAGACTATAAGCTCCCTTATTGTTTGAAGGGCTGAAAAGTTATGGGAAAGCCAGTTTATCTGACCAACAACTAGGAAACAAGGTCAAATCCCAAAGTGGAGCCACTGGACAAATTCAGAATCAGGGTTATGAACCACAAACCAGAGCTTGAATTTGAGATTTAATCTGTTTTAGGCAAAATACTGTGATCTTTCATAGAATACGTTAATTCGATTAGAAATCTGGTAAGGAATCATATTTGATCAAAACTATTGCATGAAACAATGCACACAGTTATGGGCAGAAAACAGTTTAAAACAAAACAAGAGACAATCATTATGGATTGTTTAAAGTTCAGTATTGACTGAAGAAATTGTTATAGTGTGGAGATTTTTATTTGTCTTTTGGCAAGGAAATACTTCTAAAGGTCACAGAAGATTACAGAATAAAGGCCCAAAGCTGGGGAGAGAGCAAGGTGAGGGTGTCCAGGAAATAAATGAGGAAAAGACTAGAAATAATATTCAGGTTAAAGCTATTCATTCCCTTATGAAACTTAACTGGAATTCCACAATGTAGTAATAACTCAGCTTGAATCAGTGGAACTGACTTAAGAGCCAGGGAACAGCAAATAAAAGTACACACCAGGCAAACAGAACTGGCACTGCAGGATCAGGATTTCATCACTCCAGGAAAAGACAGCCCTAGTGTTCCCACGGGGAATACCGAAACAGTTGCTCTTGCCCTTGAGGCACATGACTGAACCCAAGGCAATTGCAGAGGACAAATGCTATAAGGAATGACCTGTGAAGAAATGATCATCTGCTCTCACTGTAAGGGGCATGGACAGCTCTCAGTAATGCCATGCCCACAGTAGTTTCAAAGGAGAATTCAGAAACTACTCTAAAAACAAGCGACCGTTGCCAAACTAAATCCTCAGAACTAGATATTTTACTCGCTTCATAACTTCATCTTTATATTTACCACACTGCTATGAAAAGCTGTGGCTCTTCTCATTAAAAAGTGCAGTTTTTAATGAGAACTCCAGTTCTATGTGCCTATAAAATTATTTGCCTTACAATGTTAGAAATCTTAGAAATGCTAAAACAAACAAGCAAAAACACATCATTCTTGTTCTTGCAGTTGCTGTCATAACTGACCGGAAATTTGTTTGTTTGTTTTTTATTACTTTGTAAAATTAGGTGAAATAAATGGGACTATCACACAGTCACAGAATCCCAGAATCATCTAGGTTGGAAGAAACCTCCAAAATCACCTAGTCCAACCTCTGACCTAACACTGACCACTGGCAGTTTATTGACAGTTTCACTTTTTTCATGGCTTATAGTGCATTCTTACATTTTTTTTAAACTAAGACCATACGGCTTGCTAGACAGAACAACAAATGTGAAACTAAGAACACCCATTTTGCGTCTGACACAACTCACTGCTGGCCAATTTCCATCTTCTTTCTGCACCTACAGCTGTCAGTGAACCTGTAGGAGGCTGGGATATGCCTGGAATGCAGACACACAGCTTGAGAGGGCAATTTCGTCCTTCTGTTTCCTCGTATATAAAATAGGGAGGACATGACCAAACTACATATCTAACCTAAGGTTATCCTTGCATAGCATTATGTAGAGCAGAGCAACTCAAAACCTTGCACCTGTTTGATTTATCAGTAGGACTCATTGAGTATTAAAGGTTATGTGTGGTTATTCCAAAAAGCTGCATATATAGGTATGTGTGTTCTTCAGTCCTGATGACTGATGTGCCTAAAGACAAGCAGAGCCCAGAGCCTTTGCTACATCTGTTTCAGGATATGAATGCAGTGGAGAAAGAGGCAGATGCTTCTCCATTGTACAACCAAAAGCTACAACTCCTTAACTTTCCTCTTCTCATCATCCACCAGCAAATCTGCCCTAATATTTGTATTTTCAATCCCAGAATTCAATCCCCAGACCTGACCAGCTGTGGGATGCTGGCAATGCAGAACATTATCAGAAAGCAAAGCTTGGCTGTGTGTCAGCTTGGTCTCTGATGCCTGCTCAAGGATCACACTGGGGGCAAAATGAGCAATACAAGGGGAATACAAGTACAAGGGGAATGTCCGTCTCTGCAGCCCTTCAAGACAATGAAGCTGAACTTCTGGCAGCCTCTCATAAGCTGATAGCAGACCCAGACTAGAGTGGGGAAGGCTACTAGTAACAGGTGATTCTGTTTAATCTCTCACTAAATTATCATGATACTGGCAGGTAACATGCTATTAAGTCTTAGGACAGTGTAGGCTCTGAGGGTTATATTTGGGTGTGGGAGGGGGTTGTTTTTCTCTCTCCCAAAACTCATAAGCACATTCCTTAGCTACAGTGACCTCACTGAAAGGGTGGAGGAAGGAGAGGTGGATTTCACCACAAGATAAAGGTGTTTCTGCTGAAACTGAAAGTAAAGGTGAGACTGGGATTTCCTTTTTCTTTCCAGGCCCATAAGCTACCATATTCACCCCCTCTCAGGACTTCCCCCTGGTCCTGCACTTCAGGAAAGTTAAAACCCCACAACCTGCCCGTCTCAGTGACTGTGTTACCTTTATCACAGTGTGCACTGAGGCTGGCATAGCAATCTACCCATTATAATACAACAGTGAGAAGAACATGGAAAACTTTATTCCTGCAAGTTTTTCCCTTAAAGGCTTCTACACACAGACCAAAGAACTGGAATAAAGCCATGAACCTACTGGTTGCCAGATCAAAACCAAACACTGAGCAGTCCCTCTCCCTCCATCCATCCAAAAATAAACACAACAGCAGCCTTTCCCCCAACCCCTTCCCAGCTGCTCCCAACAACAGTTTCTTTCTCACCATCTAAACAAGTGACAGTAAAATGTCCAATATGCCGCCTGGTAGGAGAAAGAATAAAGCACTGATACTGACTGTGTGGGACGGTGTCCTAAAATACATTGCTAAGAACTAGAGAAATGCTTGTTCAGAGGATTAAACCCTGCAGCAAAAAGGTTTGAGGATTACACTAGAGCAATACTTGACCAGTTCTTCAGGAAGTACGTTATAGATTCTTCATGGAGTAGTTTTTTCTCTGCAATCTGTACGGGGAGCTAGAGGAACATTTACAGAGTTACACCTACACAAATAATTGCTTTTTATGACTCACACAAGAAGTTCAGACTGTTGTGAAAAAGGAGCATACCCATTAAAAGCTACAAGATCAAAATTCTTGGACGAACACCACTAGTTTTCCTACATCAGGCAACAATAAAAAATAACTTAGAAAGACAATTGCCAGGAGCATCCCAGCACTACCTTGGTCATTTGTATAATGGGATTTGAGGGAAGGAAGACAAGGTTAACAAATTTGGAACAAACACAAGGTAAACAACCAACACTTGGGTCCTGCCATTTGTAACTTGCTGCATTACTAGATCAAAATCAGCCAGCAAAACATGTATTCTATCAGAAGAAAAACAAAAATAAAACTTAACCAGTTCTACTGACACCAGGGAGTATCAGGAGGAAGAATGCAGTCATGGCACAGGAGACAAATGACAAGATCAGACACAAAATCTAACCTCCGCTCTGAGCAATGCAGTGCTAAAGCTCTGTAAAAGCTGTGAGCCAGATAGGAAGATGCATGAGTAGAGACGGCCAGAGATTTGCAAAATAGAAAAGGTAAGCTTTAAAAAAATAAAAAATAAAAAATAAAAAATAAAAAGAACTGATGATATCATTGCTAACAATGATGTCTAACTCCATCCCTTCTCAGGGCAAAGACAGTCAGGTTCATCTCTGAAATGCTGACTTGAGATCTTTTAAAATTGAGCTTCAATAGTCTTGTAGAAAAGCAAAGGGCAAAAAAGGAAAAGCAAAGCAAAGATTTGGGTGCTGTTGTCTTTCATCAGGAGTTACTGCAGTGAATGAGACTAATGGGTGCTGTCAGATTTCTCAATATTAACTTTTTGTTGGAAATCATAAAAAACCCACAACTGTTATGAAATGTGTAATTTGTGTGTGTGTTTGATCCTCATGCAATTTTTATTTGTATTATTTCTTCAGGTTTGGAATGATAAGACATTAATACTATTGGAATGTTGAAGCTTACCAGAAAAACTCTGGAGTATTCCTTCACTTCTTGTCTTCTAAGTGTTTAAGAACATTTCCTCAATTGCACAAGCCAGAAAATACCAGAGAACTCTGCAGGCAGAAGCTAGTACTCTGAAAGGAAAGGTTGCTGCTGATAAATCTGCCAGGTGGTATGTATTTACTCAAGGAATCATTTTCCTTTAGATAGAAGAGGGTTAAAGGTACAGCATAAAATCATAACAAATTTGTTTTTTGTGACTGTACATATTGAAAGGAGGACTTCACTATTTAACTCAGCCTTGCAGCCCAGAAATTCCCCAAAGTGGGTATTGCTCATTGCAATGAACACACTGTCAAACACACTGTTTTTACACTCTGATTATAGTGTACTATTCCTGGACTGTGTTCTGGAAGGGGCCATGAAGATACAGTCTGCTGCTGACTTCAAGTAAAGTTAATGAAAAGCAGTAACACTTCCTACCAGATATATCATCACCAGCAAAGAATGCATTATGGTACGTAAATTATGGTACATTATGGTACCTGAAAGAGTACATAAGGGTCTACAAAGAACAATTACAAAACGCCAGTCTGCAATAACTCATTTGGTTTTGCACTTTCATAGGACATTTTTTGGGATTCATATACATGTATAGAAAGAGGTAGAAAAGTGCTGATTGAATTCAACCACAGGAACTGGCTGAAGCAAAAATTATTGCATGAGATTCCTTTGCAGGAGACAAGGGTAGGCAAATATAAATATCCTTCCTGTATTCAGATCTTGGAATTTCGGATAGAAAAACAAAACAAAACAAACTCCTAAGCTCACATCACATTAGCATACGTGAACTGTACTATTCTTAAACATAGGACATATGAAACAGAACACCTGGAATAGACTTAATATGAACCAGATACCTAGGAGGCATAATAGCCAAGCAAAAAAGTTAAATTATGACAAACTTATATTCCAGCAAATAGAAAACAAATGGCTTTGCTCTGAAATTAATTTAGTACGCACATTGGCTGCCAGACTGAATTAGAGCTTATAATGAAATATGTAAGAGGCCTGGAATTGCCACAGGAAACTGCCACAATCATTTTCAAAACATTTGAAATATTTCATTTAGGTATAAAGTAACATTCATATTCGTTGAGTTAGTCACACTGAGTCTTCTAAATGTGTTTTTCTCCAAAGTTATGCAACTTCTGTTTGTTTAAATTATTATTTTTGATATTCCCATCTGATCTGGAAAACAACAATTCATACCTGTAGCAAAATGCCTCAAACACAGGTCAAAGCTGATTTCATCAATGCATAGTCTTAGATGAAATCTTACCTTGTCTTCTGTTTTATCCTTTATTTCTATGCAGATTTTTTTTAGATGACAGGTATACCAGAATTGTACTCTTGCTATAGGTAGGCAAAAAATAAAATAAAATAAAATAAAATAAAATAAAATAAAATAAAATAAAATAAAATAAAATAAAATAAAATAAAATAAAATAAAATAAAATAAAATAAAATAAAATAAAATAAAATAAATTAAAAAAGACACTGACCATACTGGCACTACATGACACTGGAACTGTAATATGGGCAACATCTGATGACTTGTGTAGTCCGAGGTTAGCATTCTCTATTCTTGGAGACACTGCTAGAACAAAGCCCTGTTGTGTGTAGGGAATAGTTGTAGGGAGAAGGTATTTTCAGGATACTGCTTGAATACAATAAAATGTGATTGCAGGTATTGAAATTACACTACACATACTATACAGTAAATTCTCTCTGAAAGTAAGGGTGTCACTGGAATCCTGCCTGAACACTTAAAGCATGCAAGATCAATATTTAACAGAGACACCTGATACATGTCTTAGGGAGCTATTATCTATATTAGTCATCCAAGTGACATTAAGCATAGACAAATAGGAGCCCAATTTCCTTGTGCAGACAATGCAGGAAAGCTTAAGTATGTCCAGAGGAAAACAAAGAAATATTAATTCAAAAAACGTAAACTTAGACCATACCAGTAGCTTTAGGCTCCCTTAAAAGCTGATATAGACAGAGGGAAATTTGTCTAAGACAAACTGCTGTGGATCCTTTTTCACTGCTGAAAAAAAAGGAAGCCAAAGATTCTGCAGTGTTGATGGTATCTCTGCACATAGATGAGAACAATCCACAGGGATTTTCTGCAGCACCCTAGCATGTGGTCTGGCACCAGCAATTACCTTTTATGAACATTTTTGTTCAATCACATTTCACCTCTCATTCAGCTTTAATATTGTTCTGTGGGTTCATGGAGTTTTCACAAATACATCAGTAAAGTTACCAGGTAGAGTAGAAATGGTTTTATTCTGAGTGCCACAGTAAACTTTTAGTAACTTACAAACCGCCAAATCTGACTATTTTTACGATGAGCACGAGATCCACACCAAAAATAGACATGCTAAATTTTTTAAAGCACAGCTGGTTGTAATCTGATTTCCAATGTCCATCTGTCCTTCTCTTTTTAAAAAATAAATAACAGTATTAGTGCACTGAAGTTGTTTTCATATCTTCCAGTTTTCTAATGCAGCAGGCTGTAATTAGTCACTAGGTGGCCTCTTTCTTCTTTTGGAGAAACCTGATACATCATTATATGAACTAAGGACATAACAAGGAAAAAAAATGCAAATCTACAGAACTTTGTTCAGTAAGGTTTTAAGATCATTGCTGCAAAATAGTCCATTGTTTCCTAACTTGAATGTATTCACTGTAAATCACTAAGGAACTGAATACCTTGGCTAGCAGCCTGAGCCTTGAACAATGTTTCATCCACACAGCAACCTGTAAGAAGGTACACATAGTATCTTATTTCCAAAAAACAGATAAAAACAATACCGTTTCATCCAACTAACAGATATCAGAGCATACAGAAAGGAAGAGTTTATGAAGATAGAATTGTTGCTCTTGTCTACCCTGCTTAGGTTTTCCCAGATAATATCCAAAACCACAATCAGAGCCTCATCTCTCCCTTTGAACCAAGCTCCTGCTTGGTGTGTCCTCTTGCTGCCAAGTGGATTGCAAAAGCAGAGAATTGTGATAAGTCATGGAGCATTTAAGAGACTTTCATGGATGGTAAAATTCTAATGGGATTGAGGTTTCTAAAATAGAGACCAGCACATAATAGTTTAATTGGAGTGTTCAGGTTTCTTGAAGACACTAATGAGGAACTAAGGCATTGCCTAAAGCAAGAGAGCAATCTGGCAAAACGGCTTCAGGACAGGGGTTCTTAATTTGCCTTTCAGTATTTCCCAACCACAGAAAGCACAATCACTTTCTTGCAAAATCACTGTGCTTTTGCAGAATGAACTTTGTGCTAAACAAATGCTTGCAAGCACGTTTAGTCTTTAGAGCAGTATGTGCTGTTATATGAGATTACATGAGGAAATAAAGCATGTTTTGCTATGGTGTGGCAAATTCCTCCATCCACAGAAATGAGATGAATTTTTTTACAGAGGAGACAAATATTCCATGGAAAGACACTCCTGTGAAGAGGAAAGCACTTCTCTTAGTCACAGCATGAAGGAAAACAGTCAGCTCTCTCTTTGCCCTGTTGCAGTTTCTCTGGCTTAGCTCCACTGTTTCTTCTGAGTATTTTTCTGCTTGAACTGGTGACAGGGAGGGTTGTAGACCTCAGAGAAACTGAAAACAGATTTCCTCTATGTGCTTTCTTTAAATATTTTCTCTGTAAACCACTTGAATACACAAAGGGGGCAAGGGCGAAGAAAATGGTCTGTATGACAACTGTAGATGTTAACAGATAGCTTTACACTACTTCTTTATGATCTATTCAGACATGATGTTAAATATTACCGAGTTTACTTTACTGTTATATTTTAAGCTGGTCTAACATGCATACTTGCAGTAATATTAAGGCAAATATTGTAGAACAAACACAGCTAGCAACTTGAACACAGCAAAGATTTATGATGGGGTCCACAGTAGGGGGGGAGCTCTGGGAACAACCCCTCATTCTTCATGTGTCTCCAACCGCATCTAGTGTGGTTCACCAGGCCACGTGTTACCAATGCACAAGTTCTTGGTACTGTAACCTGCTCTGCGACCCATGGAAAACCTGTGAACATTCTTTAGTACTGCCTCTGAACATTCAAAGGCATTTAACAGGCCCTCATGCTGAATCCATCCTGTTCATTCCACATGAATGAATCTCAGCAGAAGAGCCTCTGATAAGACAGTTTTGTTGTAGTACGGATCCATGTTGGACTGTCAGCTGAAGGAGTAAACATTCCTGACTTCTCTGGAATTTCTTTTTTGGGTGTTCCAGTGCATAAAAGAAAGATATCTTCGCAGTCTTTCAGGGGATAAGGATCAAAATAAAATCAGATGAAAGACTGCCAAATCCTGGGCGGACAGCCAGTGATGTCCATGGGGCTTTCTCCAGTTAATATAGTACATTTAGTATCATACTCTAAAAACTTTTTTCCGGACATGTCCTTGAAAACAAATCCCTTATGTTGTATCATTTCCTTGCTAGACAGAAGTCTATTATCTTAGATTTGAAAGACAAACAAACTTTTTTATTAGTCCATACGTTGATTTCTATACATTCTTAATCAGATTTTTGTCAAACATATTTACTTTGAATAGCATATTGAATAACACATAGAGGAATCCTCTTCCAAAGAAACAAAAACACTTTGAAGAACAAATCCTGTGCAACATATTTATCTAAAAGGGGACCATTAATACAGTACAACAAGGACATTTAGCATTTTATGGTAAACAGGGATCCAGGACATTTTAACAGCCCTGAATTCAAAACAGTAGAGATTTGTATAGAGAACCAAATTGCAGTGAGTGACCTTACTTCAGAATGAATTTCACTGCGATCAGTGAAGGAGTTTGCAGGATAAGATGCTAGCAGCTCAGGGGTCATGAAATCTATTTAATGATGTATTAAGTTTCTTACATCACTTAGCAAGTCAGAGTACAGATGCTTCCTTTTCAACATCTGCAAAGAATACTTATTGAGCTCCCCTGCAAGTGAAGGCCCTGAACAGTTGCATGCCATGTAATCCTCATCTCATTAAAGATTTTGGGAAGCAACATATTTTAAGCTGGTTTTGGACTAGCGATGAAATGCTTTGTTTTCTCAAGATGAAGTTGTAGCAGCTACACTTTTTCTACTCCATTGTGACACAGCTGCATGCCTTGTACATTTTGTATTTGTAATTTTCACTTTCGTGCCATTGCGAAAGAGCTGCATGTTTGGATGCTGTCCTAATACTTAATGCAGATGTTTTGCTGTAATTTTTTGAAGGAAGCTGTGTGTTGTGCATGGCACTGCATCCCAGTTAGTGGGGCACCCTGGGGCTGGGATGGTTGTGGCCAGTGGCTCCCAGCCTCAGTGCTCACATGGCAGCTGCCTGCATGCCAACTCCTGGCAAAGCACAAAGGGGCAGGTTTAGGGCACTGGCAAGTTATTTCAGGGTTCAACCCCATTCCTCCAGCACTGGTGATAAAACTGCAAACCCATTTGCATGCATTTAGTTCCTACATGAGGAATAAACTGCCTTATGCATGGGCAGATAGCTTCAGAACAAAAACTTAAAGGAATCCCTGGGGAATGCAGAAGAAACTGTTGAACTAAAATTTTAACAGCATTAATAATGTTCTGCTTTTGCTTCTCTATGGTTTTATTATATGAATGACATGAACAATATAATTTTGACTCCTGTTTATTTTGTATTTATTCCTTCTTTCCTCCTGATTCTTGTGAAACTTAGCAAACTGGGGGAGCACTTATTCTCAGACAGGTACCTCAGTAGATACTCTACCAAACCACAAGGTGATCAGCCAGCCACTGTACCTGGAATAGAGGGTACGTGAGACGCTGAAGATGGCAGCCCTGGACTCCTTCCACAGCAAGTTACCTGGTAAGACAAAGCCACAGGAGACTCACAGACCCTTCCTGGCAGAGCCAATGGGCCAGCACAACAAGCCCCTCTCTGCTGCATTCAGCCAGACCCCACAGCAGGCAGAGAGGAACTGAATGGAGCAGCCCATCCCAACAAGAGCAGTCATTTTCTTCTGAGGGATGGGGAGTTGAGACGAGAGCAGCAAGCCTGCCAGCTTCGAGGAAAGGCTGCCAGACCTCTGCATCCCCACATTTCAGCTTTTCTGTGTTCCCTCCAGGACAACTCCCAGATGGTCCTCATTTTCACAGGGAAACACAAGCAATTTGTTTGTCCCTTGGCTGAAGGGCAAGGGGACTCACCACAGAAGGCAGCTGAGCTGCAACTGTCAGCTGCAGTGTAGCAAGATGATATTCCTGCCCATACTCTGGCCCAAGGAGTTGGACAAGTGTGCTGAGTAGGTGCCAGGGCAGGCTCAGGCTGTGTTGACTTCTCAGTGAGAACATGCTGTACCAAACATTTCTTATTGTATATCTTATATAAACAAGGCATTTAGCTTAGCACTCAGTACTAGTTCATGCTAATAAATGCCAGTGGCTTGCTCTGCTTCATATATTGAAGGAGCATACTAAAGCCAGCTCAGGGACACACACAGGATGCTCAGTTTGGATCAAGATTCTCTGCAATTCATTTCAGCTGATAGTAATCAAATACAGCTAGAAAAGGAAGCTGCAAATAGGATTTGGCGTACAAATATGACAGAGACCAAATGAACCCAATGGGAAACCATCCATTCTATGCCTCTCTTGGGAAAGACACACTGACAGGCCTAGCAATGTTCCAGAACATCCCCCTTTCCAAAGAAATCATGCTGCCACTCAGCTTTAACTCCAAATCATCACTTCCATAGGGAAGAGCATCATTCACCCCTCTGCAGCAGGTTTGCCTTGGCACTGACACTGGCACAACCTCTCCAAAACCCAGCTGTTGCTCATAAATTCATCTCACCATACCTGCACAGAGAGCAAGACACTGAGAAATCATGTATGTGCTTGAAATTCCCTGAGAAAATTGCAGGCATCACGCTAGAGTATAGTATCAGGACAGGCACAGGATGCTGCAGGGCAGCAAAGCAGACATAAGTGGGCTCCCCAGTTTGCACATCCCTCCTTGGACTGGATGGCTGCATTTTCTGAGTCCCTAAGGGAACACAAAGCTTGCAAAGGATCAGGACATGAAAGGGAATCTGAGGTTTGCTAGAGAGAGGCTGTAACACAGTATAACTACTGGAATGGTTTGTAAATATCGGCAGAATGTTCTGTTGAAAGGAAAAAAGTAGCTTCTAAATTTGCAAGAAAAAAAAAAAAAAAACAACTTGCATTTTCGTCTACATTCTTTTTCAGAAAATCCAGAAAAAAATAAACACAACATTCTGAAAGTGTGGAAAATCACATTTTCCATGGAAAATCCCTGAAAAATCCCATGAGAATCTCTAGCATGAAAAAGTCATAGAGCACAACAGTATTCAATTTGCTCTAAAAATAAAGCAACACCAACACAGATCTTCCTGACTTCCATCTCAGGTTTCTCTCCAGACAGTCTTTTTTGGGTGTTTGTTTAACGAAGCTACTCAAATTCGTGACTTATGTATAAAATACAAAGCAGATTTGGCAAACAGAAATGTCACTGCCGAGCTAGTGAGTTCTCTTAGTTTATCACCCTTTCACCCTTGCAAAATGTGACCTTTGAAAGAAGGGATTTTCCTCCTCTCCCTGTCCTGCCTCCCATTTATTATTATTATTATTTTATTATTATTATTTTTTTTTCCTAAGAAAAGAGTGCAGCTCTCAGCCCCAAGAAGCAGTCATTGATTTCTGCTCTCTAGCTGCAGCCATGGGAGACCCTGCATTGCTGCTCTATCCTCTGGGAAGTTTTATCTTCATTTTCCTTGCCTCTCACAGGTGTAAATCTAACTGCAGCTAGATTTCAGATTTTTGTCTTATTTTCCTACCTGTGGAGGTTTGCACAGGCATAGGACTGGATGAAAACTGTTCTTTTTGAGCAGGTCCAAACTGACATGTTGAAAATATATAAGCTGTACTTACGCCCAGAACAGATACAGCTGGCACAGGTAGGAGTGGGGTCAGTTCATGTAGTTTGTATTTTGTTTTGAGACTACCAAGATGCCAATTAGTGGCACAGTTGTGCTCATTACTGACCTAATCTGTACTGCAGCAAAGGTAAAAAGGCTCTACAGCCTCTTATTACACCTCTGAGCCTACCACTTTGAACACCTGGTAATTTTATTAGTATAATTATTTGTTCTGCAGTAGCATGACTGTGTTGTTGTGTTCATTGCTAAGCAATTAACAGTTTGTCCTTCCAGAAATATCCAACGCCCCAGACACTATTAGCTTGTCGGAACATTTTCAACAAAAACATTCCAGGGGAAACACAGTGGCGTCTCTTCCATTTTCTGGGATAAGCATCTCTGCAGCTGCATACCCTACTACCAGAACACCAAACCAGGACAGGGAGAAGTGGTTATTCCTGAAGGCCCCATTTTGCTCAGTTCTGCACAAAATTTCTTCCCACATCACTCTGAAACTACCAGATTTCTTGCAAAATCCTATTTTCAAGGGCACCAGCAAAGCAACATGCCCCTGCTCTAAGAGTGATACATGGCTCCTGCATCATGTTCCCAAGGCTCCCAGGCACTGGCCAGCACTGGGATTTTCAGGGAGGCCAGACTCCTTGTTACCCTGGCAGCACGTATAATTTCTGATTTATGGACTCAGAAGTGCATAGACAAGCTTCAAGGTTAACTTTTTGGACACATTTCACTGAAGCTAATTATCTTTTGGTCCTTGTGTCCTCCAGCATGGGGACAGCCTGCTGGAAATTGAGCATGGTGCTAAAAAAACCCTCTTTTATACTGAGCCTAGTAAACACAATCATTTTGGAAGGATCCACATTGGTGGTTAGAATCAGTATCTCTTTAGCAAAAGCAAATTTCAAATAATCAAACATAACCTCAAAATAGAGTCATTATTTGCCACAATCTTTTTCCCCTTTCTTTTATTTATAAATGAGAAAGCTTATGCATTGAGATGTGGGCAAGTCTTAGCAATCACACCATGGTTTTGCTTCTGGGTGTCAAGACAGAGTCATTTAGGGTTTTTGTATACAGTACCCAAAAAATACAGTAGTAAGTGACATTTGAAATGCAAAAAGTCCAGACCATCAGCAAGTCCTTTCCCTGAAGGCTGCTGGACTGTGTGTGGAACTTATCTCACCCGTGTAGCACCAGGACTTGGTGTACCAGGACTGTTCCTAGGGCATTACTGTCAAAAGTGACCACAGTGGACCAAAGGAAAGGACTACCCGGCTTGCAAACCTGTTACATGCTATGAAAAAGGTATAAAAACATTCGTGTGGTAGGACTTTTCCCCACTAATTCTCTTTTGCCTCCAGCAATTTGCAAATCCATGTCTCCACCTGTTCTCAGGATCCTGGGCCCAAGCAAGCAGGAGGTATATCTGATGCATTTAACATATGTTATCTCTAGCAATATATTTTCAAAACTATATATATGTGTGTGTGTGTACATAATAAAGATCAAATATTTTCTTACAGATAGGTACAGAAGTATCTGCACTGCTTTATTTACACATTCCCTAATGAGAATCTCTTTTAGAAAATCAGCGCAGTCAGTGTGTAATACTCAGCACCTACACAGTTGTAGCTATGGTGAAATGTTCCTCTGGTGTATCTTATCTTTCTGTATTAAACACTTGCCTGATCTCAGGCACATATAAGCAGATATTTAAAATGCCATCAATACAGTTATTTGCCAGAATCTTCCCTTTAGTGCTCATTATGAAAAGGAAGGAAGAATAAATCCTCAGATTCTCCTTCACATAGCTGGTGAGTGAAAGAACAAAAAATGAAAGTAACTGGAGAAAAATGTGTCCCCACTTCAGGGGCAGCCAGCTGTACTGACACAGCCCCATGTCACAACCCAGTGTCTACAGAAAGGATTCAGGGCCCCTCTCCCTGCCCACGGGGGTCTCAGTGTCTCTGAAGCAGCTCCCTTTCCTCAAAGAAGAACTCTCTTGTTGGCTGTTGAACTGATAAACTCGTCGCTTAAACAAGCGATGGAGCTTCTCCTGAAACTGGTTCCCAATAAAACAGTACAGCAAAGGGTTGATGCAGCTGTTGGCAAACGCCATGCAGATGCCAAACGGTAGTGCTGTGTCAATGATCCCTGTCACATCACAGTTGTTAATAATGTTCATATGAGCCAGGGCATCCAAAAAGGTTAAAATGTGGAATGGGAGCCAGCAAATTAAGAAGGCCACAACAACAGCAGCCACCAGCTTCAGGACTTTGTCCATCTTCTGCTTGTTTTTCCCAAACTTCTGTGCTTTTAGCAAGTGCCTCCTGATCCAGATGTAGCATGTTGTGATCACTGTCAAGGGGATGAAGAAGCCGAGTACATTTTTGAGGAAGGCTGTTCCCACAGACCATTTCGCATAATTCTCATGAGGAAATGCCATAATGCAAGCTTTCACCCCCAAGCTTTTAATGTAATGTGTGTCACGGAAATAAAAAGTTGGAAGGGAGGAAAAACCAGCAAGGCCCCACACAACCATTGCTATAAAATACGCCTGTTGTGGAGTTCTTCTTTGAGAGCGAATAGGATGGACAATAGCATGGTACCGGTCCACACTCATGCACGTAACAAAAAATGTGCTTGCAAACATGTTCAGGCACAGGACAGAACCGGAGATTTTGCACATGAGAGATCCAAAGAGCCAGTTGTACTTCTGTGAGTAATAGGTAGCCCAGAAGGGAAGTGTGGCGAGGCACAGCAAATCTGCCACGGCCAAGTTGAAAATGTAGATATTAGCAACTGTTTTGGGGCTACTGTGACGACAGAGCACCACAACTACAATGCTGTTTCCAACCAAACCCAGAACAAAAACCACGGAGAAAAATGCTGGAATTAATGAAAACTGGTAATCCGAAGAGGCAAGTGGGCAGGGAGGCAGAGAGCGCAATGCAGCCGATGAGTTTGCCAGCATTGTATAGAGGACTTGGAGAGTTTCTCTGGTGGTGATGACCACAGAGTAGTTGCTCTGCATGTTGGTGCTGGCAGAAAGGGAGTTTCTGCAGGAAATTCATGTGCTAGTGGCACTTTTCTATCACATTGCTCACCTGCAGATCAGAAACCATGTGTTAGACATACACTCTGTGGCCATCTTAGTTCTGGAATCACAGAATTGCAATAAAATAAAATAATTTAAAATGATGTCAGGAATCTGAGAGCTGCTATACCAGGCAACCCTGTTGGACTTCTTTCCTCTGTCCCACTAACAGGACACAATTAGCACTAGAGAGGTCACGACACTTTTTAATTAGCCTGGCAGAAAAGTGAGCAGCTGGGTTTCATCTGCTATTACAGATGGTGCTTTTTGTGGCCAGCTGAGCAGAAAGATCATTGACTCAAGAGCTGCAGATACTTCAGGAACTTCTGAGACCAAAGGCAGCACTAAAGCTCCTTGTAATCCTTTTCTTTGCTTTCTCATTCTATTTCCAGTACTCTGTACAGTTAAAATAATGTAAAAGGCAGTACTTGCCACTGGGGATTAGGTAGTTCACACCTGAGGATCTCCTGGGACTTCACAAGCATGAAAGCAGCCTTTTAGTAAAGCTATTAGGAAAGCAGCCTTTGATTTTTTTTTAAATCACGGGGCTAGATACAAAGACACTGAAGGGTCTTTACAAAATATCACCTACAATCAGAGTCTTTCTCAATTCAAATCTGCATCTCTTGCCTCCGTGATGGCTTTTAGTCAGAAAATAAATATTTTCCATGTAGATATAAGCAACAGACACTTACATACACAGTCCTTACAAGCACTAGAGTTAACAGCAGTATTTATCATAAATTTAGAAAGATTAAGACTGGTTTTCAGTATGGAAAAATGTGGCTACAAAGCAGCTAAAATAGGAGAGTCCTTTGACAGATCTCTTTGTTCCAGTTCAACGGCTCTCGAGTCTGTACTCTAAGCAGAACATTTTTCAAGCTTCAAGATTTTATAGTCAATAAAGAAATCAGACAAAATATTTTATTGTATATAATAAAAAGACCATTCCTTTTAATTAAGTCCTTATGGAATCACTTAGGCATTTAAGAATTCTCATGGGGCCCTTAAAACAACAGAAATTTTGACCAAGTAAAGACAACAGAGTTGAATAATGATCTCTCATTTAAAAGAGGGTAACTGATCATTTCAAAAATATTTTCTATATTAACCATTTAATATACAATCGCTTATTGTTTCCGTAATGCAAAATATGCAATATGTTCCTCTGAACACACTGACAAAAATGAATTTTAATTTTATTTTCTCAGCATAATGAAAATTCAATAGGAAAATATTAATAATGATTTCTGCAGTGAGCTGGTATTTAAGGTACCGAATCACAAGCCCACATTTTTTAATCAAACAAGTCTTAAAACAGAGGAAGGGTTTGTTTGCGGAGAAGGAAAAATAAAGTCTCCTTTCCCCCTTAACTCTGTTCTGAACCCCTCTCTTCAACCTATGGAAGCTTAAATCTCAGAACTAGTCACAAAGCCTTCTATATCTGATTTCATACTTGATTTAGCTACATTATTGATAACAAAAGGTTTCATTGATAAAAATGTTATCCCCTCTGCATGTGAACAACTTATATCTTATAATCTGCTCCTAAAATACAGTCATTCCTACAATTACATAAGATAAAATGAGGCATCTTACCACAAAATGTATAAAATCAATGGAAATGTTCTAACAACAGACAGAAAACATACCTCTGAAACCTCTAATTTGTCTGGATGTAGCTCTAGGGTTACATGCTTCTTTCTTCTGTTTTCGCTTAACAAGTATCTCCACCAGCTCTCTGCTCTCTTATATCTTCCATTTTCCCACTGGGAGACTTTAACATACATAACTTGAGGACTGAAATATGAATGCCTGCCAGCTTCTTTTCCTTTTGGAAGTGAAACGGTTTGAGAACCCCCCTTTCCAAGGCCACGTGAGCATATGCAGTAAATCAGGAGAGAGGAACAAGACAACCAAAAAAAAAAAAAAAAAGAGCAAGAAAAAAAATAATTCACACAAATATCAAAGCTGGTTTCTCCAGCAGTTCTTGGGCCAGGAGGATACACCCACACACGGTCCCCTTCTGTGCCCCCCTCCATGTACATGCAAGATGTGAGAGCCCCAAGATTAGGATCTGTGTACCTCTATAGGCAGGGGAATTCCCACTCACTTTACAGAGTCCCAGTGCTTGCTAATAAACTTGAGAGAGGAATAGGTTGTTAGTACTGGCAAAACTGACCATAATGTGAACATAAAGAAACAGAAAGCAGGGGAACATCACAGCATTGCTTGTGTAAGGAGGCTGATCCTGTATCCCAATTAGTAGCATGGGAAAACACTGCCCAAGTCCATGCAAAGACATGCACACTGCTCAAACCAAGGAGAACAGCAGGAAAAATCCACGTGGCAGAGAGAAGACTTGGCTCTGAGGCTGCACTAGAGTAGCACACAAAGTTAGCAGATCAGCAAGGTTGTGAAATCACACTAACTTCCCATCCACACAAAACTGAGTTTTTCCATCTGCTTCCTCCTCCCTCGCCTCTCATGTTACACCTGGCCCCAGCCTCTTTCTAGAAGAAGCTCCTGCATCATCCAAGAGGGTTTCTGGAAAATGAAAACTGGGGCAAAGTAAACATCCAGAAGTCTCAGTACCCCAACTGTGATCTCTGCAGCAACAGCCCATCTACTGGGGAGATGTGGGCTGTGCTCTGCAGGCAAGGCTTCACTTGTTGGATGGAAGGCAGCCACAGAAGTCCCTGTCAGCAGTGTCAGCTGCTGCCAGCAGTGGTCCCTCACCAGGATGGACCCCCACTCATCCACTTTTTTGAATGCTAATTCAAAGTGGAGGATGTCTGACCCCAGTAGCTGCCCTTGCTTTGGGACTGTGCAGCACACCAAAGGCAATTGGTATCACAGGCTCCATAACCAGCAGGCTCTGCTTACACCAGTGTGACCTAGGAGAGAGATGGAGAGATGAAACAGACAAAAAAAAAAAAACACAACCCCCCCCCCAAACAAACAAGAAAAAACAAACAAACAAACAAACAAACAAAAAAAAAACACAAAAACAAACATGGTCTGAGCAAGCTGTGGAGAACAAACTCATCTTTCTATCCATCTGTGTCTTTCACACAGCAGGAACTGCAAAGAACGCTGGAAATGCTCATCAGCAAACTCATAAACATCTCTTGGAAGAGAGTGATACTTGTCAAGGCAAGAAAAAGAGTTAAAGCACCCAAATTGACAGCTTTTGTTTTTGTCTGCCTCATATTACAGTCCGGCTCTTGGTATTGTCTATGCAAAAAGAGACAGTTATTTAAAGGGGAATCCCATGCAGCATTTTATTTATCACAGTGCAGCTGATCTACAGCTTCATGGACACAACAACAAAGCAGACAGCAGTCAGGACTGTCAGGCTGCAAGCACACAAGGTGCCTGTACTTGGGGCAAAATCTGGAAGGGAAATAAAGTTCAAATATCTCAAGGAAATGGCAGGCTGAGAATGAAATGGTTTAACACAGAAGCAGACCTAAGCATCACAGGTATCTTGAGGGAGGACAATACCAAATCACTGCATGGGATGGGAGATTCCCTCATCTGTCCCAAAGGCTCGAGCACTGTGTTTTACAGCCAGGTTTAACCAACTTACAAGTCAGAACATCCCTGGCATCTCAGCATACATATGAATCTCCCCAATGCACACACTCACCAATTCCATAGATTTTTAGTTTGGATTTGTGTCATCTCTTTCTTTTCCTTTTCTCTCTCATTTCCTCCACCCTTGCATTTGAGGTTGTCATGGAAAGGGCAGACGAGGACACCCTGGAATGCTGAAGTTTGCATTACTCAGAAAAAAAAATAAATAGAAAAATGTAAAGGAAACAGTAATACCCATAAGGGCTTGGGGGTTGAAAAAGTCAAGACATAACCAAAAAGCTTTATGACGAAGATTTGTGCTCAGTTCATACATACCACAACCAGCACCAGGAGACATAGTTGTTTTGCTCAAGAGGTTTTAAACAGATGATGCATCTTCTTCTACAGACACACTGCAAGAACTCTGTCCTTTTTACAAACTAAACATCCACAAAACAGGTCAGTAGGAGCATACAGGATGTACAAGTGCAGAAGTTACTTGTCTTACTGCAAAGCAAAAAAAATGTGCCTTTTACCAGCCAATCATCCATCTACAGACCCCGCCTCAGATCTGGAGGACTGCTGGCGCTCAAAGGAATGACATGAAAGGTCAGCACTCACTCTGATCCAAATTCATTCAATATTTTACTAACTGTATGTGACAGGACACCCTCAGCTAGGAATTCTTGCTACTAACTGTTTTGCATGCAAACGGCCTCTAGAAGATCTCACTCTGTTTTTCGTCCAACATCCAGTGCACTTTGTAAGCATGGAAAAAAGTCAAATGCATGAGAATGTTTATTTTGCAAAGATAACAAACTCAGACTGTTTAGATTTAAATATAATGTTTTCCCTTACAGATGCAGTTATGATCCTCACAGACACTGGCTGTGTCTATTCTGTTCTACTGCTACCTCAAAAATGGTTCAAACCTTTGTTCTGGCTCCATATCTCTTAGTAGGTCATACCTCATGCTGTCCTTTGCCAAATCCTAGCCTGCTTCTCCCCCCCAGCATTGCCCTATGTATCTGATTCCTTATCTGACCCCAAGTTCTTGCTCCAAAGCTCCATTTAGTGATGTGCAAAAACTCCATTTCCAAATCTATTTCCCTTTTTCTTTCTTTCTTTCTTTTTCTTTCTTTCTTCCTTTCTTCCTTTCTTCCTTTCTTCCTTCCTTCCTTCCTTTCTTTCTTTCTTTCTCTCCTTCCTTCCTTCCTTCCCTCTCTCTCTCTGTCTCTTTCTGGCTCTACGGTTCTATGGCTCTTTTTCTGAGCACTGCCAGTACAGGAGCAGCAGCAAGATATAAGGCATGCCCAATATGGATGCCCAAACTGTCTGTGCATAAATCAGCCTTGTGCCATGCAACACTGCAGCTGAGCTAATGCCTCCTGAGCTTGCAGGACGTTTGTTCAGCTTCCGCAGCCAGGCTCCTAAATGCACATTCTGGCCCAGCACATGGACCTGCAGCATCAGAACCCAGCACAGAGCTCAGAACGGGGGCAGAGTCTTTGACCTTTTTACTGTTCATCTGATTGGAAAGTTTCAAGAGGTGGGAGTTTTCACCACAAGAACACCTATTCGGTTTTAAATGGTAAGGAGCTAGTCCTTCCTGGGGCATGTATTTGAGGAACAATTCTGTGCATGTCTTTTATATCAAGGAACTGAAAAAGAGCACAGGTCAAGAGAATACAGAATTTTTGCTTCATGCTTACAGCAAACTCAGGTTTTCCTTTCTGCTCTCAAGACCATACATCTGAAGTGCTCATTAGAAGTGCTTAAAGAAAAACAAAACAAAACAAAATATATATACACGATGTTCAAAGAGCAACTTCTGATCAGCTGTGCACATTTTTACAACATGGATTAATGCACTCCAATTCTCAGGTCTTAGTTTTCATAGGGAAGCATTTCTGTCAGGGATGGAATATTCCAAAAAGGCAGCGTATCAGACTGCTCCAGCAGACCATCAGAGCCAGCTCCTGAGGTTAAAACTTGCCATCCTGCCAAATTCTCAAAGCAACATGGGACCTAAATACAGACCATATTCATGGGCTTTGTTTCTTTTGGAGAAAGTGAGACAGAAAAATCTCTCATAAACGTGCTCCCCAGAACACATCTCCCAGTGTAGGTCAGCAAGGCTCTAACCCCTTCAGTACTGATTTACAACAGGATTCCCTAACTCTGAAGAACAACAACAACAACAAACAGTCCCAGGGCAGCAGCAGGAGAAGGGGACTCCTTGCACGCACGCAGCCTGGGAGCGACATGTTTGCATCGTGCTGGACAGTGCATTTGCATCATGATGGACAACACGCCTTTGGCACGCACGCACCGAAACCATCCTGCCTGCAGCTGGGCTCCCCCAGCACTCTATAAACTTTTAAATGCATTCCTCCTTCCCACTTTTGTTTGTTTAAGGGTTTCTTTAGGGATTAATTGTTCAATGTTGTGAGTAAGATTAGAGAATCTACTTCATTCCTCACCAGCCTCTGAACACTCTTGTGGAGAATGCTGCTGTCACATCTCTTTTGGGGCTTTAGGGAGGACAGCAGCTGTGACCAGCCCCCACTTGAAAACTGATGTCTGAGGCAGTGAGTCCTGCTCACACCCAGCATCCATGGTCCTTGTCTTGGTGTGCTGGGTCTTAACACTGCCTCGGGTACTTCTGAAGCATAATCAGTTCTGGCAGGGGTTCTTTTTCTGACAACCCAGTATTTTGGCCAGGATGGAGAACTACTAACATTTTTAAAGGGAAGATGTTAGTCAGTGTTTCACTTTATTTCCTGGAGCCAAGATTTTACATGGAAGCACTGAGCAGGCCTGAGGAAATCCCTAGTTTTCCACTTTGCAGCAGCACAGCAGTGAGCACAAGGACGAGATTGCTGGGACCCATCAGAATATGTTATCAAAGAGCTTTGCTCTCATTCATCTGCTGGAAAACAATTTTTGAAGCAGTTCAGTGTCTGGTTGCACCTTATAGTGCAGTGTGGCAGAGGCAGTTCAGAGGGAAGAGGGAAGCTCTTTCCACATTTAGCATTCAGAAAGTTTCCAAGGCATTTCTTTTATGAGCTGTTTGTGTCCAGCCAATAGCACTGCCAACACTGAGATTATCCACTATGACATTGTTTGTTCAAATAATTGGCCTTAAGCGTTTTACAAGTTACTAAAAGTAGTAAGGAAAACAAGCGCATAAGTGACTTTGGAAATGTGTTGCACCCATTGAACTGCATACTTTTGGTCTCTGAATATTTCAAATATGAAATCAATCGCAAAACAAGCAGATTTAGACAGAGAGCTGGGCTTAAACAAGGGCTACACAAATGGGATAACAACCAGAAATAAAGCCTGTGTAGGACAAAAAGAACAACAGAGGAAGTGATCTATCTTCTTCAGATTGAGTTACAAAGCTTCAGCTAGAAGTGAGACAGACCATTCCTGGCATGGGACATGGAGCAGCTCGCTCATCCTGTACAGAGACCAGCAGAAACCTGGCTCCTTTGCAGTCCCAGCTGAGCCAGGAATACAGAGAACATGAAGATTCCACCCACTAAAGCCTTTGGCATGGCCCCAGTTGTGAGTATCCGGATAGTGTGAGCAGCACATGTTTGCATCTTCCTCCAGGACTCCCAGGACAAGCCACTTGCCAAGGCCATGACACTTCTGCTCTCAGGGTGAAAACCGGCATTTGGCCCCCAGTAACACCAAGACAAAGCTGTTTAACTAAGTAAATGATGTTGTTTATAGCTGGAAGATGGTCTCCATTACACAACACAGCAGTCCCAGCCAAGCTTCCAGGAGGAAACTGTTCTTTGGGGGGTTGTTGCTTAAAAAATGCAGAGGAAAACAGAACTAACTGAAGCCAACACAGTGATCTAACAATATGGCAAACCTAACCTGCTTCTGCATAGAAAGCAATGGGTTTGCAAATTTGTACAGTTAACATTTACCATTGGGCATATCATACATTTGTGGTTTTTTTAGCCACTGTTTGGACAGAGTTGTCAGAGCAGATTCTGGTTACCATAAGAGGAACTGGTGAGAGAAAAGAAATCCAAAACCATGAAAGAAAAAACTAAGGCAGACCAAGAAATGATGAGCAAGAAAATGCATCTGAATGGAAGGCGCTGAGAGAAGGTGCTTCAAGCACATCAAACACTTGAGAAGTCCGATATAGAGAAGTGAGGGGGGAAACAAAAATTAAAATAGTGAGAAAAAAAAAAAAGAAAAGCAGTAATTGTGTCACTGTTTACCTTGCTGACACATCATCCAGGTCTAGTCATGTTGGCATTGTAAGTAAAATAATGAGACAGGAGATTGCCAGTCCCTGGCTGTCAGGTGCAACAGTGATCAGCCCCCTGAGGTTCCTCATACTTCCTCCAGAGCAGAAGCAGCAAAAGATTTATGTGAGCATGGGAACCTGAGGAGAGCTCAGATATATCCTCATGTGTGTCCAGTCGCTTGCTCCTTTTCCAATTTATCTACAATGGGAAGATGCAATTTTCTACATGGGGAGAATGAAAATACTTAATCTTGTAAATGAAAACAAAATCTTTTCTTCTGCACTCTGGATATAGGATGAAAACCAGGGAGAAGTCAAAGGACGTAAGTTTTATAGACCCAAGTCCACCTCTTCCTGCATTTTCAGACCCACTGGAGACAGGCAGCACCCTAAGAAGGGCAGCATGCCCCTGGGTTGCTCTGTGCTTCACCCGTGGGGTTAATCTCTTGCCACCCAAAGATGACTCAGGGCTTATCCTGAGATGCTGCTCGATCAGGAAATGGCACTGCCCTGCATATTCCCGTTTGGCAGTGAGAGTGAGGTTTGCTCAGCTCGTGACAGTCTCCCACATCCCATGCCAGATGGGAGAGCCACTCTAAACTGCCTGTGTTGAAGTCCAAACCAGAGGGAAATCCCCCAAATCCCTCCCCTACTCCCAACGTAGGTTTTTTTTTTTTTGGTGTGGTTTTTTTTTTGGTTGGTTGGTTAGTTGGTTGGTTGTTTTTTTAGCAAACTGCCAAGCCAGTCCTGAGAACCATGATCAATCCAGGAGCAGGAGGGTCTCCCAGGCAGATCCCAAGTGAAGTCTATTACCTGCTGCAAAACCCTGCCAGAGAAATCTTCCTGCCTCTCAGTAATGCTCTTTGCAATGCAACAGCACTTAATCAGCTTTTATCTGCCTAAGACTTGATCCCCATTGGTCTGCAGCAGCCAGAAGTAGCTAATTTAATTTCACTGTGTGCTAAAAGCACAGCCCCACTGTTCCTGCAATGCTTGTGCTTCACCTATCCAAAAGGTACATGCTCTTTTTCTTGTCTTCTTCTCCGCTATCTGTCAAGTATTAGATGTGGTGTCTGACTTGTGGCCAGTCATGTTCTTTCTTGTTATATTTATATTTACTTGTGCAGCAAAGACTGGACTGAGTCTGAATCTCTCTGATTCATGCCCAAGCATGTGCAAATGTGCACCTGAAGAGATCATTCACTGTAACAGAGCTGGACTGAGATCCCTCCCTGGAGAAATAGCAGCATCCACAGTCTCTCTAAACCTTTCCAATAATTATTTGCGGATTCTTACCACCAACACATTCAGGAACCTGACTTTCCTCCACAGCCTCTGGCTGGATGGAAACAATCTGACTTTCCTGTCCCCAGGGACTTTCCATGCTCTCAGCAAGCTGCGAGAGCTGCACCTCAGCAGGAACTCGCGCCTCACTTACCTGCATGCAAACACCTTCAGAGGACTATTAAACCTCATCAGCCTGGACTTGTCTCATTGCAATATCTTTGAAATCCATCCACTTCTATTTTCACACCTGCCCTCTTTAGAAAGACTTGACTTAGCCTCCAATAACATGCGCTATGTCCCACAAGCATTTAGGAATCTCTCCAGCCTTATGAGGCTGTCCCTGGAGGGCAATCACATAGAAGCCATTGGCAGAGATTCCCTGAAGGACCTGGAAGCCCTGTATGATCTGAATCTCAGGAAGAACCGGATATGGATTATTCAGAATGGTGCTTTTACAAAGCTTCCCAGATTGGGAGTGTTAAATTTAGGACACAATTTCATTGGTGATTTGCCTAATCAGCTTTTCAACGGGTTGATCCAGCTCAAGACTATGCACCTTGAAGCCAACAGAATCACTGCTATTGACTGCACCTTCAGACATCTGCTTAACTTGAGAAACTTGTACCTGAACAACAACCAAATATCCTCTATTTCAGACTCTGCTTTCTCCTACTTAAACAAACTGCATTTCCTCCACCTGAGTAAGAACAACCTCAGCTCCCTTCCGATCCACTTGTTCACAGAACTGCCAAAACTGAAGTATGTGTTTTTATCTCACAACCCCTGGAAGTGCGACTGCAAGATGTTTTGGTTTTTGCAGTGGACAGCAACGTACAGGGGAGCACTCGAAGGGCTGCACTGTGCCTTCCCGGGCCACCACAACATGACGGTGCTCAGTGTCCCTCATCCAGGGGACCAGACGGACTGCATGGCACCACCTGAGCTGGTGAGCAAGGACAAGTGTGGGGCAGCTGGTACCAGCATGGCTGCTGGGCCTCCTGCTCCCCCTAACGAGGTCTTCTTGCTGGTAGTCATCTGCCACATGTGGTATTTTGCAAGGAGATAGGACACCCTGTTGGCCACGCTTTGTCAGTGTTTAAATTATAAAGTGGAGGCATATTTTCTCACAACCTGCTTATGCACAGTGGGTTTCATTGCAGGAGTTTTTTTTTTTTTTATATATATATATATTAAAATAGGCTTTTTTCTTAACATAAAGGAATTAATTCTGAAATGCTAATATCAAGATTCAGTGGCACCACTGATGTGCTTGGAAAGAGGTCATGTTAGCAAGCACAGGGCTGGGACTTGTGCTGGAGATGTGGGGCTGGTGAGCGCAGCCCTGGGGCAGCCTCTGCTCCCTTGCTGACTGAACACAACCACACACGCTCTTCTGCCTTCCCGCGTCCAGTTCATGCACAGGAGATTGTGAGTACTGCTAAAATACAAATAAATCGCAAGTTTTCCAGCACATCTGGAATCCCCGTAAGAGACTCAGTCTATTGGTGTCTCTGTGAACATGTGGTAGCTTCCCACAGGTGGAATATGAGGTGCTTGCTGTTAAGAGACAAAGACAGTCTTCAATATACTATACACAATAAAACAGTGTTGGGGTAGTGGGAACAAATGTCACAAAATAAAACTTTTTATCTCTCAGCTGCTCCTCAGAGTATCAAGCCTCAGCTAAAAAAATTATGCATTACCCCCTGCAAAGAACCTGTGTGTCTCATGGATGGTCTGTATGCATTGTCTCCTGCTTTTGTTAATGATCTCTAACATGGTATCATCACACCACTGCTGGATCCTCAAGCCACCTACCTCCAGCTGCCAGGATACACTCACTGCCAAGACCCTGTGATGCCTCCGCCACAGTCATTTGTTGTATTTCCTCTCTTGCACAGAGTAGCCTTCTCCATCCTCCCAAAGGGAATTTTCCATTTCTGCAATAGGTATATTATAAAAAACCTGCTGTGGACTATGGGATGCTCTGCCAGAATGTCCCAATGACATCCAAGTGCCACTTCACATGGCCAGGGATGAACTTCATTTAAAGTGTAGGGTCAAGGTTGAACAACATGTCTTCCACTCCAGTGATTAAGTATGGTCTGATCAGAGTCTCATCCCTGTACAGACCTTCCCCCAAGCTCTTCAATTACCATCCTCTGCACAGTTGCTCCAAAATGCTACTCAGTTTTGTTAAATTGGCAAATAAATGTCCCGTAGTGGCACATCAGTACAGAGGAGGTTTTTTTACAAGCTTCAGCCGCACAGGTTCAAAGGCACATTCCTCCCCAAGCTGGTACAAAAACATTAAGTATTTAGGGATGCTTTTTCTTTTGCAAGATTATTTACTTGCAACATATTTCTGGCTAGATAAAACACCTTGATGGGTTAAACCTTTGCCTCTGCCCCTGCCAGGTGCAGACGCCTCGCAGGAAGAATCTGTCCACTCTACAGTAAGCGCATCCCCATGCTGGCTCCTAGGAGCAGCCCAGCAACCTCCGGTTCCAATGTCAGTGTGCCAGCGCTTAACAGATGTGTCCCATGCTAACAGCAGCGAAGGCAAATCCCATCCTTTGTCAGACTGGCTCAAAGGACAATCAACATTCTCTGTTTGCACTTGGCAAATCTGGATTTCCTGCAGAGATGAAATCTCACCAAGGGTACAGTGAGTTAAGTCTGCCCACAGAGACCTTTCCTGCAGAATTAACATGGTCAGCACCAATGCCAAGTTTCTGTTACACGAAGCACCCTAAGCATCGATTTATTGCACAAAAAGCTGAGGGTGCCAGGATTTTCCAAGAAAATCTGCAGAAGCAGGGGCCTCAGTTCCTCAGTTTTCTCAGGGCTGAGAAATTTAATGGAAGAGGGGGAGAATCAGTATTTGACCCTCACTTCCCTAATACTTCAGAAACAAACTTCACGTTGCACTCCCTGCTCTCCCATCCAAGTGCTCTGTTCCCACAGCCCCCAGACCCCTGGCATTCGGTGCTCCTCCATGCCACAGCCCCCTGCTCTCAGGGCTGCTAGCACAGAGCAGCACCAAGCACTGAGCCCTAGAGCAGCACGCAGCTGGAGCAGACCGAAGGGCACTCACTCCACCTCTCCTCGCCAGTCCCCTCCTGCACTGGGGCTGACTGCCACCCGATGGCCAAAAAACGCTCCGATGTGGTGACAGCTTCTACCATGCAACCTGTACAAGAGCAGGTTTGTGTCAGAGGAAGACCTGTCTCCAAATCACATGTCCCTCACTTAGCATTGTGGCCTTGCAGGCCCCAACTTGTATGGTAGCTTTGTTTGCAAAGCTAAGGAAGCAGTCAAACATAGAATGTGCTTGGACAAAGTGATTGCAATTAAATTGGATTGCAGACCAAGACCCATTCCCACTACAATTCATACTGACCACCTCAGAACCCTCACGTGAAAAGAAACAAATATGTGCGTAAGAGAGAACCAGATGAAGAGCACATTGTTGCAAGGTGTTTACCCGGATGATTATTATGTCATTACTGCCTTTCTGACCGTCACCCAGGTCCTCGAGGACGTTCAGCGTGTACCTGAGCACAGGCAGAAAGCACAAGATGAGGCTCAGAGCCTGGGCTAAGACCCAGCAAGCACACTGCCCGGATGCGGTGCAAGCCCATGGCAGCAAGGCAAGCATTCACGTAGTATCAGCTCTGCTTTGGTTGAAACCCCTTTAGCGAGAAGGAAGAACCATCTCTTACCTGCTTTCTCCTAAAGCAGGTAAGCCTTCTCCTTAGCCTTTCTAGCCTTCCCAGTCCTTTAATAGCAGCTCACAAAATTGCCTGGGCTCGGGACGCTGCTAAACTCTTTGAGCATTGGCAATTTGTTTCAGAGGGGCACTGCTTTAGCTGGGAGGCGCAGATCACCTCCCAGCTTAGCATCCTCGCCTCTACCGCCCCCACAGAGCTGACACGCTTTGCCCTGCAATTCTGCAGACCAAGGTAACAACAAGCAGCCACCTGTGCATGCCCCGTGTGCCCCTCTGCACGGCCCGTCACCGCTGGGGGACACGGGGGTGTAGGGAGCTGCGCACACCCCGTGCACCGCCCTGGGACGCGGCTTCCCGCGCCTTCCCGCGCCTTCCCGCGCCTCGCTGCAGGGCGCTGCAGGGCTCTTCCCGCGCAGGACGGCGGCGCTGCGCCGAGCGCGGGAACGGAGCGCGCCGCTCCCCCCCGCGCCGGCCAGGGAGCGGCGCTCGCGCCGCGCGCGAGCCCGTTGGCGGGCCGCTGACTGAAAGCCCCGCCCACGCGCCTGTCAGCAGCGGAGGCTGAGGAGAGCGGCTGCCGATTGGGTGCGCTTTGTAAGGCGTAATAATATGTAATAATAAACCTTAAAAAGTCGCTCCGTGTGAGGAGCTGGGGGCTGTCACAAAAGGCACAAGTTAATTAGGGGCGTTGGGGAGTTATCTGAGAGAACCGCGTAGCATTTCGGGGTAATTTTTTAAGAGAAAAGTGGAGGTAATTGAGGTGGGGGCGGGAGGGAGAAGGGTCGGGCCCGAGGTGGCTTGGGACAAAATGAACATTTTTCAGGGTAAATCAGAGGTAATATGGGCAGCGTGAACATTTTAGAGGGAAAGCCTAAGAAAAATTAAAGTGAGCACAGGTGGCGTTTTAGGAGGGAAAAGGTGGGGTGATTTAGAGGGTACAGAATAAGCAGTTTGAGAAATTTTGTGGGCAAAAATGGAAAATGGTTGTTGCTTCCAAGGAAAAAGCTGAAGTAAATTAAAGGGTCAAAGATGGCACTTTTGAGGAAAAACTGAGGTAATTTCTGGGGAAGAAAAAAAAAAAAAAACACACACAAAAAACCGAAAACAAACAAAAACAACAAAAAATTTTTTTTCAGGGAAAAGCTGAAGTAAGTTAGAAGGATCAAAGGTGGCTTTATTTTTTTTATTTTTTATTTTCCTTTTTTAAGGGAAATCTGAAGAAACGGGCAAAAATTAGCATTTTTTTTTTTTTTTTTTTTGGTAGGGAAAAGCTAAGGTAAATTAGAAGGGAAAATGGTGGCATTTTTTGAAGGGAAATCTCAGGTAACTGTGGCAAATATCAGTTTTTGTTTTATTTTCCCCCAGGGAAAAGCAGAACCAAGTTAGAAAGGTCCAAAGTAGCATTTTTTGAGGAAAATCTTGAGGTAATATGTGGACAAAAGTCAGCTTGTTGTGAGGAAAAGCTAAGGTAAATTAGAAGGGTCAAAGGTGGAATTTTCTGAGGAAAAATTTGAGGTAATTTGTAGGTAAAAATGAGTTTGTTTGTTTTTTTTTGAGGGAAAACCTGTGGTAAATTAGAAGGGTCCAAGGTGGAGTATTTTGATGGAAATGCTGAGGTAATTTGTGGACAAAAATCCTCTTTTTTTTTTTTTTTTTTCCTGGGAAAAGCTGAAGTAAGTTAGAAGGGTCAAAGGTAGATTTTTTTCTGAGGAAAATGTTGAGGTAATTTGTGGGCAAGAATCAGTTTTTTTGTTGTTGTTGTTGTTGTTTTTTTTTTTTTTCCCCCAGGAAAAGATGAAGTAAATTGAAGAGTCACAGGTAGGATGTTTTGAGGAAAATGCCGTATGCAAAAATGAGCATTTTTATCAGTGAAAACCTGAGGTAAATTGAAGGGTCAAAAGTAGAATTTTTTGATGGAAATGTTGAGGTAATTTGTGGACAAAAATCCTCTTTTTTTTTTTTTTTTTTTTTTTCTTCCAGGGAAAAGCTGAAGTAAGTTAAAAGGGTCAAAGGTAGATTTTTCTGAGGAAAATGTTGAGGTAATTTGTGAGCAAATATCCCCTTTTCTTTTTTATTTTATTTTTTTCTTCTCAGGAAAAAGCTGAAGCAAGTTAAAAGGGTCAAAGGAGGAATGTTTTAAGGAAAATGTTGAGGTAATTTTTGGGCAAAAATGAGCATTTTTTTCACTGAAAAGCTGAAGTAAGTGAGTGACAAGGGTGGCTTTTTCTCTTTTTTCCTCTTCTTTTTTTCCTTTTCCTTTTTTCCTCGGAAATCTCAGATAGCTTGGGCAAAAATCAGCATTTTTTTCCCTGGGAAAAGTTGAAGTAAGTCAGAAGGGAGAAAGCTGGATTTTTTTTGAGGAAAATTTTGAGGTAATTTTTGGGCGAAAATGAGCATATTTGTAGGGAAAAGCTGAGGTAAATTAGAATTGTCAGAGGTGGAATTCTGAAGGGAAATGTTGAGGTAATTTGTGGGCAAAAATTGGCTTTTTTGTAAGAAAAAGCTGAAGTAAATTAGAGAGTCAAATCTGGCATTTTTTAAGGAAAAAAGTGAGGTAAGTTAGTGGGCAAAAATGAGCATTTTTTTGAGGGAAAACCTGAGGTAAATTATAATTGGCAAAGGTGGAATTTTTTGAAGAAAATGTTGAGGTAATTTGTGGGCAAGAATCAGTGTCGTCCCCCGCCCCCGCCCCTTCCGGGAAAAAGATGAAGTAAATTGAAGGGTCACAGGTAGGATGTTTTGAGGAAAATGTTGTATGCAAAAATGAGCATTTTTATCAGTGAAAACCTGAGGTAAATTAAAGGGTCAAAGGTAGAATTTTTTGATGGAAATGTTGAGGTAATTTGTGGACAAAAATGAGCATTTTTTTGAGGGAAAACCTGAGGTAAGTTAGAAGTGGCAAGGGTGGAATTCTTTTGAAGGAAAATGTTGAGGTAATTTTTGGGCAAAAATCAGATTTTTTTTTTTTTTTCTCAAGAAAAAACTTTAAGTAAATTGAAGGGTTACAAAAAGGATGTTTTGAGGACAACGTTGTATGCAAAAATGAGCATTTTTATCAGTGAAATACCGAGGTAAATTGAAGGGTCAAAGCTGGCATTTTCTGAGGAAAATATTGATGTATGTTTTGGGCAAAAATGAGCATTTTTATCAGTGAAAATCTGAAGTAAGTGACAAAGATCAAAGGTGGCTTTATTTATTTATTTTTTTAAGGGAAATGTCAGGGCAAAAATTTTCTTTTTTTTTTTTTTTAGGAAAATTTTGAGGTAATATGTGGACAAAAATCAGCTTTTTTTCTGGAGAAAAGCTGAAGTGAGTTAGAAGGTTCAAAGGTGGATTATTCTGAGTAAAATGTTGAGGTAATTTTTGGGCAAAAATGAGCATTTTTTCACTGAAAAGCTGAAGTAAGTGAGTGACAAGGGTCAAAGGTGGCTTTTTCTCTTTTTTCCTCTTCTTTTTTTCCTTTTCCATTTTTCCTCGGAAATCTCAGATAGCTTGGACAAAAAATCAGCTTTTTTTTTTTTTCCCTGGGAAAAGTTGAAGTAAGTTAGACAGGAGAAAGCTGGATTTTTTTGAGGAATTTTTTCAGGTAATTTGTGGACAAAAATCACCTTTTTTTTTCCGGGGAAAAAATGAAGTAAGTTCGAAGGGTCAAAAGTGGATTTTTTTTTTTTTTTGAGGAAATTTTTGAGGTAATTTTTGGGCAAAAATGAGCATATTTGTAGGGAAAAGCTGAGGTAAATTAGAGTCATATATGGCATTTTTTTAAGGAAAAAAGTGAGGTAACTTAGTGGGCAAAAATGAGCATTTTTTTGAGGGAAAACTTGAGGTAAATTAGAATTGGCAAAGGTGGAATTTTTTGAGGAAAATGTTGAGGTAATTTGTGGGCAAAAAGGAGCATTTTTTTCCAGGGAAAAACTAAGGTGAATTAGAAAGGTCAAAGGTACCAATTGTTTTTGAAAGGAAATCTCAGGAAACAAAAAAAAATCAGATTTTTTAGAGAAAAGCTGAAATAAGATAGAAGGGTCAAAGGTGGAATTTTTTGAGGAAAATGTTGAGATAATTTATGGGCAAAAATCAGCTATTTTTTTTTTTTTTTCTTGGAAAAGGCTGAAGTAAATTGAAGGGTCACAGATAGGATGTTTTGAGGAAAATACTGTATGCAAAAATGAGCATTTCTATCAGTGAAAAGCTGGAGTAAGTGACAAGGGTCAAAGATGGTGGCTTTTTTTTTTTTTTTTTTTTTTTTAGGGAAATGACAAAAAATGAGCATTTTCTCCTGGGAGAAGTTAAAGTAAGTTAGATGGGTGAAAGGTGGATTTTTTTGAGAAAATTTCTGAGGTAATTTGTGAAAAAAAAATGGGCTTTTTTGTAGGAAAAAGCTGAAGTAAATTAGAGTCAAAGCTGGCTTTTTTTTTTTTTTTTTTTTTTTAAGGAAAAAAAAAACGAGGTAACATTGTGAGCAAAAATGACCATTTTTTCCAGATTAAAGGTTAAGTAGGTAACAAGGCTCAAACATGGCATTTTCAGAGAAAAAATTTCAAATAATTTCTGGCCAAAAAATATTTTTTTATAGGGAAAAACTAAGATAAATTAGAAGGGATTGGATAGAAACTTTTGAAGCAAAATCTAATAACGAAGGCAAGAATGAGCATTTTTTTTTTTTTTTTTTTTTTTTAGGGAAAAGCTGAAATAAATTAGAAGTCTCTAATGTAGCATTTTTGAGTAACTTAGGAGGAAAAAAAATATAAATATAAATATATATATAAATAAAATATAAAATAAATATAATAAAATGGGAGGAGAATAAACTTCAGGTAACATGGAGGAAAAAAAGTAAGCATACTGTGACAGGAAATTTGAACAAAAACATGGATGTTACATTATTTACATTATTATGTAACATTATGTTACATTACGAAGTAATTGTTTTCCCTCTAATTTAAAGGGGGAAAGACACAAACAAGAAAAAGTATTATTTACATACCAAGTAAAAAAATAAAGTACAAGAAGGAGTAAATGGATAAAATAAACAGAAAATGAGAAGTAACAGGTGCAGTTTGCTCATGGGGAAAGAGAGAGAAGCTAGAGCTCTATTGTTAAAAACGTCTTGTCCTTCCTTTGCAGCAGCAGCCGGTGGGGAAGAAAGAAGAGGGAGGCGTCGTGTGGACCTGCACTGCGAGGCAAGAGCGACAAAGAAGAGGAGCAGAGGAGCAAAGAGAAAGGCACTCTGGGCAAAAGGCCGTCCCGGTCGAGAGGTCTGCAGACACGTAAGAAGAGCATGGCCGGCACCTTTGGTGTCCTGGCCGGCTTTGCGCTGGGCGACCTCCCTGTAAGCAGGGCTCAGGTCTTTTGCTTTAGTCGGCCTTTTGCCACGCTGCTCCTTTGGCTGCCTGGAGAGAGTGTCAACCCTGTAAGGAGGGTGAGCGCCACTGTCTCCGCACCCGAGGGGGAACTGGAGCTCTCTGGACCCCAAGGCCACCCTGTAAGCAGGGGAGGGCCGTTTTGCCCACCCGACTCCTGCGGCCCTGGCGGCTTTCTGCCTGCGGCCAGCGTGACGCCCCGTAGGCGGGGTGTGTGTCACGGCATGCAGCCCCGATGGGGTGGGTCTGAGGCTCTCCTGGCCTGCTCGTGGGTAGGGGTTGCCCCCCGGCCCGCTCTGGATGGTGTCTGCACGGAGTTCCCTGTCTCTTGTGGAAAGCCAAGTTTGCCCCTGGCCCTGGCCCTCTCCCTCTTCTCCCTCTCCCTGTCCTTGTCGGGGTGTGTGAGTGAGCCCGTCCTCTAGGCCCCTGTTAAAAATAAAAAAAGCTGCAGCTTGCTTAGCTTTGGCTTCCCAGAAGGGAACGCAGGGCTGTGTGCAGATGCAGGGGGGTCCCCTTTCAGGCCCCGAGCCGAGGGTTGAGTCTGGACTCGCCCCTTATTTCCTAGGACAGGGCCAAGCCACTTCCTTGGTAGCAGACCAGCCTGTAGCCAGGGCCTGGGTCTGCGCCTGTCCTTCTGGCGCCCTGCCAGTGTGACGCCCCGTAGTCGGGGTGTGTGTCACGAGCCCTGGAGCCCTCTGTCCCCAGGAGCAGCCCGAGCTCCCCCTGTAAGCAGGGCGGAGGTGGCGGCAGTGCCGCAGCCGGCTGCTTTAGCCAGCCAGCAGGAACAACCCCAGCATCGCCCCATCGGAGGGGGCCGGCTGAGGAAGTGTTGTGCCGGAAGGCGGGCATAGTCCCATCGCCTTTGGCGTTGCTTTTGGTTGGGGTGACGTGCGCGCAGTTGGCGCGGAGGTGTCTCCCTGGGCTCCTGAAGACGTGGTGTTGTGCTGCAGCCAGGAGGGCCAGCCCGTCCGTCGGGCCTAGGCCGGAGCCTCGTGCTCCATGGGGCTTTCTTGGAAGGCGGTGAGGCGTGGGGGGACCGCCCTGTAGGCAGGGCTGTGCGTGTCCCCTGCCCTGGACAGGAGGCGCCTGTAGGGCCCCCGCTGTAATCAGGGGGGCGGGCACCTGTGGCCCCGGCCTTTCAGAGGCGCGGGGCCGAGTTGTGTGGAGGGGCCGGGCGTGCCCTCCCCGTACTCGGGGCTGGGGTCCCGGCCCCCGGCCTTTGGCCGTGCCGCTCCACCGCCTGGCTGCTGAGAAGTCGTTCCTGCTGGTGTGGGGGAAGGCCGAGCTCTGGGGCTCCCTGGGTGTCGACCTGCCTGTAATCAGGGGTGCGGGTCTGGGAGCCTTTGTGCTCCGCTGGCAGCCGGTGTGGGGTGACCGTCCCGTTAGCGGGTTCGCGGTCAGGGTGCCCCGGAATCGGAGAGAAGGAGCCTCCGTTTGCCTTTGGGACCAGGGCTGCTCCGTAACTCGGGGCCCAGCCAGTGCCCTGGCGTCCCGGGCACTTTGCGGTCCAGGCAGCGGCTCGAGCCCCCTGTAAGCAGGGGTGCAGCCTGTCTGGCCGCTGCTTTGCCTGCCCAGCTCCGTTTGCCCAGGGTGCCCGCCTCCGAGCCCAGCTCCAGCACCGGCTGGAGCTCTGCTGCGCGTCCCTCAGGTGAGAAAAGCTCATTTCCGCTGTTTTTGTCAGGGGCTGTCTGGGTGTCTGGTCTGGAGGGTGGCAGGGCTGAGCCAGGGGCCAGGCAGTGCTGTGGGGAGCTCTCTCCGGGGACGGGGCTCCCCATATCCGCCAGGCAGAGGAGTTGGTGCTCAGGAGTTGGTCTAAGCGTCTCGTCCTTCCTTTGCAGCAGCAGCCGGTGGGGAAGAAAGAAGAGGGAGGCGTCGTGTGGACCTGCACTGCGAGGCAAGAGCGACAAAGAAGAGGAGCAGAGGAGCAAAGAGAAAGGCACTCTGGGCAAAAGGCCGTCCCGGTCGAGAGGTCTGCAGACACGTAAGAAGAGCATGGCCGGCACCTTTGGTGTCCTGGCCGGCTTTGCGCTGGGCGACCTCCCTGTAAGCAGGGCTCAGGTCTTTTGCTTTAGTCGGCCTTTTGCCACGCTGCTCCTTTGGCTGCCTGGAGAGAGTGTCAACCCTGTAAGGAGGGTGAGCGCCACTGTCTCCGCACCCGAGGGGGAACTGGAGCTCTCTGGACCCCAAGGCCACCCTGTAAGCAGGGGAGGGCCGTTTTGCCCACCCGACTCCTGCGGCCCTGGCGGCTTTCTGCCTGCGGCCAGCGTGACGCCCCGTAGGCGGGGTGTGTGTCACGGCATGCAGCCCCGATGGGGTGGGTCTGAGGCTCTCCTGGCCTGCTCGTGGGTAGGGGTTGCCCCCCGGCCCGCTCTGGATGGTGTCTGCACGGAGTTCCCTGTCTCTTGTGGAAAGCCAAGTTTGCCCCTGGCCCTGGCCCTCTCCCTCTTCTCCCTCTCCCTGTCCTTGTCGGGGTGTGTGAGTGAGCCCGTCCTCTAGGCCCCTGTTAAAAATAAAAAAAGCTGCAGCTTGCTTAGCTTTGGCTTCCCAGAAGGGAACGCAGGGCTGTGTGCAGATGCAGGGGGGTCCCCTTTCAGGCCCCGAGCCGAGGGTTGAGTCTGGACTCGCCCCTTATTTCCTAGGACAGGGCCAAGCCACTTCCTTGGTAGCAGACCAGCCTGTAGCCAGGGCCTGGGTCTGCGCCTGTCCTTCTGGCGCCCTGCCAGTGTGACGCCCCGTAGTCGGGGTGTGTGTCACGAGCCCTGGAGCCCTCTGTCCCCAGGAGCAGCCCGAGCTCCCCCTGTAAGCAGGGCGGAGGTGGCGGCAGTGCCGCAGCCGGCTGCTTTAGCCAGCCAGCAGGAACAACCCCAGCATCGCCCCATCGGAGGGGGCCGGCTGAGGAAGTGTTGTGCCGGAAGGCGGGCATAGTCCCATCGCCTTTGGCGTTGCTTTTGGTTGGGGTGACGTGCGCGCAGTTGGCGCGGAGGTGTCTCCCTGGGCTCCTGAAGACGTGGTGTTGTGCTGCAGCCAGGAGGGCCAGCCCGTCCGTCGGGCCTAGGCCGGAGCCTCGTGCTCCATGGGGCTTTCTTGGAAGGCGGTGAGGCGTGGGGGGACCGCCCTGTAGGCAGGGCTGTGCGTGTCCCCTGCCCTGGACAGGAGGCGCCTGTAGGGCCCCCGCTGTAATCAGGGGGGCAGGCACCTGTGGCCCCGGCCTTTCAGAGGCGCGGGGCCGAGTTGTGTGGAGGGGCCGGGCGTGCCCTCCCCGTACTCGGGGCTGGGGTCCCGGCCCCGGCCTTTGGCCGTGCCGCTCCACCGCCTGGCTGCTGAGAAGTCGTTCCTGCTGGTGTGGGGGAAGGCCGAGCTCTGGGGCTCCCTGGGTGTCGACCTGCCTGTAATCAGGGGTGCGGGTCTGGGAGCCTTTGTGCTCCGCTGGCAGCCGGTGTGGGGTGACCGTCCCGTTAGCGGGTTCGCGGTCAGGGTGCCCCGGAATCGGAGAGAAGGAGCCTCCGTTTGCCTTTGGGACCAGGGCTGCCCCGTAACTCGGGGCCCAGCCAGTGCCCTGGCGTCCCGGGCACTTTGCGGTCCAGGCAGCGGCTCGAGCCCCCTGTAAGCAGGGGTGCAGCCTGTCTGGCCGCTGCTTTGCCTGCCCAGCTCCGTTTGCCCAGGGTGCCCGCCTCCGAGCCCAGCTCCAGCACCGGCTGGAGCTCTGCTGCGCGTCCCTCAGGTGAGAAAAGCTCATTTCCGCTGTTTTTGTCAGGGGCTGTCTGGGTGTCTGGTCTGGAGGGTGGCAGGGCTGAGCCAGGGGCCAGGCAGTGCTGTGGGGAGCTCTCTCCGGGGACGGGGCTCCCCATATCCGCCAGGCAGAGGAGTTGGTGCTCAGGAGTTGGTCTAAGCGTCTCGTCCTTCCTTTGCAGCAGCAGCCGGTGGGGAAGAAAGAAGAGGGAGGCGTCGTGTGGACCTGCACTGCGAGGCAAGAGCGACGAAGAAGAGGAGAAGAGGGATGCGTCGTGTGGACCTGCACTGCGAGGCAAGAGTGACGAAGAAGAGGAGCAGAGGAGCAAAGAGAAAGGCACTCTGGGCAAAAGGCCGTCCCGGTCGAGAGGTCTGCAGACACGTAAGAAGAGCATGGCCGGCACCTTTGGTGTCCTGGCCGGCTTTGCGCTGGGCGACCTCCCTGTAAGCAGGGCTCAGGTCTTTTGCTTTAGTCGGCCTTTTGCCACGCTGCTCCTTTGGCTGCCTGGAGAGAGTGTCAACCCTGTAAGGAGGGTGAGCGCCACTGTCTCCGCACCCGAGGGGGAACTGGAGCTCTCTGGACCCCAAGGCCACCCTGTAAGCAGGGGAGGGCCGTTTTGCCCACCCGACTCCTGCGGCCCTGGCGGCTTTCTGCCTGCGGCCAGCGTGACGCCCCGTAGGCGGGGTGTGTGTCACGGCATGCAGCCCCGATGGGGTGGGTCTGAGGCTCTCCTGGCCTGCTCGTGGGTAGGGGTTGCCCCCCGGCCCGCTCTGGATGGTGTCTGCACGGAGTTCCCTGTCTCTTGTGGAAAGCCAAGTTTGCCCCTGGCCCTGGCCCTCTCCCTCTTCTCCCTCTCCCTGTCCTTGTCGGGGTGTGTGAGTGAGCCCGTCCTCTAGGCCCCTGTTAAAAATAAAAAAAGCTGCAGCTTGCTTAGCTTTGGCTTCCCAGAAGGGAACGCAGGGCTGTGTGCAGATGCAGGGGGGTCCCCTTTCAGGCCCCGAGCCGAGGGTTGAGTCTGGACTCGCCCCTTATTTCCTAGGACAGGGCCAAGCCACTTCCTTGGTAGCAGACCAGCCTGTAGCCAGGGCCTGGGTCTGCGCCTGTCCTTCTGGCGCCCTGCCAGTGTGACGCCCCGTAGTCGGGGTGTGTGTCACGAGCCCTGGAGCCCTCTGTCCCCAGGAGCAGCCCGAGCTCCCCCTGTAAGCAGGGCGGAGGTGGCGGCAGTGCCGCAGCCGGCTGCTTTAGCCAGCCAGCAGGAACAACCCCAGCATCGCCCCATCGGAGGGGGCCGGCTGAGGAAGTGTTGTGCCGGAAGGCGGGCATAGTCCCATCGCCTTTGGCGTTGCTTTTGGTTGGGGTGACGTGCGCGCAGTTGGCGCGGAGGTGTCTCCCTGGGCTCCTGAAGACGTGGTGTTGTGCTGCAGCCAGGAGGGCCAGCCCGTCCGTCGGGCCTAGGCCGGAGCCTCGTGCTCCATGGGGCTTTCTTGGAAGGCGGTGAGGCGTGGGGGGACCGCCCTGTAGGCAGGGCTGTGCGTGTCCCCTGCCCTGGACAGGAGGCGCCTGTAGGGCCCCCGCTGTAATCAGGGGGGCGGGCACCTGTGGCCCCGGCCTTTCAGAGGCGCGGGGCCGAGTTGTGTGGAGGGGCCGGGCGTGCCCTCCCCGTACTCGGGGCTGGGGTCCCGGCCCCCGGCCTTTGGCCGTGCCGCTCCACCGCCTGGCTGCTGAGAAGTCGTTCCTGCTGGTGTGGGGGAAGGCCGAGCTCTGGGGCTCCCTGGGTGTCGACCTGCCTGTAATCAGGGGTGCGGGTCTGGGAGCCTTTGTGCTCCGCTGGCAGCCGGTGTGGGGTGACCGTCCCGTTAGCGGGTTCGCGGTCAGGGTGCCCCGGAATCGGAGAGAAGGAGCCTCCGTTTGCCTTTGGGACCAGGGCTGCCCCGTAACTCGGGGCCCAGCCAGTGCCCTGGCGTCCCGGGCACTTTGCGGTCCAGGCAGCGGCTCGAGCCCCCTGTAAGCAGGGGTGCAGCCTGTCTGGCCGCTGCTTTGCCTGCCCAGCTCCGTTTGCCCAGGGTGCCCGCCTCCGAGCCCAGCTCCAGCACCGGCTGGAGCTCTGCTGCGCGTCCCTCAGGTGAGAAAAGCTCATTTCCGCTGTTTTTGTCAGGGGCTGTCTGGGTGTCTGGTCTGGAGGGTGGCAGGGCTGAGCCAGGGGCCAGGCAGTGCTGTGGGGAGCTCTCTCCGGGGACGGGGCTCCCCATATCCGCCAGGCAGAGGAGTTGGTGCTCAGGAGTTGGTCTAAGCGTCTCGTCCTTCCTTTGCAGCAGCAGCCGGTGGGGAAGAAAGAAGAGGGAGGCGTCGTGTGGACCTGCACTGCGAGGCAAGAGCGACGAAGAAGAGGAGAAGAGGGATGCGTTGTGTGGACCTGCACTGCGAGGCAAGAGTGACGAAGAAGAGGAGCAGAGGAGCAAAGAGAAAGGCACTCTGGGCAAAAGGCCGTCCCGGTCGAGAGGTCTGCAGACACGTAAGAAGAGCATGGCCGGCACCTTTGGTGTCCTGGCCGGCTTTGCGCTGGGCGACCTCCCTGTAAGCAGGGCTCAGGTCTTTTGCTTTAGTCGGCCTTTTGCCACGCTGCTCCTTTGGCTGCCTGGAGAGAGTGTCAACCCTGTAAGGAGGGTGAGCGCCACTGTCTCCGCACCCGAGGGGGAACTGGAGCTCTCTGGACCCCAAGGCCACCCTGTAAGCAGGGGAGGGCCGTTTTGCCCACCCGACTCCTGCGGCCCTGGCGGCTTTCTGCCTGCGGCCAGCGTGACGCCCCGTAGGCGGGGTGTGTGTCACGGCATGCAGCCCCGATGGGGTGGGTCTGAGGCTCTCCTGGCCTGCTCGTGGGTAGGGGTTGCCCCCCGGCCCGCTCTGGATGGTGTCTGCACGGAGTTCCCTGTCTCTTGTGGAAAGCCAAGTTTGCCCCTGGCCCTGGCCCTCTCCCTCTTCTCCCTCTCCCTGTCCTTGTCGGGGTGTGTGAGTGAGCCCGTCCTCTAGGCCCCTGTTAAAAATAAAAAAAGCTGCAGCTTGCTTAGCTTTGGCTTCCCAGAAGGGAACGCAGGGCTGTGTGCAGATGCAGGGGGGTCCCCTTTCAGGCCCCGAGCCGAGGGTTGAGTCTGGACTCGCCCCTTATTTCCTAGGACAGGGCCAAGCCACTTCCTTGGTAGCAGACCAGCCTGTAGCCAGGGCCTGGGTCTGCGCCTGTCCTTCTGGCGCCCTGCCAGTGTGACGCCCCGTAGTCGGGGTGTGTGTCACGAGCCCTGGAGCCCTCTGTCCCCAGGAGCAGCCCGAGCTCCCCCTGTAAGCAGGGCGGAGGTGGCGGCAGTGCCGCAGCCGGCTGCTTTAGCCAGCCAGCAGGAACAACCCCAGCATCGCCCCATCGGAGGGGGCCGGCTGAGGAAGTGTTGTGCCGGAAGGCGGGCATAGTCCCATCGCCTTTGGCGTTGCTTTTGGTTGGGGTGACGTGCGCGCAGTTGGCGCGGAGGTGTCTCCCTGGGCTCCTGAAGACGTGGTGTTGTGCTGCAGCCAGGAGGGCCAGCCCGTCCGTCGGGCCTAGGCCGGAGCCTCGTGCTCCATGGGGCTTTCTTGGAAGGCGGTGAGGCGTGGGGGGACCGCCCTGTAGGCAGGGCTGTGCGTGTCCCCTGCCCTGGACAGGAGGCGCCTGTAGGGCCCCCGCTGTAATCAGGGGGGCGGGCACCTGTGGCCCCGGCCTTTCAGAGGCGCGGGGCCGAGTTGTGTGGAGGGGCCGGGCGTGCCCTCCCCGTACTCGGGGCTGGGGTCCCGGCCCCCGGCCTTTGGCCGTGCCGCTCCACCGCCTGGCTGCTGAGAAGTCGTTCCTGCTGGTGTGGGGGAAGGCCGAGCTCTGGGGCTCCCTGGGTGTCGACCTGCCTGTAATCAGGGGTGCGGGTCTGGGAGCCTTTGTGCTCCGCTGGCAGCCGGTGTGGGGTGACCGTCCCGTTAGCGGGTTCGCGGTCAGGGTGCCCCGGAATCGGAGAGAAGGAGCCTCCGTTTGCCTTTGGGACCAGGGCTGCCCCGTAACTCGGGGCCCAGCCAGTGCCCTGGCGTCCCGGGCACTTTGCGGTCCAGGCAGCGGCTCGAGCCCCCTGTAAGCAGGGGTGCAGCCTGTCTGGCCGCTGCTTTGCCTGCCCAGCTCCGTTTGCCCAGGGTGCCCGCCTCCGAGCCCAGCTCCAGCACCGGCTGGAGCTCTGCTGCGCGTCCCTCAGGTGAGAAAAGCTCATTTCCGCTGTTTTTGTCAGGGGCTGTCTGGGTGTCTGGTCTGGAGGGTGGCAGGGCTGAGCCAGGGGCCAGGCAGTGCTGTGGGGAGCTCTCTCCGGGGACGGGGCTCCCCATATCCGCCAGGCAGAGGAGTTGGTGCTCAGGAGTTGGTCTAAGCGTCTCGTCCTTCCTTTGCAGCAGCAGCCGGTGGGGAAGAAAGAAGAGGGAGGCGTCGTGTGGACCTGCACTGCGAGGCAAGAGCGACGAAGAAGAGGAGAAGAGGGATGCGTCGTGTGGACCTGCACTGCGAGGCAAGAGCGACGAAGAAGAGGAGCAGAGGAGCAAAGAGAAAGGCACTCTGGGCAAAAGGCCGTCCCGGTCGAGAGGTCTGCAGACACGTAAGAAGAGCATGGCCGGCACCTTTGGTGTCCTGGCCGGCTTTGCGCTGGGCGACCTCCCTGTAAGCAGGGCTCAGGTCTTTTGCTTTAGTCGGCCTTTTGCCACGCTGCTCCTTTGGCTGCCTGGAGAGAGTGTCAACCCTGTAAGGAGGGTGAGCGCCACTGTCTCCGCACCCGAGGGGGAACTGGAGCTCTCTGGACCCCAAGGCCACCCTGTAAGCAGGGGAGGGCCGTTTTGCCCACCCGACTCCTGCGGCCCTGGCGGCTTTCTGCCTGCGGCCAGCGTGACGCCCCGTAGGCGGGGTGTGTGTCACGAGCCCTGGAGCCCTCTGTCCCCAGGAGCAGCCCGAGCTCCCCCTGTAAGCAGGGCGGAGGTGGCGGCAGTGCCGCAGCCGGCTGCTTTAGCCAGCCAGCAGGAACAACCCCAGCATCGCCCCATCGGAGGGGGCCGGCTGAGGAAGTGTTGTGCCGGAAGGCGGGCATAGTCCCATCGCCTTTGGCGTTGCTTTTGGTTGGGGTGACGTGCGCGCAGTTGGCGCGGAGGTGTCTCCCTGGGCTCCTGAAGACGTGGTGTTGTGCTGCAGCCAGGAGGGCCAGCCCGTCCGTCGGGCCTAGGCCGGAGCCTCGTGCTCCATGGGGCTTTCTTGGAAGGCGGTGAGGCGTGGGGGGACCGCCCTGTAGGCAGGGCTGTGCGTGTCCCCTGCCCTGGACAGGAGGCGCCTGTAGGGCCCCCGCTGTAATCAGGGGGGCGGGCACCTGTGGCCCCGGCCTTTCAGAGGCGCGGGGCCGAGTTGTGTGGAGGGGCCGGGCGTGCCCTCCCCGTACTCGGGGCTGGGGTCCCGGCCCCCGGCCTTTGGCCGTGCCGCTCCACCGCCTGGCTGCTGAGAAGTCGTTCCTGCTGGTGTGGGGGAAGGCCGAGCTCTGGGGCTCCCTGGGTGTCGACCTGCCTGTAATCAGGGGTGCGGGTCTGGGAGCCTTTGTGCTCCGCTGGCAGCCGGTGTGGGGTGACCGTCCCGTTAGCGGGTTCGCGGTCAGGGTGCCCCGGAATCGGAGAGAAGGAGCCTCCGTTTGCCTTTGGGACCAGGGCTGCCCCGTAACTCGGGGCCCAGCCAGTGCCCTGGCGTCCCGGGCACTTTGCGGTCCAGGCAGCGGCTCGAGCCCCCTGTAAGCAGGGGTGCAGCCTGTCTGGCCGCTGCTTTGCCTGCCCAGCTCCGTTTGCCCAGGGTGCCCGCCTCCGAGCCCAGCTCCAGCACCGGCTGGAGCTCTGCTGCGCGTCCCTCAGGTGAGAAAAGCTCATTTCCGCTGTTTTTGTCAGGGCTGTCTGGGTGTCTGGTCTGGAGGGTGGCAGGGCTGAGCCAGGGGCCAGGCAGTGCTGTGGGGAGCTCTCTCCGGGGACGGGGCTCCCCATATCCGCCAGGCAGAGGAGTTGGTGCTCAGGAGTTGGTCTAAGCGTCTCGTCCTTCCTTTGCAGCAGCAGCCGGTGGGGAAGAAAGAAGAGGGAGGCGTCGTGTGGACCTGCACTGCGAGGCAAGAGCGACGAAGAAGAGGAGAAGAGGGATGCGTCGTGTGGACCTGCACTGCGAGGCAAGAGCGACGAAGAAGAGGAGCAGAGGAGCAAAGAGAAAGGCACTCTGGGCAAAAGGCCGTCCCGGTCGAGAGGTCTGCAGACACGTAAGAAGAGCATGGCCGGCACCTTTGGTGTCCTGGCCGGCTTTGCGCTGGGCGACCTCCCTGTAAGCAGGGCTCAGGTCTTTTGCTTTAGTCGGCCTTTTGCCACGCTGCTCCTTTGGCTGCCTGGAGAGAGTGTCAACCCTGTAAGGAGGGTGAGCGCCACTGTCTCCGCACCCGAGGGGGAACTGGAGCTCTCTGGACCCCAAGGCCACCCTGTAAGCAGGGGAGGGCCGTTTTGCCCACCCGACTCCTGCGGCCCTGGCGGCTTTCTGCCTGCGGCCAGCGTGACGCCCCGTAGGCGGGGTGTGTGTCACGGCATGCAGCCCCGATGGGGTGGGTCTGAGGCTCTCCTGGCCTGCTCGTGGGTAGGGGTTGCCCCCCGGCCCGCTCTGGATGGTGTCTGCACGGAGTTCCCTGTCTCTTGTGGAAAGCCAAGTTTGCCCCTGGCCCTGGCCCTCTCCCTCTTCTCCCTCTCCCTGTCCTTGTCGGGGTGTGTGAGTGAGCCCGTCCTCTAGGCCCCTGTTAAAAATAAAAAAAGCTGCAGCTTGCTTAGCTTTGGCTTCCCAGAAGGGAACGCAGGGCTGTGTGCAGATGCAGGGGGGTCCCCTTTCAGGCCCCGAGCCGAGGGTTGAGTCTGGACTCGCCCCTTATTTCCTAGGACAGGGCCAAGCCACTTCCTTGGTAGCAGACCAGCCTGTAGCCAGGGCCTGGGTCTGCGCCTGTCCTTCTGGCGCCCTGCCAGTGTGACGCCCCGTAGTCGGGGTGTGTGTCACGAGCCCTGGAGCCCTCTGTCCCCAGGAGCAGCCCGAGCTCCCCCTGTAAGCAGGGCGGAGGTGGCGGCAGTGCCGCAGCCGGCTGCTTTAGCCAGCCAGCAGGAACAACCCCAGCATCGCCCCATCGGAGGGGGCCGGCTGAGGAAGTGTTGTGCCGGAAGGCGGGCATAGTCCCATCGCCTTTGGCGTTGCTTTTGGTTGGGGTGACGTGCGCGCAGTTGGCGCGGAGGTGTCTCCCTGGGCTCCTGAAGACGTGGTGTTGTGCTGCAGCCAGGAGGGCCAGCCCGTCCGTCGGGCCTAGGCCGGAGCCTCGTGCTCCATGGGGCTTTCTTGGAAGGCGGTGAGGCGTGGGGGGACCGCCCTGTAGGCAGGGCTGTGCGTGTCCCCTGCCCTGGACAGGAGGCGCCTGTAGGGCCCCCGCTGTAATCAGGGGGGCGGGCACCTGTGGCCCCGGCCTTTCAGAGGCGCGGGGCCGAGTTGTGTGGAGGGGCCGGGCGTGCCCTCCCCGTACTCGGGGCTGGGGTCCCGGCCCCCGGCCTTTGGCCGTGCCGCTCCACCGCCTGGCTGCTGAGAAGTCGTTCCTGCTGGTGTGGGGGAAGGCCGAGCTCTGGGGCTCCCTGGGTGTCGACCTGCCTGTAATCAGGGGTGCGGGTCTGGGAGCCTTTGTGCTCCGCTGGCAGCCGGTGTGGGGTGACCGTCCCGTTAGCGGGTTCGCGGTCAGGGTGCCCCGGAATCGGAGAGAAGGAGCCTCCGTTTGCCTTTGGGACCAGGGCTGCCCCGTAACTCGGGGCCCAGCCAGTGCCCTGGCGTCCCGGGCACTTTGCGGTCCAGGCAACGGCTCGAGCCCCCTGTAAGCAGGGGTGCAGCCTGTCTGGCCGCTGCTTTGCCTGCCCAGCTCCGTTTGCCCAGGGTGCCCGCCTCCGAGCCCAGCTCCAGCACCGGCTGGAGCTCTGCTGCGCGTCCCTCAGGTGAGAAAAGCTCATTTCCGCTGTTTTTGTCAGGGGCTGTCTGGGTGTCTGGTCTGGAGGGTGGCAGGGCTGAGCCAGGGGCCAGGCAGTGCTGTGGGGAGCTCTCTCCGGGGACGGGGCTCCCCATATCCGCCAGGCAGAGGAGTTGGTGCTCAGGAGTTGGTCTAAGCGTCTCGTCCTTCCTTTGCAGCAGCAGCCGGTGGGGAAGAAAGAAGAGGGAGGCGTCGTGTGGACCTGCACTGCGAGGCAAGAGCGACGAAGAAGAGGAGAAGAGGGATGCGTCGTGTGGACCTGCACTGCGAGGCAAGAGTGACGAAGAAGAGGAGCAGAGGAGCAAAGAGAAAGGCACTCTGGGCAAAAGGCCGTCCCGGTCGAGAGGTCTGCAGACACGTAAGAAGAGCATGGCCGGCACCTTTGGTGTCCTGGCCGGCTTTGCGCTGGGCGACCTCCCTGTAAGCAGGGCTCAGGTCTTTTGCTTTAGTCGGCCTTTTGCCACGCTGCTCCTTTGGCTGCCTGGAGAGAGTGTCAACCCTGTAAGGAGGGTGAGCGCCACTGTCTCCGCACCCGAGGGGGAACTGGAGCTCTCTGGACCCCAAGGCCACCCTGTAAGCAGGGGAGGGCCGTTTTGCCCACCCGACTCCTGCGGCCCTGGCGGCTTTCTGCCTGCGGCCAGCGTGACGCCCCGTAGGCGGGGTGTGTGTCACGAGCCCTGGAGCCCTCTGTCCCCAGGAGCAGCCCGAGCTCCCCCTGTAAGCAGGGCGGAGGTGGCGGCAGTGCCGCAGCCGGCTGCTTTAGCCAGCCAGCAGGAACAACCCCAGCATCGCCCCATCGGAGGGGGCCGGCTGAGGAAGTGTTGTGCCGGAAGGCGGGCATAGTCCCATCGCCTTTGGCGTTGCTTTTGGTTGGGGTGACGTGCGCGCAGTTGGCGCGGAGGTGTCTCCCTGGGCTCCTGAAGACGTGGTGTTGTGCTGCAGCCAGGAGGGCCAGCCCGTCCGTCGGGCCTAGGCCGGAGCCTCGTGCTCCATGGGGCTTTCTTGGAAGGCGGTGAGGCGTGGGGGGACCGCCCTGTAGGCAGGGCTGTGCGTGTCCCCTGCCCTGGACAGGAGGCGCCTGTAGGGCCCCCGCTGTAATCAGGGGGGCGGGCACCTGTGGCCCCGGCCTTTCAGAGGCGCGGGGCCGAGTTGTGTGGAGGGGCCGGGCGTGCCCTCCCCGTACTCGGGGCTGGGGTCCCGGCCCCCGGCCTTTAGCCGTGCCGCTCCACCGCCTGGCTGCTGAGAAGTCGTTCCTGCTGGTGTGGGGGAAGGCCGAGCTCTGGGGCTCCCTGGGTGTCGACCTGCCTGTAATCAGGGGTGCGGGTCTGGGAGCCTTTGTGCTCCGCTGGCAGCCGGTGTGGGGTGACCGTCCCGTTAGCGGGTTCGCGGTCAGGGTGCCCCGGAATCGGAGAGAAGGAGCCTCCGTTTGCCTTTGGGACCAGGGCTGCCCCGTAACTCGGGGCCCAGCCAGTGCCCTGGCGTCCCGGGCACTTTGCGGTCCAGGCAGCGGCTCGAGCCCCCTGTAAGCAGGGGTGCAGCCTGTCTGGCCGCTGCTTTGCCTGCCCAGCTCCGTTTGCCCAGGGTGCCCGCCTCCGAGCCCAGCTCCAGCACCGGCTGGAGCTCTGCTGCGCGTCCCTCAGGTGAGAAAAGCTCATTTCCGCTGTTTTTGTCAGGGGCTGTCTGGGTGTCTGGTCTGGAGGGTGGCAGGGCTGAGCCAGGGGCCAGGCAGTGCTGTGGGGAGCTCTCTCCGGGGACGGGGCTCCCCATATCCGCCAGGCAGAGGAGTTGGTGCTCAGGAGTTGGTCTAAGCGTCTCGTCCTTCCTTTGCAGCAGCAGCCGGTGGGGAAGAAAGAAGAGGGAGGCGTCGTGTGGACCTGCACTGCGAGGCAAGAGCGACGAAGAAGAGGAGAAGAGGGATGCGTCGTGTGGACCTGCACTGCGAGGCAAGAGCGACGAAGAAGAGGAGCAGAGGAGCAAAGAGAAAGGCACTCTGGGCAAAAGGCCGTCCCGGTCGAGAGGTCTGCAGACACGTAAGAAGAGCATGGCCGGCACCTTTGGTGTCCTGGCCGGCTTTGCGCTGGGCGACCTCCCTGTAAGCAGGGCTCAGGTCTTTTGCTTTAGTCGGCCTTTTGCCACGCTGCTCCTTTGGCTGCCTGGAGAGAGTGTCAACCCTGTAAGGAGGGTGAGCGCCACTGTCTCCGCACCCGAGGGGGAACTGGAGCTCTCTGGACCCCAAGGCCACCCTGTAAGCAGGGGAGGGCCGTTTTGCCCACCCGACTCCTGCGGCCCTGGCGGCTTTCTGCCTGCGGCCAGCGTGACGCCCCGTAGGCGGGGTGTGTGTCACGGCATGCAGCCCCGATGGGGTGGGTCTGAGGCTCTCCTGGCCTGCTCGTGGGTAGGGGTTGCCCCCCGGCCCGCTCTGGATGGTGTCTGCACGGAGTTCCCTGTCTCTTGTGGAAAGCCAAGTTTGCCCCTGGCCCTGGCCCTCTCCCTCTTCTCCCTCTCCCTGTCCTTGTCGGGGTGTGTGAGTGAGCCCGTCCTCTAGGCCCCTGTTAAAAATAAAAAAAGCTGCAGCTTGCTTAGCTTTGGCTTCCCAGAAGGGAACGCAGGGCTGTGTGCAGATGCAGGGGGGTCCCCTTTCAGGCCCCGAGCCGAGGGTTGAGTCTGGACTCGCCCCTTATTTCCTAGGACAGGGCCAAGCCACTTCCTTGGTAGCAGACCAGCCTGTAGCCAGGGCCTGGGTCTGCGCCTGTCCTTCTGGCGCCCTGCCAGTGTGACGCCCCGTAGTCGGGGTGTGTGTCACGAGCCCTGGAGCCCTCTGTCCCCAGGAGCAGCCCGAGCTCCCCCTGTAAGCAGGGCGGAGGTGGCGGCAGTGCCGCAGCCGGCTGCTTTAGCCAGCCAGCAGGAACAACCCCAGCATCGCCCCATCGGAGGGGGCCGGCTGAGGAAGTGTTGTGCCGGAAGGCGGGCATAGTCCCATCGCCTTTGGCGTTGCTTTTGGTTGGGGTGACGTGCGCGCAGTTGGCGCGGAGGTGTCTCCCTGGGCTCCTGAAGACGTGGTGTTGTGCTGCAGCCAGGAGGGCCAGCCCGTCCGTCGGGCCTAGGCCGGAGCCTCGTGCTCCATGGGGCTTTCTTGGAAGGCGGTGAGGCGTGGGGGGACCGCCCTGTAGGCAGGGCTGTGCGTGTCCCCTGCCCTGGACAGGAGGCGCCTGTAGGGCCCCCGCTGTAATCAGGGGGGCGGGCACCTGTGGCCCCGGCCTTTCAGAGGCGCGGGGCCGAGTTGTGTGGAGGGGCCGGGCGTGCCCTCCCCGTACTCGGGGCTGGGGTCCCGGCCCCCGGCCTTTGGCCGTGCCGCTCCACCGCCTGGCTGCTGAGAAGTCGTTCCTGCTGGTGTGGGGGAAGGCCGAGCTCTGGGGCTCCCTGGGTGTCGACCTGCCTGTAATCAGGGGTGCGGGTCTGGGAGCCTTTGTGCTCCGCTGGCAGCCGGTGTGGGGTGACCGTCCCGTTAGCGGGTTCGCGGTCAGGGTGCCCCGGAATCGGAGAGAAGGAGCCTCCGTTTGCCTTTGGGACCAGGGCTGCCCCGTAACTCGGGGCCCAGCCAGTGCCCTGGCGTCCCGGGCACTTTGCGGTCCAGGCAGCGGCTCGAGCCCCCTGTAAGCAGGGGTGCAGCCTGTCTGGCCGCTGCTTTGCCTGCCCAGCTCCGTTTGCCCAGGGTGCCCGCCTCCGAGCCCAGCTCCAGCACCGGCTGGAGCTCTGCTGCGCGTCCCTCAGGTGAGAAAAGCTCATTTCCGCTGTTTTTGTCAGGGGCTGTCTGGGTGTCTGGTCTGGAGGGTGGCAGGGCTGAGCCAGGGGCCAGGCAGTGCTGTGGGGAGCTCTCTCCGGGGACGGGGCTCCCCATATCCGCCAGGCAGAGGAGTTGGTGCTCAGGAGTTGGTCTAAGCGTCTCGTCCTTCCTTTGCAGCAGCAGCCGGTGGGGAAGAAAGAAGAGGGAGGCGTCGTGTGGACCTGCACTGCGAGGCAAGAGCGACGAAGAAGAGGAGAAGAGGGATGCGTCGTGTGGACCTGCACTGCGAGGCAAGAGCGACGAAGAAGAGGAGCAGAGGAGCAAAGAGAAAGGCACTCTGGGCAAAAGGCCGTCCCGGTCGAGAGGTCTGCAGACACGTAAGAAGAGCATGGCCGGCACCTTTGGTGTCCTGGCCGGCTTTGCGCTGGGCGACCTCCCTGTAAGCAGGGCTCAGGTCTTTTGCTTTAGTCGGCCTTTTGCCACGCTGCTCCTTTGGCTGCCTGGAGAGAGTGTCAACCCTGTAAGGAGGGTGAGCGCCACTGTCTCCGCACCCGAGGGGGAACTGGAGCTCTCTGGACCCCAAGGCCACCCTGTAAGCAGGGGAGGGCCGTTTTGCCCACCCGACTCCTGCGGCCCTGGCGGCTTTCTGCCTGCGGCCAGCGTGACGCCCCGTAGGCGGGGTGTGTGTCACGGCATGCAGCCCCGATGGGGTGGGTCTGAGGCTCTCCTGGCCTGCTCGTGGGTAGGGGTTGCCCCCCGGCCCGCTCTGGATGGTGTCTGCACGGAGTTCCCTGTCTCTTGTGGAAAGCCAAGTTTGCCCCTGGCCCTGGCCCTCTCCCTCTTCTCCCTCTCCCTGTCCTTGTCGGGGTGTGTGAGTGAGCCCGTCCTCTAGGCCCCTGTTAAAAATAAAAAAAGCTGCAGCTTGCTTAGCTTTGGCTTCCCAGAAGGGAACGCAGGGCTGTGTGCAGATGCAGGGGGGTCCCCTTTCAGGCCCCGAGCCGAGGGTTGAGTCTGGACTCGCCCCTTATTTCCTAGGACAGGGCCAAGCCACTTCCTTGGTAGCAGACCAGCCTGTAGCCAGGGCCTGGGTCTGCGCCTGTCCTTCTGGCGCCCTGCCAGTGTGACGCCCCGTAGTCGGGGTGTGTGTCACGAGCCCTGGAGCCCTCTGTCCCCAGGAGCAGCCCGAGCTCCCCCTGTAAGCAGGGCGGAGGTGGCGGCAGTGCCGCAGCCGGCTGCTTTAGCCAGCCAGCAGGAACAACCCCAGCATCGCCCCATCGGAGGGGGCCGGCTGAGGAAGTGTTGTGCTGGAAGGCGGGCATAGTCCCATCGCCTTTGGCGTTGCTTTTGGTTGGGGTGACGTGCGCGCAGTTGGCGCGGAGGTGTCTCCCTGGGCTCCTGAAGACGTGGTGTTGTGCTGCAGCCAGGAGGGCCAGCCCGTCCGTCGGGCCTAGGCCGGAGCCTCGTGCTCCATGGGGCTTTCTTGGAAGGCGGTGAGGCGTGGGGGGACCGCCCTGTAGGCAGGGCTGTGCGTGTCCCCTGCCCTGGACAGGAGGCGCCTGTAGGGCCCCCGCTGTAATCAGGGGGGCGGGCACCTGTGGCCCCGGCCTTTCAGAGGCGCGGGGCCGAGTTGTGTGGAGGGGCCGGGCGTGCCCTCCCCGTACTCGGGGCTGGGGTCCCGGCCCCCGGCCTTTGGCCGTGCCGCTCCACCGCCTGGCTGCTGAGAAGTCGTTCCTGCTGGTGTGGGGGAAGGCCGAGCTCTGGGGCTCCCTGGGTGTCGACCTGCCTGTAATCAGGGGTGCGGGTCTGGGAGCCTTTGTGCTCCGCTGGCAGCCGGTGTGGGGTGACCGTCCCGTTAGCGGGTTCGCGGTCAGGGTGCCCCGGAATCGGAGAGAAGGAGCCTCCGTTTGCCTTTGGGACCAGGGCTGCCCCGTAACTCGGGGCCCAGCCAGTGCCCTGGTGTCCCGGGCACTTTGCGGTCCAGGCAACGGCTCGAGCCCCCTGTAAGCAGGGGTGCAGCCTGTCTGGCCGCTGCTTTGCCTGCCCAGCTCCGTTTGCCCAGGGTGCCCGCCTCCGAGCCCAGCTCCAGCACCGGCTGGAGCTCTGCTGCGCGTCCCTCAGGTGAGAAAAGCTCATTTCCGCTGTTTTTGTCAGGGGCTGTCTGGGTGTCTGGTCTGGAGGGTGGCAGGGCTGAGCCAGGGGCCAGGCAGTGCTGTGGGGAGCTCTCTCCGGGGACGGGGCTCCCCATATCCGCCAGGCAGAGGAGTTGGTGCTCAGGAGTTGGTCTAAGCGTCTCGTCCTTCCTTTGCAGCAGCAGCCGGTGGGGAAGAAAGAAGAGGGAGGCGTCGTGTGGACCTGCACTGCGAGGCAAGAGCGACGAAGAAGAGAAGAGGGATGCGTCGTGTGGACCTGCACTGCGAGGCAAGAGCGACGAAGAAGAGGAGCAGAGGAGCAAAGAGAAAGGCACTCTGGGCAAAAGGCCGTCCCGGTCGAGAGGTCTGCAGACACGTAAGAAGAGCATGGCCGGCACCTTTGGTGTCCTGGCCGGCTTTGCGCTGGGCGACCTCCCTGTAAGCAGGGCTCAGGTCTTTTGCTTTAGTCGGCCTTTTGCCACGCTGCTCCTTTGGCTGCCTGGAGAGAGTGTCAACCCTGTAAGGAGGGTGAGCGCCACTGTCTCCGCACCCGAGGGGGAACTGGAGCTCTCTGGACCCCAAGGCCACCCTGTAAGCAGGGGAGGGCCGTTTTGCCCACCCGACTCCTGCGGCCCTGGCGGCTTTCTGCCTGCGGCCAGCGTGACGCCCCGTAGGCGGGGTGTGTGTCACGAGCCCTGGAGCCCTCTGTCCCCAGGAGCAGCCCGAGCTCCCCCTGTAAGCAGGGCGGAGGAGGCGGCAGTGCCGCAGCCGGCTGCTTTAGCCAGCCAGCAGGAACAACCCCAGCATCGCCCCATCGGAGGGGGCCGGCTGAGGAAGTGTTGTGCCGGAAGGCGGGCATAGTCCCATCGCCTTTGGCGTTGCTTTTGGTTGGGGTGACGTGCGCGCAGTTGGCGCGGAGGTGTCTCCCTGGGCTCCTGAAGACGTGGTGTTGTGCTGCAGCCAGGAGGGCCAGCCCGTCCGTCGGGCCTAGGCCGGAGCCTCGTGCTCCATGGGGCTTTCTTGGAAGGCGGTGAGGCGTGGGGGGACCGCCCTGTAGGCAGGGCTGTGCGTGTCCCCTGCCCTGGACAGGAGGCGCCTGTAGGGCCCCCGCTGTAATCAGGGGGGCGGGCACCTGTGGCCCCGGCCTTTCAGAGGCGCGGGGCCGAGTTGTGTGGAGGGGCCGGGCGTGCCCTCCCCGTACTCGGGGCTGGGGTCCCGGCCCCCGGCCTTTGGCCGTGCCGCTCCACCGCCTGGCTGCTGAGAAGTCGTTCCTGCTGGTGTGGGGGAAGGCCGAGCTCTGGGGCTCCCTGGGTGTCGACCTGCCTGTAATCAGGGGTGCGGGTCTGGGAGCCTTTGTGCTCCGCTGGCAGCCGGTGTGGGGTGACCGTCCCGTTAGCGGGTTCGCGGTCAGGGTGCCCCGGAATCGGAGAGAAGGAGCCTCCGTTTGCCTTTGGGACCAGGGCTGCCCCGTAACTCGGGGCCCAGCCAGTGCCCTGGCGTCCCGGGCACTTTGCGGTCCAGGCAGCGGCTCGAGCCCCCTGTAAGCAGGGGTGCAGCCTGTCTGGCCGCTGCTTTGCCTGCCCAGCTCCGTTTGCCCAGGGTGCCCGCCTCCGAGCCCAGCTCCAGCACCGGCTGGAGCTCTGCTGCGCGTCCCTCAGGTGAGAAAAGCTCATTTCCGCTGTTTTTGTCAGGGGCTGTCTGGGTGTCTGGTCTGGAGGGTGGCAGGGCTGAGCCAGGGGCCAGGCGGTGCTGTGGGGAGCTCTCTCCGGGGACGGGGCTCCCCATATCCGCCAGGCAGAGGAGTTGGTGCTCAGGAGTTGGTCTAAGCGTCTCGTCCTTCCTTTGCAGCAGCAGCCGGTGGGGAAGAAAGAAGAGGGAGGCGTCGTGTGGACCTGCACTGCGAGGCAAGAGCGACGAAGAAGAGGAGAAGAGGGAGGCGTCGTGTGGACCTGCACTGCGAGGCAAGAGTGACGAAGAAGAGGAGCAGAGGAGCAAAGAGAAAGGCACTCTGGGCAAAAGGCCGTCCCGGTCGAGAGGTCTGCAGACACGTAAGAAGAGCATGGCCAGCACCTTTGGTGTCCTGGCCGGCTTTGCGCTGGGCGACCTCCCTGTAAGCAGGGCTCAGGTCTTTTGCTTTAGTCGGCCTTTTGCCACGCTGCTCCTTTGGCTGCCTGGAGAGAGTGTCAACCCTGTAAGGAGGGTGAGCGCCACTGTCTCCGCACCCGAGGGGGAACTGGAGCTCTCTGGACCCCAAGGCCACCCTGTAAGCAGGGGAGGGCCGTTTTGCCCACCCGACTCCTGCGGCCCTGGCGGCTTTCTGCCTGCGGCCAGCGTGACGCCCCGTAGTCGGGGTGTGTGTCACGAGCCCTGGAGCCCTCTGTCCCCAGGAGCAGCCCGAGCTCCCCCTGTAAGCAGGGCGGAGGTGGCGGCAGTGCCGCAGCCGGCTGCTTTAGCCAGCCAGCAGGAACAACCCCAGCATCGCCCCATCGGAGGGGGCCGGCTGAGGAAGTGTTGTGCCGGAAGGCGGGCATAGTCCCATCGCCTTTGGCGTTGCTTTTGGTTGGGGTGACGTGCGCGCAGTTGGCGCGGAGGTGTCTCCCTGGGCTCCTGAAGACGTGGTGTTGTGCTGCAGCCAGGAGGGCCAGCCCGTCCGTCGGGCCTAGGCCGGAGCCTCGTGCTCCATGGGGCTTTCTTGGAAGGCGGTGAGGCGTGGGGGGACCGCCCTGTAGGCAGGGCTGTGCGTGTCCCCTGCCCTGGACAGGAGGCGCCTGTAGGGCCCCCGCTGTAATCAGGGGGGCGGGCACCTGTGGCCCCGGCCTTTCAGAGGCGCGGGGCCGAGTTGTGTGGAGGGGCCGGGCGTGCCCTCCCCGTACTCGGGGCTGGGGTCCCGGCCCCCGGCCTTTGGCCGTGCCGCTCCACCGCCTGGCTGCTGAGAAGTCGTTCCTGCTGGTGTGGGGGAAGGCCGAGCTCTGGGGCTCCCTGGGTGTCGACCTGCCTGTAATCAGGGGTGCGGGTCTGGGAGCCTTTGTGCTCCGCTGGCAGCCGGTGTGGGGTGACCGTCCCGTTAGCGGGTTCGCGGTCAGGGTGCCCCGGAATCGGAGAGAAGGAGCCTCCGTTTGCCTTTGGGACCAGGGCTGCTCCGTAACTCGGGGCCCAGCCAGTGCCCTGGCGTCCCGGGCACTTTGCGGTCCAGGCAGCGGCTCGAGCCCCCTGTAAGCAGGGGTGCAGCCTGTCTGGCCGCTGCTTTGCCTGCCCAGCTCCGTTTGCCCAGGGTGCCCGCCTCCGAGCCCAGCTCCAGCACCGGCTGGAGCTCTGCTGCGCGTCCCTCAGGTGAGAAAAGCTCATTTCCGCTGTTTTTGTCAGGGGCTGTCTGGGTGTCTGGTCTGGAGGGTGGCAGGGCTGAGCCAGGGGCCAGGCAGTGCTGTGGGGAGCTCTCTCCGGGGACGGGGCTCCCCATATCCGCCAGGCAGAGGAGTTGGTGCTCAGGAGTTGGTCTAAGCGTCTCGTCCTTCCTTTGCAGCAGCAGCCGGTGGGGAAGAAAGAAGAGGGAGGCGTCGTGTGGACCTGCACTGCGAGGCAAGAGCGACGAAGAAGAGGAGAAGAGGGATGCGTCGTGTGGACCTGCACTGCGAGGCAAGAGTGACGAAGAAGAGGAGCAGAGGAGCAAAGAGAAAGGCACTCTGGGCAAAAGGCCGTCCCGGTCGAGAGGTCTGCAGACACGTAAGAAGAGCATGGCCGGCACCTTTGGTGTCCTGGCCGGCTTTGCGCTGGGCGACCTCCCTGTAAGCAGGGCTCAGGTCTTTTGCTTTAGTCGGCCTTTTGCCACGCTGCTCCTTTGGCTGCCTGGAGAGAGTGTCAACCCTGTAAGGAGGGTGAGCGCCACTGTCTCCGCACCCGAGGGGGAACTGGAGCTCTCTGGACCCCAAGGCCACCCTGTAAGCAGGGGAGGGCCGTTTTGCCCACCCGACTCCTGCGGCCCTGGCGGCTTTCTGCCTGCGGCCAGCGTGATGCCCCGTAGGCGGGGTGTGTGTCACGGCATGCAGCCCCGATGGGGTGGGTCTGAGGCTCTCCTGGCCTGCTCGTGGGTAGGGGTTGCCCCCCGGCCCGCTCTGGATGGTGTCTGCACGGAGTTCCCTGTCTCTTGTGGAAAGCCAAGTTTGCCCCTGGCCCTGGCCCTCTCCCTCTTCTCCCTCTCCCTGTCCTTGTCGGGGTGTGTGAGTGAGCCCGTCCTCTAGGCCCCTGTTAAAAATAAAAAAAGCTGCAGCTTGCTTAGCTTTGGCTTCCCAGAAGGGAACGCAGGGCTGTGTGCAGATGCAGGGGGGTCCCCTTTCAGGCCCCGAGCCGAGGGTTGAGTCTGGACTCGCCCCTTATTTCCTAGGACAGGGCCAAGCCACTTCCTTGGTAGCAGACCAGCCTGTAGCCAGGGCCTGGGTCTGCGCCTGTCCTTCTGGCGCCCTGCCAGTGTGACGCCCCGTAGTCGGGGTGTGTGTCACGAGCCCTGGAGCCCTCTGTCCCCAGGAGCAGCCCGAGCTCCCCCTGTAAGCAGGGCGGAGGTGGCGGCAGTGCCGCAGCCGGCTGCTTTAGCCAGCCAGCAGGAACAACCCCAGCATCGCCCCATCGGAGGGGGCCGGCTGAGGAAGTGTTGTGCCGGAAGGCGGGCATAGTCCCATCGCCTTTGGCGTTGCTTTTGGTTGGGGTGACGTGCGCGCAGTTGGCGCGGAGGTGTCTCCCTGGGCTCCTGAAGACGTGGTGTTGTGCTGCAGCCAGGAGGGCCAGCCCGTCCGTCGGGCCTAGGCCGGAGCCTCGTGCTCCATGGGGCTTTCTTGGAAGGCGGTGAGGCGTGGGGGGACCGCCCTGTAGGCAGGGCTGTGCGTGTCCCCTGCCCTGGACAGGAGGCGCCTGTAGGGCCCCCGCTGTAATCAGGGGGGCGGGCACCTGTGGCCCCGGCCTTTCAGAGGCGCGGGGCCGAGTTGTGTGGAGGGGCCGGGCGTGCCCTCCCCGTACTCGGGGCTGGGGTCCCGGCCCCCGGCCTTTGGCCGTGCCGCTCCACCGCCTGGCTGCTGAGAAGTCGTTCCTGCTGGTGTGGGGGAAGGCCGAGCTCTGGGGCTCCCTGGGTGTCGACCTGCCTGTAATCAGGGGTGCGGGTCTGGGAGCCTTTGTGCTCCGCTGGCAGCCGGTGTGGGGTGACCGTCCCGTTAGCGGGTTCGCGGTCAGGGTGCCCCGGAATCGGAGAGAAGGAGCCTCCGTTTGCCTTTGGGACCAGGGCTGCTCCGTAACTCGGGGCCCAGCCAGTGCCCTGGCGTCCCGGGCACTTTGCGGTCCAGGCAGCGGCTCGAGCCCCCTGTAAGCAGGGGTGCAGCCTGTCTGGCCGCTGCTTTGCCTGCCCAGCTCCGTTTGCCCAGGGTGCCCGCCTCCGAGCCCAGCTCCAGCACCGGCTGGAGCTCTGCTGCGCGTCCCTCAGGTGAGAAAAGCTCATTTCCGCTGTTTTTGTCAGGGGCTGTCTGGGTGTCTGGTCTGGAGGGTGGCAGGGCTGAGCCAGGGGCCAGGCAGTGCTGTGGGGAGCTCTCTCCGGGGACGGGGCTCCCCATATCCGCCAGGCAGAGGAGTTGGTGCTCAGGAGTTGGTCTAAGCGTCTCGTCCTTCCTTTGCAGCAGCAGCCGGTGGGGAAGAAAGAAGAGGGAGGCGTCGTGTGGACCTGCACTGCGAGGCAAGAGCGACGAAGAAGAGGAGAAGAGGGATGCGTCGTGTGGACCTGCACTGCGAGGCAAGAGTGACGAAGAAGAGGAGCAGAGGAGCAAAGAGAAAGGCACTCTGGGCAAAAGGCCGTCCCGGTCGAGAGGTCTGCAGACACGTAAGAAGAGCATGGCCGGCACCTTTGGTGTCCTGGCCGGCTTTGCGCTGGGCGACCTCCCTGTAAGCAGGGCTCAGGTCTTTTGCTTTAGTCGGCCTTTTGCCACGCTGCTCCTTTGGCTGCCTGGAGAGAGTGTCAACCCTGTAAGGAGGGTGAGCGCCACTGTCTCCGCACCCGAGGGGGAACTGGAGCTCTCTGGACCCCAAGGCCACCCTGTAAGCAGGGGAGGGCCGTTTTGCCCACCCGACTCCTGCGGCCCTGGCGGCTTTCTGCCTGCGGCCAGCGTGACGCCCCGTAGGCGGGGTGTGTGTCACGGCATGCAGCCCCGATGGGGTGGGTCTGAGGCTCTCCTGGCCTGCTCGTGGGTAGGGGTTGCCCCCCGGCCCGCTCTGGATGGTGTCTGCACGGAGTTCCCTGTCTCTTGTGGAAAGCCAAGTTTGCCCCTGGCCCTGGCCCTCTCCCTCTTCTCCCTCTCCCTGTCCTTGTCGGGGTGTGTGAGTGAGCCCGTCCTCTAGGCCCCTGTTAAAAATAAAAAAAGCTGCAGCTTGCTTAGCTTTGGCTTCCCAGAAGGGAACGCAGGGCTGTGTGCAGATGCAGGGGGGTCCCCTTTCAGGCCCCGAGCCGAGGGTTGAGTCTGGACTCGCCCCTTATTTCCTAGGACAGGGCCAAGCCACTTCCTTGGTAGCAGACCAGCCTGTAGCCAGGGCCTGGGTCTGCGCCTGTCCTTCTGGCGCCCTGCCAGTGTGACGCCCCGTAGTCGGGGTGTGTGTCACGAGCCCTGGAGCCCTCTGTCCCCAGGAGCAGCCCGAGCTCCCCCTGTAAGCAGGGCGGAGGTGGCGGCAGTGCCGCAGCCGGCTGCTTTAGCCAGCCAGCAGGAACAACCCCAGCATCGCCCCATCGGAGGGGGCCGGCTGAGGAAGTGTTGTGCCGGAAGGCGGGCATAGTCCCATCGCCTTTGGCGTTGCTTTTGGTTGGGGTGACGTGCGCGCAGTTGGCGCGGAGGTGTCTCCCTGGGCTCCTGAAGACGTGGTGTTGTGCTGCAGCCAGGAGGGCCAGCCCGTCCGTCGGGCCTAGGCCGGAGCCTCGTGCTCCATGGGGCTTTCTTGGAAGGCGGTGAGGCGTGGGGGGACCGCCCTGTAGGCAGGGCTGTGCGTGTCCCCTGCCCTGGACAGGAGGCGCCTGTAGGGCCCCCGCTGTAATCAGGGGGGCGGGCACCTGTGGCCCCGGCCTTTCAGAGGCACGGGGCCAAGTTGTGTGGAGGGGCCGGGCGTGCCCTCCCCGTACTCGGGGCTGGGGTCCCGGCCCCCGGCCTTTGGCCGTGCCGCTCCACCGCCTGGCTGCTGAGAAGTCGTTCCTGCTGGTGTGGGGGAAGGCCGAGCTCTGGGGCTCCCTGGGTGTCGACCTGCCTGTAATCAGGGGTGCGGGTCTGGGAGCCTTTGTGCTCCGCTGGCAGCCGGTGTGGGGTGACCGTCCCGTTAGCGGGTTCGCGGTCAGGGTGCCCCGGAATCGGAGAGAAGGAGCCTCCGTTTGCCTTTGGGACCAGGGCTGCCCCGTAACTCGGGGCCCAGCCAGTGCCCTGGCGTCCCGGGCACTTTGCGGTCCAGGCAGCGGCTCGAGCCCCCTGTAAGCAGGGGTGCAGCCTGTCTGGCCGCTGCTTTGCCTGCCCAGCTCCGTTTGCCCAGGGTGCCCGCCTCCGAGCCCAGCTCCAGCACCGGCTGGAGCTCTGCTGCGCGTCCCTCAGGTGAGAAAAGCTCATTTCCGCTGTTTTTGTCAGGGGCTGTCTGGGTGTCTGGTCTGGAGGGTGGCAGGGCTGAGCCAGGGGCCAGGCAGTGCTGTGGGGAGCTCTCTCCAGGGACGGGGCTCCCCATATCCGCCAGGCAGAGGAGTTGGTGCTCAGGAGTTGGTCTAAGCGTCTCGTCCTTCCTTTGCAGCAGCAGCCGGTGGGGAAGAAAGAAGAGGGAGGCGTCGTGTGGACCTGCACTGCGAGGCAAGAGCGACGAAGAAGAAGAGAAGAGGGAGAGGCATGATATGGAAATATAAGGAAGAGGTGATGAAGAAGTGTTTGTCTGAAATGGATATCATTTGTCAATCATTTGTAATTAATGCAATATGGTAAAATAAAGTACATTTAAGAAATCCAATATTGGGTTTTTGTTGTTTAAAACTGTAAAATTTGAAGTACTGTCAAAACAGTTTTAAGTTTTTGATTGGGAATTTTTGACACTTAATGATCATCTTGCATCCATGGAAACATCCCTCTTTCCCTCCGCCAAAAAAAAAAAAAGCACTTAGAACAGTTTAGATAGTAATTACCAACTTTGCTGCTGTAACATCACATTTTATAGACTCATAACCATCTTCTACTGTAAAATCTGCATCATGAAAAACACTACTGTCGTATTTTTTTCAGTGTTTCTTTCACCCACAGCTGTGTTACTTAATACCAAAAATATGATTAGTAGATAGTTTATGACATCACTGTCATGTCTTTGTCCACTTTGCTTCAGTAGTGTGGTCGTCATACTGTGTAAGTGAAAGCTTTACAGCTGCAGTTAGGGGATATTGTTCCGTTGGTGTGAAGATGTGATGCTCAAAGGCAATGGCATTTCAGTGTGTTGTTTCTCATTGGGTAGTAGGGGAAGGTAGTACTAATGTGGCTATCACATGGTATGAATGTTGGTGTTCTCCAGAGTTCCTTTCTAATTTTGCTGCACTGTTATCATTGTGGTGTAATGGAAGTTGTCGGCTGACAGCGCAGAAGCATAGCAGTGATATATTTTATCTTCAGTTGGAACTGCAGGCAACTCCACACAAGCGTAAGTGGACATAGTGAGCTTACGTTGGTGAAGGTGGGCTAAAGCCCCACTGGGAAGTGGTGGTGGTGGTGCAAAACACTGGCGTCTTGCTGAAAATGCACAAAAATGCATTTTTTGTCAAGAGAAAGCTCTTGTAGAGTGCAGAGGAAGTCCAGCCTTTGCTGTTACATCAGCAACAGCCAATGGACACACTGGGGCTGCACAATGAAATAACATCTTTTATCTGCTTCTGCATCAGATTCATGATCAATTTGTGCCAAGTATTAAATGGTCATTGTCCTTACCAAATTAATTTTTCTTAAAGAAAAACACACAAAAACATGTTTACTAACTGCTCATAAGAGGAGGTAATAGGAGGTGTGACAGACATACCGCATCTGTCCCTGACTTTAGAGGAATTTTATGTGTTTTCAACAATAAAAGGTTTACTTTTTCTCTTACCTCTCATTAGCTTGGTAAAAGAGGACATTTTGACAACAGCAACCTCACATGAGCATGTTAAGTCCAAATTTTGCTATTACTGCGGTACCAGTGAACGGACAAACCAGGGCTGCTGCACAACAAAGCAACACCAAACAACACATGCTGCATCTTCCTGCTTATCAGATTTGTGATTAGATTCATGCCAAGTATTAAACGGTCAATACATTTTTTATTTACCTTTTGTATGCAATGTTTCCGCTTCAGTTCAGGGGTTTCAGTACAATCCTCATTTTCCTCAGCTTCAAGCACTTTGGGAAGTTGCAGGAAAACCTCCCCTTTGCTTCTTGCTGTCCTCTCTTCAATCTCTCTGCTGTTCTGATTTGTGTCAGCTGCCACTATCGCACCCTCCCCCCTCCACTGACCTGGGCTCTCTGGTCATGAGCCTGAATGGGTACAACCTTTTCTCCTACTTTTCCTAGGGTTTGCCGTGATGGGGCTTTTCCCCTACACCTTCGGCCATTATCTTCAGCCACGCAGTAAGTCACAAGTTCGAGAGTAATGTTTTAGAGAAGCTATCATAAAGATAACGCCTCACAAAAACACTGCCAATTAAAAATCACTCACAACTGAAAAAGGAAAAAAAAACACAAAACCACCCTCCTCCTCACCCCCTCAAGTACACCCTAATTCTAGGGATCTTACAGATCAGTGGGACCTGCTGCAACATACAGAAAGCAACCAAAGCACTGCTAAAAATATCTGACAACAGGCTTCGATGCTGGGACAGTGTAAATAAGGAGAGAACCCTGGATTTAAATGTCTTTTTTTATTTCAACTAATGCTTTGCCACCATATTACATCATTTTGAATAGCTCAGAATAGCAATATGATCTCAAAATCTAGCAAACAGCTTGCCAAAGCAAGATAATATTAACTCCTATGGATACAGAATCTTCCTTCTTTGGCGACAACACTTCATTTTTTCTGTAAAAATAATTTTATATTCCAGCGCATTTGCTGTTCAGTTTATTGAACCCTGCTGTTCATGACATTTGCCTCTTCCCTGCACAAAACCTCCCCACAATGTAGTATGGTTTTATATCCAACAACATTTTAAATAAAAAAAAGTTATATTTTTCATGCAGATTTTTGTAAAAATTATGTTCTAAGTACACACAACTGAACCAAGATGCATACAAAAATGCATTCACTTCCATTCTCAGGTGCAACTGTGCCATCAGCAACATGGTATCACGTTACTGTGTGCAGTCCAAGGATGGTGGTATTCTCATATATAGTCTAACATAAAAATACAAACAACCCCCCTTTCTTTTTTTATAAGCAGCAAGAGAAAAAACTGCTATGCTTTATTTGTAAAGTAATCAAAATAGTTAGATGTATAAAAAGAAGCACCATGTACAGAGAATACCAGAAGATCCATCTTCCAAAACACATTTCTCATTTAGCATTGCGAGCTGGTCTGTAGGTCCCAACTTGTATGGTAGCTTTGTTTGCAAAGTTAAGGAAGTGGTCAAACCCAGAATGCACTTGGACCAAATGACAGCAATTAAGCTGGATTGCAGAAAGAAATAAGATCCATTCCCATTACAACTCATACTGACCACCTCAAGAGCCCTCGGGGGTGAGGTGGGGTGGGGACAACACCAAGCATCAGAGAAATAACGTGGTGAAAACAGCTCCAGAGCAGCGTTCAAGGTGCTGGTCTGTTATGAATGCATTTCTGTGAGCTCTTGATAAATCAAACTTTCATTTGGGAAAAGAGCACATCTGTTGGTTAAAACTCCTCTCCCTGAGAATTTTGGTACGAGTTTGTCTCGCAAAGCAAAACAACGTCCTTTGAACTTCAACAGTTCCTAGGCCAACAGCATTTCAGCGTGGACACAGCTGGTCTGCTACTCATGCACCCAGGGTGGCAGGTTGGGTTTTTGTTGTGTTTTGTTGTTTAATTTTTACATGGATCAACCCTTTTATACTCGCTTCATTCCTCTGCCCATCAAGCAGGCAAACACGGTCATGACCATCTTCGGTTTCACCTCCACAAGATCTTCTGGAAGAGCATAGACTCGGGCACCAATTCTTCTTGCCATGGACACAGCATACCTATTTGCCATGGAAAGAGGAGCACGTTATTAAAAGGTATAATTAGTATTTGATAGGGCTAATAGCCAGAATTCATAATCAAGGACTCATCAGCTAACATTTACATTCCCTCTTCTGCTTGCTTTTTAGGAATAATCAAGCAAGTATTATGTGCAAGAAAACTTCCTGTCATTCTACCACTGCAGAATAGTCGCAGAACACACAGTTCAAAGCCATGATTTCACAGGCATACTTCAAATTTGATAACCTCTGATGATTCAACAAGACGAGAGACAGACTAGGCTTCAAGTCTCAAACCCCTGAGCCACTGGCTGAGCATTCATAAGCCTGAACAAACAGGCGAGAAACAGAGATCGTTGCTAGATCAGTGCTTGGGCTGTTCTGTGTTCCTCTCAACAGGCAAGAGTCCAACCAACTAGTACTCAGGCAGTGCTTCTTGAAATCGAATTGCTGTGTTTGTCAGTCATGCCAGTCTAAAAGGTTCAGTGTTTGAAAACTGCAGTAAAGCAGTAAAAACTCTTGCAACTTGCAACTCTTGCAAGTCACAGCATAGTAGGTGTACTCTCCCAATGCAATGTGGCTTTTCAGATAGTTAACTTACTTAGCATTATTCTGTTTGTCATCTTCTGACAGATGACCAGTCTTTACAAGGTCATAGTTGATGCAGCCAGGCTGTATAGCATCAATTAAATCCACCACTGCCAAGCTTGTACTGATAGTCTTGTCCTAGAGAATACAAGCAGAGAAAAGTAAACACAAATGTCTCATCCTTATGATTACTTCTCACCTCAATTCAGCTGCTCTGCAATGTACAACAAAACAAACTTTAAACAAGCTATTTCCAGGCAGCACTGAGTGATTACTCCAGCTGGAGCACAAACAAAAGTGAGGCTTCTCCTTTGGTAACAGAGTAAATTGGAGTCCTAATCTTGTACTAAGTGGTGTGAAAATGCAAAGTGTTTACAGCCACCCCCACTGATCTGACCCCAGGGGACAATGCCAACCTACAACAGCAGCTCCAGCCTCAATGCTTGCTGGTATCTTGGACCCCACCCCTGCCCCACAGGCCAACCATACTCCTCCCCTCTTCTGACACCCCGTCAACTCTCTTGCTCCACCAGTGTTCCCCACTAGGGGGTTCTGAAAGTCTCCTCTCTGGTAGCTTGAAGCCACTTTGTTCCCAGCACAGGCTGCAACCTGTCTTGTGTAAAACCCCATCTTGAACATGTCCTGCTGCAGCCAAATAAATCCTTTTGGGGCACCCCTCTCCTTTTGGATGCAAGAGGGGAACCTGCACCTTGAAGTTCTGGATGGAGGTGGACTTGCCAGCTTCTTTCAGGGTCTGGTTTACCCAGCTGACTATAATGTCATCGTTGGCTTTCTGACCGTCACCCAGGTCCTCGAGGACGTTCAGCGTGTACCTGAGCACAGACAGAAAGAACAAGATGAGGCTCAGAGCCTGGGCTAAGACCCAGCAAGCATACTGCCCGGATGTGATGCAAGCCCATGGCAGCATGGCAAGCATTCACGTAGTATCAGGTCTGCTTTTTTATTTTTTTATTTTTTATTATTATTATCTTATTTTTTTTATCCCTTTAGCAAAAAAAGGAGTCATCTATCTAAAGTGTGATCGCTGTCAAAAAGTCTAATAAGAAGTCTAATTAAGGGGAAGCGCCTGAGTTTGTAATAGCAGCTCACAAAATTGCATGGGCTGAAGGTACTGTTTAATCTGCTCGAGCATTCTTGCCTCTACTGCCAAATACAGAGCTGATATGCAACTAATATGCAGATATATCTTAGGTATTTGCATCATCTTAGAATTATCATTTTGTCTAGTTCTGAAGAAAGTTAATACCTCATTTTGTTAAGTGCCTCCCCCCCTTCAGGTTCTGATTGGGATTATGAAGCAGCCCCAGAATATCTCTTTCACAATTTCCAGCTAAACATTAGAACAGTCATGCCAGCTAAGCTTGGTTGCTACACGTGGGTCAGCCTCAAGCAGGCGAGAGAGGTCATCTCTGACAACAGACTCACTGGAGGTCTTGTCTCTGCTCCAGCCTCCCATATGCAGCAGCGAGACCAGCTCTACCACAGTTTTGTCCAGCTGAGTCTTGAAATCTCACCAAGGACAGAGGTTTTACAGCCTCTGTGGGTAAACTGTTCCACTGCTGCAGGCACAAATCTCACACACCCGGCAAAAACCTTCACAAACTCTGTACTGAAGTCACAAGGCTGATGTGTTTGATCAGATCAAACCTACCTTCTCATCAACTGCCAGACTAAGGCTAGTGTCAACGTTGGGTTTCCGTCATTCAGATCCTGTCCTCCAATGCCAACCAGGGAGAATTTGGCTGGATGCTTTCCCAGGTCTACAGCATAGTTACAGTTTTCTAGCTACACCGGAAAAGAGTTCAAAGAAAAATCATTCACAAATACACTCTTGACTGAAAGCCTCAAATAGGAATTTCTAGATAGTGCACGTTTACTTCTGCTCCTAGTGTCCATGGCTTCTTTCGAAGTATTTTGAAATGCTCACCTTTTTCATATTAGCTCCCAGCTTAGGGTATGGAGGCTTGTTAACCTTATTCCAGTCAACAGGAACTTTGATCTTTTCATATAATTGTAGTATTACCAGTGCATCTTGGAGATCACTAAAACGGAAAACATTGATCAAGCCTGATTATTTCCCAATCTAAGTGATTTTGTAACATCACGAATAATTAATACTCTTTACAGGTTGTTGTAATTTTAACAACCCTAAAAAGAAAAAAATTTCAAAACATTTTTTAATTTTCAGTGCAGAAGAAATGCTCCATGTTTATCACCAGCTAGTTGCTAAGCTAACACAGGTTTTAGCATGGTAATCAGCAACAGATCCCAAAAAGAATTTTGCTACATAAAAACCAGAAGTAGCCACCTTTCTCCATTGACTACCGGGGTCCAGAATATCTTGCCTCCTTAACTAGGATGCCTTAGTCAAGCCCTAAAGTTAGGTGACAGGGAATCTATGTCCAGTTGCTGTAATGCAGTTTGCTCAAGCTCTAACTGGGATCTGAGTGTACCAATTTGCAAGGGGGAGGAAAAATAAACAAATCACCTTCAGCCCTTAAAACCAGAGCTGGCCCAGAAACCCTAAGATGCAGGGAGGATACAGTGAGCATCGCCCATTCCCCAACACCCTTTCTTATACTCTTTCCTCATGACCGTGGGCAACAGGACACTGGTGTGGGCACATCTCCACTTTGATCTGTGTTGGTTGGGTCTCTCCCAAGAATCTAATGCTTACCCATAGAGGTGATTTACATGGGGGTTCACACCAAGGGAGTTCATCCAGTTACGGAAAGTCCGTTCCTCACGGGTCTCTCCTGAACGAAAGCAAGAGAGTTCAATAAGACTTTCATCAAGCTCAGAGCTGTATGGTTTCCCACCTTGCAAGACAGTAAGTGCTGAACAGCATACCTCAAAGTTTTTTGGTGGAAAGAGATTGTTTCTGCCATAACTTTTTCAAACAAAGAAGATTGCCCTGACCTCATGTTTTGGATGTCAGATTGATTTCACCAGACCTCAGAAGAACATGATCTTTGGAGGCCTTTTCCAAGCTGAATGATTTTATGATTTTTGCACTTTCTTGCAGAAAGTGCAACAAAAATGTCTTTCACATGGGAGTTAGCTAACTCACTCTCTAATCCCAATTGTGCCAAGAATTAGTGCTGCTACAAACATCTCACTGCTTTACCAAGGTGCTCTTGCCTGCATCAGGAAATTGCAGCTGAACAGGCCCTCAGGTACCCTCCTCATCTGCCCCAAATGAGTAAACCACCATTGCAGCACTTAAACCTCAAATCATAGGTGTTCAACGGAAATGCCTCCGCTGGGCATAGTCTCTTGTAATCTAAGTGTTTACTTGAGTACTGTACTGTACTACTTTTGTGACTGATAAGGCCATCACCTTCTAGTAGAGTCCAGTCAATGTCCTGGTTTTCAGGCTTGGTAAGTGCTGGGTACTTGTTGAACAGGTTTGCAACAAAGGCCAGATTCAGTTTGGGATTGCCACTGACCACATCAGCCGGCGTGACAAACTGCCGGCACCCGAGCCGGTCTGCCTGCTGAAGCATGTACTCTGCTCTTCGCAAGTCGTCCTTCTCCTGCCGGAGACACAGTGGAGAAGATCTGTCAGGGAAGAGATCAAGCTACAAAGCAGATGGGAAGCTCCTGACTGCTACCTGGAGCAATGTCACAACTCCACCTGCCTTCACTGGGCATCGGTTGCTAATCAAATGAAGGGACAAAGCATCCACACTAGTCCCTGCTGCTGTTGATACACTTGTCCAGGTTTGTCTCTACTTTTCCTAGCATGATCCCTTCCAATTTTGCATGCTTTGCAAGTTTTATGCTTTTTGAACTTGATGGTTCAAAATTAGAATACAGCATGCTCCCAAATGCAGCAAAAATCCAAAATATTTCTCAATCATACATATTAACTGGGATGTAGTGACCAGGCCTCACTTAAAAACAACAAATCACAACATACCCAAGGTATGTACACATCCACTGACACTTTACAAGGTCTTGAAATTAAGATACCAGGTTACCTAGATGTCATGGAGCAATTACAGGGTCACAAGTAGCTTGCAACTATACAGCACAAAGACACAACAGCCTGAATACTTACATTGAAACCTGACATGTTAATATCGATCTGAGGCTCTCCTTCTTTCTGCCCTTTAGGTGCAATTTGATTGAGAAGGTGGAAATAAGCTCTAGAATCCTGAAATGGATGAGAAATAGAACTCAGGTCTCCTGTACAGCACTGAATACATCATAACAATTCATTTCAAGCTCATCTTTACCAAAACACTGTGCCTAATTGGCGTAAGTACCTTTACTGAATTACCAAAATCTGTAAGCTTGACAGACAATAATAAGATGGCAGAAATCCAGGCAGCAAGAAAAAAGAAAGCAAAGGGAAAATGTTAGAAGTGTTTAAGGCAAATAATTATGGGTTTTAACTCTCTGCATACTGACTTTGTTGCACACTGGTGTCGGTCACTTTTCAGTTTTGAAGTTGGAAATACAAGCGTATGCACACACACATGCATACACACACGCCTCAAATATCTTCCCCCCACCCCCTTCCAACCTGACAGTCCTCTCCCCCAGAATCCACTTCAATCTTCTTTCTCTTCCTCCCAATTACTGGCTATGCAAATATGCTCCAGAAACCTGCTGGGGGTTAGTGTGAAAAAGCTCCACACCGACCAGGAGTCATCACCCTCTGGTTTTCACTACTGCAAAGAGTGAGAAAAGAGCCACACCTCACACTTGAAAAAACAGCTGTTATTTCCCTTCCTCTCTTAAAACCATGACAGTTTGGATGAAATGCCACCACCTGCAAGGAGCATGTGGAAATCACACTCCACAAGGATGTGGCTAATTATTTCATCCTGTCCATGTGAGCTGCAGTACAGATTAGCTCCATCAAAACAGACTGACTAAGAACATTCAAAAACATACGACAAATACCAGTTTGCTACTTGATTAAAACATACAACAGTTTTGCTGCAGGATAGTGCTCACACTGGGAGTAAACACTTGGACAATTCTATGCTGGGCTCATTCTAATGGCCACAGACAGTAGCAGTGTGGTACCCTAAATCTACCCTTTGGAAACCCCTGTTATACCTATTTGGAGTATTAAGGTTAAGAAAGGTCCTGTTTATGGATTAAAGGTCTCATATACACATGCAAACACAGCCCTGGCCTGCTCCCAGCTTTTTCCCAGGCATGCGCAGCCAGGAGTGTTCTCAATACCTTGATATCTGAGCTGAAGTTATTGATTTTGTGCCAGCCTGCATTTTCCAAGTGGAAGTTGGCCCATCTTAGGAGCAGCTCTTCCGGGGAAAGTTTCATAAGGTCCTCCAGATTTTCACCATCACGAAGTAAGGCAGCCAGTGCTGGAAGAAAAATGCTTGTAAGATGAAGAATGAAGAAATGAGTTTCAAAAGAGGCAAACCTCCCTCCCAGAGTCAGAACTTCAGGAACATTTCAGAGTGGGAGAGGGGACACAACCAGCTACCAGTTAAGTCAATACAATTTGGGTGTTAGCGGAGTTTCCTGAATGGGTTGTTCCACAGAGAATATGAACAATATAGAAAACATTGTAAAAATGAGAAAAAGTATTTCCCATTTTCTCGTGCAACAAAATTCTCTGGATTTTATGTACAGTCCTTTTAGGTTGATGGCAGTAAGCTAAATACAAGTATACATCTATCTCAATGATAAAAACGTTTCCAAATGATTTCGTATTCACTGTTTCATTCATAAAAACAACATCAGCTTGAAACCATGATAAGCACCTTTTCAGCTAGAGGTTTCTTCACTCACCCAGGATTTTTAAGTCTAAGGTAAATAGCTTTACCACTAGGACAGGATTAGGAAGCTTAGATAAAAGACACTGAAGCCCCTCCCATCCATGTGCTCTGAACTATCTGAGAAATTTCAGTTTTGGAGGCTGTTCAAAGGACCAAGCAAGCACAGTGGGGTTACTGCAGCACGATGCTCCCATGGCTGGGAAGGATGTGAGAGCTCAGCTGTGGCATGGACAGTGGGCAAAGAGGATTTGAGGAGAATCATGTCACTAAAAACATGCTCCTGAAGAACAGAAAGCCTCCTCCTTTTTGGAGGATGATCTATCACCCTAAAACAATGCAAGCAGCTTTTGCAACCTCACCCCTAGCTTGACATTGCCAGGTAAAATGTGTCCAAGCCTCAAGGCAACAGCACAGGGACGGGACACAAAACAGCTTCATATCAAGCGGTCTGCAACACCTAAGAGACCCCTGTGCAGGGACAAGGCAAAGCACAGCCTGTGCATGATCAGGGAGCAGGAGGAGAAAAGGGCTGATGAAATCAAGGCAAGGCACCCTGTCTAGTAAGATGTTAAACCAGGAAAGGCAATCCTATGGAAAGCAAAGTGAAAGAGCTGTAACATTGACTTTGACCACGTCTAGAAAGTATGCACAACCCCCCCAACCCAAGCCAACTTCGCAACTACAAACCAGCTGTCGGGCACTCAGCCTGGCGCACACCCTCGATGAAGCTGATGGCCAGCTCCCCCCTTTTGGCAGAGGGGAGGGAAGACGTGGCAACGGGGCTGGAGGCAACAGCGCAAGCAACACTGGCAGGCTCAGACGCAGCATCACATGCAGCCCCTCGGCAGCTCAGGAGCAAGACGACATTCATGCTGTCCAAGTTATCACTTACAGCATCATTTACCTTCATTTCTGCTGAGCTCAATGTCCGCAAACAAGCCAATCTTAATGATCTGCCAGAGAAGCCCAAGAACCAGGTGGGGTTTCCCTTCCCTCAAGTCCTCTGCACCAATATTGACAACATGGCAACCGATGGCAGATGCAGAATTCAGCGCCAGGTTCAGGTTCTCCTGTGGACAGCACAGTCAAGTGAGACACAGCCCAGGGAGATGTCTTTCATCCAGTGCCAGCAGAGTAGGGATTTCCCCCTCGTCCTTGCTCCAACATCAGCAGCTTGGAGGAAACTCCCCCAGCTACCTACAGTAGTAGAAGCTTTAATGGAGCTGTCACAGTAGCAGAGTGCATCAATAAGAACTGAACTAGGCACAGGGGTTTAATTTCAGCCTCTGCTATTTAGTTTCAGCCTTCAAGTCAGTCACATCTAGTGGCATCAACAAGAACATGACTTAGAGAAGCAGTAAGGTACCCAAATACATGCAAGCACCTGTGCAAAACCTGTTTTACTGTGGAATAACTCACAGCTGGTCAACACCAATAATCAGATTGCTTGAGAAGATACCAATACACATAATTAGTGCAGCAATAACAGGTGTGAACTGCATTTCAGCCATTTTACCTATTTTGTCATTAAGTTATCTTAAGACTAGGCATCCTAGTCTCTTGAACTGTACCCATACCACTACAATTGCCAATTATGCACGGTAAAAACTGCCTTTAATAATTCAAAATAAAAATCTTTCCTTTCCAGTGTTCCATAGCAGCTCCTTGAGCCACCATGCTGAGTTTTCCTTTACTCTATTTGAATGTGAATTTCTGCAAACATATAGAACGGTACTGTACCTGAATTATGAATGGTGTGAGTTTCTTCTTGTTAATCGCTCTTTCATCAATTGTGTCCGGAACAGAAAGATTGATCATTTTGCTGGTAGGAGGAAAAAATAATATTTGAATGACATTTTGTATACCATCTCAACAAGTTGTTTCACTGTTACAATACTTAGCACAGTACACTTCCTTTTATTTGTTTACTCCTGCACTGCTTTTGTTTAAAAATCAATATTTTGTAAATCAGACGTTAATATTTATGTTATCCAGAATGTATTTGGAATGTATTTGAAACTAATAGCTAAACCTGAAACCTTACACATGTTACTGGCCACCATTGATCTCAGATGCTGGAGCAAAAAGAGCACGTGAATTATTCACAATGCAGTCACTGAACTAGCAAAGACTCATTGCTATTTTGTCATCTGCTGCAAAGACTAGTAAGGCAACAGATAAGTACCTGCAAGGTACTTATCCCCTTCAGCAAACTTAGTTTCAAGCCCAAAACAAAAGTACTAGACAAAACCACTAGCTTGTAACAAAGCAGAAGCATCATGCATTGACACCAAAAGCCTGGGTGGATAGAGCCCTTCTTTATACATGCAAAATATTGTGCACACATGCTGGCATACAAAAAAACAGACTAGAACAGGATGAAAATTCCCCATAACTATGGAGTTTTTGGGGACTATTTTATTTGTTTTTCTTTTTTAAATTCAGGAGCAATCATGACTTACCATAGCACAATCCCATCTCCCACAGCTTTGAACAGGTCATCTGTATTTGGGTTCATTGGAATAACGTGCCTACAGTCAGGATCATTTTCCAGGGCTTTGTTTATCCAGTTTACAAAGGCATATTTTTCTTCCTCTAAGATAACCAATTATAAATTTAATACAGGGTTCTTCACAACATAGCAAAGATTTACCCAAAACAGTTTACAATAGCCCAGGGAAAAAAAAAAATCAAAAAAAAAAAAAAAAAAAACACGCTATCATTACCACACTATTTTATTAGACACAGTTTAAAGAAACCTGAGTTTGACTTCAAATTATCAGAATATTCCTGTCATTTACTCATTACTTTATATCTTTACTATGTTCAAATGTGACACAATGGCTTCATCAGCAAGCACAGCTAACAAAACATATAAGCACACATTTTACACACAGTTTACACACTGCTAATCTTGCATTACACTATATTCCATCCTGCTCTCACCTTGATCTGTGATCATTCAGCTACTGGAAAACAAAAGCAGAGTGTGGAGCAGGTAGTCGCACTACTAGTCTACTACTTTTGCCTCCACTTACCAGAGAAAAAAAGAGGTGAAAGTCAGAGGAGTACCTGAGTAAGAGTGCTGCGTCCCCTCACTGGAGAGCTCCGAGGTGCCCCCAATCGCACAGATTCCCTCCTTTCTGTTAATTGCTTTTCTGAAAGTTTTAGCAATATCGCTGCTTTTCACCTCTTGGAAAATCTACAATTTAAAGTGCGCTGTTAGACAAAAAAAGATTGCCTTCATATACTGAGAGGGCTACAGAAGAAATTATCTTCTCTTTGTCAGCTTTAAAGCAAACTTCACAGTACAACAGCAAATGTGAACAGCCTAGCAAAATCGTAGTGGTATTAAGTTTAACATGGGTAGGAGGCAGAGACTAGTCCCACTCCCTTTTAACACATATTGCAAGTGGCAATTGAAACAGAAGCATTAGGCTTGAAGTAACCCTCACACATTTACCTTTTCAAGTAGATTTCAAGGGACCACAAGAAAAAAGTGAAACCTTTGCAATATGAAGGCAGGTACGCATGCAGCAGTTTCCATAGGACCGAAGTTGAGAAAGCTGTTGTGTAATTTTAACCTCTCTGTGTAAGCCAGATGCTCATGTGACTGTGACTTTAGTTCACACACAAGAGTTTGTCCACAGCCCACAGGAGACAAAAAAGCAGTTCTCTAGTAAGAGCATAACAATCTAATCTGCAATTATCCATAACAGATATTTCAGCTAAGTCTTTTTCTAGCAGGTGTGGACTACTGGACAAAATGCTGTCATGTGTGAGAGCAGAAGAGATGCTTTAGCACAGGACTATGCTGTGTAGTTTGTGCAGGTTGAGTGTTACTATTAGTGGCCTTGAGTTTAGGACTATTCTAACTATTAAGAAAAATACATTCAGTGGTTTGAAAGCCTACTGTAATTCCATTAAAAGTTAAGTAAACTAGTTTCAACCACACTGAAAATACAAATGTAAGAAAAAACAAAACCCCTTTGTTTTGTTCATGCTTTCCTTGCTCCTGCCAGGTTTCTGCAGTGCTGGGTTCCTCTGTTTGATTCCTCAAGTCTCATCCATCCCAACCCAACATTCTGCTACTTTTTTTTTTTTTGATTGCACACAAATCTTGCAGAAAAACATAAGAAGGTTCTCCAAACACTGCCCTGGAAACGGCAATGGAATAGCACTGCAAATAGAACAAGGTGCTTCTGTTAAAACAAGACAAGGGGACTTGTCTGCCTGGCTGGGTCAGCATGCCTGGTTGCCATACTTTATCATTCCCAACCCTTAAACACAGGTAACGTAGCAAGTCAGGATGATGGTGCAGCACAGAGTTAAACCATCTCCTGATGGCAGGCAGAGGTTTTGCTCACCCCAGTGATCAGGCAGAGCTGAGTGAAAACTCAACAGCACGGAGGTTTGGGATTTTCTGTTTGGTTGGTTTATCTTAAATCTGTTTAAAAACAGTTATGTATTTTTAGTTTTGCCAGATTCATTACTGGTATTGCACACCCTCACTGGAAAACGCGTTTTAACACTGAGGTACCTTGACTCTAACATCAAGGTAGTTCATGTCTTACTTTGTGTCCCAGAAACCACAGCAGAAGTGCTCATAGTTAGAAAAGATCAATGGTTCTGTTGGTAAAAGTTCTATAATTAACCATTGCATCTACTGTATGGATTGGTTGCCTCTAAGACAACTAATGATGTTTACTTGACCATTGGTACCATTGACGTCTGACAGAAGACATTGATTTCTTCCTTCCTAGTGCAAAGTTAGAGTTATGGACAAGTTCAAACCAACAGCTGAAACATGCACCCAGCATGCAAGTGTTCACAAACTGCAAACAAACTCCAACTTACTAGTTGACTCCGAACTCAAAAGTTCAGAGGGTCTGAAAACAATTAAGGAACAGAAAAAGGTAAAGCTAAATTAAGCAATATCGAGAAAAGTAGCTGACATGAAAACAGCTCCCTAAATGCACTGCTCATGTTTTATACTACTCTTCTAACGTTCACTCAGAATATCAAAAGGATAAGGAGAGGAAGTGTTGTGCTTTTGAAAATAATAAAAATGGACGAATTAATAAAAAAATCTGACCTATTTCTAAAGAAAAAGGCTGAAGGAAAAATGCTGAGACCCATCCTCCAACTTTTCCCACTTCCCTACTCCTGGTTCTTCCCTTTTAAGGCAACAAATGGATCTAAATTTTCCTACTTCAGCAACTAAATTAATTTCCAAGTGTGCCTTGAAATGCCCTCACAAATCTTGAGCAAATACTTGTAAGCCCCATTAAATTGAGAAAGGAAATTATACTGCTTCACAGGGAAAACAACCATTCATCTGTATGCCTGGAAAAAGTGAGCAGATTCCACTCAATACTCTAAGTTTGGAGAACTGGAAGTCTCTTTTCCAGTTGTCACTCCACATGGAAACAGGCTTTTAGCCTCCAACAGACTTTTCATAAAGCAAAAGCATGTGGGAGAATATTGGTTTTTTTGTTTGTTTTGTTTGAAAACCAACATGTTCCTTCTCTGTCCAAATCGAAAGGCTGGCAGCAACAGCAAAACAAATCATAGAAATCTCAGTATATGACCAAAGAGCTACTTTTTACATGGTAAGTCCTCAAAAGTCATCATTAGAAAACTAGAATTGTGTTAAAGTCAGCCTTTTTTAGCCCCCTTTTTTCAGTTTTGTCTAAAAGGAGCCCCGGCCACCTAACAGAGATTGCTGAAAATTCAGAAATATCACTTACATAGACAAATTCTTCAAAACTAATCTTCCCATCTTTATTCTTGTCGCCGTCGATCATGAGCTTCTGGATGATCTCTCTCACTTTGTACCCAGGGAGAGGCAGGTTGGCTTCCTTGAAGAGCTCATGCAGCTCGTAGTCACAGATGAACCCATTGCTGTTGAGGTCTAAGGATTAAAAGGGGCAGGAGAAAAAGAGGTGGGAGAAGGCAATTTAGAAATATGTCAGTCATCCAACAGGAAGAACTCCAGACACCGGAGAAGAAAAGAAGCCCCCACCCTCAAACATGCTTTAGAGAAAGCAACCTATGTTCTGAGGACATCTGTAAGACAGAAAGTTTAAGCAGGATTTCCTAGTATGATCATCACAAGCCACATGTTTTAGGGCTACATTGCACAGACCATTCATCTGCTGAAAGCAAGAACCATGCAGGATGCAGACACACAGCGGGACACCCACACCAAAAATACCAAGTCCAAGAAGTACACCATTCAATGGACACACTCAGGAATCAAAGGTGCAAGTTAAATACATATAGCTCGTCCTTGAAACAGACTGCAAGCCATGAGATCCCTCTGTCTTTGTGCAATGGCAGCTTCAAAGCAGAGCTGAGCAGGACGGCTCTTCACACACAGGACCAAGGCTGTTGTAAAAAGTTTCGCAAGGGAACATCTGTGTTTTCATAAATCATCTCCAGAGTTACTTTTCACATCCGAACTGCACTGCAGCTGCGTTTGTGCATTAAAAATAGAAGGTAATGAAACACAGCACTTCTTAACATTCTGAACTGAAAACACTAAGTCAGCTCTGCATTTCCTTTTTTTAATCATGTTGATAATGTTATTCATTTATTGCTGACAGAAAATTGAGGCCAGACATTTTAATACAGCCCAAGAAAGCTCTGCAATGACATTCACTTTGACAGTCACTGCCAATATACAGCAGCACTTCACACTCATTGAGATGTGATCACCTACTAGATCTGGAAAGAAAGAAAAAAAATAAGTGCAAGCCTGGAGCTTTACACATCAACAGATCCCATCCCCTTTGCAGATGTTATCACATTTGCAGATCATGCAGTACAAATCTAGCAGCCCCAGTCTTTCTTCAGGCAAGAATGGTTTTAATGCCACCATGGAAAGGCACAGTCTAGATGCTGCCTTCTACAAGAGGACTAAGGTGAGCAAACATGGTTCCCAGCACAGCTGGTATCCAACTTTTAGAAAAGGCATGTCCACAAGAGGCCAGAGCACTTGAAGCAGCCTGTGCACCCAGATTTATGTCCCAACACATAAGTGTGACCCTCCAGCACGGCCAGAGACAGGGGCTGCGAATACGTTGTGCTCTTACCACCAGCTCAGAAGCGACGTTAAAATCTGTTTGCTGTAGGCAAGTGGCACAGACAGCCCAGGGAACTTGATTCACTGCCCAAGCCTCCATTTCTAATACTTATAAGGAAGCAGTCTCTCCTTAAGGCCACAAAATTAAACTGCATTCAAGCAGAAGATTCTGCTCCCCAAACACCCTTGCAGACCACAGCCTGCATGATCGAAGAGCTGCACCTGCCCCAGCAAGCTTTGGTTTTGTTCACATGGGAATCTCACACTACAGCCACTTGGGTCAGTACCTATGCTTAAAGGAAGATACTTTCTACAATAAGAGAAAGCAATTAGGATAGCTCAGAAGTCCAGTTAGCATATTTTGAAAGTCAATTTACTTTTAATAAGTGGCAGTAGTGGTTTTTAAGCACTAAAAACCAACAAGCAGCATGTCCTCACCATTGCTCCAACTCCCCTCATTTTCTAGGTCAATATGGGATTTTAAGATTGTTTTCATAAGGTAGCCAGAAAGTGAAATTCAAACACTTACTGACAAACATACAAAGTAACAGTCCCTGGATCTCAAACTAAAGAAGAACATTGAGTCCAGACAATTAATAAATGGATTTAACTACTTTATAAAGTGCCAGCGTTTACAATAATGCTGATGAAATAAAGTGCTTGGGTCCAACAATTAATGATGGCAACAGCCTGCTATCTGGTTTTCGATTTTTAGATTTTTATTTAAAAAAAATATAAGCTTGCAAAGGCAAGCTTTATCTCAGTCCAGGCTGAGATGTCATCAGCAAACTATTTCCCTGTAGGTAAATCACAGCTTCTTCTGTTACAGTTTTCTTACTACTAAATTTAACTACACAATATGTGTCTTTTTTCCATCTCACATCCAGGGAAAAAAATAATAATCAGACAAGGAAAAGAAGGGACTTGCTAATCTCCAGGGCCTATGAACCTGAAACAGGTCTTTCATTTCACCTTCAGCATGCCTGAAGCCAACACCTATTGCTTCAGCCTGTGCTTGGCTGAACTATCCACAGTCTTTTACCATGCTGCCAAATAAAGCAGGTAAATCCAGAAATACCCCTTCATCACTTCTTCTGATCAGTCCACCTCCTAAAAATGAAGTTTTACATCTATCCAAGTGTTAAAGAAGCAGACCACAGAGAAAAGTAAGGTAAGATTTTAAAATACATATTGTATCCTTGATGGAATCATTAAAGTGATCTTGATTGGATTTGTGAACAGTTTTTGTCTTGAAGTGACTACCTTAAGCATTCAGAAGAGTTTCCAAACCAGGCTTGTCTATGCCTTGTCTGAGGCTATTGAGAAGTGAAAGAAAAAACATACAGGATTTCACAAGGCAAAAAGCCACTTGGGTGACAGCAAGGAACTGAGCTCCAGTCCTCATCTCTAACACACTGCGTAGAGATGTGCCTTGTAAAAGAATACCTAAATCTGTTTAGAGCAGTTTTGTGTATGAAGCCCTGCAAGTCTTTTAAGGGTACAATCCAGTTCGACAAATTAATCCCTAACCTTGCATTTATATTGGTTTTCTTGCAAAACAGGAACTGTAACATAAAAACACTCTGGAATGCAACTGAGGAATTAGCCCAGCCCCTTGTCTGGCCCATCCACACAACTTGCTTTGCTGAGCTCAGCCTCTGCCTGAAAGCATCACCTCTGGCTGCAGGTCAGATATCAGGATTTTCCTGCAGTTTGGTCAGTACTTGCCCATGATGCTGGTGAGGTACATCAGCTCACCCCCACAAAGCAGCACCTTCCCATTCTTCAGGGTTTGCCAGGCTCAGAGCTTTCCCTCTGCTCACTGGGGAAAAACATTAGAAGCTCTGCAGCACAAAGCGTCATTCAAAATGCATGTTTGCATGCAAGCGCATACAACACAGGAGTGCAGCACCAGGAAAGATGCTGCCCATTATGAGGGACTGTGCACTGGCTGCTCCCAGCACCTGCTTCAGGCTCAGACAGTCAGCACATAACACAAGTTTGAAGGACTCGTCCTGGTGAGAAACACACCTGAACTCACTCAAAACCCTCAGGATCTCAGGATCTACATCCTTCCAACTCTTAACGACATCCCAAACACCCACCTAGAATAGCTACTCTTCTACAATATCCTGAAAAAAAAAAAAAAAGTCACTGATTTATTTCATAGATTGAAAGGGCATCTATGCCCCAGACGTTTTGGAAGTGGGAATTAACGGTAAAACAGGTCTGTTGGCTCAATCGCAAGACCCCACACCGAGTTAGAGGTTTTTTCAGTAAAGATGCTCTCATTTCAAGTTTTAGCTCTTTGGCCACAGGAATGCAGATTTAAGCATTGAAGCCTGGTGGATATGCTAGCCCATGGTTTTGGCTTGGCAGCAAAACCTAGTAACTAGTTATTCACTGCGTGGTGGAACATCTGACACAGCAGTTAAATATACAAAGTAACACCATTAAAAAAAACAATGTCCTCTTCGCAACACCAGCAAGATCTGTAATTGTTTCCAGCATTGCTACAGGTCCACCATATGGTGCCTTGCTGGATGTCCTGCAACAGGGCCAGATTTCAGACAGGAGGTGGTCTAAAATCCTTCTCTAACAAAATCTAAAATGGTATTCAACAGCTGAAGAGGCTGTCAAAATAGAAGCTATCCCAAACAAAATCCCTTAGCATATGACCCAGAATTACTAATGGAAGAAAGTAAAATTGTTTTACCAGACAAGCTACAGCCTGGATTCATTATAATCTGCCTGATGGAAAGGAAACTACAGCACATCTGAAGTTTCCTATTTCCACTGAAAGATGCATGCATGCCAGCATACTAAACCTGCAAAAGGTCACTGCCGTGATATATGGCACCACCTTCTGCCCATATGCAGGTGGCGCAGCAAAGCCGCAATAAACAAAACCCCAAAGCTGCTCCAAGCTCTGGCTCAGCTTCCTCCAGACAAGTCCTTAAAATAGCTTAAATAACAGGATGCAAGAGGGGAAAGTAACCCACACATTTCCTTTTAAGGACATATGCTCTCAGCAGGACCACAGATCCCTATTTGCCTTAAGCTACCATTTCAGAGCATTGTTTTACTACCTTGCAGCATCGAACAAAGTGTTCAACTGGGCTGTGTTTTTAAGTACTTAGTGTTTCCAGAAAAAGATGCTTATCACTGCTATTAGGATCAAGGAGGAGGAAGACAAATAAGCAGAGCAAGTTTTCAGATTTTGTTCTGCCACACCTCTTCTATGAAGTGCCACTGTTTGGCCAAGTGCAGCGACCAGTTCTGTGGAATGAATTCAGAGGTTAGCTGAGATTGGGAGCAAACAGCTAACCCCACTAACACAGGTCGTATAAAGCACAGATAGTTATTATGTCCCCTCTAATAATTACTTTTGTCAGATGTTAAAATGTTCCTTCCACCCCTGCTGTTTATCACTTGGCTCACTTTCTGCAGCAATACCTGGTTATTGGATGCTGGGTGTTGCTTGCCCAAGCTGCAGCTGACTTTACTGCTAGCCTTAAACTGCAGTTTCTCATCTGTGGACTGGACTGTTTCTACCAAGCAGCAGGTAGCCTACGGACTTGCCTTTTGCTGTTAGAACAGCATACCAGATGCATGGGAGAGAAGGGATACCTGCAAGAGGCACAGAGAGCAAGAGGTGACAGAGTACACATTAGCAGACTTTAGGGACACCCTCTGACACTAGAAAGCTGACTCTACCCAGTCGAGCTGCACACAGAGCAACTGATCAGACGCACATCCTCAAAGCCCTGTGAATCTACACTAGCAACAGCTGTTGTGGTAGGAGCATTCCTGGCCAGAGCCGTGACTTGCCCCGTACGAGAATTAAAGCAGGTCTCCAGGAAGCCAGCACAGCCATGTACTGGAGCTTGCACATCACCTGGTGAGCAGAAATCACTCCATTAAGTGTTTCTTCCTCCCTCCCCACATCTCTCTTAAGACATCAAAGAAACCAGCTAGCTGAGTTTTACTATAACCATGCCTCATTGCATTCAAAGTTTTCCAAGTAGCTGGATTCTGAAGTGGAAGAAAAATCTCGCTTTACACAGCAGCCTCAGTCCAGTGTTTTTTCACATTTACTGGGGACACCATTAGAAGTTCAGCCACATCATTACCAGGCAGTTATATAGCCCAGGGCAAAGATGGCACCTTTAGGCAAGAATTAAAGGAACAAAAGCATTAAAAATGCTCTTGACAGGCACAGGCCCTCCCACAGCAGTGTCTGTGAACTGTGCCATGCCTACAGCACACAAAACAGAAGGCAGATAAAAAAAACTAGTAGATCTCATCACACTTGTGGGTACATACTAATGGCTAATTATCACATTTTTTAATACGTAAGTTTTGACATTTCTTTTATACTGGTAAACTGAACAGGGACAGCAGAACAAGCTGGTTTCTTGAAACAAATTACTATCGGACTTGAGTTTCCCACTGTTTTCAGTGCAATGGCAGACAGCCAACCTAACCTCAATAATTTCCCTACACACTAGTGACAAAAAGCCACTCCATCCAGCCAAATGAATCATTTAAAATTTATCCAAGGACAGAGCAAGCTGCCCACACCCATGTCTCAAAGTTTGCAATTAGAAGTGCATTACACAGCTAGAAGCAGGATGGTTACTCACCTGCCTCTGTGCCAGCTGACTTCCACCTGCTAGAAAAGTCTGGGACAAGAGCAAGATAGGAGAGGGAACTGCCTAAAACGCAACTTGCTTCATATCCTGACAGCAAATGCTATTCTGTGAGAATTGGTTACCTTTGAAAGTTACTTTTTCCCCTACACGTTGTTAATTTAGAGCAAGTGAAACTTCTGTTCAGATGCGAGGCAGCTACTGATTCAGAGCAATAACCAGAGCTCAAGCAGCATGGATGTGCAGCCAGGGAGATGAGCAGGGGCGGATCTGACCACTTGTGCAATGTGTTCTCATCCAGTGCCAGCCCCAGGCATGGTTCCCCAGCTGCAGGCACTGACCTCAGCCCACTGTCACCATCCTGCTCCCATCCCACCCCTCCCTGGACTTTTTCTGATCCTCCTATAAGCCCTATCAGGAAACTAAACCAGCAGAAAAGTTTTCTCCATGATGTCACCTCTGCCCATTTAAGCTTCCTGAAGCAGCCTGCCAGGGGCTTGTGCAATGCCAGTACAGGGGAGCAGGGAGGCAGGCGGAGGCAGCAGGTTGCAGCTTGGGCAACCGAGTATCACCAGCTGTGACGGATGGGAGACCCAGGGAGAAACAGAGCCACCAGAGGGCACTGCACATGCACAGTGGCCACAAAGCATTTTATTATCACCGCAAGTTGCTCCATAACGTCCAGGTATGCGGCCACTAATTAGGCTTCACCTATAAGGTCGCCAACTGTGGTGCCTCAAATGCACCTGCACAAACCAGAAATGTTGAGCCTACATTTGCCCTCTGCACAGCTAAGCCCCAACTGCCAAAGCCAACACCCTGAGGACCAAGCATTGTGCAAGCCCTGAAGTGCTGCCTGGGCCAAAGGAACACGATGCCTCCTGGGATATTTCTTCCACCATCAGCAGCCAGAGAAGCCCACCTGGAGCACCAAGGCAATGCTATCCACCAGTGCTCACTGGCAGCCACACTGCCCATGTCCTTTCCTATGTGCTCCTTGGCTAGAAGTGACATGCCAGAAGTAACAAGACTGTTAAGGGACTCCTGGGCATGAAGACAACCACAAGACAAGGCGACTGCCTGTGTCCTGCTGGCACCATTTTTCATGGGGCTAGGATAAGTCCTCTTCAAACATACAGCAGACAGGGACAAAAGTGACCTTCTCACTGTGACTTACCAACTTTGGCAAAGGCCTCCTTGAGTTCTTCCAGCTCATCTTTGGAGATTTGCGTGGTGACGGCCATCTCATGAATTTAGTGATCACCTGAAGAGAGAAAAAGGACGCTATGTGAAACCAAGCTGCATTCAAACACGCGCAGTTTTGAACAGCAGTACAGTAACAATCGGTAACAAGGTCACCGTACCTCTCAAAGTCACATTTATCTTTCCACCGAGAAAAACAGATGTGAAACTTGGAAGATGGGAAATGTGCTCCTTACCAAGTCAGAAATCCCATTAGCTTTGTTAATATTTAGCTCTCTATATTTATTTTACAGGCTGTGTTATTCTGCACACATTAAGGCACCCACTACAGGTACATGCTGTAGTTTGGGAAAAGTTCATATCTCCAGGGATTTTCCACGGCTTTGACAGAATGGATATCTACAATTAAAGTATTAATACAATAGATACTGAATGCTCTGCCTGCCCATCTGCCCACTGACAGCGTGCAACTACCTAAACCAAATAAAGATTCTGAACCGTAGCTGAAAAAGGTCTTTTTCCAAGAGGAAATCTGCTTTTCTACAACAAAACTCTTTGAATAAACACCGATTTCCCAGAGTCAGTCTCTCAATGGTATGCAAGGAACGGGGGCTGTTTGCACAGCCACTGACTTCATGCACACTCCTCAGTCAGGCATGCCAGGAACACTGCAAGCAAGTGCCCTACAGCCAACACCAGCCCCACACCAGCCATGAGCATGCCGAAACGCTGCGTTGATCAGACCAGCACAGCTTCAAGGGTGTTTAAATAAGCAAAGGATGAGGCATGCATTTCCTGCCCCCGTATATCCTAATCTTTCTTTCCAAGCACTGGATAGGTGGCAGCCTGCTAGCCTAGAGAAGAGGCATCACCAGAAAGATGGCGAAAGACCAGGGACCTGCCCATGCCCCTTCCTATGATTTTTGTGACAGCAGCGTCAGATGATGTTGGCACTTAGACTGATACAAACAAGAGAGAGCAGTGATTCATTGGACATGCAAACAGGACAAACCCTGTGCAGTGGCCTCCTGCAGAACTATGGGCATTGCTAACAGTGCCCACATTCCAGTACACACATTAGCTACAGACTAACTAAGGGTCTTTGAAAATGAGGATCTGGGCAGGCTCAATGCAACTTCCAGTGATTATTTGCAACCCAAGATTTTCCAACTCTTTATTAGCTACAAAGTAGGAAAATAAAAGGTTTCCTCCTCTGCCTATGGGAACAGAAGCAGCCTACACCTCTGTGAGCAAAGGATGAAGGCTGATTTCAGGTTTACAGACCTTCAGAAGACAGGATCCTGAACGGGCTGGCTCACTGCTTATGCGACAACCCAGGCTTGGATTCATGAATACCTCTGCTCTGACTAGCAAGCCTCTTGTCTGAAGCTCACAGCTGCTCTAAGAGCACTTGCTGGGTTAAGAACACAAGTTTGCCTATAGCTGTAAATATTCATTTTCTGTAATACTTCGTTCAGTCTGGAAGGAGGGAAGTCATTAGAGATGAGAGCGATGGGCAGGCGTGGCACCCTGGGAAAACAGCACTGACAGGTGCCAGCAGAGAAAGGCAACAAGAAGTTTCATCACTGCAGAGCCATGTAGGAGAGCACATCAGACCCCAGCTCCGAGCATCTGCAGAGTTGCCAGCAGGTAGGACAAGGTATTTAACAGTCAGCAAGAGCCACTGACAGCCAGACAACTGACTGCAGCCTTGGGTTCATACTATAAGAATAGGACAGAAGGAGGAATTGCTGCAAAGCTTGTTCAGGTTCACAGAGTAAAACAACACCATGGTAAATTTTTACAGCTGCTCCTCTCGCTGGGTGCCCAATCCACCCAATCGGGACCTTCTCTGTTACCGAGCCAGCTCCTCTGCAGCACCCAACCAGCCTGGTCCTTGGGGCCTCCAAAACCAAAACCTGGGTGTTTGTTTTTTTTTCCAGGGGATAAAGCAGTTGCTTGGCAACAAAGTCAGCTCTGAGCAAGTTCAGTGCACGGTACCAAAGGTGGATTTCACAACTGGCAGAAACACTCTGGTATCGAGATTGAAAGCAGTTTCGGCTACACATGGCATCACCTGACAGGCAGGAGAGGCTGAACTATAATACTAAAAATTCAGCCAAGCCACCCTCACTCATTCTTTTTTCCTAATCCTCGTTTGCTCCAATTCATTTTCAAACCATTAGGGTTTCTCTTCAAATGGATTTCCCAAAACATCACTGCCTATCCCTTTCATTGGAATTTAATTTGCTGCTGTCTATCTCTACCATCTTTAACACCAAAACAAGAAGCTAACACCACTGTAAGCTGAGAGTTTTTTATTAAAGCTGCATTGTCTGACTATCAGAGAATTATCACACTCAGGATACGCCCTACCGTTGTTTGTGTGGGTTTTCACTGGAAAAAAAAATCCAGTCTCCGTGTTTTTCATCTTAGCAAGTCTATGAAAGATTTACCTCTGTTTTCATATCACTTTCTTCTTTCTGTTTCTCAAGTTGAGAGGAGAAAGAGAGAACTTGAACCAAGAGAGGAAAAAAAAAGCAGACACCTGACCTCATTATAGCTGTCTGAGAAGGGGAAAGTGTTATGATATAACAAAACAGTATTTGAAAAGGTTAGTGAGATGGAGACAGTTATAAGTAGACAGGGACAGTTAAGCTCCTAGAAGGATTTTATGGAGGTTTGTGGGTTTTCCATTTTGGTTGGTCCCCCTGCTTTCTCCCAGTGAAGAGGATTACACCTACATTTGGCACGCTGGGTTGGAGAGCTCTTCAGATTTATTTTATTTTATTTTTTTGTGTGTGTTGCTTAGTTGTTTTTTTGTTTGATTTTTTTTTTTTTTTAGTAGCTGAGTCAAGGGCATTCAGAATTGTGTTTTTCATTCAGACACATTTTTAAACAATTGGCTTTGTCTTCACGGACATAAAAGCCCTTTTATAACACTACACTAGTGATCACACATCAGCTGTCTCTCTCAAAGTCCTGGTGGAGACCCAGTACCGCGTCCCTCATGCCTCACCACGTCCCATCGACTTCTGCTGGGAGAAGAGCCTCTGTAGGGCACGCAATGATGGCCAGAGACAAACTCTGCTTAAAGACCCATTTTAGAGGAAGGAAGAGAGAAAGAGCAACAAAAGATGACAGAAGCTAGTGATCCCACGCTCATTACACACCCTGGTGACAGAAGGCCCATTCAACGTGCAATTGACCCATTCAGGTCAATGTGCACAGAAACAGAGCGTATAAGGAAGTAATTCCTGTTCAACATCCCTTCACTCCTGCTTGCATCCCTCCATCAGGAAAGAAGAGCAAGGGGGGCTCCCTGCTCCTGGGATGCATTAAAGCAGCTTCACAGAAGCACACGGCCAGCAGGCGTGCAGCCCATTTATGCTCTTTGAAGACCTCACTTTTTGCTGGAGATGAGAGCTGCTTTAAGTGCATCTCAGGTTTTCTAATATCAACTCCCTTCCCAGATAGGAGCCGTATCAAGTTTCTGTGTAAACAAGCTTTGTAGCTTCTAAACACACCACAGCGAGCGCATCAGGGTCACTTTATTTGCTCTCCAGACAGAACTGCAATACTGGCAGGTCAAATAAAGTTGCCCCAGCCCCTGTGTTTTCACAGCTGTAAGCCACCTGGAGATGAGCTGTGAGGATGCTCCATCAGAGGCATGCCTCCACTCTGGCACTCCACACTTGCAGTGCATACATCAGACACAAGTTCCAGGAGCTCACCAGTACTTCTGGGTGGATTAACAGCTCAGACAGCAACTTAAGACACCCTGTCCACGCAAAAGGTCCCCAGACAGTCCCAGGAGGGAAGCATTGGAAACTGCAGGCTGTACAGAGGATTGGTGGGAAGGAAAATAATTTAAAAAAACAACAACAAAAAAAAAAAACAACCACAAAACAGTAGTTTGCACATCTTAAAAGGTAAAGGATTAATTCAATTTTAAAAAGACACAGCAACCAAATATTTCCCGACAGCAAGTCAAGCACTTCCAACAGAAACAGAGCTGGAATTTGCTTCTGATCCAAATGAAAGAATTTGCTTTTTTAGCAGCTCTGCACTAGTTTGAAAACTGAGCCACTCTGTCTTTCCCTGCCCCACCCCATTCTAATATCTTTACAACTGACTGATTATCAGTTTATTTACTCCAACAGGCAAATACAGAGACACATTAAAGTGTCAACAAAAAGGTATTAATATGTCCTTTTTCCATCCAATTTCAGGAAAAAAAGGAAGAAAGGAGATAGGACTTGTCTTGGAACAGTGACTCACCCAACGTATATTCCTCTTTTCAGAGGAACCTGTGGTTTTGCTGTCACTTCGTGACAAAGGCTCCAGACATGAGAAGGCAAGTCAGTCAGCATTAGCAAATTAAAAATACTTCAAAACTTGCATGCCTTTGACCACTAATCCAACAAATATCAGGATTGCTTTAGGAATAACGTACCAGACAGCCAGGCAGGCACTGGGTACACCCTGCAGCCCTCTGCAAGTGCCAGACCCTCTGGGCTTGCAGCACATGCAGCAGCCTCACTAATTTGGAGGCAATCCTGGTGACTCAGCTGACGTAGGATCTAGCCCCCAGGCTTCCTGTTCTCACCATCGTCTTCCTCCCTGCTCTGCAGGCAGGGCTGCAGCAGCAGAGGATGGCGTGGCCATCCGTATTCCTATGCTTCCCAGTTCCCCCGGCTCATTTTGCAAGAAGTTTCAGCCAAAATACCCATCCTCAGCTTTATTTTATTGTGAACACAGCTCTCTTCATTCATGCATAGCACCAAGCAACTTACCTTAACAGACCAAGAAGCAACCCCACGGAGATTCAATTTTATAACTGAATTTATCTAAGCTCATCCAGTTGTTCTAATTGATTACCTCCCACCCCTCAGTTCTGCACCTTGCTCAGGACGCTGCCTTCACACGCAGCACACCAAGCCCTTTCGATTTGTCTGTCCTGGTTCTGTGCCCCACCAGCTGCTGTGCAGACACTCCCTGCATTGCAGAAGTACAAGAGACCACAGGCAGCAATTGCCACTGCATGGGACACCCTAAGGCTCTCTTCTTCCCTCCTCTGCACAAAGCTTACCTCCGGGTGCTGTTTAGTACATCTCAACAGCAGCAAGTGTCCCTTTAGCAGGTCTGCTTTTATTCTTTCAAATTCCCCTAACAGGCATGCTGGGAGAGACATGCATCCCGCTAAGTTTATTTTCATCTGGGAGCGGATGAAGAGACTTCGCTCCCATTGTTACACAACTCCCTGCCACTGTAGGGAAAATCTGTCAAATCCATCAGGAGCAGAGATGCACTCTGGAGTTCAGCACCACCCTTGGCTTAACAGCAGCTCTCTCTGGATTTGGAGACATGTTTATGGGGCACCCACCTCCAGATACACACTTTCCTCCAACAGGTCCAGGTTAAAAAACGAATTTCTCCAAGGTAGATTTGGCAAGAATAATGCCAGAGAATTTTCTGCACAGCTCCTGGGCAAATGCCCAGTGGGGACCCATGTTGCGCAGAAGCCAGGTCACTCCAGCTGTAAGGGAACAACTGGAGCAAGCTGGTTTTCCTGAACCTGGACAGCCTGATCCTTCAGTTTTTGCAAACTGGTCCAAGTCTTTTCTCTCCCTGCAGGATAGAACAAGATTCACTAGTTTCAGTCCCCTTAAATCCTTTTAAAAATGACTGCTGAGCCCACCAGCCAATTCACATGTCTCAGACTCTCCAGCACTACAAAGCAGACTTTCTAGAGTGCAGCCAAGCCCAGACAGGGTCAGCACCATTCGCACCGTGATCCAGAACAAGCTGCAGCTGGTACCCACAGGTAACCCAGATTCAGCATGATAAATTTCTACTTACAGCATCAAAATAGGAATTAGCCCCTCGCTAAAAGACCAGGGAGTAGGAAAGCCACATCTTTCAGGACAGCATCTAAAATACTGAAAGCTGGGGAAACACAGACATTTGCATGGATTTGAGTACACAAATTTCTGTGTATCAGATACAGACCAGCAGAAAGACAGCGAGAACCTGGTGATGCTCAGACACCCAGCTGCCCAAAGGCTGGATGGGAGGGCAGAAGTCAGTAACACAACCTCCCCACTCCAGCTGCACATGGCAAGAAAAAAAGCTTCTACAGCCTTTGAGGCCATCCCTCCAGCCCTGAAGGACTACAAGCCTGAGCTGCCTGATGCATGCCAAGGGTGACCTGCAATCCTGGAGCAGGGTCGATGAATGGAGGCTTACTCCATGAGACAGCATTTGCTAGGAGGTTGGATTGTCAGACACTTCAAACTGTGTTTAGGACTGCAAAGGAAGGGAGAAGCACAAAGCTTCCCGCAGACCTACACTCCTCCCTATAGGCTCCTGACGTGAAAGACCAAGTGGGTCAGAAGGATGGTCAATGCAGGGGTCGTGCTCATTTTCAAGGAGGACAGCAGCTGCCTCCCAGACCTCACCAACTTGCCTTTGCTCACCCCCACCACACCACAGGCTCCCAGCTACAGCACGCCAGCTGCCTCGCTGCCTCAAGTCCATTACAGTTATCTACAGAGCATTTGGAATCTGCAGGGCACAGTAGAAACCAGATAAAGAACTGCCTGAGGCACCAGTGAATCAGTCCTTCAAAGCCTGTTTGCCAAATGCTCCCCCAAAACGTTGCACTTAGGTACACCTCTGTTTTCAGCAGAGCAGCTGCTCCAGGATTAGTGTACTTTCAAGACTGTAGCCCACTAGATCAGTTTAACTTGCTTTTGAATTTCAGTGATATGTTCACATCAGAGGAAGTGGAATGATGTTCCCCAATAACTAGTTATTACAGCACGAAACAGGTAATCCTTTCAAGGCCTCTCAGGAAAGGAAAAGAAAACTCATTCTGCCTGGAACTTGCAAAAGCAAGAACAATTCATCAGAGTGAATTCAAACCTAAACGCAAAGGGGATGGCAGGGGTCATATGTCTGCTAATGGACTGAGACTCAGAAGGCTTTATTTTAAATTCCTGGCTCTGGCACAGAATAGTCATGCTAGCCTCTCAGGAAATTCTTATGCTCATAGTAATCCTTATTCTTGTGCAGTTCACCAAATAAAGCAGAGCATTAAACACTTCCTTCTGCCTATTCTGTTTCTTAGCCATAAAAGACTTTGAGGACCCACCTCTTAGCACCCATGCACAACAAAACATAAGGCAGCCGTCATTTTATGATGGGACCCCCGGAGCAACAGTGGGAAAGCTAGCAGATTCCCCACCTGTATGAGCAAGGAGGTATAAGAATCACAAGGATGAATCAGTGCAAACTTCCTTTCAGAAAAGAATGGGATCTGCTTGCTGAGACCTGCAGTTTACCCCTGACATGCTTTAGGCATGTATCCTTCCATTTCCCAATATTCAGCCCTAACACAGCCCAATTCCTTACAAAGCTGGCCTCAGACCTCGGGCTGTGCCCTGGCCCACAGCAGCTGTATAACGCTCTTCACAAATACAAGGGAGTCATGGCCATACAGCCCAGACCTTCCTCCATTCCCCCAGCACCTCCAGCCCCACTGTGCATGAGGGATGTGCCCACTAAGCACTGTGCTGAACATTGCTCTCTGGCCCAAAGACTTTCCTCCTCTTGAAAAGTCACGGCAGATGCTTGAGCCATCATATGATTTCTGTACCAGGTCCCTGCTTTTACCAAGGGCCATTGCAGCATCACAGACCCCCAAACGGGGGTCCTCAGCCCCCAAAAGCTAAATGACACAGGAGCTTCTCCCACGTTTGGTAGGTAACAGCCACTACAGCTTCCATTCCCAGGCAGCACCTTTGCTTGGCAGGTGAAGTTGCTGATAAAAAAAATATTCCATGATTAAAAGAAGTGTTACTCAGTCTGCCTGTTAGGCTTCCTGCCTGTCCAGGCAAAGAAATCAACCCAATCCCTAAATTAAATCACAGCACAGTCACTGCTTATTCCATGCCAGCAAACAAGCTTCCGCAAGCCAAACACCCAGTGTGACGTTGCTGATCCCCGGTGAACTGGACAACAGGGAGTTGCAGCAATTAATTTTGAGAGGGTGGGTTTTGTGCAGTCTTTCAAAAGGTACAGCCATGGTCAAGTGATTTTGCAGACTGTTTTATCAGCTTTGAAATAAATAGCTGTCCTGAGACTGCACAGTCAGGACTGAAATCCCAGCAGCCCAGAGACCGCTGCCCATTGGGCAGATAATGAACATTCAGAGAAACATGACAGCGAATGCTGAAACTACAAACCATAGCTTGAACATGGGGCTATGTTTGTTTCAAAAGTCTCAAAAAAAATCAAAACAAAAAAACACACCAGGAATTTCGCAGAGTGATCTCTTACTAGAAAGAGCTGCTGATAAAATGAGAAAAATCTTTTTCCATCCTTCCCCTGCTACTCATAATCTTGTTTTAAAAGTACTTGGGAGAAAGGGAAACAAGTCAAAGTAATTTGATTCATAGCAAGAAACAATGCTAGACTGTAATAAATCAGCTTTGCTGTATAGCTGTTCTAGTGGCTTTTGGAAGTAGAAAAAAACTGTAAATTCAATGCTTATTTTCTCTAGAGTAGATGCTGAAGATCCTATCTACCCTTAACAAAAGCAGAAACATTAATCTCAAGGATTAATGTGAAAAGCCTGGAAGAGCAGAAGAGAACTGTTCTCTTTGCCTCCCAGGAGGTTGCCATGATAGTGAAATTCAGTTTACTCTGCCAGCAGGATGTTCCCTACGCTTCTCCTCTAAAATGTAAATTACTACAGGGAGGAGAGAGAGGGAGCAAAGGTACCAAACTCACCAGTCATACACCTGTACTCAGATCAGGCTAGCTCTGCTCTTGGATTTTGGACAAGCACTCATCTCTGTAAAACGCACCCAGATTAGCAGATCTCACAGCCAGGCAGGCTCTCCAAGATGTACCCAGCACTGATTTCTCTCTGGGTCCCCATGCGGGGCTCTGCCGCCTCCTCCCTGGGTCCAGCAGCCCTGGCAGCACCCAGAGCACGCAGGACAGAGGTGGAGGGGAATCAGCTCCTGGCCTCACCCCACCTTCAGGAGGATGGGACAGTCCTCCAGCTGACAAAGTCACTCCTCACAGCCAAGTGTTTTATAGAAGAAATGCCAGGTAAGAGTAAAATCAAGCTTAATGATACCTCAGAGCAACACATTCATTATAAACAAAACCAGGTAATGAAGAAGCAACTCTAGATGTGTTTTACAGGCAAAGATTTTCCAATATGTTAAGTCCACATTTTCCCACCATAAAGAATTCAGCTTTCCAAAAGGTACTTAGTATGCTCGTGTGCTTGGGGTACAGAAGTATTTTAGTCAGCATTTGGAGACGGTCAGTCCCAGCTTCCAGCATCAAGCACAGACCGTCTGCCAGAAAACATAGCAGGCGAGATAAACTCGTCAGTTTGGAAACAAACTGCTGCCAACCTGCAATGCCACATGCCACTTCCCGTCTGAGCTCAGCAGCCCAGAGCCCAGCCTCTCCTGGAAGTTAGGTAGCCACCAAAGCCAGCAGCCAACAGCAATTTCCCCAAAGTATTCAAAGCTCCTCACTTTCTGCGAGACAAACGTTTAAATATTTAAGGCTAACATGCAAGTTTAAGCAGTTTTGCTGTTTCAAAGCCTGGTGCAGACTACGGCTGGGAAAGACGTGCCCCAGACAGAGATTTCTGGGAAGACACACCCTCAGCACTCGCTCAGAAACAAAATACTCCTCGATGCAAAGTCTGTCACAGCACCTCTGCTCTGTTCGCACGTGCAGTACAGCCAGGTACACAGATAAATAATGATTTTAGATCAGATTAAAACTCACAATTCGTCTTCCTGATTCTGACTAGAACTATTTTATCCGCTACAGCGCTAGCAGTCGCTATACATTTTGCAGAGGATAAACCACTAAAGAAAAGCAACACAAGCAGTCGCAGGACAGCAAGCTCCCGGCGTGTGCTGGCGGCTCGGCAGCCAGGTGCCCAAGCAGCAGCGCAGCTCTGGCGCCAGCCCGCAGCGAGCCTCCCTTACCTCGCCTCCTCTCCCGGCAGCAGCAACTCATGCGAGCGCGGCAGCGTCTCCCACGCCCACAGCACGGAGCTGGAAGCCCAGCACTGCTGCCGCCCGCCCACCCGCCGCCCAATGGGCGCTTGCCCTGCGCTGTGGGCAGGCGCTGCCCGAGATCCACAGGGTGGCACAGAGCATCCCAGAAACAGGCAAGGAGGAAGGGGGCACCCCCTGCCCCTAACTGATTTTTGTTCCTTTAGTGCCCGGCACCTGGGAGCAGAAGGCACTAAGATATGAAGCTTTTAGGTAAGCAAAACATTGTATTTTATACATACATATACATATATACACATGTATATACATACCTATATGTACCTCTTATATATATATGTGTATATATTAAATGTATGCATATAATTTATACAAAGGTATAAAGCTTTTTATAAAGCTTTTAGGTAAGCAAATAATTTTCTTTATATATTTTTCTTATATATTTGTATATGAAGAAAATATAAAATTGTGTGCATTTATGTGTATGTTCTTATTATTACTTATATTTTATATAAAAATCTTTATAGCTTAGTATAAATTATATACATGCATTACGTATATATGCAAAAATACACACATACATATATTAATATATACTCATCACTAAAAAATTTATCGTTATTTTTACAGATTAGTCTCAGCTTGTCCAGTCAAATAGCAACACAGAGATTGTCTTTTGTTCGAAGCACTTATTTTGTGGAAAGCTTTAAGACCACCAGAAGTTTACAGAGCAATGAGAAGCTGGATCTGTTTGGTCTCAGCCCATATTCAGTAGGATGGTGCCTACTATTTCACCCCACTGTTTCTCCAAACAAAACCAAAACAACAAAAAACCCACAACCAAATAAAATACCCAACAATAAAGACAAAACCAAAACAAACAACAAAACAAACAGATGTGGTCTAAATGGGTGGTAAATACCAAGTTCAGAGCTGGTACACATAGCAATATATTGCATTACCTCAACAATTAATCCCAGTCTGCTCCAGAGGAAAATACAGACATCTGCTACCAACCAAAAAGACAAGCAACAGAAATGCGCACTTTTTTTTTTTTAGCTGATCCAACATACAGGAACAGAATAAATCACCAAAAAAGGTTAAGTGAGATTTTCCAACTACGTATTTCAGAATTTTCCTTCCCTGATAAATCCACAATGCCTGAGCCCTCCTATAGTGAAAAGGAGAGAACATCACTTACCAATAAGCAGAATACTTGAATTAGTAAAGAATTTGAAGAACTCGTGACCATTAGAAAAATTAAAAATACTTGACCAATAGGCTCATTGTTTTTCTTTCCTTTTTTTTTTTTTTTTAATTACATCAGCCAGGGAAGTGAGTCACTGCCTGGTCCCATTTCTTGGGCATCACCTTAAAATTTAGCTTCCAGCTGTAAAGTTTCAAAAGAGGTTTTAAAAAAACAAAACAAAAACCCAACCCCAAACCCACAACCTGCCAGCTTCCTCAGGATGGTAAAAATAATGAAAACTAAAATAGAGGTTTTTAAGCCGAGAACTGCAGCTGCAACTTAGAAAGAAAGAAGTTGGCTTGAAAAGCACTTTTGCACTCCACTGGGATCAGGTTGCCTGAACATCAGATGGGATTTGGGAAGAGCAGCTTCAACGCTGCTCTGACTCGTATCAGCAGCTGGGCTCAGCATTGAGTCGGTCCCTGGGTGTAAGGAGTTTGTCTGACCCACAACAGCAACAGAACCCGTGAAGTCCTGGGGCAACCACACAACAAAAAGTGAATATATTAATTTCAGGAAGTTTAGTCCCTCTCTGTTTTTGTTTAATGTGCAAACACACCACAGAATAAAAGCTCACACTGAGTTTTAGGAAGTTTTAGGCTTTGGGGCTTTACTGGTCTTAGAGACAACACGCAAAAACTCAGCTCCCAAACTAGACTGTGATTTCTTCCGTGACAGCTCTGTCCTTGCTCCTTCAGGGCTTGATAGGAGCAATGCCTGATCTGGGGAGGGGAAAGAAAAACCTCCTCCCCTTGCCTCTGGCAAGAGCGTTGCTAGGAGAGAAAAGCAGCACCTGCAGGTTTGTAGGTGTCAGACCCATGCTACAGAGGCAGATAACTAAAAGCCACCAGCAGCCCATGGAGCTTTAAACCTCTACTTATTCACTTTTCTTTTCCAGGTAGGAATAACGCACCCTATGGGGCTGCTAGCTGCCGCTGTTCCCTTTGCCGAGGAGGGAAAGGGCACCGCCACCCACTGTCCTCAGCCAACACAGATGCTCAGTGGCTCCATGGTGAGAAGTCGAAGTTGCGCTCACAGGGTGTGCGTGATACACACCCATCCTCCACATTTATAGAGGATCGGCAGCAGCCAGTTGTTCTGCAGCTTTAAAAGCACTCAGCTCTCTAAATATCTCCAAACCCAGCCTTGTTGGTGCAACCTGCAATTACACGCAAACCCAAAATAGTGCCTCGGCAGCGCCAGCACCACTCCTCGCCATGGCACGCCCCAGCACAGCTCCCCGCCACTCCCAGCCCGCTTCCTCCAGTGTGGCTGGGCAAACACGGCTCCCCGTGTGCTTCCAAAATAGGAGTTTTACAATCAGCCTACTGCACCAGCGTATTTTCCTCTTCCTCCCTAAGAAAGCCTTTTAGGGAAGCACAGGATATGCCTGAGGTGCTCTGATCAGGTGACAAAGCATCCACTCCCCTGCACGAAGTGGAAAGCACCCACGCCCCAGCAAGGGGCGCACACGGGATGAGGAGCCCTTCCTTCATCACCGTCAGCAACCCAGGAGCACACATCTCGTTGCAGAGGAACCTGACCACAATATACCAAAAGAAAAATCAACCAATCTCTCATTAAAACATGTGGCTGGAGCAAGAGGATTCATTAAGGTGAAGACCTTCCTCCCCTTCTCCCCCGGTTGGTTTGCCGACAGTACTTGTGTCCAGAAGGGATGCAGAGAGGCACAAATTGTACCAGGACCACAGACCGAAACCCACACACAGGAAGGAGGACAGCGGTGCCGTCAGGGTCAACAGCAAAAGACGTCACCAGCAGCAAAAACGCCCTTGAATTGCAGGGAGGTGCTGACACACCGGGGACAGGATCCCTCCAGCGCATCGTTGCGCAAGGACGCGTCTCCTCCCCGGCTCCCGCTGCCAAGTTTCACTGGGAGGCCACTAACACGTATTTGCCCTCCAGAAGTTACTCAGAGAGAGCTGCAGGAGCAGCCACCGCCTGCCAGCTGATGAGGCAACAGAGAGAGTAGCCCCAGAGTCACCTCTCCGCTCTCTTCTCTTCCCTCACCCCCTGCCCTAGTAATGCTCTGGGGAAGCAAGGAATGGTACCACGTGGTGGCCTTCAGCTACAGCGGACTGGGTGACCCCACAGCTTTCCCCAGCAAACATCACCACCTGCTCCTGGACACCAGGCTCTCCAGCCCCCTCCAGAAGAACCCTTTTCTAGCCCTAGCTAACAATGTCAAGAGATGCTATGGTAATACAGGAAGCTATACAAGAACCACCAACCACTTCTGGGGAAGTATTTTGAATGAGGGCACCTCCACCTCCTGCTTCAAAAAGCAGTTTGCTGGGCTCCACTCTGTCATCCAGGTGATGTAGGACATGGTGCACCCCCCTTCCCAGCACCTCTATGTTACACCAGTCCAGCAGAGCATTGACACCCACTGATGGCCCCTTCTGCACTGCCATGGTCCCCACACGCACCCACCCAGCGATGTTGCACCTGCTGCCCCTGCTCTCATCACCCTGCAGGCTGCCAGGGGCAGCAAACGCAGCTCAGCCTCCTGCCCCAGCCTGGCCCTCGCCTGCTCTGGTGCTGTAGGGGTGTGGTGCGAGCTGGGGAAACAGGAGGACAAGTAACAAGTGACAGGAAAGGCCAGGATTATTCAAGAGAAACTTTCCAGCCTCAGTTACCTGCCCTGCAGCAGTACACTCACACATCTTGCAGTCTTTGTCTTGTTACCACTGAACAACTGCTCAGCGAACCAAGGATTTTCAAGAGCATCCCCTTCCTTCAAAAGAGAGGGAGGAGAAAGGGCAAAAAGAGTAACCAGTTGGAAGAGTAGCCATGTAACCTATATAGTTTATTCTACCAAACAGAAAACACCACACTTTGCACGTCAGGGGGCTCTGGAGAGCAAAGTTGATGGTCAGCCACCTTCTCAGGGATCAGCGACCATTTACTAAGCACCATACTCTCCCCTTCCCCAGTTCTGTCCATTCTCTTTCAAAGACAAAGATTTTAATGCAGTTATGCAGAGATGGACAGGAGCACTCTCTCCTGTGCTTTTTAAACACAAACAGGTTTTATGAACTTCTTGCATTCACCTTCAGATGCTGACCAACTGCAAAGTACATTCCACTAGGTAAACATCTGTAGAAGGACTTGACAACCAAGGAGCAAGTATTTGACCTTATCTCTTCGATTTATTAGTCTCTTTAAAGAAGAAAAAAAATCTGTCTTTGAGAGATTTCCCCCTTAAAAGCTTTTTGAGCTACTCTTTCAACAAGTCTGTCACCAGGAAGAAAGCAAGACATTAGTCAGACTCATGCTTATTTAATAAAAACCTGCATATGCAGTAGGGTCTGAAAGTTTGTCTTTATTTTTAAAATGCTTGCAAACTAGAGTGTGATTTTGCAGTGTAAAATCCATCTGAGAACTTGCCCAATCTATCCTGGGCTCCAGCAGAGCTCAGCACACTAATTAACTAACTAGCTCTTCACAGCTTAGAGCAGGGGGTCATGCAATCACCAGAGAAGTCAGCAAGTATGCCCAGACCACTGTGGAAAGGATATCTCATGTCTTACTATTTCATAAGGAAATCAGACGCTCCACTGATGTCAGCTTCAGGAAATGAGCCACAAGCAGATGATGCCGGAAGAAGGCTTTATTTAGTACTGACTCACCCACTTTATTAAATTCTAAAGACAGAGGTGGGTGTGGAGAGGGGATACATGGAGGGAGGAGAAAAAAAAAAAGAGCGAGTTATTCCCTTGAGATCATGGGCAACAGGGACTACAGGGTTTTGTTTTGTTTGTGAAATGAGACTACAGATGAGCTGTGAACACTTTCTGCACTGTCACTGCAAAAAGCTTCTCGTATCTGCTGTGTTTCACAGGCAGCAGCCAACACCCACGAAGTTTCAGGGGTGGGTGGTACCGTGGGTCCCAGAAGCCTGAGCAAGGGCACCTTCCCATCCTTTCTGCAACATCTTTGAGCCAGAGCAGAGGCAAGAGAAAGGAATCTGGACCAGAGAATCTTTTTAAGCCAGTTTTGCACCTCCACCTGACCCACCACAAAGTGCACCTTGCACCTGTCATGGGTTGTAATAAATTGGCTCCAATGAAAAGCTTTTTCTTTGGGTGATTACAATGGCACGAGACGAAGGCTGATAAGGACCGAAGCATGTAGAGAGGAGACCTTGGCAAAGCAGAACTACAGCCAAGCAGGGCAGGCATCAGTGCGTGCTGCCATCCACAGGCCACCACGTCCACCCCCTCCTCAGTCCCAGCTCGCTGTGGGGTCAGCACATTGAGGGATGGGCAGAGCAGAGAGAGAGCAGCCCTGCCACTGCACCCCAGCTGCACCAGCTCAGCCACGCCATGGACCAAGCCGCTGCAGAAAGGAAAAGGACAGGGAGGCGAGCGGTCTGCCAGGAGGGTCTTGAAGGCACAAACATCTCTCATTTGAAATGCCAGGGCTGCCCATCATTTGTGTGGCTCAGGCATTCCTCTGCTCACCTAAAGAGTGTCCAGAAGAATATCCACATTAAGTCACCATTCAAGAAGATGATGTTTTACACTGGAATCACTCTGTTACAGAACACACAACTGCCCAAACAGAAGATTTCTAAACAGAAGAGCTGTTCTGATCCCTTTTCTGGCAACGCCCAATTTAGTCACATTTACAATTGAGACATATCAATTGTCCACGTGAAGTTTATTCCATGAGGATACAATCCAAGTCACTTCGCAAGACCTGCAGTGTAATAGAAGCGTAGCTCTTTATAGTGGGGTCTTGACATGCAGGGAAAAAAAAAAAAAGGAACTTTCAAAAAATACAAAAGAAAAGTTTTTTTCTGCAGATGGAACCACAATACAAACTGCAGATTTGTTCACAAGAAGTTAATTCAAGTCTGACATAAGCCTTGTTACCTCCCATCAGTAATGAACATTGCACAGTCTGAGTGGCGGCAGTGTCTCTGTAAACTTTCCAGCTACTCAGACCAGGCTTTTCCAAGGAAAGGACCCACTTATCTAACACTAAAACATAGGCACTATTACAAAGCCAAGCACCCTGCCTCATTTTGATTTGAGAAGCCTACAGCAAATGAGCCATCTCTAATACCAAGCAGAACCAGTGACTTGTCTACAGAAGCAGCTCATTAGGCTACTAAGCAGAAGGCAAATTGGTATAATCTTCAAAATAAGATTACAACAGCAAAAAGGATGTGGCTCTCAAAATAAATCTGTGGACTGTAGCAAGCCTGGCAATTATGCAGAACCAGAGGTCAGGAACTGCGTAACATCTTCCACCTATACGTGAGATGAGGTTACACCACTTTGGTCACAGCCTGCTCAGACCAGTAAGCAGAATTTTGGTCAGCTGTTGGCCACTGTCCAGACCAGTCTGCTGCAGAATGATCCTGGCTAGCAGTGGGGCTGTGGGAGACAGCCACTGGGTGGCTCTTCAGTCCCACACAACTCATCTGTGGGTCACCTACCACCATTAAAAAGGTTTCACCACTGAGGAGTCAAGGCAATGGTGGTGCAATCACAGATCAATCTGGGAAGCAGTCACACGCCCAGCCCAACCCACCAGGACCTTTAGGGAGTCACTGGTATCTCACCCAGGCATCCTGCCAGATGCTGGAGGTAGCTAAGAGCCATGAGACTTGAAGATTTTGGCGCATGGTTCATTCAGTTGTGCAAGTGGGCCTATGAATTCAGCTGCATTGGACAAGTCCAGAATCTCATCTCAAGGGACCTTGAAGCTTTTCCTGGTATTTAGCTTGAGGCTAGATTTGTTGGCTTCCCCTAGAACTGTTCCTTTTACCTGAGACACCGCAGGAAATTTTCTGTAGGATGGATTTGCTGTAGATCCAACTCCAGCAGCTCCTACAGCCATTGCACTCTGTTCAGACGTGTAGAAAAGTGAGTGTGCTAGACTGCCACTCACACCTACAGTGCAAGTTGTCACTCATAGCCTTCAGGTCCCTAGACTGTTATCTTCACCATACAGCTCATCATGCTGTTAATTAGTAAGCTGTCTCATGTTTTCCAGCCCACAAAAAAAAAAAAAAAGCTTCTGGTAGCAGACTGACCTCTGTCCTGTGAAGCCATTCTTTGCCTTGACCACAGATTTCTTATGCTCTGAAGTCTACTACTACTGCTGCTGCTGAGTTTAATATTTTATGAATTACAGTGGAAAAAATCCTCATCTTTCCAAGTTTAAAAAAAAAATCTACAGATTCTCCACAAAGCCAAGTCTAAGCAAGGCATGCTATTTGACAGAAGGCACGAAGTAACTGTGCAGCTCAGGCAGGACGTGTGAGCAGTAACACCACAGGTACAACACACATTAGACCAAAGAGATCCAAATGCTAATCCAGAATGTTATCTGTGAATGCAATCAACACGTGAAACAGCAATGCACAGCTCAGTGCCAAGTTGTTTTCAACCCAACGCACAAAGCCTTAATCGCTAACATGAATTATTGACCAGTGCCAGTCATAAAGACTCTTGCATAACAGGGGGTTTCAAGGCCATTAGTACAGGGTTGAATCTCACTCCATTTCATGGTGTTTTTTTGTTTTTGTTTTTTTTTTTCCCCATAGACCTTCAGAAGGCAGGGAGCAAAGAGACTAAAACTATCCTATATAACCCATAAGAATGTTATATATCCCTTGGGGGAGGAAGGTAAAAAAGGCTGTGCCATTAGCAATGGCTCTAAATGGGGGCGAAGTAGGCTGGGTGCTGCTGTAACCACCCGCCCCAAAAAGCTGCATAACTCCCAAGAGTTCTTAGCCGGGCACAGGCATTGTAAGTTTTTCAGTTTTTCAACAAGTAGTCTGACTACGCTGACTTTGCTAGAGCATTTGGTTTATATTAAACAGTGGCAAGAGACCAGCTGGAAATTAGATCAACGAGAATGTTACAAAGGGGTAGGCAGCAGCAGGGCAGAGGCAGGATTGCACTGGAACCTCCCATCCGTGTCCCCAAAGAAAGCTTAGTCCCAGCCTTGGCCAAACAGAGCAGAAAGGAACAGGCTAAAGTTTAGGTCAGACAGACATTCGGGACACTTACACAAAATACTCGAAGTTTTCAGAAGGCCCAGTTTCCCCTTTCTCCTCTGTGGAAAGGTGAGTTTTACCTAAACAAAGACTCAAGATTGGTCATTACTTGTAGGAGCACACGAAGACTGGAATACATTTCTAGCTGTATTTTCATTTGTTCTCTATTGAGCTCCTTCAAAGCGTTGCTATCACAGAAAAAAAAAATCTTAAAGGCAGGGCAAACCTCCTCCCCTTGCCTGTCTGCACAATACCAATTGTAACAGCATAACTTTACTTTAGGAAATGGGTAAGGCGTGTGTAAAATCCTCAATCTGTTTTTGGAGGCAAAACGTTTTATGCAGAATTCAAGAAGAAAGAGTTTAATTGCAATATGGCTTTTGAACTCACTTCCCTCATTCCTGTGACCAGCTGGAGACAAGCACCTTGTTCTATGTTGGGTCAAGGAAATGTTTGACTACAGGATTTATAGTGGAATATATGTTATGTATATTCCACCGCAGACATCCAGCAGTTACAGCAAAAAGCAAACACTGTTTTAGCTCAACGAAAACAGCAACAGACTTGAGTATCAGCCTGCTCATTAGGGTCCTACTACAGAGGCTCTAAGGCAGGACAGCATCCAAGCCTGTCCCTGGGATGAGACTCAGCATCCTGGAATCTCAAAACCACAGCCCTGCTCCAAACCCAAACAACGCTCCACAGACCCTTCCCGGCTGATTATCAGGAAGGAAAATAAGATTGCAATGGCAGCGTAAACAAGGACCCAGGATTTATGATCTTTCAAATGTTGTTTAGCCAATGACCCAGCTGAAACACTGCTTCATGAAGTATGAATGCCAATTTCAGGGATGGGTAGCTGGAATTCAAGTTTCCACTTGGTTAGTGCTCTTTCGGAAACGCTGAAAGCCTCGGTGCTCAGCCAGCAGTTTCGCCTGCTGGGAGGGGCTGCCCTGAGCTCTCCCAGCAGAAGCAGGGCAGCAACCAGGACTCATTTCACCACTCTATCAACGCTTATAGCATCGCTTGTGGCCCATATTCCTGCCACTAACATACCAGTGTTACATGGGACTTCCAGCATGCAGAAGCAGGATCACACCTCATCTTACCAACTCCTGCAACAACAAGCTACAAAGGTGCTTTAAGGGCATACAGAAAAGCAGGATTGTAGCTGCAATTTTCAGATTCAATCACAACAGATACAGAAGAATATGCAAGTGGCACACAGGTGACAGTGCAACCTTGTTCCACAAACACTACACATCACCTTTCATCTAATCCAGAAGAGGTGCAAGTTTAAGCATCTTGGGCATTCAACACTGGAGAGCCCTAAATTAATCCCTATCATACTGGCAAAAATCTGTCCCACATATATTAATTTGAGGGCAGAATCACGTGTCTTCCCATTCTCCTTCTACCATCAAAATACTTTTCATATGTTGATCTTAAAAAAGGGAGAACAAAGGTTTTCCTTAAACTTTGTTTCCTGCCGCTTCAATGAGATGCTGTAATTCCAGTAGGAATCCAGAGGACTTCCCTAGAGCTCTGCAATTAATTACCTTCTTCTAGCAGGACAGTCTCCCCATCATCTAGAGCCAAGGCAACAGAAGCAGTTCTGTCAAATAAAACGGGCAGGAGCCCCACAAACAGGCCCCAGGGCAAGCAAAGGATTACCTACTGCATGCCAGAGCCAAGCATACCCCAGCTGCTGCACTGGTGTCCGCTGACATCTCCTGCAAAAGCACAGCATCTCCCCAAACTGCAGCCTCATCCAGCACCTGGTGTTGGAAAAACTGGTACAGAGCAGCAGCACTTCTGACGTCACTCTGCCTGTCTCAGAGACATCACAGATCAGACTTCCTTCTTTATGCTTTTTCTCCTGGTATTTTGCAGGTTTTCCTTGTCTTGACCTGCCTCCGCAGTGGGCAGCTGTTCATGTTGCCTCATTTAAGTTCCTGTACTTAAATAATTTTAAAAGCAGCTTAGCTAACATTCTTTTCAAGGAAAAAAAAAAAATCTCAGTTCCCTTCAGCACAAAAATGTCTAGTAAAGAAATAACTGCAGGAGTCAGTTTTTCCACTTTAAGTATTTGAGATGCGAACTAATAGCCCCTTGACTCTCAGCTAAAGTAAAAACATGCAACTAAGTTAGACAAAGGCTGAAGGCTCTGTCCCTAGACTCTAGGAGGAAAAAAAAAAAGTCCTTCTACCGCCCTTCTTCAGTCAGTTTCATGACTGCTTACAAAGGTTTTTATAAACGAGACAATATTTCCTATCTTGAAGGTTTTTTTTTTTTATAATTACAGTCTAGCCTAGATTAGAAGAACCAGAAACAGAACAGGCCAAGGCGGAGTCCACAGCAAACTGAAGAGAAAAAGGCATTTCAGAGAGACGTTCGATCATCAAGGTCACGTAAACCATTCCAGGCCCATGAAGCATGCTAGTCAGAAATAGCCATGAAACAGGCACCACACAGGGGCTCCTTGCCCTCCTCGCATCTCTGTTCTTCTCTCATGCTCCCTGCTCATGTATTTATCCAAAGCACCTGTCAGGGCTCAGGACTGAGCTGGAGGATTTCGTGGACAGGAGCTTCCAGCCCCACATCCCACAGGGACTGCATGCCACTGTCTCCAGCAGGGGACAGCGAGTGGCTGGCACTATTACCGCTCTGTGAAACAACTTGCTGCCTCCTAAGCCTGGAAAACAACACGAAACAAGGTAAGAAGTCAATGGTTGAGATTTACTAGGCAGAGAACTGATGCCCAAAACAAGGAGACACTCAGCCCTTCCCTCTGCTGTCCCAGGGCCAACCACTCCCACTTGCCCAAGAAGCCTCGGCTTTTGGGGCTTGGCTTTTTTAATAGGTGGCAGAGGGCATGTGGTGGGCACCACATCAGGCACTGGTCAACCTCCTGCTCTTAATGGTTGTATCCCCCCTTTTTTTTCCTCCTTTTCTAAGAGGAGGGAAGAGGGAGTGGACAGTCAGGACAGCATGAGAGGCTACAGGGCAGAAGCAGTCTGCAAGCCCTTGTAATTCTCTTGAGCTGGGGCACACCTAAACTGGCAGCCTAATGCCAGAGAAGCCCCAAAACACTGCTGCTGTTCTTGCTGGGCATCAAAATGCTGGTCAACATGAACAAGGGAAGGTAAGAGACTGTGCTTTGGGACCAGGATTGCTATCTCCCACTGAATGCACAGCCCCCAGCCAAGTAAGCAGCATAAACGCCCTCTCACCTAACTCCCTGCCAAGTTCATGCGACCAGGTAGCACTGCACTTTGCTCTGTGAAAGCACCTCCCCATCCAGGAGACTCTTCCAGCTCCACTCTCCTTCCAGAGAGGAGAGCCTCAGGGTCCTCCTGCCACCCATGAAACACCTTGCTACCACACTAAGATGTTTCCATCTCAGGTAATGAAGCACCATAACTTCTGCCAGAGTTTTTTTTCACAACTAAGCTGAGGAAGGCATTTAAGGAACAAAAAGAGCCTTTGACTTCTTCCTGCATCCGTGGCTCAGCAGAGCAGCATCTATTCCACCCAGCAACCAACCATCTTCACTAACAAGAGTGGACCAGGAGCTCTTTCCAGGCCCCTGGACTGCAGAGTCTGTGGTCACCAGCCTACAGTTTTCAACTATCAGTTTTTGCAAGAAGCGTGGCTAGAACTTTTCTGCAATAGCCACGTGGGCAGAAGACACCTGGCTGTGCACCTTCCTGACACAGGTCACCATAATACTCTGGTGTGCTAGCAGCAGATTTTGAGCCATTTTGCAGCTGAAGGGCTCACCATGTCAGTGCCCCAGAAGCCAAGACATGAACGTGTTGTACACAGCTTTCAGCCTGCTGAAAAGAAAGGCTATTTTTAATCCAAGCTCACGTCGGGTGGGGCTCAGTCTCCAACCAGGCCAAAAAGCCACTATAACCCACAAGACCAACCTCTGGCAGCCTTTGGTTGCAGGCTGATGCCTGTTCTATTTTGGGGATGGGAGGAATTTAGAATAAAAAGATATATAAATTAAAAAACAAAGGTGGCTATGAAAAGTGAATAGAGGGAAGGGCCAGACTTATCCTGTGTATTTTAAGTCCAAAGAACAAGGCTGTAAAAGAACATAAATCAGAATTACTTTATTTTCTACTTCTGAGAGCAGTTTACAAATTTCCATTTAAAACATGGGCAGGGAACAGAAGAGTGCAGCCCCACATTATTTTCTACAGGAGGAAGAGTCAGCCTGTGGCTCCTTGCACAGCAGTGAGAGCCTTAGGAGAATGAGACAGGGAAACGGTCACCAGCCACCTACATACAACCAGGATCCCACACAAGGCTATTTCTGACAACAGTGCAACAGCTGCTTGGACACCAACATTTTTTCTGACATTAGGATTGTTTTAAAAAAAAAAAAAACACAAAGCAAAGTCAAGGGTTTGGAAAATGATAGAAGTTTTGCTTACTTAGAATTTATGGCCAACAGGCAACCAACCCATCAAAAGCAAAGATGTTTCATATGCTCTCAGTACCTCAATGAGAGTGAGATCACAAACAGACCACTGGGTTTTACTTGTTACAGGCACCATCCCAACAACTCCTTTAGGTAAAGGCATTCAACCCAGTTTGACACAGACAAGTATTTTACCACGTCATTCCCACCTTCCTTGCAGTACGACAAATGACAGCACCTACTGCCTGGTATCTCACTTCCCATCACAAAGTGTCCTATGCGATCAGAGAAACAGTAAATGACATAAACTATGTTCAGCTTTAAAAGAAACAAATAAAATAAAGCTTACTTCAAAACATCAGAAATTAGGCCTCCTGCAGAGAGACTACAACTTATCTTCTCCTGAAGATCACTGTAATATCCTCTCTTCACAGCTATGCAGGGACTCCCAGGAGCATCTGTGAGCTGTCAGTCTTTTTACAGGAACAAAAACCTACTGAAGAGGCAGGAAAAACAGCTGTAAGCATTTCAAAGGAGGAAATGAGACAAGGAGATTGGTTAGAAGCATATGGCCCATATGGATTGACACAAGCAACCGGCCACAGTCCTAACCAGAGCTTCACATCTCAGAGAGTCATCCTGCTTCCCACATCCTCAGCTGTATGTCAAACCAATAATTATTTTATTTCTCCCATACCATTTCCCCAATATTAGTAATGCACATGCCCTGTGGCAACAGTCGTGGTGATGCAGGAGCACATTCCACCTGGACACGACAAACCAGAGGCCAGGGCTGCTGAAATTTAGAGATAAACCAACAGGAAGCAATAAACAAAAGGGAAAGAAAGGCTTTACGTAGCTCCATCTCTGCCAATAGCAACTCCTCTTAGGACACGGGCCACCTCTCCATCTTTACACCACTCACAAACCCAGTGACAAAACCAGCTCTGAGCAGGCCAAGCGTTAACCCACAAAATACAGACCTGAACCACTAGCTGTTAGAGGAACACACATGATATAATTCTTGCAAGCGGGCCAGACAGGACTTGCTTGTCATTCTTTGCATTTTTAATCTATTGCCAAAAAAGCCAACAGATTACAGGCTCCCAGGAGACCAGTGGATGCCCCAGCACCACATCCCCGGTGGTTCACACCTCTCCTGTTGGAAGCACTGTTATCAATTGTGTCCTCCATGTGAAGATCTTAAATACCTCCACCAGCAGTAATTCTTTGGGACCAAAGTCCATGGTATTGGCAATGCACAGATCACCACATCTTCTCTGCCAGCCCCATGTCCCCTGCCTTTGAAGAGGGGACTTCTGTTTTCCTGCTCCATTACTTCAGCTGGAAACTATACTAAATGCTGGCATGCATAAGCACAACCCACCCCCAAAGCATCCCACACATACCAGCACCCTGAGAGCAGACCACAATAGGGATACCTTCATTAAACTCCTTGCCATCCAATAAGCTCAAAAGAAACAGCACATCCAGATGAACACAAACCCAAATGTGTGGAGCAGAAGACACAACAGTAGCACATTCATGGGCAGCAGTCACACGGCTAACAGTGATTACAGCCACTCACTGTCAGCTGAGCCGCCTCTGCTCAGAGCTCCTCCAGGATGGTCGGTAAGCATTGCTTCTCCCAGCCACACCACCCAGAGCCCAGGTGTCTGTTACAACACCATGCAGCTGCCTTCAGTCCTGAGATCACAGCTCTCACCCTCCCCACCTACTCACATACCGGCAACAAGAACAGAGGCACCTATGGGCTGAAAAGCTTGGAGCTGGAAAAGGTTTTAATGGTGCGAGCAGGGAGAGCTGATGGTGTGTTAGAGGCTGAGCAAGTCTCTGGGACTGGCAGAGGTGAGGGACATGGGGGACAGTCTGTCCACACACATACCCCCCAGCCAGCAGTGCTGCACGCTAGACTCAGCCGGGAGCTGGTCACAGCAAACACAGCCACGGCTGCTTGTGCAATGCTCCAATTCCCAAAGTGTCAACAGGAACATATGTGAAAAGATGTCAGCAACAGATGCCTATCTAAGGGTTTGAGGAGCCACGGATCGGAAAGAGAACAAGGTGATACTGTGTCATTCATTAGAGCAACCCAACAACAACAAAAAAAAATTAATACATCCTTGCATCACCCTCATTGCAAAACTAAGACCAACTCTTTTTAATCTACTTGAAATGAAGAGAATGTTTTGCTCTGCATACACGTTAAGGTTATTTGATGAATTCTTTCAAATTCCGCATTTAACTATCATTCACATAGACCTAGTGGTAGACATTTCTGTCTTCACGTTTGGCTTTTTGACGTAATTAGCAACTTTCTTTAACTGCTTGATGAGCTCAATGTCCATATTCAATTGTATCTAGTACACAAAGTTTAGTAATTGGTTCATAAACATTAACCTATCATATTGCAGCTGTTCCCAGTTCTCAGTTGTAACCAGTAAGTTAAAAATTAAACTGTTATTGCAGGTTGATAGATTGTCAGTCACATGTTTAAACAGCTGGCACTGAGCAGAAAGATGAGAATCTGCCTTCCCGTGCTGAATTACTGCTCTAATACACATAGAGGTAAAGGTAACACGCAAAGCCCAAACGTAAGTTTCTTCTGCTGTTTATTGCTATTATGTGGCACACAGTTAAACCAAGTTGCAGCCAAATAAAATAAATTTCATCAGTCCACCCTGTAAAGCAACAACGTAGCATGTGAAACCATACTGTTTTTCATTTTCCATATGAGCTTTCTAACTCTTTTCTCAATCCAAACCACTCCCATGCCCATGCATCAGGTCAACCAACCTTCCTTGCTGCACTGCAAGTCACTACTGAAAGCCATTAAACACAGCACCATAAATTGCCTCTGCTCTGGGGTACTGCCTGAGCTGGGACTGTGCTTTATGGGGCACTACTAGAGCTACATGAAACCCAGCCTGTGATGGAATAACAGAAATAGGTGAAATGCTGCCTGTCACTTTCTTTGCCACAGGCAAAGCCAACAGGCCTGTATCGGAAGAGGGACAAACCTCCCTACAGGATTCTGGTTTACAGTACTCAGCATTTTAAAAAGGAAAGGATTGATGCAAGACATTATAACTAAAAAAATCTGAAGAGATTGCTGTGAAACAGAAATACCTAGGATGGTGTTCCCCCTCCCCACCCCCCAAAAAAAAAAAAAAAAAAAAATACCAGAACTCTTCATGTTTCTCAACCCATCATTCAGTGTCATAGAAAACAGGTTACTAAGAACACAGATAGGGTGTACTTGGGCAACTGTGCCAAGTGAACTACTACCATCCAACCACCAACTCAGAGGCTAAACAAGGCTGTCTTTGGTGATCAAGGTTACTTACTGCTTATCACTACCATCAATTTAATAAGGAATTGGATTAAGAGACTATATAGATACAGAAATATCACAGGCACTCCCTCCCCAATATCACCATCAACCATGTAAAAAAGAAAGCATTTCTCTTCTCTCAATGTAGTAAGCTACACACATTAGCAAAAAATGTACCCAAATGCACTGATGCTCCACATGAGAACTTGCAGTTTTACTAAACAAGTTTAACTATAAAAGCGTATACTTAGCTCACTTGCAGCTAAGCACATTACTGTCCCTAACATCCTTTTTCAACCAATGATTAAAAGATGCAATTCTCATTCACTTCTTGAAGTCATAACAGTTGTATTTTCATTTCTCTGAAGCAAGTTAAGTTGCTGCACAGGAGCCAAGTAAACACAGGAAAGAGCTACTAGATCTCACATGAGTGGATGTGGCATCAAACCCATTTAACAAGGCTGCAATTCCTTCACTCACCATCTTAATCTCACAACAATTGAAACCCAGAGCAGAGAATTCAGTAAAGGAGCCCCAGGGGAAGGAGTTTCTCTGCATTTATCCCAAATCCAAGCATCTATCAGACAAATACCTAATGAAGTCTTCAGTCCCCAGAGCCCTCCCCACTGTGAAGCTAATCTAGACAAAACTAGTAAATAGGTTTCTAGAGTTCTGGGCATTCTTTAATCTGGGGAGGTATTTGCATTCTTTATAGGAGGGAAAACTTTTGTCAGATGAGCTTTGATAAGAGAACAAAGACACTGGTTAAGCACAGTTCTTTATATCTAGCACTGAATAACTCAATTTAATAATCACATTATGATCTCTTAACACAGACAAAGAATGAGTAATTCATCTTTCACAGAGAATTCTTTCAAAGGACCTCAGTTACAACTAAGCAACATCCTCAAATTGTTAAACTTTTGGCAAGATTAATGGGCAGTGATAAGCGCAGTTCCGAAAAGATCTCTCTTAGCAAGTTATTTTCAAGTATATTTTTCTGAAAAGTATTCAAATGCAAACCAGCGGATCTGAAATTTAAGTTCTCTGTGGGCACACCCCACACTGAAATCCATCAAACTCCCCTGGGGCTGAAATCAGCTACAGAAGACTGCACCCAGGGGATTCGCCTTGTGTCAGCTAATCCCCCAGAAACACTGCTCACCACTGACAAACTACCAGCAGCTCCTCTTTGAACAAGGTTTCTTTTCAAAACAGATTGAATTTCTATACATTATTATGAACAGCACTAACATATGTTGATCTCTGCAACTATTCCCTCTTTATATCCAGGTTCCATCTGTTGTCTTTAAAGTTACTCTGAGTAAGTCTCCCAGCATTAAGGAGGTTTTCTTCTCAGGTTACCAGGCTTACTTGAGGCGTCACAAGTGTTACTGGTTGAACAATGGCTCCAAGTTCTCATGCAAAAGCAATTTATCTGAGATATCTATTATCTTTTATAGTCTCTTCTACAGACTGACCAAAAACAGGAAGCCCAGCTCTAGCTTGCACACAGGCATTCCACTGGGATTGTGTAACAGCAACAACAACCTCCAGGCTAATTCAATGGCATTTGCTCAAAGCTATACTAACAGCTCTCCTGAAAAGGGAAAAAAAAAAAAAAAAAAGAAAGAAAGAAGAAAAACGGAGTCCAAGTGATGCCCTGCTTGAAGGTATGGATGTTACTACAGAGTGCAAACACACACAGCCTCTCCCAGGGAAGCATTACTATTAAATGGAGGTTGGATTCCCTTCCACGTGTCTCACCACTATTTTCACTTAGATAAACATTTAAAACTTGCTCTGGGGCACAGTCATGCCTGTGGAGCCTGTTAGCATCAGAATTTGATGCTATTGCAGCCGGTGCCAGGCTGCTCCAGCCTCCCCTGTGCAGAGGAGAGCCTCCAGCTTCGCCTCCTGAGGATTTCCCCGCTGCTCCCCTTCCCTTCCCAGCCTCCCAACAAGAAGCCATTGTCCGGGGGAGCACGGGGACGCTTCCTCTCCCAGTCCCAATTAGAGATGTATAAAAATAAACCCACACGCTTGCCCCGCTGCTTCACTTTATTTCAACCCCCCCTTCGCTCAGACGGGAAGCCGGCTCCAGTTTCCTCGCCATTTCTGCCGCCGGCCGCGCTATCCTGCGCAAGAGATCAGAGTTAAACGCCAGCTGAATCCCCCCTTTTTGCGTCCTGCTCTGCGGGAACCCGCAGCGGCTCACCCCAAAACCTCAAGTTTCACAGGGGCCGGGCCCCGGCGGCTCCCCCCACTCCAGCCCGGAGCCCCTGCACGGCCCGGGCCCGGCCACGCCGCGGCCGGGAAACCGCTACGGGAGGCTGGGGGCAGCGCATCCCGGCTCGGCCCCGGGGGGCGAAGTTTGCTGTGGGGCCAAACGGGACGAGCTGCCCCTCGCCGCCGCCTCGGGGCTGGAAGGGGCGGCGGACACGCACCGCGCTCGGGGCTCCGGCAGGGGCCGCCCCCATTGTCCCGGGAGCGCAGCGGGAGGGGAAGGGAAGGGAAAGGAAGGAAAGGGAAAAGAAGGGACGAGAAGGGCCGGGGGGAGCCTCCCGCCCCGCCGCTGCTGGCAGGATGCTCCGCCCGGGCTGGCGCTCCTCCGGGGGGAGCAAGCGCCAGCAACTTTCCGCAAGTTGGAGCCGCGCTGGGAGAGCTGCCGAGAGCACTCACCGCCGCCGTGCCGAGCCGAGCCGTGCTGCTCCGAGCCGTGCTGCCCCGTGCCGAGCCAAGCCGAGCCGTGCTGTGCTGTGCCGAGCCTCAACCCCGCTGCCCGCGCTCGACGCGCCCCAGCCCCGCCGCCCCGGCCGGATTGGGCCGTGCTGCTGCACATCACATTGGCCCAGCGCGGCGATTAGGCGTCGGGAGAGTCACTCAGGGCGAGGAGGAGTTGCCTTGCCTTGCCCTGCCCTGCCCTGCCCTAACCCGCACTGCATGCATCCCTCGTGTCCTGCGTGCCTGCCTGCTCCTGCCCTGGAAGCCTCCCCCCTCCGTGCAGCCACGCGTCCCGCTCCCACGCACGCGTTGCCCCGCTCCTGGAAGCTTTCCTCGTTCTTCCCCTGTGTGCATCCCTGCAAGCTGGCTTCCCTTCTGCCTACAAGCATCCCTGCCTCTTCCAGGGCATGCACCCCTCCTCCCATGCGCGGGGCTCCCCTTGCAATCTCATTTTCTCTGTCCAGAGCGAGCACCCGGCTGGTGCTGAGGATGCTGGTGCTAAGGATGCAGGTGGGCACGCCGGGGGCCAACCCAGACAAAAAGTCTCCCGCAAAAAGTGTGAGGGTGCAGGGGTGCCTCAATCCTTTCACCCTGCACTCTGTGCTGTTGGGCACGGGGCATTGCCGCAGCCTTTCCCCCAGAAGAGAAGCCTTGAACTAAGAAAGGAAAAACAAACACCATCTCCGTGAGGAAAGGAGTGAACAGAGAGAATGAGCCAGGGGTCCAGAGGTTTATCACAGAGCTGGGCCAGAAAGCTGCATCTCAGATGAAGGACCTCCGGCTTCCCAGCATGGTGTGCCACCAGCCCAACACTGCCACCTCCACTGGGCTCAGCCGAAAATGTGGGTTGAGGTTTGAATGCTTCTTCTGGTTTTAGGAGAAAAGCAGATATGTTTTCAGGCACACAAGACCCTTTTCAGTTCAGAAAGGCAAATCATGTCTGTGCCCAGAGGTGAGAAAGTAAAAAAAATCAGACATAAAACAGGAACATTAATGCAAGGTGTTAAGCCTTTTATAAAGCAATAGCACATCTCATTTTTTGTGTGTGTTTAACTATTTTCCACCACTGTGAGAAAATTAAACTTGCCGGAAGGTGACAGCTACCTAACAAACTATAATTAGATATGTTGCATACCAAAACAAGATCATTCTCTCTCTTCTATTCAAAAATTAAATATATGTAGGACATACTCAGCTAGAACTGTCCAATAAAAACCATAGTAATGAATATTTATGTATGTTACCAATGTTACAGGTGCACATTTCCATATCTGAAATGCATAGTCACACATTATGAATTATTTACAGAAAGACTGTCAGTCTAATCATTACAGAATAAAGAAAAACACATTTCATTGTCAAAACCATCAGAAAAAAAAACTGTTTTCTAGTTAATTTTCCAAAGCTACAAAATGTAAAGACCTCACAGAGTGGTTCCACATGATGGAAGCAACGTGGTTCACAGTGGGAGTTTCCACTCCACATTAGCAGGAGCAGCTTCCTGAGAAGAATCAGACCCTCTTCCCCTTGTCCTTTTATTTTCCTTGTACATCTGAATTTCTCACTGGATGTCAGAAGCTTGTACATATTCATCAGTTTATTAGACTAGCTCTCAGGAGATAAGAGTAGTAATTTTATACTGGTTTAAAGGATTAGTTCTATTTTACGCTCTGTGGTGGGAGTCCTGTGTTCATATTAGGCAAATGATTCACATTGCACTACCAACATGACAGAACTATGTATATTTTTGATTCTGGTTATGAATTTTGGCAAAAAATACATTTCAGATTTTTGGTCAGATTTTGCTAGCATGCCAACATAAAAGAGCTAGAGACATGAAATCATCTTTGTACATCTTGACTATTCAGAAAATGCAGATTACACGTTTCTGTGTCCTGCTTTTGTCCAAACCAGTAGTATGAAACAGGCAACTCTTTGTTCTCCAAATGAGGGAGTGAAGTATTAAATATATTGAACATTTACCAGTTGCCTGTTTTTCAGGATTTCCTCATGGCTTCATACACAATTAAAGTTTAGCTATAGCAGACAAATCCATTAATTCACCTACAACTCTGCTTTGTATCCTGATACGGTCATCATGGTCAATTTATGATTTTTATAGCATACTCAATGTACTTACTGTATTCTGAGATGCCAAAATGTGTCCATTGAAGATTCTTTTATATATAATTAGTGAATATCTTCTTTCCAAGAACAAACAAAAAATGCACATTCTTACGTGATTATTTATGGTTAAAAGCACTCATTAACACAGATATTAGCTTCCCTTCCTTGCAAAAAATAAACACAAGGCTCAGCAATTACTGCTTTGTGGAACTATGAACAAACTTTCTCAAAGCACCTGAGAGCATGCAGTTGAATTCTTATTTCATTACTTCCAGAGGTGAAGTAGCTGGGTGAGGAAAGGTGAAATTTTGGCAAAGGTCACAGGGGAAAACCAGTGCCCTTATGAAAAGTCCCATGGAGGTTTCAAGTGGAGACTGAAGCATGGGCTGGATCTGAAATATCAGTGTTGGCTGCTGTCTGAAATAATGTTTGGGACATTTTGAAAGGCCCTTTCAAAAAGGTTGCTATTTAGACAACGACAGGGAACACTCTTGACCCAGTGGGACTTTCTGCACAATAGCATGCATTAATAGAGAGGTTAGGCCCAAACAGAAAACAGGTATTTCAAACCTGATCTACGCCACAGGGTGGTTTTATTTGATATGACTCATAAATAAAGTTTCAGTGAAAAAATTTTTGAAGAAAATATGCGCTTACAGAATATTGACTTTTCAAACTAACAGAGTACAGGAACTTAAAAGAAAGGTAATAGGCCTTGTTTTTTTTTGAAAATGCAGTACTTCAGCAAATTATTGTGAATTTAACAGGTATCAGAAAATGCCCTGGCTATAATGCCACAGTAGAAGGATTGCCTACTGGATTTTTGTACTGAATATTTTTGACTGTAGGGACATGAATTTTCATAAATGTTATTTATGAAAATTATATTATGAAAATAATAATCCCCAGACAAGTGAAGGGCTGACCCTGCCTCCAGCATTTCTTTGTCACTGACTCCTGAGGAAGCTGTACCAGTTCTTAACAATCTTTGCCACTGTCAGACTGAGATCAGTGTAACTCTGTGCCCACAGAAGTAAGTTAAATGAATTTTAATTATGCCTGTTTAAATGTAAGCTTCTTATCTGGCAGCTTAGTAATAAATCTCCTGTACCGCTTTTCTGATGTATAAAAGTTACATCCTTGTTCTTGGCTGAGTTATTTAATAATATGTACCTTTAGCATATAATTATGTTCACTTACATGTGACTCTCATAGTGAGACAACACTCAAATAAAGTTAAAAAGGGACTATGAGGATAAACAATGCTTGTCTTTTCAGTGGCACATCTAATTCCTTTCAGACTGACAGCTCCTACCAATGTCACTAACACCACCACCACCACCAAAAAAACATATTCGGTTTGTTATACAGGAGATGGTGCTTTTTGGAAATGGTATGGAAGAAACAATACAGTCCTAAGAGATGGTGTCAAACATAGAATGGTGTGCATCTTTGCAAGTTATTCCTGATATCCCATGCATAACCTAGCTCTTTTAAGATGAAGGTCATCATAGACCATAACTGGGGGGGTGGCAACAGTCAGGAAGAAGGGAAGAAAGCCTGACGGGGTAATTAAAAACTTGTGTCTCTGTTGCAGGGTATGCCGAAGAAACAGAAAAACTGCAAAACATACGAGGGGAGAGGCAAGCCCACATCAGAAGTGGGCTTTAAAGAAACAGGCTTTAAAGGAGCTGGTGTTAAATTCTTCCATTAGAATTAGGGCATCTGTTCTCAACTAGATCTTTGTTTTGTTTTCTGCAAATACTTATCCAAAACATTAACATAATCTAAGAACCAGGATATTAATGTCAAAAACACTTGTCATCAATCCTGGAGAACAACTGAATGGCACTATGAATAGATTAATTAGCTAGAACTATTTTTTTCTCTATTGCAGCAAAACAGATTGAATTCTGTGTAATATTTTGGAGCTACAGCAAACTGAATTTGCCCCCTGCTAGAAACATTTACTCAAATAATTCTAGGTTTTCCTTACTTAAGAACAACTTTGGGGAAACAAATATCACTAAGTCTATCCAGCAAGCCTGGGCTGTGCAAAGAATCTGTATCCAAAGTCTAACGAAGTTTATGAGACTCTCACAAGAAGGCAGATCAACCACTGAAATTATCAGTGTGCCAGGCTGCAGGCACGCTGCTGCCAGCTGCCTTCCCTCTCACCATCCCAGCTGCCAGATAACTGATCACATCTTGGGACTCTGAACCATGTTGTGAAACTAACAGTGCCTCCTGTTTATTTTGTTGTGAGGCAAGCTCGTGCTTTGGAAAAGGGGTTGCCCAGGGGTTTCATGCTCTCTCTATTCTGAAACATAGGTTTTGTTTGTTTGAATTTGTGCTTTTCCTGTCAAGGAGAGTATTTAAATGATAACCTATCCAGCATGAGGAGAGCTCTGCAGCTGCAGCATAGCAGTGGCAAGCCAGATTTATTCATGTTAAGTCTTTGTACAACCCCTAACTACTGTTTTATCATGGACTGAGCTTCCAGGAGACTCATTGATTTATTTGCCATTCCTAACAACAGGGTGAACTTTTCTCCTTCATTGTTATGTACCAAAAAATCAAAATATAAAATAAAATAAAATAAAATAAAATAAAATAAAATAAAATAAAATAAAATAAAATATGAAGCATGGCAATGATAAGTAGTTTTTGTCTCTTCTTTTCACTTAATTTATCAACCCAACAAGACCAGACTTTGAGAAGATACTGAATCCACACTCCCCTTCTCCTAGGTTAGGTACAAGTAACTCCAAAGCTAATCAGACTTCTGGACAGCACCAGCCGCAGGTCAGATATATGTAGTTTTGTACAGAAGAACCAAGCAAAGATAGCTGCAAACTGTGGAAAACACAGTCACAGTCACTGTCCATGCAGCTGACATTCAGTCATTTTGGTTGTTTATCTAGGTTGACGATTTTGCAGGCACTAATCTGGTTATTACTATAGCTTGATATTCCATGTGCAGCTTCTTATTAAATCCTGGCAACAGGCTTGGAGCTGGACAACATCACCCTGGAATGAATTTTTAGGAAGGGTTTGATCAGGGAGAAGCCTGGTAGTTTGGCATGCTGGGACCAATACCACGTCAGTATTTCAGGCCATTTTTTCTACACTGCAGCAAGGCTGTAGATGGGAAATAAAAACTTGTTGATGCAGACAATTCTGCACAGTGTAATGAGGCTTGAGATGGGATGAGCTGGAAGGTGGACAGGGCCTCCAAGGAGAACTCCCGTGTGCACAGGGCTGGCCTCTGTGCCAGTAAGGCCTTCCAGCAATGTCCTTGCTTTCCTCTCTCTCACCACTCTGCCTTCCTTTGGCTGAAGTTAAAATGAGGCACAAAAGAACTGTGTGGCAGCTGATGAATACTATTAATCTATTGTGGATAAGAAAAGGAGGCTGTGCTCAACAACCAAGGAAGTGTTCTTGCCTCTCAAGGACTCTGACCATTTCTGATGTTCCTAGAATTTCCCCATTTGCTAGAAGCCAATTGGATTTCTTTTCCTTTCTAGTCCATAACATATTTGTGAATATTGTATTCTCCTTTTCTTTGAACTTTCTTCTCACTTTGTTTATTTTATTTTCCCCTCTACATCTTGCTTCCTCCTCCACGTTACTCATGCTGACACAAAGTTCCCCTGTACTCTGTAAAACTCAACAATCCCACAGCCTCTGAAATCCAGGGGGAGCGGAAGCAGAGCAGGGCTGTCTACATTCCTGCAAGCCCAGGCTTGGGAGACAGTGTGGATATGTGCCAGTGCTAATAAATAGGGAATTATTAGTGACTGTGTAAAGCAGAAAAATTGCAGAACAAGATAAGACTCACAGAATTCCCACTAGCTGACTTTGGATAAGGCTATTTACCTAAGGGGAGAAAAAAAAAAAACTTATCCTTCTATGTATACCTCTCTATCCAGCCATACGTGTGTTTGCGCAGGCACAGCATATAAAACACATCAGTGTGACTGCTGAAGTCTATCTGTGACACACACTCTGCTCCTTTGCACTGCCTGGTGCAGAAGTGCTTTGCAGTTTTGCAGCCCTCCAGCTGGGCTGCAGGAGCTGCCTCAGGTGCACCAGAGCAGCTGGGGGTTCAGGGCATGTTCTGCCTGGGCCATGCATCTGTGCCCTAAAACTAGGAGGGGGCTGTGGCTCTGCCGTGGCCCCCTACCACGTGTCATGCTTTGGCTGGAGGTGGCTGTCCCCAGCCCAAAGGCCAGGCTGCACCACACCTGCCAAACCAAACACCTGTGTTGCTCCAGCTGGGTTCAGCACGCAGGAAACCCAAGGCTGTGGCCAGGACTGACTGAGCGGAGCAGATTACCTTGCAGATCTAGCAATTGCAAGGCTTTGTTGCCTCTTCCTGTGTCCCACAGAGTAGTGACTGGGCCAAGCACGCTGATGTTGCAGGCTTGCATTGCTGCAAAACAGTGCTAAATACTCCAACAAACTGCACTGCACAGGTGGGTCTGCAGAGCTGAGCCTGCTGCATCCTGGCACGGCAGGAAAGCAGGGATGCTGTCATGGGCATACAGGTGGGGTGGGTGCTACAGCACTGGTCAACATTTACATATCAGTGCTTTGCATTCTCCAAGCTCTATTGCTATGGTCACAGTAGGTAAAGAGAGAGATGGCTGAGATTAATGTGAATTTTGTCATAATTGATGTGCAGGAGGAACTGCCTGGGATGAATAGGGAGAGGAACTGCAGGGACAGGGCAAACAAAAAACAGTCTGGGGTGGTTGAGGTTGAGGTGTTTTTGCTGTGAGCCATGGGACAGAGTAGCTGTCTTCTCCAAGACCCTTCCAGACCTATTTCCTAGGACCGCAGTTCCTGTTTGTTGCAGGAAAGTACTTCTTAATACTACTCGGGCTGGGATTTCTCCCATTTCTCTCCTGCACAGGACCCCAAGCAGCACACAATGTGTAGCAGCAGTGCACGGAGAAGCTGCAGGATGTGGGTGCCACAGGTTTAGCCTCCACCCTGGCCCCATAAGTGGTGCTCAGCTCTGCCCTCACTGCACAGCAGTGTGGATCTGTCCTCAGAGCAGCAGCATGCAGAGTGCTGGATCCAGCTGGCAGCAAAGCTTTCTCCTTTCTGACCCCAGCACAGTACTACTCCCTGTGCTTAGCCCTTGCTGTTCTATTTTTTGCTGATTTAGACGTGTTAAAAAGACATTTCTCTTGGTGCCTGACTCTAGGTGAGGTTATTAGGTAGCTGGGTCATTGCAGCATGTGGCTCTCACTTGCTGAAATCATTTGCATTGTGCTGCAGGTTGGTAACACTCTAAAAACCTCATTTGGAATGGTGACTAATCAGCACCAAAACTCCTGCAAGCTTCATTTTAAAAACAAGACATATTTTCTTCAAAAGAGAACAAGAAAACTGCATTTCCGTGTTGTAAAATGATTGGCTTTCACATGGCAAGAACCCAGCTCATTTTCCCTCTGGTCTGCATTCTGCAGTCATTACCACACTTATTTCCAATAGTGCAGAAAGTCTTTTCCATATGCCTCCTCCTCAGCCAGTAGTCTGTAGCTAATGTTTAATGTTTCCTGGGCAGGAGGAGATGAGGACAAACCAACAGCTCTACTGTGATGACAACCACCTTAGGAAACATAAAACCTTTCTATAAAAGCAGTCGCCAGGTCTGAGAGCAAGCCCAGTCCTTCAGACAGTATTTCAACGCGTCCTCTAAGGAGCGTGCAGCCTTGGGACAGTCTGTGCAAGGAGTTCATGAAAGAACAAGACTGTGCCTTGTCCTACGTGAGGGGAGAGTACTCAACAATGAAGAAGCTGCTTAAGGCTAAAAATTCCTATGGACAGACAAATCTTTATGAATTCATACCAAATGTGTTTTGCATGGGCATTTGATCCCACTGGTGCTGAAGAATATTTCTGCCAATTAAAATGGGTGAGCAGAAACCTCGTCTTCTGCACTCCTGTAACTTCCATCACAGTAGCTTTTAACTGGACACTGTCCTGCCATTTCACATTCCAGCCTGACAATAGTCTGCAGGTTTTGACCAACATGCTCTATAAAAAAGAGTCATTTACTGGAAAAGGACAGTAAACAGCTCATAAAAAGTGTTTCTCAGCAGCAGTTCCAGAAAGGAATTCCTCCCAGAAGTCCATTTCTCTCTCTTTGTTAGAGCTGATAGGGATGGAGGGGGATTCATAGCTGCAACGTGGCTTTAAAAAAAGAAAAGCAATAATACTCTGTGAAAAAAGAAAAGAAAAAAAAAAAAGAGAGAGAGAGAGAGAGAACGAAAAGTACTCTAGTGGACTAGTTACAGGCATATTAGAAAACAGGCTGTGTTGTCCTCAATGAAAGGCACTCATCGTCCTCTTGCTTCTGCAAGCAGGCAGTCTAAGTCTTCTAAAGAATTTTAAGCATGGGAGATCAAATCAGTGAGAGGTCCTCAGCTTCTGCATGTGCAGTAGACCTGAGATAACCAGACTCTGGCTGCACTGTCCCGTACAGAAAGGTACAGAAACTGGTCCTCAGAAGACATTGGGAGCCTCTGCTACCAGTCTTGCCAAGCCAAGGCTATTCCCCAAAGCATTGGTCCCAGGAGCTTCATTGCTGGCATTTAAGGGCTAGGTCTGTCCGCATCTCTTCTGTGTCCCTGCCCCAGCAGCAACTCCAGTGGAAGAGCCCAAAGCTGAAATTCTCCAGAGATCCATCTTTTTTTTGACAAGGGGCAGCTGGTCCCAGGAATTTATGAGGGCTACACTTGCAGGAGAGGTGGCCGTATGCTCACCATCTGCATCCATGCACTGCAGCTGGTTCAGGCGGGCAGTGCTGGTGGGGGCATCCCTCCTGACTAGCATCTCCTGTGCTCCAGATGGAGACAAAACACAGTGTTAAGAGCTCCCAGCATCCAATGCCCCAGATGGAGGAAGAAGCTCATACAGAGTAACACATATCTGCCCCACTGAGATCTCATCTCATATTTAACCATGGCAGTGTGGGAGTTTTGATTTCTTCCTACACTTTCTGCTTTTGTTTTAGCATTATCTGTCCTCATTTTTGATATTGCATTTGTATCCAAGCCCACTTCAACTAGTGTGAAAGCCATGAAAAAAGTGCTTCTTCTAGAAGGAGGGCAAGCGACTTTTGGCCTTAGGTTTGATTTTGCCCTAAATATTTTTATGTTTGATTTAGTTTTGTGTTCACACATGTATCTCACAAGAAATTTGAGAATGAAACACTGCCAAAGGCATTAACACATAAAAATATTTTTCATCCACTAATTATCCCCTCTTGATCTGCAAAGAAAGATTTTTTTTCCCCCAATCTTTTTATGCCCATGATCCATCAAACTGGTACTGGGAGAAAATCTGAGGAAGCTTTCTTTCTCATGAAGCTGCTAAGCAGCAAATACAAGCTTTATCTTTTGAAACACACTTTTTGCAGTGGTAGTGACTATAATATTGTCTGATGGATTTATCAGGCCAGTTAGCCACGAGGTGAGTTTGGGAAATCTGGCCTTATTTACAGATGATTTTAAAGACTTGTGTTCACTGTGGGTATCACTGATTTATTAACGCAATTATTTAAACACTATACTGAAAGACCTCTTTTACAAAGAGTTGGAAATCACACAGATGTTTTATTTTTTCACCACTGAGACCCTACTTTGAGGGTGGCTGCTGGCAGATAGACCCACACTCACACTCATTTTTGAAAAAAAAAAAAGAGAGAGAGAAAAAAAAAGGATTCTGACTCCTCTGAGCTGAGGAACAGAGCTGTTTTACACCCCAGTGAGTCTTGGTTGACCCTCCTGCTGCTCTGCCCTGTTATTGCACTCAACCACAAGCAATGCCAGACCAGCCCTCCTCATAAAATCTGGGTGTAATCTGTACAGAACATAGTCAAATTCTCCTAAAACGTCAGCATCAGTGAGTGACAGAATGTGTGTGGAGTCAGGTCAAACTCAGCAAATCACCCTCAAATGCTGGGGATACAGGTTCTAACAGCACATTCAGGTCTAACATTTTTTAAGCAACATCACTTGACGCTTCATTTCAAACATGAAGTAAAACATTAAAAGGAGGTTGAAAGTGTTGAAAGTGTTCACATCAAGTCAACCCAATAATAAAACTTTTAATTCCAGCTCTACTGATGAGTAACTAAACACATCCCCGTGTTTAGTTTTCCCAGCCAAACTGGATAATCATTATTTTCCTACTCTCTAACTGGGGAAAAGACTTTTACTTCCCTACTGGATACCAGTCCCACAGACCTAGGAGATGGAAGACACCCTCTGTGTAACACATACCAAAAAAACCCTTTGCGCTGTGATGCAAATAAGCCTGTAATGGTTTTACATCTCCAGCTGGGAGGAAGATTTTTTCCACATGCATCTATCTTTCTGGCACATACGTAGGTTTAAGCCTCAGCTTGAGACCCTGGCATCTTCTCACCATGATAATAATCTCCAAATGAACAAGACAGGATTCTGAAAGCTTCCCCTACCGAGTCCCACCCTAGCTAATGCTAACTAGCTGCTGAATCTACCAGTCCTGTGAGTTGGATACTCCCCTTCACACAGCCTTTTATCTAGATCTTCACTGCCCACCATTTCTTACTGAGGCATGCAGGGTTTTCACACAATTCTTAAAACTTTCAGCCCTCCTCCACAGTGCCACCTCCTTGGTCACACCTCTCTGCGTGCCTGTCTGCTGCCTCTCACTCTATTTTCAGAGTGTTTAAATGCTTTGGGGTAAAGATGATTGTGTCCGGTGCCCATGTGCTACCTAGCACGGTGGAGTTCTTGTGCCTACATGGAATTTCTCAGAGCTGTGACTATGGAGACAGTAGTGATAGCACCCTGGGGCACAGGAGGGTGACAGGCTGGGAAAAATGATGGCAATGCAAACGAACATTTCCTACAGGCCAGCCCATGGGTGACACACGCTGTGATCCAAATGACCCCTAACAACAACTTATCTTCTGGTCTGAACACAAATCTGTCCCTCTGTCCCGAGCTTCCCTTTGTGACTTGCCTTGGACATCACGTGCAGCCCAGCCTTATCGGCGTGGCAGCTGCCTCCACCCTGGGATGGGTGACTCAGTTCCCTGCCAGGAACTTCAGTGGAGCCACAGAGAGAAAAACTTTGATCTTTATCAGCATGAAAATAAAGTCTTCTTGGAGGCCACCCTTCCCTGCACTCCCAGCTGCTCCAGCCAAGCATAGCTGCAGCCCTTACCACTGGCACTGCCATGCCAAGGGAGGGCAAACACATGCTGGGGGGGATTAGGAAGACACAGCTGCTAAAACAACAGCCTGTGCAGGCAGAGCACGGGTGCAGGCAGCTGCCTGTGGTGCCGACAGCCAGGGCAACACATGGGCTCACCTGCTGCCTCTGGAGCAGCTCCTGTCAGCAGCCCTGCAGACCCATGTGTGTGCCAAACTGATTTGCAGCCCCGCTGCTAGTACTAAAAGCATATACTCAGTTGTACGCTTGCCAAACCATAGCGTTTTCTCCCTTGTTGTAAACATGGGATGATCCAGCTGGGGACAGTCCACACTGCCCCTTGTACCTCTATCTGCTTTCTCTTCCCTTTTCCTTGCAAAATGCTCTGCGTGGAAGGCAGCAGGCAGAGGTATTTCTCACGTGGTCAGCACATGGCTGGTCAGAGCAGGACAGCTGGGACCAGAAGGCTGCAGGGTCTCTAAGGGACAACTCCAGCACTGATTTCTCTGTCCAATGCCACCGGGGAGAAGTGCGACCACAAACTCAGATCTAGCTAACGGGGTCTCCAGCTGCTAGTATGTCATTCCTGTTGTTCCTGAGTTTTCCTTTACTGCTTCTCTGGCCTTGACCATGAACAAACTGCTCCCTGCTTCCTCCAGCAGCCGCCTGTGAGTTCACATGCTGCTGGCCAAACACACATTGTTTGAATTTTATTGTCTGTGCTATCTCTCTTCCAGCAGCACGGGTAATGGCAGCACATATAATATGCCATCTTTCCAGTAAAGCTGCCTATGTTTAGGATTTTGTCAATGAGGACTCTCTCCTGTGACCTTTCTGTATCCTAAGCTACACTGGCAGGAGAATCAGGAATAGAAATATTCCACACTGGGTGATCAGGAGGAAAACCGGACAAGCCACCAGTGCGGATGCTGAAACTTCCACACATCTGAATTGTTGGCTATCCCTGACAAGTGGGAGACAGGCTTTAAGTGTTTGATAAATACCCATCCCAAAGCAAAAAACATTGGCAGTCAGAGTGAAAGGAAGTGCAAAAAGCTAAAGAAACAGAAGACAAAGCACCTTGTTGTGCCATGATACATCTATGTAATGCTTTGCCAAGCTTAACATCCTCTGAAACTTCTTGCCTTGCAAAGCGAGGGTGTGATTTGCACATGCTATCTGCTCTGTCCACAGCAAAACGTGCAGGGCAGCTGTTGAGGTCAGATTGGGGAGAAAAAAAAAAAAAAAAAAAAAAAAAAAAAAGAAAAGGAGAAAATGTGCTAGAAAACAGAGATGAAGGCTTCAAATTCTCATACCTAAAGAGCTCAAGGCAAGTAAGAACATCAGGAGAAAGATAAAATGTATGATGCAGTACATGTATTGCACTGGTGTTACCGCTGCCCACAAGCAGCCAAAGGAATGGAAGTGCTTATCAGCTCAGTGGTCAAAACAAAACAAAAGAACAAGTCTTGGTTGGCAAGATGAGAAGGAGAGAAATATTTAATCTTAAGCAACCGAAAGCACTTAGCTCAACCTGAAAAATAATTGCTGTGTTTCCTAACCCCGTGTTTAACTCCTTTTACACTTCAGGTCACTTCCAATGGAAAAAATGCATTTTAAAAGTTCCATTGGAAATTCAAATAGTTACAGAGGTCCCAAGGTGAAACAAAGGGGAAAACAGAAGGTACTGAAACAATCATATTTTTCAGCTGTATCTGCTGTTGAAATCATGAATAATTTCAGTTCTCCCCAAAGACTTTTTACATTTATTTTGGGAAGGGGAGACATCTGACCAACTGATGGGTATCAGTTCAGGGGCTGCCCACCAGAACAGAAAATCTTAAAACAGTTTAAGAAGAAAGAGGCAGCTCGAGCCTCTACCTCTGCCCTGGTGCACATGTGGTGAAACAAGTTCCTGACCACACTGCACTGATTATATATTTGTTATGAACATACAATCACCCAACCACAAATAGCAGCTTGAGTCCAACATGTGTCTCATACCTGACAGACCTTTCCAGCTTTGTTTTTGAAGCATCCAGTGCTGGAGGCAGTGATGAGACAATGGAGCCTCCCTGTCACAGAACATGCTCAGCAGCTCAGAGGCTGTCAGTAACGGGGAGCAGAGGATGCTGAAAAGCAGGAGAGCCTTAGATTTCTGCCTCTTGTGGTTTTTAGGGCATTACAGTGTCAGGCATACCTTTTTGGTGCCTACTCCATGCCTTGGTGGCCAGATCTCCCTCTGTTGTTGACATGGAGACTGACCCTTTGCACTGAGGGGTGAAGCATGTGATGTAGGACATTTTCTTCTGCCTCCCATCTTGCAGACTTTGAAGCAGTGTTGTGCAGGTTCCCTGTACAGGTGTACAATGCCCAGTACTTTGCCCCCTGTTCTGAAACAGGGTGTAACTTCAGCACTTTGTTACAGAACAAAGCAAACAACTGATTGAAAGCAGATTTTTTTTTTTTTTTTTTTTGAAGAATCTTGGAGGGGAGATTTTTGATTCATGCTTTGATTACCAGGAATAGAAATGAGAAGAATAAGGGGCTGCTCTGCTGGGCTCCAGGACCACAGCCTCTGGCACAAGGAGCTTTTTCTTTTTCACTTCCCAGAGGCATCCCAAAGACCCTGGTGCCAGGTGAGGAGCACCCAGAAAAGGTCCTGCATCCCCTGATGGTTGCAGTGAGGGTGGCTCATTTTTCAGAGTTAACATCCACCCCCAGCAAAGCTTGGGATGCAGTAGAAAAGCAGTGTCCGTATCTGGTGCTCTGCAGAAATGTTACAGGACTTTCAGGGAGATGAGGCTGAAGGTATTGCAGCAGTCATAATCTCTCTTCCTTTTTGTTTGTTTTCTTTGTTTACACTGTACTTAACTGTTTCCTTCTAAATAATAACCCTCCTGTTATCCAGCATAGCCAGAAAACCCTCCTGTTATCCAGCATAGCCAGAAAAATCAAACTTCTATGTCTGAGAAAGGAAGGCCTGATTCCTCTGTAGGATTTTATATGTCAATGGCAGTAAATCAGTGGTGTTTTCTTAAAATGAGCTGCCAAAAGACGAACCAGGCCACAGCCTGTTTCAGCTGTGTCTATGATTCCTTTGTTATGATTCACCTTCCACAAATATCCAAATAAACAAGTTTGCTGGCAAGAAAATTCTGGTGAGAGGCAAAAAGTTGCAAGAAGTCACTAAACTCTCACTTTGAACTGAGAAAGCTCCTCTGAACAGTTTGATCCTTGAAGATGCCCTGGCTTGTGCCCCGCAACACTCTTTGCTACAGGCAGGTAGCCACACCATGGACTTGGCACGGTGCATGGTCAAACCATGAATATTCACAGTGCTAATTTGGCACATCTTCAAGAAATACATGTTTTTCCCCTGTGCTCTTTTTGTGAAACCTACATAGAAGAGTGCCATCAATGCTGTTCTGGTATTCTGCTTGTTTTTGCTGATCGTGGTATATAGAAGCAGGTGATTCTTTACAGGGACTTCACCACTGTAACAATGATTTCTTCCTTATCAGAAATTTCCACATTCTCTTTTATTTTTGTGATAGATTCAATATCACTAAAAAGAAAGCTAATTTCCCCAACTTTAGAGTCCAATACATCAGTAGATCTAGTGATTTTGGTAGATCAGGGGTTATCTAGTAGGTGAGTGTATATCTAATGCTCTTACTTGTGTGGTATTACAAATCATTATATTTTTGTACATATTATATAACTCAAAGAACTTATAATTCTACTGCATATCGAACATTTCTGCCACCATGTTTTTAAGAATGAAATAACCATATTAAAGAATCAAATAATGATTTTCTGAAGTTTCAAAGAACTGTAATACATACATTTTTAGAGGGAAGGGAAGTAATTCACAAAAAAATTGTTCACTAATAAATATAATATATACATATATTTCCCTCCCTGCTCCAAGAAAGAAAAAAAATAACATAAATCCTTCACTTAGCTCATTTCATGGCCACATACAGTTTTTGTCTTTGGTGTCAACACCATCAAGACAAGGTACAGAGCTCCTCCTCAGGGTTTTGGTGTGTGAAGCAGCTCCAGGTTTACAGCATGACAGTAATGAAGCATTACATGGATTCCTTACCCCAAGTGAGGCCATGATGGTAGTGTCTGCAGGAATTTAGTAGAGGAATTTAGAGGTGCATGAAGCAGCAGCTTGCAAAATAGTTGAGATGCTGAAATATACCCGTAAGACAACTGCTTTGGACAGGTTGATAAATGAGCCTGTTATCCTCTGTCCTTCAGCAGATCTTGTGCCATATATTAAGTCCTGTCAGAAATGGCTCAGGGCTGATCTCCTGGGTGCGATGCTCTAATTTTTGGGATACGCATATGGGTCAAGCCGAAGTCCAAGGCCTGGAACATGCACAGCCTGAGACACAGCTTGCTGCACGCCAGCAGCCTGCAGGCTCTGCAGGCAGCTGCAGCCATGGCACAGTGCATGGGTGTGTGGAGGGTTGAAAAGACAGCAGGGAGATAGAGCTGCCCCATATTTACAACTATAGCTAGTCTCCTTTTTTTCCTCTTAAGAAAGAATTCACTAAGCATTTCTGAGCTTGAGCTGTTTACATTAGTACATTGTTAAGTTGCTTCTTGATAGGTATTCTAGAAAAAAAAAGAAAAGAAACTACATCTCAAGGTATTTTTAAATGCACTCAACTGTCTCAATCCTTTCACTAAATCTAAGCTGCAAACTAAAACTATCCTTTCACATTTTCTCCAGACAGTGCATACTTTCAGGGTACAGAAATAGCTTAGCATCCCTTTTCAATAGTTTATGAGTTGTCAATTGATGCTCACTGTGTTCTGTGTTTAGAAATCATCCAGAGCAGCAGGATGTATGTACCCAGCCCAAGAAGTCTGTTTATATTTCATACACATAGTTATTTAGACCAGCTGTGCTTGTGAGAGTTCTTCATATTACTGCTATTGTGCAAAGAGCAAAAGACACTGAAATACTGTATTTCAGAAGGCTGCTGAACAGCAATGTTTGAAGTCCTGACTGCAGAGCAAACTGCTCTAATTTGAACTTCTGGAGTTTTTCCTGGAGCTGTGTGGATATTTTGGGAAGTCACTCAGAGGAGCAGTTTTTGGGAGAGGAGGTGGATCACAGGAGAATATTCTCCTCCCAAAGTAATCTCAGTCTAAAGTATTTCCGAAGAAAGAGCAATATGGTTTTTGGGTCATGTGATGATCAGTTTTGTATTATTCATAAGATATTTGCCCCATTACTGACTGGTATGAGAAGATGATGCACTGGGGGAAGGGGTTGGCAGGCGGCATGCCCGGTCCCACCAAGCAGGGAAAGCAAGTGTCATTATTCCCTGCTGACACATGGCACAAGGAGATAACGCACAGAAATAACGACTGGGAGAGACACAGGAGAAGGGCCAGATAAACACACAGACTCACTGGACACCACATTTGCTCTGACAGAAGAGAATGCACTGAAATGCACTATTCCCTGGTGTTCTCCTCCCTCTAATTCATACTGCTGCAACTTTGCTGCTGGAAACACAGCTCTACCTTACTCCTCTGCACATCAGAGGTTTTGGCTCCAGGAGCAGCTTTGGGCCTGTTATAGACAAAAACACACAGTCAAGCCACCTCACTGCAATGCTATAAAAAAGTACATGAGAGGAAATATAGAGAGTGTCTTACACTGAATTATAATTCTGTATAAAATTATACATACACCTTTTGGATAGAAAGGGTAGAAATGTATGATGGAACTTTTCAAACTATAGAAGCAAACCGGATCCTCATTTTCGTGGTTCTAAGAAAGCATAGCAGGAGGCAAGCTTTCCCTCCTTGCCAAACATGTATATTTAGGAGACCAAACCCCATCCAGTCTGGGCTAGGAGCGCAAGACAAGCTATTCATGAAGTGATGCCCTGTATCATCTGTGATGTGCTATGATTACAACTTACCAAACTAAGCTCAACTGACTAACAGTTTCCCAAATGCCTTTCTTTCCCTGTTCCCTGAGCAGCCATCTCCCCTTCACACTCTAGATTTACTCTTGACCTCCCAGAGATGTTTCAGGTTAGGAAAAAACAATCATCCCTGTCCCAGTCCTGTATATCTCTGTGCACACAGGCGCTGCTGCTTCCCAGTTTCCCCAGTTTGGAGCAGATTTCTTGCAATTGGGGCTGCCAAGGGTGTGCCTGCAGCACAGTGCTGCTCCTTGGCTGCTTTGTGCATGACAGCCCTGTACTCTATGCTGTCTCATGGCTGGATCTTTCTTATTTCTCCTCTTGAATTGTGGTACAGAAAATATGCAAATCAGTTAATGTTGCCCCTGCAGAGTTGTTTTGCTTTCTGAACACATTTTGGACAGGAGTAGATGGGGTGCATGTGAGAAAGAGACAGAGTGGCAGGCTGATGTTACAGAAAGGCTGTGCTCTAACCCAAGAGGGGCAAAGGAGAACTTCTGTTGTTGTTTTTGGATTTGTTCATGCAGCGTTTCTCTTTGTTTTTCTGCCAAGACTGCTTTTAAACGTCTGACTCCACACTTTTGGTTGGTTATTGAGAGATCATTGCTTCCCACACTTTCACATTTTTTCCACTGAGCTCGTAAGCATTCAAGTGCTGTGCGTTCAGACAAATCTTGCTCTGCCCTCTGTCCCAGGGTCCACTAAGGAGGAGGGCATCTCTGCAAAAAGCATCAGAGTCCTCTTCAGACACAATCAGACACAATACTGGGAGTGTTCAGAGGAAAAAATCAGGAAAAACATTAGGTGCTAGAAGTCCTGAACACATTGGCCAGGCTGGGTGTGACGGAGCTGCTTGCAGCTGGGGAATTGCTGCAGGGTTAATGGAAGGAAATAGCAGACCAGAGGTGGTGTCAGAGCACAGCGCTGGGGAACACTGTGTACTTATCCTGCAGACAGCCCTGGCACATGGCTGTGGCAGGCTTACCCGCTGGGCATCAGCCCTGCAGCCACCACCATCACAGCAAGATAGGAACAGGATATTTTGCAAGCCTGGAGGGAATGTGCTGTCCTGCTATAGATTTTTTCCTTAGCTGGTGCAGTAACTGCTGAGTGCTCTTTTCTTTGCCGCCGCTCTCAGAGGTCCCTTAATTTTAATGGCAATAGAGGAAGCAGAGGCCAAGCAATGAGCATGCTGGCTACGTAAATCCTGACCAAGAACAAGTGCACCATAGCAAGGCTTGTAATTTTGCTCTGGCAGATCACCTTGACCCCCATCTGTCTGCAAGGAGTACCAGCAGTGCGGAAAGGCAGCCGGGGGAAATGCGATGCTGCAGGGAAAGGGAGCTGAGCAGTCCAGTGCTCCAGGCTGGTACTGTGCCCTATGCAGCACAGTCAGGGATGGCCCCAAATGGGTCTGGTGAGACACAGACTCTTGCAAGACATAAATTGGGATCTGCTGCCCAGCTCCCAGAGGCAGTGAAATTGCCATCCTAGTGTTAGTGTGCAAGGCTGGTGTCCCTTTGCTCACCTCCAACTGTGATTCTGTTTCATATGTGGTTTGTTACTCCTGGCTCTTGCAACAGCAACCTGCATTCGGTCACCACATGACCTGGCCTTCTTTTGTTGCTCTTAAATGCTTTCAGTGTCTGTGCCCTGCAAGAAAAAGGACTGACTCCTGTTAGAAAAGAAATACATATGGTAATTTCAGAAGCATTTTAGACATCCCTTCAGCACACTAAGATATTTCAGATGTGTTTGAGAAAAGCTGCACTTTAATGAACTGATTCAGCACACTCTGTTTAATGAAATTTCTTTTTACTACCCTTGAATAACTTACATAATAACCACTGTTAGTCTTGGTCTCTGGTGTGTGGATAACAAACAGCAGCAGTGCTCAGAAGCCAGCTCTGGTGAGGAGGCACGGTGCTTCTACTCTCATCTCTGCAGGAGGGGAAGTCAGCAAACACTGCCAACCCTCATAAAATACAGGATTAACACACCCTGTCATGCACAGAGTACATTACTCATTTGACAGACATATATGTGTCCTCTGCCCAGGACAGCCAGCAGCATTACCCTCCACATTACCCAGCTGAGATCTCATGTGCCAAACCAGCTCTAAGAAGGCTGTGGCACTCAGGAACACAATGAAGGGACACAATGCCCTGGAGAAGGCAAACAGAATTCCTCTGGCTTTTATCAGGTATCAGGATGAGAAGTGGAGGAGAAGAGGCCTTTTCCCAAGGGACATTTTATTCTTTTCTTATGCCAAGAAAAATTAAGCCATCCATGTGCCTGGTTAGGTGGCCCATGGAAGTATGTAGGTAACAGTGAGCTGTGGTGGTGGGTTACAGAAGGACACTGTAACAGAAGCACAAGGGGGGAGAGTATTAAAGCAAGCACACAGGGCTGCAACAGAGCAGACAACAGAAGAGGCATTAAAAAGCTTTTTTTTTCCACTCTGTTGCAAAACAGGACTTGAAAACAGAAGAATTTAAAGTGTTTTAGTAACAACCTCTCCTCTTATTGAGGGGATTTCCCTGGTAGATCTCAAAACACTACCAATCAAGTTAATACCCCTTGTGCCTCTAGAATAGAAAAGAAAACTGAGGCTCAGCTAGGGAAAAATACAATCAACTAGAGAGAGAGCTCTCTGACCAAATCACACCTCTTTGTGAGTACCAAAATCCTCCTCTTAATGCATACAGTCCAACATGTGATGAAGTTAGCAGCATTCCTCTGTTACAGCATCCTGATATTCACCATAGCATGTCTGCCTTGCTGATCATGGCACATAAAGGGGTTAAACTCACAAATCACTGTCAGTATGAAGAGCAAAAATGACTGTGAATGTGTGGATCCCCAGCCAGTTTTGCTAACATTAATTTCCAAGCAAAGGCAGTGCCTTGACCAGCACTGCCCCAGAAACATGCAGCAGCCCAGATACTAATGATGGCCTTGGCCAATTTAGCTGGTGGGCAGCATGCTACACCCTGCTACTCATGTCACGCAGGGAAATAAGGAACCTGTTGTGATAATCCCATCCTCTTAATCACCAGCTGCTCTTAAATTCCTTTTGAGCATGTTTGAAATCAGTTAACCTTTGCATAATCCTGCTGCTGGTCTGAAACTTGACAGCTGCAGAGAGAGCACAACTCACCAGCTGACAGCGTGCACAGCCATGATGCTCACAGGTCACCGCCAGCATCTATGGCTTCAATGGGAACTGTGCCTCTTCCCATTGCTCAGCCTGAATGCACCCCTTGGACACCATCTCAACAGAAACATGTGATATCAAGAATGATGTGCTTGTGCACACTCCAGAATGCCAAGGAATGAACAGGATGACATCTTGCCCCCTTTTGTTTCTGGAGTTCCCTGCCAGAGTGCAAAGCTCTCATGCTTTCAAAGGGCCTAAACTTTCTTGGGTACTAATGCAGAGGAGAGAGGGAAAGCAGCAAAGTGCCCTACTTCTTGCTTTCATTTTCAACTTGGCTTGACAACACATTGTTGCCGCTAGCACATCTCTCTTCCCATTCTCTTTTATTAGCAAATGCACTTTGACTGGTTGAATTATTCATTGCAAACAATTTACCAGGCCACATAAGGCCAACTTTTCTCTGCTTGTGAGTTATCCACAAATGAACATGTATTTTGTTACTGATGTATATTGTTGTCGGTAACTGTTCAGTAAAAAGCCCGTGTGCATTTCAGACAGCGAGTTGTTTGAGAGCCGTTTGCTTGGACTGGCCTGTCCCTGGGTGGGAAGTTTCTGGGAGCAAAGAGAAGGGAGCAGCCAAGCATGGAGTGAATGTGGAGCAGTCTGACCCCATTTACACAGAAGACATCCAATAATCATCATCCCTTCTGTCTCACAAGCACCCTGATTTGTCAGAACAGCAGCCACTGCAAGCATTAATGTTAGTAAAACCCTGCTTGCATGAATGTTTGCACAAATCAAAGAAGACAAGGTGAATTACTGAGCTGAACATATCATGTCAACTGAACATTTTGCAGCACTAGGTCAGGCCGATTGCTCATACACCATCCCCGTAAACTGTGGGAACTATCTGACTCAAATGAAAGTCCCAACCTTGCTAGATTCCTTGTTCATATAAGAATGTTCACAGAAGCTCTGTATAGCCAGAACTAAGACCTACCTCAGGTTTGAGACTAACTGCTACTGAACCAACTGGATTTTCTGCAAGCACCACACTTTTCTAGCAGCTCACACACACACACTTTTTTTTTTTTTTTGTAACGTGAGCTTCATTGCTGGTTGTGCAAAATCTAATAGATGATGCTGGGTCAGGAGGCTCTTTGTAGTATAAAAGTACAAGAAAGTCCAAGTATTCATCTGCTGTAAATGAGAAAAACTTTGCCTGAGGCAAAGAAGCAGCAATTGTTTACACCAGGGAAGCACTTCCAGTATATACCACAGCATCATCTAGCTATTTCTTTTGTGGTGATGTTGTAAGTCTTGCTTGCTGGAATACAGTGTACTATGAAGAGCATTTCTCACCAGGGAGAGTGTTGCTCTCCAGGAAATAAAGATAATACATCCTGCATTACTGCCAGATCACCTGTATTGCTGGAAATGATTAGAAACAATCAAGAACCATCTGTGACTGATGATCTGAGAACAAACTGTGCTATACTGTTGAGAAACAACCTTTCTAATTCCCCAAATCCAAAAATGAAATAAGAGGCCAATGCATCAGCGATATTCCTCAGGACATTCTCTCCCTTCCCATTTCCATACATCCCAGGGGGCTGAGCCCAGCACAGCCAAGCTCGCTGGTGCTTCCCAGTGCAGGTAGATGATGGCAGTGCTGGCTGCCTGACCAGCTCCATCACATGCATAATTGAGAACAAGCTATTAGGAAAGCAGGCAAATGACAGAGGAACTGACAAATGGTGCTGAAGTCAGGTGATTTGTTAGACCTGGGTAAGTTTCTTTGTTCTGAAATATTTCCTTGAGTAATAGGACAAAAAAAGTCACACGTTGTTGTTGACTGCTGGCAGCTTGCTCTGGTTTGAGGGCACGGTGCTTTCCAGCCACCCTCAAAAAGTGTGACAGATGCTGTCTAGACTGCTGCAAACCCAGACCTTATGTTGGTATGGTCTGAAACCTCATTGTTGGCCTCAGATTTTGCTTTAAAATGTTTTTTCAGCAAAAAATTCCTCAGAAAAAAGATGACTTCTCACTGGACATACAAGTGACTTAGCCCATGCTCAGATATCTTTTCTCACACAAATTAATTTATGGTAACTTGAACATGAGAGCCATGCAGGAATGTTACCTGTGCATGTGAAGCAGAGCTTTGCTCAAAAAAGTGGAACGACAGGAAGGGGGAGAATCAGGCAAAATCTAGCAGCTCCCATTTTGATGTAAACCCCAGGTTGCTAAATGCTTGAAAGAGGTTCAAGAGGGCCACAAAAAATATTTGCAAACTAGAAGAATACTTTTAATGTAACTGCTGAGCAACCTTTTAATCAATGAGGAGGAAAGAGGGTGACGATCACAACCTGCCTAGATGAGGATGCGTTTTCAAGAACAAACACTGTTAAAATCAAACTAAAATGGGCAAATTCAAATTAAGATGCAGATAGCTAGTGACAAAACTAATTAATCACAGAGACAATTCAGAAAGAAGGTAAATTTTCCCATCGCTTTAAGTAGCAACTGAAAGAGTGGCTGTTGGCCATTTGTAAAATTCTCTGCAGCACAATCAGCAGTGACAGGCTGGATTCAGGACCTGCTTAGTGCAGCTGTACAGTCCAAAGTAAAGTTTTCCAAGGGGTGTCATTCCACATCCCATCATTTTGCTTGGATCATATCCATGTGTTATGTTATCAGGTGTGAATGATGCCATCTATTTAGCTCAGAGAGAATTCTCATTCTTTCAGCATCCTCCCTTTAACAGTAAAATTACTTGAATAATTTATTATTATTAATATTAATGGGACTTTTCCTCACATGTCTGAAAGAGCAAGGCAGAGCTCCTGGTCTGGGCAGAATTCTGCAGCAACAATGACAGATTTTCTCTGAATACTGTGAGCAAGGACTTTCCAGCAGCCAGGCCTTCGCAGAGAGGTTTATGGTATAAGGCTGAGCAGGAGTAACTACATCTAGGTAAAATGTGCCAAGTCTCAAAGTGGGAGCAACTCATTCAGTTCATCAGAATGTCTCAGAATTTTTAGAGCAACTCTAGACCCCATCTAGGGTTGGAGCAAGTCATATAAAACTGCAGAGTGTTTATTCCAGAAACTTTTCCAAGGTGGTTGTATCAGCTGATTTTTTTTTCTTCATGTTCAGAGTTCCTAAGGCCTGGAGCCTAAAAAGTGTGAAATAGTGACAGTGCAATTCTGGGAAGAAATGATACAAGCAAGCAAAAAAAAACAAAAACACTCCCATCCTACTGCAAAATGAGGTAGCATCCTTAGTAGTGTTAAGCTGTGCTTTTGCTGTACAGCTCTGAACTTTTTCCAACCCACATTCTCTGGAAAATCTTTGCTAAAACATACTAGTTTGTGGTGACATTCTCTGCTAGATCTTGTCAAAGACACAGCACAGGCCAGGAATTAATTGGCTCGGATGAACACTTGGTAGCTATCTGAGATCTTGGTAATGTGATCCTTCCTTGTTCTTCAAAACTGAGTTTTATATTGACTTCATGCAATAACTATGAGACTTTCTGAAGAAGCATGTGAAATGATGATTTTACAGATAAAACAAGACAGCAATCTGCCATCTGGCTGGTCTTAGAGCCACTCACAGAACAAGAGGGGTTGGCCAGGGTATGCTTCCTCTCTTCCCCAGCACCCACAGAATGGCCCAGGAGCCCATGGAGGATGCATACTGGGATGAGGCACAGGGGGCTCTGGGGCTTATCCCTCCTCCCCACATGGGAGGACCACGAGCAGAGCTGTCTGGACAGTTTCAGACAATGTTGGCCACTTTCCCATGTGCCCCCTCCCCCCCGCGACTGAACATGGCTCATCACACCAGCCTGGATGTGGCTTTGGTTTTGAGGATATATTCAGCTGCAAGTCATGCCCATGGGCATTCCTGAGACCTGCTGCCCAGAGCCTTAGACTTAGCAAGGCCCTGCTGCCACTGCTTTTCCTTCATAGCATCAGCTTTTCCTCCAGGATTTGCCATTGCAAGTGGTGCTGATGTGGCAGTTCAGGCTCCAAGCAACAGGCATGGCGCTGGAATCTCTGCAAACCAACTTCTTTCCACTGCTCTGATTTATCCCTGAGGTACCTCCCCAGAGCACTGACAGGCTATTCCTGTGAAAATGCAAAGTGTTTTAGCACTTATGGGCCAGGTACGTGCAATGGCAAAGGCACAAAGACAGTATTACACTTATGTATTATACAGACTTATGCTAACCAAATTAAGTGTTAAACACGGAACTACTGTACTTAAGTGTCTCCACTGAAAGAAAAAGATTCAAATATAAAAGTTTGTATTTTGGCTTTAAAATACGAAATAAAATTCTCAGCTCAAAATATGTTGCTAACAGACTTAGTTCTATTTGTTCCCCCCTTTAAAAAAAGGGAAAAAAAGAGTCTAAGAGGCAAATAACATTTCCTGAGACGGAGAGCAGAGAAAACTCCTAACACATTTTCCAAGGTCAGCTCAGAAAACGAAGCTGCTTCCAGACTATAGCTACAAAATTAACATACCAAAAGTTAGAGACCTCATCTATAGATACAGTCTGTTTATAAAAAAAGACTGAGCATCTTGATCATCTCTTCACCTCAGAAACATCCTGTCTGACCTCAGTGGGAGATTCTGGGTATTTGGTACTTCTAAAGTTAACAAATGTCTAAACATAAACTCAGGACCTGACGTTTGATTCTTTTATAAGAAAAACCTCAAAGTCTGTCCTTTCAAGTAACGAAACTGCAGAACAGTAACCTATAGTTTCTCAATACCTCCACATAAATGAAGTCTGAATCTATTCTCTCCGCTCTTTGTTTACTGTGCAAACTCCTTCCACACAAAAGGAAATGAGCTTCTCAATCCAAATGTCACTTTATTTAAAGCAGGAGGCAGTAAGTTTGCTACAGCGCTTGCTGGCCTCCTAAAGGGCTCCTAAGCAAACAGAAACCAAAGTGCTGATCATGGCAGTGCAACCACGAAATGAAATGATTCAGTAGCAAGTTATGTACGTTCAAGGATAAGCAGCCAGCCAAAGCATTACAATGAGTTTTAACTTGTATTTGCTGAGAGCTAAGAGCACGCAGTCACTTGTCATAACTCAGCAGACCTGCTGTAAATCAAAAAGTTTCAAAAAATTTTTTTCAAGTTTTTGCATTTGCAAAAGATGAAAAAGCAGTATATGTGCCCATCAACATTTGCAACACCCTAAATGGGAGTCCACCCTACCCCAGATAGTTCAAACTCACCAGTTGCTTTCATGTTAGTGCTTAGAGCAGCCCTAAGGAGCAGCTGCAAATCAGCTCAGCTGCCTCTCCATAATCCTTGTCTGCAGAGATGCTCATCAGAGCACCCACCTGCTGCTCTGAAGGGTGTAGCTGCTCTGTGACTGCACCTGTCATTTTGTACACCTACAAGTCAGAGCATTATCCCACGTTTGCAGGGCAAAAATGTTGGGCAGAATCAATAGTGTCCTGATGGATTTTGTGTTTCATTCACTTCTAACAAGGGAGAGACATTAAGAGACAGGACAACAGATCAGGCAAGGATGCATTAAAAACAACAAAAAATAAAAAAGCAGAAGTACGGGTTGTGCACATTTGTCATCCTGCAAACATCCTGAAATAGCATGTGTGATTCAGAAGCAAGCCCAAGGCACAGCCACCCTCCTGGCAGCTCCCTCTAAAACCACTTACAGCAGCCACAAGACCCCACTGCTTAAAGGCCTTTGTTCAACTGGCCTAGCTGTGACTTTAAACAGCTCTGGGCTGCACCTGCAGTAATGAGTATGATCAAGTCTAAGAAAGTGGGACATAAATAAACAAAAAGCAGGTTACGCTTACAGCTAAATCCAGTTACAACCTTAATTTGCACATTTTCTCTTTGAAAGCAGCTGTTTTATCTTCTATACAGAGCTCCCACATACCCTTTGCAAAGTCACAGAGGTGCTTTGCCTCAAAACCAGTGCAGCCCTGAAGGGCTGTGTCTGACCTACCCACGGTGCCCTCCATGTGAGCTGCAGGGCAGAGCCCTTCCAGCAGCTCTAGTTGGCAGACGTTTCTCAGCATCTTCCAGCATTTTAGTTAGCTCTAGCTTTCCAGGAGAAACACTCTAAAACTTAATAGCAATCTTTATCTTAAATCCCACTCAGTTGCTTGCTGCAAACAACACAAACTATGCATAGCTGTAAAGAGCTGGCTGTTAGTAAATCTGCACCTGTGGCTCTCAGTTTATAAAACCTGCACCTTGTTTGCATCCCCAACACCTTATTATAAAATAGAACATGCCACAAAACACTTTTTTTTTTTTTTTTTTTTTAAATACAGTTCTCCTTCTTTGTTGCTTCTTTCTGTGTTTGGTGTGACTGCAGGCAAGTTCACCTGTTTCTCTTAGAGCAGAGCAGCCACGTGCTGTGAAGCAGAACTGCTATTTTCTATCTACATGCAGCAGGTAAGAGGTATGTATGTGGAGGTTGTTTGCAATCTGGATTTTTAAAAAGTCTTAAGTTATTGAAAAACCTCCAGAGAAGTATTCTAGCACAGCTCTTTGTGACTAGTCATCCCAGGAACAAGACATGGGTGTTCCCAGTTTCTGTGGATAGCTTTGTTATCTTGTTGCTTTGTTTGCTGTTACTTGCTATATTCCTGTAGAAATGGGTGTCATTCTAGCAATCGCAGGTGCCCAGCCCCTGTGAGTACGTGCTGCTAGGGCTGTGATAGCCTAGAAGCACACTAATAAGCTTTTGTCTCTGTTTACAGATCTTTGGCTGTATTTGTTAAACAGCAAAGTATAGCTGAAGTGTAATATTTAAGAGACCTTGTAGATGAGGTCTGCCAGTTGCAGACAATAGCAGAGAGGAAGCACAAGATGTAACTGCTTTTAATAAAATATTTATTACTTACTGTTCCAGTATTTTCTGCAATTTGGGGGAATGTTGTGACTAAGCTTCCATTAACACCTCTTCCATGAGACTGCTCTGTTCTTTCAGAAATCTCATTTACAAAGAAAAAAAAAAAAAGACAAATTTCTCTGTGAGACCTGGCTTGGACTTTGCAACAGCTAAAACTAATTGCAGAGCAAAGCTGTGTTTGTCCAACCCTACCTACCTGTGGTGCTCTCAGAGCCCAGGCACCAGCTGTGCTGACTCCACCCTTGCAGCTCTGCTCTTAGTCCACAACTGCCTAAGTACCATGGTCCCTCTGCCACCACCTCCTGCCCTGGGAGGAAGCCTGACCTTATGTGTCCTGAGCAAGGCTTCTGGCTTCTCCCGTGACAACTCATGGCTTTTTTGTTTGTTTGCTTTAATCCCCAACACAGCTATTTTAAGGTATGAAAATACCCCCTTGGTGGGGTGGCACAAGGTTACAGCAAGGTGAGGTGTAGGGGTGTTATCCAGGACAACAGGGTCAGGCTTCTGAGCCGCTAAGCAAGATAAATGCCAGCACTAAGTTGATGACTCCTTTAAAGCTGCAGCCAGAGGAGTGGAAATTGCTACAAAAGGCAATTCAGACGTTATGGATCCTGCTGCTCTATCGGTGTTGCTTCCAAGGCACTGTGTGACGGGGAAGACAGTGTCATGCAGGGATCCCAGCTCAGAGCTCTTACCTCCAGTAGAGGCTTGGATTGAGCAGTGCTTTACAGCTGATGATGATCTCAGTGGTCTTGCAGAAATAAATATGACCATTACACATTGAAAATAGATTTTTACCAACTAAGGAGAAGCTTGTATTTTCCTGTGTGGATAAATAGAAGCATTTGGTATACATAAGGTGGGGTAGGGAAACCAACCAGCCAACCTGGAAGTGACACTTTGTCAAAGAACCATAAACTTGGCTTGACAAAATGACTGAGCAACAAAAGTTGAATCACACTTCTATGCTAAGATGCTTAGCAAGTCTATTGTTTAGGAAAATGACTTCAGCTTGCTTTCTTGGGAGCAAGACTGGAGAAAACAGTTTTGTAAGAAAAGTGACATGACAACTCAGTCATGGTCCCTCAGACACATGTATTTGTGTTTATATATTATCCAGCAAATGATCACATCTAGTTATTTGCACTGATTCAATTATTCACTGTTCAGAAAAGAAATGGGACGAACGCAGTAGGAATTATTGTCTACTTAGAAATTGTTAGTAGTTGTTATAAAGCAGCTTCAGCTGACCCTGATTCAGTTTAACATTTAACCTACTGTTTAGTCTCTAAGCTTTCTTTTATTTATTCTCCTGAATTAGCTAAAACCACTGAGTTCCAGCTCTCTCCTTTTGAGGTCAGGCCTAGGATGCCTTTCTGCACCAGGTAACTGTTAGCATTGATGGATGGCAGCTGCAGATGTGGGAGGAACAGATCAGTATGCTCAGGACATTTCAGCTGTAGTAGTGGTGGTTTGTGACACATGATTCCTGAGTAAAATATTCTGAGAATTTGGTTGCAGTCCTTGAAGTCCCTCAAACTAGTAAATTAGAGAATTGAAAAGTATGCTGGAAGATTTCTTTTGGACTACTTGCCACAGGAGAAGAACTTTCCCATTCAGCCTCTGTAAAACGTCAGCTAGAAGTTATCTTGTAGTTTGCTATGTCAGAAAAATGACGAGCATATTTAATACATCTAACCCCACACATTTAATAGATGCATGTGGCATGGCCAAAATCTTCAGGGGTCTATACATCGATTGAGCTGCTTCCCCAGAGGAGCTGTTGATCTAGAAGTAAAGCAACTGTAATTATTTCTTTGCCCAAAAGCAAGTGACATGGGAAAAAGAGTGCACTGCCTAATACCAAGTGATTTTTAGATTTGCCTGGGCTTGATGTGGGGTTCTCCTTAGTGAGCTTGTTCAGGATGGGGGACTTCAGAAAGAACATGCTGTCTGGAGATCTGTGTTCAGCCTGTTTTGTTCTGCATTGGTCATGATGCAAAACAGCAAGTCTAGGTGGCTCTGCCTTGTGAACCTCAATCAAAACAATTCACATATGTTGAGAAATAAAAGCTTACATCTTGGTGAGAAACAGCACGTCGGTGTGCTTTGCAGCCCCAGTGATAACAGGCAGTGAGGAAAGTTAGCTTCTCTCCCACAGGAATTTGACATTTAAACCTTACCAGCCTTTCTGTTTACGGGAAGACTCACTGGCTTTAAACAAAGTTTCCCCAGTAATGATGCATTTAATGCTGTGTATCTCTGTTCGTGCAAAATGTACTTATTCCTGCCATGTTACCTTCTTTCAAGCCTAACTGCAGGCTGTGGGACTCCAAGGGCTACTATGAGCACCACTTGAGTGATTAGATGCCACCATCCTTGTGGAAAAGGACCCAAATCTGTGTAGTGGTTCCCATGCTATAAACTCTGTGGGTCTCTTAGAGAGAAGACCTAAAATGTCTTTTTGGTAAGAATGACAAAGATGCCAAGAAAGATAGAAAAGCCAACTGGCTCATACTGAAAGCTATTAAAGGTGGGCGTCTTCAGACCTTGCTTAATGATCTTGGCATTATGGGGATTTTCCTTCATAATCAAGTGCAGGTGGTGATGTTCTGAGAGCAACATTTTTGAATTACAATAGGGCTTATCATTCTTTCTTGGAAAATACATTCCTCTACATTGAGGAGGAGACGGGTGGGAAACTGACATATCTGCTTCAGATCACAGACTAAGGGCACATTGTACTGACAGAAGAAAAACATACAGAGACTGATACCAGCTGTGGTTTGCACTGATAATCCCAAGAGTTCAAGTCATCTTCCAGATGAGCTCTGCACAGGACTCACTGATACAACAGTTGCTCAGTTTCCTGTTCAGTGCAGTAGCATTCTGTCTTCCAGCCTCCGTGTCCCTTGGGCACAGCTCCTCAGTTGTGCCTTGTGTGTATCAGACTGATTACCCCATGCCCAAATATTTCCAGGAGCGTTCAGGGTGACAGCAGTCTGGTGTGGGCAGGACAGGATGAGCGTGTGTGTTTGTGGGGGGGGTCGGCTCATGCATTATTTTCTGCCCTGAGCACTGCAAGGGCTGAAACCACTCTTGGCAGACCTGGCTGCTACCCAGCTTCCTTCCATTGATTAGATGAAACAAATGAACTCATGCTGCTGCTGTAACAAGGTATCTGAAGACAAACAGGGTTGCTAAGCAATTAGTGTCCAAACCACGTCTAATTAGCCTCTTGGGTACATCTTATTACAGAGCAAAGCAGAGGATGTCAGTCTGGGTATTACGCTGGGAGTATGTGATTCTGATCTGGTTTGGACTGGTGCAAGACAGGAGTGTAAGTGTGACACTGATAATTCCCAGGACATGCCTGGGGAGAGACTGTCTCCTGTTCTCACTGAGGTGCTGCACGTGGTTTGTGTTGGCAGGGGAAGGGCTCTCTGTAAGCTATGCACAGCCTAGCTCATGTGCAGGAGACAGCAAAGCCACATCAACTGGACTCCAAAGCCAATTCTCAAACTCCATAAGAAGGCAGTGTTTGCTGGCTCTGACACTGCCTTGTCTGACTGGAGCGGTGGGGCAATGTTGCTGCTGTGTAGCACTTGCCTTCCTGCCCGAGCACAGCTCAGTCTGCACACCATGAGGCCCCAGCTCTTGAATCACTATGGGAGCTATTAATGGAGAAATCACCCCCTCACCCGCCCCCCAGAAACCCAGTCCTGTTGCACAAGGTTCACCCACAGAACTGGAAACTTCCAGTTCTGCAAATCCCAATTTCTGATAATGTCTGAGGCGACTTCCTACAAAAAAAAAATATGGTATTCTTCTTCAAGGGCTTCTAGTAAATAACATAGAGCTTTCTTAGCCAGATGCAGCCAGACATTCAAAGCTGTTCAAACATTGCTGTTATGTTCTAGATCCAAAACTAGACAGAATCTGAATGGGGACCGAAATCCTGTATAGTAACTGTTGGTAAATCCCAGCAAGCCATACGTCTGTGCTGAAAGGAAAACAAAGACATGCATTGGTTGGCTTTGGTAGAGCAGAAACAAATTTGCCTTCTCAAATCTGCTGACATGTTTTATCAGGATGATATGAATGAATGCACCACACTTGCCAATACAGCGCAGATTGGCAGCAGAAGATAAAAAATTATCTGAAAAGAGATGACAAACTTCTTGACAGTGTGCACTGGGCTGTTATTTGCCCTTCCTTCACTGTGTATTGCACTTTTGAGGAAGATGCACCCCATCAGAAAGCCTGGCTGCTGGCTGTCCCTCTGGGAAAAGAGCAGTAGGGGAAGTTTTGGAACAGAGACTGGTCACTTGAGACCTGCAGCACCTTGCATGGCCATGCCATTATTCCCATAGTCCTGGAACTCTGCAGAAGCAGAGAGGGTCTTTGGCTTGAACAAGTATTTATTTTTTTTAAGCCTGAGAAATCCTTGCTTCCCATTTTTAGTTCTTCCATAGCATCTGGGCTCTGTATTATCAGTGTGAACAGAGAACTTACAATGAAAGGGGCAGGAGCTGAAGATGAAAAATTACCCTTTGCCTTTTCACCTCTCTGTTTGCTGGAAAATATCTGATTTTCTTGGCAAATACTGTCAAGAGAATATTTGTGACCAAGCTTGCTCTCATGGATGTGAATTCTGCTGTGCCTCTTAGGCTTGTTGCACTCTCAGATGATTTCACCACTTCACAATCCAGCTCTTATGATAACATTTAACACACACTTGCTAAGCCATGCAGTGCTAAGGTGGCATAAAGTTCAGCAAAGGGTAGCATTGAGCATAGTCTGTTTCTGTACTGTCTCCATCTTACAAAAATGCAAGCAAATAACACAATGAGCTGAGATGATGTAACTTTTCAGGGAAGGGAGTAGAAATTTATTGACACTGCTAATGTGATTTAGCAAACTGAGCAAAATAACGTGGGGTTATCTGTTCATTCTTGTTCATTGTGTGGGTTTTACTTTGTCAGTTGTTTTAAAAAGCAACCAGCAATTTCTGAGAATGCTGAGTTTAAAAAAAAGTGGGGAGGAGGGGAGAGAAATCAAGCATTTCTATAGGTTAGTAAACATGATTAATCCAAGTCAACAACACTGAACAAAAGAAAATTCAGTGACCAGTAGATACTCAGAAAAGATTTGGTTTAAATATTACTGAACAAGGCTCAAATCGGATCTAGTCTTCAAACCATGACATATGTAAAGGTCTTACATCTGGGCTTGTGGTCAGATCTTTTTTTAATGTCCTCAAAAAAATACAAGTACTAGTAGTAAAGCAGATGGTCATTGGGGCTTTTGCATGACAAATTGCTTTATACTCTGCAGTCCTTTAAGAAAGTGCCTGGCACAAAATATGCTCTTCTCATCTCCTATGACATGTTCCTCTCATAGCTGCTGCTCCCCATCGTTGCCCTGCTCCAGAGAAGCCCTTTGCTACAGGGCAAAGCAGCAACTTGGCCACAGGACCATCCACTCTCTGCAATGGTGGGGTCTGAATTGCAGAAAATGAAAGGCTCATGCAGCTGCAGACAGGGTTGTTTTTTATTTTTTTTTCACTAAGATGTTCAACTAAGTTCAGGCAGGAGGAAATTCATTGACTAAGACCTCTCTCAGCCTGTCTGACCCTGACACAAAGATCACATCTCCAACAATTTGCTGATCACTCTTTAAAAACCTATTAAAGATTTTCCTTCACTGTGTCGAGAGTTGCAGCTTACATTTCCCACTGGCTATCGGGAGGGATTGGACAGATGGGTGCAGACAATGGCAGTATGGCTGTTGGAAAGGAAACCTGCTATAGTGGCACCTGCAGATGCTGATATGGTGTGGAATGGAGCCTGTAAATTATTGAATGGGTCTGGAACTTGATTCAATGTATACAAAAGAACCTGAAAAAAAACACAACTGAATATTCCCTATCTTGTCAGGACACTGGTATATAATAAATAACCGCTATAAAAATGTTTACCTCCTTTATTCCCAGTAGTGAAAGCTTCTGATGAAATACAGTACTTTCATGAGAACATTTCTGGTTCTCTTCAAAAGCTAAGGGAGGTTCACTGAATAGCTGAAAATGTGATTTGTTCGTATTTGCCACCAAAATGATCGGTTCTGACATTTTAACATAATCCAGAACTTCTTTTCCCAGTTCTGTCACCGTTAGGGATTTCATGTAGGGGGGACATCTGGCAGTGGTGCTTTCAAGCTGCTCCTAAAGAGCCATCCAGGCATTCCATGAAAAATACTTTTACAGGCAGTTTATCACAAATTATCAAGTGGTATAGGTCTGGGAGGCAGTACCCCCTCCCACAGCCCTACCTTAACTTTAGCCGGCAGTTTCTGGTAGAAGCATCTTTGGGAATCATGCACAACTGTGGGCTGTTATTTTAGCAGCTCCAGATTCTTCCTCAGCTCTGCCTCCAGCTTCTAATGGATGGATCAAGGGGAGAAGATGGACAGCCAGTTAAAGGAAAAAAAAAAAAAAAAAGTGTTTTAACGAGGTCCAGTGCAGATCAGCAGGGGATGAACTATGGCCGGTGGATGCATATACCACAGTCTGTGCACATATTGTGGTTTGTGCAGAGCTCATTTCTAACACAACCTGTATCAGGATAGCTCTGAGAGAGGAAAAATCCCACCCTAACTCCACATGGCTGCCTGGAGAAATCCTGCATAGGACACTAGGGCTCTAATTTCATGATGTTTTGAATTTATTTATTTATTTATTTTGTGTGTGTGTGATCGACCAATGAGACAATATCTCTGCAGAGAACCAGCATGTAATTTGAAATGGATACCAAAATGTTCTCTAAATACATGTGATCTATAATACCTACCCTATTTTCAAGCAAAGACAGCCACATATAGACAAATGTGATTGGGGGCTCTAATTAGAAGATAAACCCTTCCATTAAAGCTTTGTGCTGGGTGGAATTGCTACATTTTCACATTCTGTTTATGGCTACATTCTGTTATCACCCTGCTTTAAAACTTCTGCAATTACTGTCTGTTTTAACAAATGCTGCTGGAGCTGATGTAAATACCTCACTAGAACATCTTGCAGGCAATACACAAAAGTCCTTTTTCCTCCCAGAAGAGCTGTGTTGCTCATTTCCATCATAGATTCATGACCAGATGCATTTGACAGCATGAATCAAAGTGCTTCTAAACATCATGTTAGACCTGTTGGATGGGGTAAATTCAGGGCAACTCCAGAATCAGATCCAGCATAGCCATACATAGCCAGACTGTTGGTGTGTTTTTGGAAGGCAATAAAAACATTACTGCCCTGATAGTATTCCCTTCTGTTTTCAGTGCAATAGGTGGAGATAAAATTCTCATTTTTACCCTTGTTTGGGTATTAGCAGGGATTGCAGCCACATGCTGCAGTGAGCAGGGTGCTGTTTGTCCATATGCCTAGGCAACACTGGGGACCCCCTGCTCCAGGAGACCCAGGGAGCAAGGGGCTCTTTGGCACCTGCTGACATTCAGATGCACCCTGTGGCATTTTGTGACTGCTGTGAAGGCCTGAGGCTGTGGTGGGCTGCAAAATGCCTCTGTCTCATCAGCTTCCTTCCCACTGCCAGCATTTCAGGGCCTTGCAGAAGGTGATTGGGTGTAGCAGAGACGAGCTTTGTGTCTGCAAGTGCAGGGTCCCCCTGAGCAAGTCCCCACAGTGTTTCATCTCCCATTTACTTCCTCTTCCAGCCTCTCCATCTTCCCTAGCCCTTTTTGGCTGTTTGATGCCATGGTCCTGGCAGGGAGTTGTCCTGCTGGTCCTTTTCACTGCTATCAGCAATGGGAATAAACACCCATTTTCCTCTTGGGCAGAGTTGGAGAACTCTTAAATTCTCTTAAAAGGCTTTTATTTCTCCAGAACCTGAGAGCCGGTGGGACGTAGTGGGATTAATCAAATTCTTTTTTTTTTTTCTACTTTTTTTTTTTTTTTCCAGATGATAGTGGTTTATCAGAAAATAGAGCAAGTTCTAAACAATTTATAGGCTTATGCAAAATAAGTAAATCAGTCTTGTTCTAGTCTCTAGCTGCTTGGGCTGTGTTCTCTTTTCATTGCACATGAGCAACTCCATTACCACTAGCATACAAATGCAGATATTTGATCTCAGTCTTTCCTACAGTGAGAAAACCCTCAGACATGCCACGTGTCCTGCAGCCAGGGCTTGCTGCATGTCAGACCATTTATTCTTCTTCATCTTGAGTTCATGCTGGCTGAGAAACCCACAGGCTCCTGCATACCTGTAGTTATTAGAGAAGATACAAACCTCTCAGTCTCTCCTTAGGTGAGGTTTTTTGCAAGTTATTTTCTATCTTGTGAAAGTATTATAACTACAAAACTGTTGCAATGGAAATGGTGACTTGACCGCCGAGAGCTGTTCAGTCAGTTGTTAATACATAGCAGGCATCTTGGAGACACTGATACTGCAGCTAAATTCCTGTCTTTACCCAGGAATTTTGTGCATACCAAAATTAACTGTGGTCAACAAAGAAACCTTGATTGGTCGACACTGAAATCCTTTAAGCAAATGCACAGATGAGTCATTGTGCTGTGCTGGCTCTGGGGCAGGGGGAAATTCTAAATTTAGGGTGCGTGCGCTCTGCAGCCCAGAGGAGCTGCTGCAGACACCTCCTTGGCAAGGCCTACTTGGTGTGGTGTTAAATATTGCAGTCTCGCCTCGTGGTATTATGTGGTGGTGCTCCCTAGTAAAGCTCCAGGTGTGATATAAAAGATGTCTGAGGTCCTTGTGTGGCAGTGCCATTCGGGGAGTGGAGCTCTCAGTGCTTTGTCAGAGCATCTGTGGAGTAGGATTGTGCATGAACCTGTGACAAATTCAAAACTGCCTGCTCCAGGACCTGTGCGTGCTTGTGGAGTGCCAAAACCCTTGCCTCTGGCAGCCCCTTGTTTCTCTAAACACAGTCACTGGGGGAGGGCAAAATACATGCAGGACTTTGCCTGCTTCAGGCGCTGCTGCTGGTAACCACAGGCTCCCAGCAGGCTCCTCCAGGCTTCTGAATGCCCTCAGCAAGGATGGAAATTTCTCTTCTCCTGGAGCAGCTGGGGGAGGCCTCACCCAGCTGGCTGGTGGCCAGCTGTGACCAGCCTTGTGGACAACACACAGCAGCCCCCCTCCCTACTCTACCCACCCCCGTCTGGGTTTGCCTTGTTCACCCTGTGTTACGCTGCCATGATCCGCAGCCAGGATCGGGGACATCCTCGGCCTCCAGGGGCAGTGGCTGGAGAGTGACAGTGTCATTGCTCACAGGGCGAGGCTGTGCCTTGTCATCCTCTTCCTGGAGCTCAGCAAGAGGAGGGTTAATAGTTACAGCCTGGTGTGATTTAGAGCAGAGCATCCTCTTGATGCTCTCCTTCAGTCTTGACCTGTGGAAAGAGCAAATCTGTTGTTTCAGGTGTGTGAGATTCTGCAACAAGCTAGGGCTGGTATTGTGGTACACAAAAGTGCAGCGGCACTGTGACATGTGGACAAAGGTCTCTGAGTGCTGTCAGCACTGCAGAGATTCCCATCCACAATGAGAAGTGACTGTAGATTGATTCTGGCCCAGCAGTGTGCTCTCAGCATTTTACTGTCATGAGTCAAGCTCATCATGAGGTTACTTAGAAATCTGACATTCAAAAAAATAATTGACATTACCCCGCAGCTTTTCTTTTTCTTTGGAATCAGATTCCTGCATGGTCTTCCCCACACAACCACAGCATTGCAAACTGACTTTTTAATACAGGCAAGCTGAGATTTTCACCTCCTGACCTGCCTCCAGGAACTGGGGTTTTAACTGCAGCATTAAACATCACAGGACTTTTGGTAAAATCATGAAAGCTGGCAGCACTCCTGGTGTAGTTAGGAAAGATCTGATTTAGAACATGGCTTAATACTAAATCCTAACCCCCTGATCTTGAGTGGCTAAATCCCAAATCTAATTTTTCTGTTCGTTTTTCCTCCACGTTTTAACACTTTAAATTATGTTCCTTATAAAAGCAGTCAGAGTTGATCCAAATGAACAGAGAGAATAAGACTTCAGTGAATGAAATCTGCACTGGGGAAAAATAACTCTCTCTTGCAAATGGAAGTTAAAGATCCATTAGTAAAACTCTGGAAGGGATTGTCCCATTCCAGAGTACAAAGCAGAGCCAAGCTTCACCTGCACCTACTGCAGGACACAGGGTCCTGACTAAGCAGGCACTGGCTAGCTGTGCAAGCAAGGCATCCTGCCCATTGCAATGCCTTAACCAAAGCACTGGGATTGCCCAGTCCTGCCTGGGGGAATGCTGTTCATTTTTCTGCTAGTTGACAGTACTGTTTGACCTTCCACAGACTGTTTCTTTCCCCCTTCCAGTTTGTTTCAGTGTTGGGTCCAGTTTGGTAAGCCCTCCTGGTGCATAGGGTGGGAAGCTGCATAGGGGCTGCTGGGGCTGGGCAGTCATGGGAGAAGGACACCATCCTACAGGAGAAGGCTCTGTGCGTCTGTGACACGTGGTAGTGGTGGGGGGACACCCCTCTGCAGCCTGTGTCCCCCCAGGTGTGAAGACATTGAGAATGAGCTATTGCTCTGCTGCCCCGGGGGCACTTGGCAAGGCAGTGTTTAACTTACACACTGCAAACACGTTGCCACCCTGCCAAAGCCTTTTTTTCTGCCCCTAGGGACACCTCTCATTTCAGCCTGGGGGTTTGAGCATCTTTTCTCAGCTTGCTATGATTTTTCTCTACTGGGTTGCTGCCTGGCGGGTGCTCTGCCTGTAGCTCAGTTTATTCCTGCCCCTGCAGATACTGTAGTGCCTGAGATGCTGTTTGGATCTCAGGTTTCTGTTTAAATATTTTGCCTGTGGTTTCTGGCTGTCTGAATGCCTCCAAGGACCCCTGAAAACCAACAACTGCTACTGCTGACAGCAGGCTCCACCTCCGCCGACGCTTTCCCTGGCACCTTTGGGCAGGGCAGCAAGTTTATGCACTGCCTGACTCCATTCTGCAGCCAGTCTGACAAACAGTGGGACAAGGACCCTGGTGCAACACAGGGGAGACTGCTGTGAGCCATTGCTCTGTGCTGGGGGGACAGTTGCAGCTGGTTTTTACTGGAGAGGATTTGGCATTTCAGCAGAGCAGCTCCTCTTTCCTCTGCTGGAGCACACTCCAGCCCCTCTGCTCGATGCCTTGGCTGCTGCTTTGTTGCCAGGATGGATTTGATGATTGTGTCTGCCTAAAAGTATGCATTTTTATTCTTGAGGACCTTACAGCCACACTGCTCCTGGGGAGCTTTGGGATTCTGCATTGCTTTGGCAATAGTGCCCCAAAATACTGGGGAGCCGCTTGAAGCACATATCCCGGCACTAAAATCGTCAAGAACCGGCAAGTGGGGAAAACTGCAGGGAAAGCTGGCCTTCTCCCCACTGCCTGTTAGTGTCATTAAAGGCCGCTTTTAGCATCAAACCAAACACCCCATGAACAGCTAAGAAAATACTGAACGTCAGCACAAGGGATTAGATGGGAAAGTTGGATCGGATCCCTTGGGCACACCTCTTTTAGGCAGTTGTTTCAGGTGTGTTATCTACCACTGAAACAGGGGCTGTGAGAACAGTTTCTGAAGAAAATGTGCACTGGGATGCTGAGGTCTGTGACTGGAAACTTGTTTCATTAAACCTGTATTAATGTGTTGTACTACTTCATACTCCAAATTGCTATTCTGGGTCAAAAAGCAAGTGGAATGTTAGGAATTATTAGGAGAGGAACAGAAAACAAAGCAGAGTCCTTGCACAAATCCATCTCAAATATCATGTCTGTCTCAGCCCTGCCATCTCAGGCAGATGTAGTAGAGCTTGAAAAGGTACGAAGGCAATCACAGGTATTGTTCACCTTCCAGACAGTCAACATCAAGATATGCCAAGGCTCTTCTAGAAAGGAGGTTATCAAATACAGCACTAGTCTAAAAAATCGCAAAGGGCACAAAGAAGCTAAGGAATTAATATAATGAATATAGACAAAGAGAAAACAAACTGCAAAAATAAATTATGGAAGAAAACACCACCAAAAGTTGCTAAACACAAAGACACAAGTGTCTAAAGAAAGAAATCACCAGAACAGGGGGTTCAGTGCAGTAACTGTGCAGGGATGTGCTCCCTGGGATGCACTGCGGGGACTCTCTTCTCACCCTCTACAGTTGTTCCTGCATTTCTAAACCTCCCAGGCACCACCAGAGGTGTTAATCTGGAGAGCTGAAGATAGCTTTGGCTGGCCTGAAGTGCAGTAGAAGTGTTTCCCAGGTTGCAGAGCTGCCCTGTCTCGGTGGCCACAGGCTGAGTGCAGGGTGGCTTGGCCAGCTGCTGCCACCTTCTGCTCAGGGGGGCAGTGGGCTGCCTGTGTGGCACTGGCACCACCACCGAGACCACCAGAAACTGCCCAGCTGGACAAACAGCTCTGCCAGGCGATGGTTAAACTGTGTCACACACCCTTTTCAAAGGGCAGCCAGATTCTGTGCAGTGGCTCACCCTATGCACTACTGGGATAACTTTAGAAAGAAAATTTTTAGTAGTGTGGCAGAAAGGGGGTACTTATGCCTCAGTGAACTGACTGTGGCCCTTCCCAGTGTGTGTTTAGAATGATAGTTGTGATTTTTTTTTGCTATGGATGAGTTTAGCGCAAAGCTAGTTTTGTCTCTTGCTGCATGCAAATTCACTCAGCTCTGTGAGGGAATCAAGCTAGAAAAAAATTGTAGATTTTATCATTAAGTCCTCCATTTTAATTTAAGCAGTTCTTAAAAAAAATATAAGGAACAGATTGCTGAAAAACATTTTCTAAGAGAATAGTATCAGAGTGTGCTCTGAACACCAAAGGGATGCTGCACTCATGGCTCCTCTCCTGAACAGCTCCATCCCTTTGCAACCTGGTGTAAGAAGGTATTGTTTTTTTTTTTCTTAGCCAGTTTACCATCTTTTGCCAGTACTTTTTGTGAATGTGCAACTGCAATCAGGGCTATTGCCATTTGTGACAGTATTTCCTGTTCATCTTCAGTGACTTCCACATTATTTGCATGAAGAGACGAGGTCTTCTCCTCAGTTCATTAGACTGGAAATCAGGTTGCATTTCACTTTGGACATACTCAAAGCCAGGTCTGCTCTGACAGTTTTGCTGATAACATTAAAAGTGGAAGTGATAACACCCAAGATTTTACAAGGAATCTATTTAAAACCTCCCACTGCTTCAGCTGCGCTTTGGTGCCACTTGACCCATGGAAATGGCTGCAGGAGCTTGATTGCAGCAGTGATGCTGCCACTGGGTTGGCCGAGTGCTCATTTCCACGTGAGGAGTAGGGAGTGATGCAATGGGGGGCAAAGGGGAGAAGCCCCCTGGGCACTCAGCACCATGCTGAGAGGCTGAGCTTGTGCCGAAAGCCTGCTGAAAGAAGGTAAATAACTGGAGGTGACATTTGACAAGTTAGTTTTTTATTTGGTGTACTGGACTCATACATCACTGCTTAGTCAGCTAGTAACATTTCACACAGTCCTATAAAACCAACTTCAAGTCCAGTCTCTTGTTAAAGACGCTTGGTGTAAAATGTAAAGCAGTCTATCAAATATTTATTTCAACAAGTATAGCTTAGGGCCCAGTAACAGGCTGTGTCCAGTGTGCTCAGTGCTGGCTTGCAGCAGTGGGTGGAGAATGGATCAGTGACTCACAGTTGGTGCAGAGCTTCAATAACAAATATCTAGATCCAGCTCGTTAACTTCTCACCCAACATTTATTGAACTGCTGTATAGCCTGGCCTTCTTCCTGCAACTGCAAGTTTGATTATGCTGATACTTTGAGCACGAGTGGAGCTGTACCTATGAAATCCCTAATGCAGAACTACACAGCACTGAAGAACAGATTTGGGCTGGGGCAGCCCATCTGTGCTCTGTGCTGAGGAAAGCTGCTCCGGCAGCACAGCTGGCAGCAGCAGTCAGAACAGCATGGCAAACCAAACAAAACACAAGGTCCCAGGGCTGTCTCATAGGGCAGGGTGAGACGCTTAGAGGATGTGGGGGTCTTACACTGCAAACATTTGGGTAGGGGTCCTGGGTGCATGCTGCAAATCAGGCACTTAGGTGGATGCTGGGGAACGCTGGAGCATCCCTGGTGGTGCTGCTGCTGGGGCATGTTCCTTGCTCAGCCCCCACACACGCTCTGCCTCCCAGGTGGGTGGTGCAGGGGCCTCAATGCTGTCCCAACTCTGGGACAAGGCAGAGGAGGCTCCACAGGCACAGCCTGGAGTTAGTCCCGTTCCCTCTCACAGTGGTCACCCCCAGGCAGCAGGGGGTGGCCCCAGCACCGTGTCTCTCCCTGGCACAGCAAATCCATCTCCACTCATCCCCTTCCACTGCCCCTGCTCCTCTCCCACCTGCCCTGTGCTGTGGCCCTAACTCTTGTGCTGCCACGTCCCTGCCCTCAATCACTCACTCATTCTGTGTGTAAGGAAGGAAACGGCAGGTTGCCAAATTAGCTATCTCAGAGGAAATCTATCGAGTTTTATTGAGCTGCCCATTACAGGGCCTGGACTGCTGTCTGCAGTCCCTGTGATGAGCATGTAGTGCTAGGGCATGGTGACCGTCCGGCCGGCGCTCCGGGCTGCTGTAAAGCGCCTCTTATTCCTCAGACCAGAGAACCTCTCATCCAGCGTCAGGCTGGTCTGCAGGGGAAAGGGAGAGCGAGTCAGTCCTGCATCTCATTGCAAAGCACAGCCGGACCTGTAGCAGGGTATTGATTAGAGCCCATCAGCCAGGACGGTGCTTCACAGCCAGTTAGTCAATTAAACCACTCATCACACGAAGACAAGGAGCTCGACAGACTGTGTGCAGCTGGAAATCCTCCAAGCAGTGCCCAGCCCCAGGACACCGGGCATCCTCGGCAAGAACAGGAGCAAGCAGATGGCATTTGAACACAAGGCATAGGGAAAAAAAAAAAAAAACAACAAACCATCCAGACAAGAAGTGCTGGCAACGAAGGACGGTGGAGCAGGATTTCTGACCCACCCCAGGGCTTTTGGAGCATATGTCAGTGTAAAACGTGGCACCAAGGTGGTCTCCAAAGCAAAAAGAGAGCAAAGCCCAAAGGAGGTGCTGCATGTCTCCAAGGAGGGGGGAGCACCGACAGTGAAATGGCTGCCCCCGGCCAGGCCCACTCACAGGGAGCATCTCTCTGCTCTGAGCAAGCACAAGGACAGGGCAAGAGGGACCAACACAGCGGGAAAAATTGGGCTGAGTCTGTAGCTGCTGAACAGTCTTCTCTGATGCCATAATTTTGGCAAGCAACCTAGCCAATATGGCTGCAGGACTTTCATCCCAGGTTGTGCTAGATAAATGCAGCTGGCGGCCCTGAAAACCTGAGCGTGACATTAACAGCTTAGCAGCAGGGCTGCAGCAGGGTGCAAGGTGCCGCCTGTCCCTTCGGCGCTCCTCTACCTGGTTTGCCATTGCACGGAAGTTGAACCTCAGCGTTACTCCCTTGGGCTGGGGCTTGGCTGCCCGTGGCGGGGGCCTCTGGCTTCGCAGGAACGGGCGCTTGGATCCAGGCCTGGGGAAAGCACAGGTCTGCAGTCAGCCAGGCAGCTAAGGCAGCTCACTTCCTATCATCTGCAAACTGGCAAGGAATAAAGGAACCCCCTGTGCACCCCGTGCTTCCCACAGCATTAATCACTGCGGTCTGGGTGAGTTTAAGGGGTGCTCAGCTGCTCTGCAGGCTGTGCTCCAGCACTGTGGCTTTGTCATATCACAGCTATCAGGGGCTGCTCTCTGGGCTGAGTGCCCTCACCCACCTTTCTTCCTGCCCCTGCTTGGGTGCCAGATCCTGCATATGCCCTGACCCAGCGTGGAGCTGATGCTGAGCTCCTCCAGCCACACTGCCTGCGAGCAGGTCAGTGCTGCTCCTCCTGTAGAGCCACTACAAGCTGTCCCTTCAGGGCATGCACTGCCACCAGCCATGGCAGCAGAACCTGGCTGGGAGCACCCATGTACTGCCCCCGCTGTCATTCCACCTTACTCCAGATAACAACCCAACCATGTGTAATTACCGTCTCCTTTCGGATATGCCAGAAACAGAATGAGGCAGCATTTGCTAACCATTTGGGGGCTGAACCATTCACTCAGCCCTCGTTATAAAAGAAGTGAAGCTGCAGTAATGCTAAAGGGATTTGCAATGGCTTTTGTAGGGCTTCCATCCTAACAAATCATCTCATTTACTTACACATTGGCCTGGCCTGCCTGGGGATTAGCCACAGAAACCGTCAGAACTGCTCCAGGGCTGGGTTTCACTTGCCACCTGCCAAGACAGTAAGACAGCTCTAGCTCTGATTCAAGCCCGAAAGAGCACATCACATTAGCAGTGTGCCTTTTTCACCAATTACCTTCGCATCCTTGGTAGTTTTCCTTCTGCATTAGCATCTATCTGCAATGAAATAAATTTTAAAAATCACTTAATTATATCTCAAAAACGATGATTCTTTTTCTGGTAATTCATTTGGTATATTTGAATAGTTCTTTCTTTGTGTGTCATCAAGAAAGTTGCTCATCTTGAGTTTCCTCACAGCACAGGCAAGGCAACCGGCACTGAAGTTTCCTCTCCTTGTGCTGCTGTACAAGCTGCAGACTTTTATCACCTGCCCATGTTTTATTTTCCAGATACCAGAATATTAAGCTGTATTAAATAGCCCTGTCCTAGGAATATATTCTCATATACTCTCTGTAAAGTCATCCATCTCTCCCCGTTACTTTTGGAAGGAAAGATACAACTAGGCAAGGGCTGGTAACACTGAAATGTCACCATCTACAGGTTGTCAAAAAATGCATCTGTACTGACCCCTCTCTGAAAGTTGGCTTTGGAGAACCGCTGCATCATCCGCTTCTGCTGGAAGCCTGGACCCCTGTTCAGCAGGAAAGGCCTGCTGGTAAGAAAGGAGAGAAAAGGGCAGAAGTGAATATGATAGCAGGTCTCTCCTAAAGTTCAGTGATGAAGTACTCAACTGAGTTTGGTATTAAAAAGCAATATGAGAAGCAATTGAAGAATATTTTACCAAGTTCAGCCCCAAAGGTTTTTCAGCAAAGAATTTCAGTGAAACAAGTTTTTCTGTTCAAATGAAACAGCAGCTTGTGTTTGTTCTGAACTCTTCTCATTAAAAGAAAAATGATAGAATAAAATCATAGAAAAAAATGTGGTCAGAAGGGACCCCTGGAGGCCATTCAGTCCATGTTCTACTCAGGGCAAAGAAAGACAGGACTGAAACCCAGCTTCCATTTGAGCAGGGAGGACGTGAGGACCACGATGAGATAGACACTGGAGCTGGGCCCAGATCCCCGCAGCCTGGACCCATCATGGATCCCAGGGTGCAGCATCTGTTCCCACAGCTTCACTCCCTGCCTCTCCCTTCAGAATGGAGTCTGTGTTTCCTGCTTTTGTGAAAATAAAGGATATTTCACCCTTTGAAAACTTTCCCCAGAGTGACATATTAGAAGTTTAATAAAAACATAAAGGTCACATTGTGCTTGCTAGAATAATGCAACAGACCTCATACCTGACTTATTAACAAAAGGTTGTTTCATATCCAGGTGCATTCCTAACACACCCAAGGTCCTTCTCTCATGTCACATGAACACACACATGCCGCAGCAGACCAAAAGTGAAGCCACAGAGAATTGCTAAAAACCAGAAATTATCAAAGCTTTTACCTTCTCCCTGGGGCATGGGTGCTGGCAGCAGCTGCTCTGAATCGCTTGGGACCCAGGGGTGGCCGTCGCTGTGTCTCCAGCTGCCCACTGCTGCTGCTTTTGGCGAAACCATCTTCGGTCTTGTTGCCCTGAAAAAGCAGTAAGAGCTAAGAGGTCGGCACCTGCACTGCTGCCATGCCAGGCAAAGAGGGAGCGACAGCATGCGATCGTCCTCCCCTGCTGACTGCCACTGCCTGAAAACCTGAGCACCTTCATTTGGCATTTTCTTCAGTTCTTTCTAGTGAGTGCAGGCTTGAGAACTGACAGTACTGAGGTGCCTGCACCACTCACCGACACATTTGGTGTCACTGGTGGTTGTATTGAGGGGGTTTCAGCCCTGTCCTGTGTGTTCTGCATTCACATATTTCCATTCACAACAGCTTTTTCTTTGCAACTTCTGCAGTCTCGTAGCAGAGCCTTTGTTGTTTTCTGAATGGGAAACTGTTTCCTCACCAAACCTATTGAAACCTGGCCTCTTCCATTTGGCTTGTATAGCAGGAATATTTCTACCAAGCACATTGCTATACTCTTAGTGTCTGGATTTATTGCACACCGTTGTCAACAATCAGTATGCGTGCTGCAATTTCTGGGCATGAAATTACAAGTACTAGGGAGAATGCTTCATCCTAATTGTACAGAAATACCAAAAAAAATAATAGTCTGTAGAGTGCAAATCTTACATAAGTCAAGCATTATAGTCTTGCTCTGGTTTCTTTTCAGTCATTGACTCTTTCTTGTTCAGACACATAAATAGCCCAGTTGAGCCCCAAAGCATGAAGCACATCAGAAGACATTAGCACAGGTCCTCCTGCAATTACTCATACAAACAGCCACGTACTCCTTTCAGTTAATTTCTGTGGGACAACTACCACCACTGTTACCACCCAATAACTGAAATGTTTCCACATTCTCCTCACTTGATTTATTTACACACACACACACAAAAGCTGCCACAGAATTATGCCTCCCAGCAACTGCTTATTGCTTTGTTAATATCCAGCCCTACTTAATATATACCTGAGTCACTGCAGTTGTTATTTTCAAGAATAACCACACTTTATGCACATGCATGCTTAGTTTAGGTTTCCCTAACTTACATTTCCAGGACAAAGCCATTAAAGGTGCCATCATGTTCACCAATTTGCTGTTTTTAAAAGCTTACTGAGCATATGTGACCTCCTAATTGAGTGAATTTCTACCAATGAAGGAAAAAATGGCTTCTTATGACAAAGGACTGTCTACTTGTTCAATTCCCACGTTCTACACCAAGACAGTTTAATTTTAGTGATACTCAGAAGAAAGCTCTTAGAATTAAGTTAATGGTGAATGCATATTTTTTCCTTCTCGAGTCTTAAAAATAACTGAAAAACTGAATGAAAATATTTCACTCTTTTTAAAAGTTTTTGAACTGAGACAAAATTTAAATATTTAAACTTGAGAGAAGGAAAGCTATGAACGACAAAAAATGCATTTTACATTGAAGCACTTGGGCAATCTGACCTGTGGTTGTCATAGCACTGGTAATCAGTGTCCCTGGGGAAGGCTGCACACTTGATAGTACAAAGTACATCCCAGAAGCAAAGGCAGCTAAAGTCACAAACATTCTGTCCTTTGACTTCACTGGGCCTTGGAAAATGCTCTGGGTGGCAAGAACTCATTGAGAAAGATTTTAAAGTATTTCCATAAGAACAAATTCAATGTCTTCTCATCTTCTTATTATCTAAATGATAATTCCATGTCATCTCTAAGTAATGACAGGAAGACGAGAAGACATAAAATTTGTTTTTATGGAAATATTTACAAATAATTTAAAATATTTTAAAAACAGGTTTTTTGAAATAAACAACCAACATGGAATCATGTTCAGTAAAAAAAAAAGTCAAGTCTTAAGCTTATAAAGCCAACAGGAAAATTGCTGTTTTATATGCATATGTCTGTACACACCTATGCATACAAATGCTGTGCATAGGCATACAAAAGACTGTGCCTGTGCATTTTTTATGTAGATTGTTCTTGGGTGATCCATAATCAGAAAATCTAGCTGATTACTACATGACATTTGGGAATAGCTGTACGTTCTGTACTCCCCTACCTCTTGAGCTGATGCCTGGCGATTTAAAGGGCTCACTCCATTTAATGCAGCAGCTGCTCTTCTCCGAGGACCTGGCCCAGTATTCCTGAATTGTCTTCGATTGTATTGTTGTTGTCCAAACCCCCTTCTAAAACGGTTAGGTCCTAAGAAAATTAACAGTTATTTTAGCAACCTTCAAAACTCAATATAGGATTACAGTTTTTCAAATGTATTACAAGGTTAACTTAATATGATATAGAAGTAGCTATATAAGTAGTGAGACAAGAAACACATAACTGTATTCCAGAAAAGTAAATTAATTTTGCAGAATATAAAATAATTTATCATACCAATGTCTCACTCCGACATTTTCATGCTATATATGACTGACAAACATATCCTTTGATTTGAAAGAATACAGAAGAGAAAAGCCTTCCACAGTTCTGCTTCCTAATAAAGGCAGGAACGCTCACATCAGGAAACCTGTCAATCTGTTGTCAGAGCTCACACTACTATGAATTAACTGTGAAATTGAAAAGCCTTTTGATACAGATACCCAAGTGACCCAGGCATCTGGAAGCCAAACTTGCAGCAGTCTGGAATAGATCTGAGTGCCCACACTATCTCACTTGGTAAGTGACGACTGGCCTACAATTATTTATTTTATTTTAGCTTGACATATCCTTACTTACTGCATATATTGAAGGGGGCACCTTCTACTGCTGTTTTATGTTACTGTACAATACATACACTGAAACCACACACCTTGCATTTAACTTTCTCCCCTAAGCCTGTTTATAATTTTTGAGTGTGCTGAAGTGTTGGGTGAGAGGAAAGCACTCAGTCTGTCAGACAGCAGCACAGTGCATTAAAGCTTAATTACTCCATATGACAAACTTCTGTAGTCATAATTAAATAGGCATTTTCCAAGCTGCTATTATCAGTGAAATGTGCGTACATCCTCACCAGGGTGTATAAATCAGACATAACGCAGTGAATTGCAGCGGGCAGTTAACCACGTGGTTGAAACCCCACACCAGAGAAGAGAACCTCAGTGACACAAACCAGGGAGTGGTTAGGCACGTGTATTGATTCCATACCATCGATTCCTACATCACAGCAATTTATAATGACTTAGAGCAATTAGAAATGAAGCGCTCTGAGGAAGTGGTGACATTGCTGTCAGGGGAACAGCACTGCGGTGATTAATGAAGGCTCCAGCCCCAGGGCATAACAAGGGGCTCATCCATAGGCTGGTGGCACAGGTTACAAGGCAAGAAACTGACGATCATTTGAGCTGCTCTGGCTCTGAACAATGAGAAGCACCAGGGCATGCCTGTGGCAGGTACCTCACAGCCAGCAGTCATGGTGCTTGGCTCCCAAGGGCAGAAAGTACTGGTTGGTGACATGCACAAAATGCAATGCTGTTCACAAGTTTTGTGGGACCAGTACTTATGTCTTGGAAATGATGCCCTTGCTGCAGGAGACATGCAGGTGTGCAAAACTCTGTCTGACAAACACCCAGATTTTAGTACTCTGTGTCTTCTTTGACCAGATGTGGTCTTGCTGTATTTACCAGCACTTTGTTCCCTCTCACATCTTCCTCCACAGTTGTTTTTTCCCTTTCTTGTTCCCTTCGACAGCTACCGTGTGCTTTCCCTTCTCTCTCACTTGTTAACCAGACCCCTCTCCCATAGGCCCCCAAGCCTTGCATTGCAGCTTGCCTGTACACTGGACAGGGCAACTTCTTTCCAGCAAGAGAGACTGAGCTCAGCTGCTTTTCCAGGGTATTTCACCAGTGCAAAGGGAGGGACAGATGCAAAAGGCAACCCCGACTAGAAAGTCACGCTCCTGTCAGTCGGTTCCTATTAGAGAGCCTCTGCTCAGCAGTGCACTCAGGCGCATCGCAGCCAATGTAAATAACTAACTGCGGAGCCATCAGCTCCGAGGGGCACCCCGTGTATGCCAGCTGGGGACCAGGGCCTCCGTCTGTCACGTGTAAGCTGAAATGTGACACACGGGAGGCTTCATCTCTCCAAAAAGTCTGGAAGATGTTTATTGATAAAATAAAGTTTGAATAAAAGCTCACAGCTTCAGCAGCTGAGGAGGACCCCCACCTTTGTCTGGGTGCCCGCTCTGAGCCTGGCATTAAGCGCACCCATACTGGCCAAGAGCTGCCTCTGCACAGCAAGCCCAGTCTGGGGAAAGGCCCTAATGTCTGAGACACTCTTTTTGAGGAGATTTGAAATTCAAATTTCTTGTCACTAAAAATCATCATTCCCCCACCACTGAGAAGATGGTTCAAGCCAAATTCCAGGAGAGATAACAGCACTTCGCTTGCATGAATTCTCTTGCTGTTTCAATCAGCATAATACCCTTCTCCATGCTCTGTCATTACAGTACTGTGCTGTACTGATTATCATTTTGATAACGGTTATCACATCTCAGCCCACAAGGGGCTGCATTTCAGCAGGGACTAAAGTGGAATGAGCCCCTGAAGAATTATGGGCTTAATTCCTGGCCCTGCTGAGCTTCCTAAAATTGCTACTGACATCAGCTCCACACAGCATGGTGGATCTCTGCCCTTGGCAGGGCTGAATTCAGACTCAGTAAAACCTGTAAAATACTAAGACTAGCAAAAAGTTATTCTACAAATGAACAGAAAAGTTCTCTTTTCTCAGCTTAGCTACAAAAAAAAAAGAAAAGTAATTGTTTGATTCATTTGATCTGCTTGCAGTAGTCTCTATGTGGAAGTGTGGAAGAATATCAAATACTGTGTTTCTTTTTTTGACAGAAAAATCAAGGAAAATTATCAGCACTATTTTGAACCAGAATGATTCTCAGTAAGGCAATATGTAGTGCAGAGTGAGAATGAAAGAGTGAGAGGCAAATCTGAGACGACCAGGACTGCTCCCAGTGATGCCACCGTCCTAATGTGTCACTTGCACTCAAGGGGATGAATGCAAAGACATTGCTGCAAAATGTCACTACAATCTTCATTTAAATGATTTAGCAGTAATTAAAAAAAAAGCAAATTTTTGATAAATTTATTTATCAAATGGCATTTCTTGCAGCATTGCAGTATTCAGCATTGCTTTAGTTTTGAAGATAAAAGCTAGTGGAACCAAACAGAGATTACAGTGATCACACGGTATTATAAAAAACCTCATCATAAAAATAGCATGATTGGCAAAAGTGACAAATTAGCTCCAATAACTGAGCTATCAAAGACCGTTACTGAAGGGGTAATTTAAGTGTGTTCTGGGAAAAAGAGGATTAGGAAGAGGCATAATTAAAATATGCAAAGCCAAAAGGGAATAGAGAATAGATATTAAGTCACTTTGAATTAGTATTTCATGAGAGGGTGGGATAGAAATGGATGAATTTATCCTCTGAAAGGGCCCTGATATTCCATTGTTGCCAAGAGAAAAGCTGTTCAGTGCCCAAGTACATATTATATGCATACAGGAATTCGATAGGAGACAGATTTAGGAGCTGTATTTTGTCACAGAAACGTGTTTTCCAGGGAGGCAATGCAGCTTTGCTGGCCCAGGGTGCTCACGTACCTTGCAAGTTCCTCTGCATCCAGGCACGGAAACGGGGCCGCCCGAACCCGTACGCCGAGTTCCTGTTCTTGATCTGCTGCCTTCGCCTGTCCCCTGCAGCTTTGGCATCTGTTTGTTCTTTCCTGTGGCGTTTTATGATGTCATCTAGATCAAAATGGCAAAGGGGAAACCCATAAAAGCTACAATTTCTACCAACATCAATTTCCACTTGCGATTGGTACTTGCGATTGTCCACAGTAAAAACGGGGCTTGCGGTTCTGTGAGCTGTGGTGGCAGACAATGAAAGATTAAGCTTAGCTAGGAAGCATAGGATCAATTTACTCAGCTCCTGCAGGCTAGAGATTAAGGCGCAGTGAATTATGTAAAAATGTGTTACCATCCGGCACATATCTACCATGTGCAGGACAGAGATTTCAGACCCACGTCCCCCACTGAGGGATCCACTCCTTTGCACAAACATCAGGGAAGAGATTTTTGCAGGGGCACTGACTGAGAGCTCAGTGCTGGGCAGAGAACAATTACGGAGGAGGTCTGACTTTGGAGGCTGTGGTCAATGTGGTCCAAGTGAGGAGAACTGGCAGAAGCATCCATGCCGTGATGGCCACTCCAATGCTCTCCCTGCCACCCAGGGGACACAGAAACTGCACCGTGTAGGGGACACCAGGCTGCTGTATGATGTTTTCCTTTCCTTTTCCATCTTCTGAAGTCAACACAGCTATGTGCATGACTTCCCTCACTGCCTTAAAAAAACAAGGCAAGTTTCTAGCCCTTGGTGGTATGAAATGAAGCCTGAAGCCATAAGCCTCTGTGGCTCAAAAAAAACAGTAAACAAACAAATGCAACATGCACAACAAATAGCAGTAGTACTTTGTATTTTAAGTGCCACAGTCTTCAGGACCTGACTCTTGATTTTCTGACTATCTAGAGCTGGTGTTGCTGCTTCACCACTCGGTAGCAATCTAAAAAATCTAAAAGTGTTCTTAACTCTTAAAAGACAGTGCTGAACCATGCACAAACTACTTTTAGACACAAAGCTCTATCATGAAATCATCCCAAAACAGCTCAAAGCAGCCCAGTTCTCACTGAGCTGGTTTGAAATCAAGGGGGTCTTTTTAATTCAGGCTGTTCCAATGAAGAGGAATGGCAAAGAGACGTCTTACTCATTAATTCATATTTTCCAACAATTTCCTCTTTTAACCTCAAACCTTCCAGAAAACATTTATCAACTAATAACACTGCATCTAGTATGCTCCAAGCAGAATGCTTTAACTTTTGCCAAATTAGTGAGGCAAGAAGTGTTCAAATCAGGCCTTTTCCCAGGCAGAGACTACTCTAGCTCCTTAATGAATCGCTGGAGTGGAAGCACAAAGTGCCATTAGCTTTCAAAGGGTGATTATCACAAACAGCAAATCATACCTCCAGCACTTGTCACCTGTCATTTTCTATCAAGAGAATCCTGTGTCCAAATTAATACAAGGCCCAGAGAAAGCGAACAAGAGCAGATGTAAGAATAGTCTGCGTGACTGCTTTTGTGATTTCTCTATCAAGTTTGCTAGGAAGAGAGCACATTGGGAGAGGCCGTGCAATGATGTTGGTATGAATGCGCTAATGTTCTCAGCTAAGTGTGCCTTTGGGATATGCGCTATTTGGGGCACAGACTGCTTTGAAGCATATCGACAGCAGCCCTGCCTGCTCGGCAGGGAGGTCATCACAGGCGTCCCAGGGTGGGTTCTCCACACTGCGAGGAAAAGCTGACTAGGAGCAGAGAGGAGATGAATGCTCAGCTGCCTGGTCTATCAGTTTTTTGGGTATCAGTTCTTACCTTTTCTTCTTTTCCCATAAATATGATGGGGTTAACAGGGCAACGTAATGGAATACGAAAGTGAGGGGTCATTTAAGGTACTTCTGTGCCTCCAAGACAGAATTAGATCCACAAGGGCAGCCTTAGCATAACTCCTGCAGTTACCTGTGACTGCTAACTCATATAAGAACCAACATACGTATGCACCTGGTGGTAAAAGTATCAGTTCATAACCATGGCTCTTGTTTTGCGGTTCTCTTCTCCTCTGAGTAAAGCATATTCTGGATTGAAGGTGGAGGTGGAAGCAGAAGGTCTGACTGAGGGAAGTGTTGAGGGAGAACAGAAGAAAGGGGAGTGTCACGTACCAACAAACAGAAGACAGGTGCACAAGCAACACCATGGGGAAAAACAAACAAACAAACAAACAAATGAAGTTAGGGACCAAACCAATTATTGCTCTAAATCCTCATACTGCCATTAAAAGGCATGTGCATCAGTATCAAGTACCAGCTTGAGCTGGCTGTGGAAAATGTTCTGCTATTCCTGACAAGCGGCTCACTGCTGGGAAATGACACAGGGCTTCTGTCAGGAAGCTAACCCAGTCTTAAAAGGTGCTGGTGGACTTTCCTTCCACAGCGGCGATGTCACCGGGATAATCCACCAAGATCGATAGCCCAAACCCCGCCGTCCCAGCCTTCGGAGTTAATACAAGGGCAGTTGTTTATGCACAGCTCCCATATCCGCTGCCAGAGGAATGACGAGCATCACGAGCAAGCAGCTATAAATAACCCGCACACCCCGGGCTATGTCTCAATGTCTCATCTCCGTCTTTCAGTCGTGAGCCTCTCCCGGCCCGTGCCGCTTCACCCCCGCCCCCCCCTTGAAGTTTCGGGGCGCTGCCTGGAAAGCACCGCGACGGCTCCGAGCCCCCGATTCCTCCCTCGGCTGCGCCTCCCCAGCCGGCTTCCCCCCAGCGCAGCCGGGGCTGGCAGCGCCCCGCGCCCGTCCCTGGCTCCCCCCCCCAGCAACCCAGCTCCAAGCAGCAACCCCAGGCCTGCTCCGGACCTACCCAGGGACATGTCAATCTCCTCGGCTCCCGGCTGCGGCCCCGCCGCGGGGCTGGGGCTCGGGCCCGGCTGCGGCCCCGCCGCCTCCATGGGCTCTCAGGGCGCTGTGTGCCGCCGCCGCCCCGCTCCCCTCGCAGTGCGCCTGCCCGGAATGTGCCGGCACCCGCCGGCGGCACCCTGCGGCAGCCCGGGCACCCTGCCCGGGTCGCCTCGGCCCTCCGCCAGCCGCCCTCTGTCCCGGCCCGCCCGCCTGCTGCTCCCGGCCCTGCCCTGGCGCTCTGCCCGCTCCGACCCCCCTGCAGTCAGCCTCGGGGCATCCCCGCTCGGTCCCGGGAGGTTTTTGTGCAGCGCCGCCGGGCACCGTGCCCCAGCCTCTGTGCTAGCGCTGTTCTCCTCCCGAGCCCTTCTCCTCTGGGGTTTATGGCAAGAGGAAGAGCTTCGGAAAGGCATTTCTGAGTGATGGAGAAGGAGGAATGGCTTTGCTTCATTTTGAAAGCTAGAAAGACGTGGTAACTCGAGGAGGGGAGGCACTCGTGGCTTGTACTCAGGAATGGAGCTTGCTGTCTGTATTGGTGAGCTCGGGGAGCAAGCATCATTTGGGACTGGGCCCTGAGCGCCCCTGGACCACTCACAGAATTCCGATTCTTCGGGGGATCTTTCAGTCTCTAGGGCACATCGGTTGTGGCACTGGTGCTGTCCTGCACCTTGAAAATCACCTAAACTGTCTTCCTCTGCTTTTAGTTGGATAAAACTAAACCAAAGTGGTAGAAGGGGGAGAACAATCCCTCCTCTCCCACAGGTTAGCAGTACTGTACACAAAGATCGTATTTTTCTCAAGTGTCTGTACAAGTGCTCTGAGATAACCTTCCACACTGCATACATAATAAAGGCCACATAAGTCTCAGAACTAAGTCTGCACATTCCGTGTTTTCAAAACATGTTTTCCACAATAGCTTGCACTTCAAATAGGGAGAGAAATTTCTACATGCAAAAAAATCAGGGCAAAGATTGCCTTCTGGTATGTGTATAGCTCTTAGCGAGATGGAGTACTTGTGAAAGTGTTTGTTTAGGGAACTGTCCTTTTGTAAAAGAGCAGAGACACCAACAAATAACCTTAGCTATTTTTTGCAATGACACTGCAGGATGACCATTAAAGTATTTTAATGCAAAATGTTAGGAGGCTAAGGTTGTGATACCCTGTGATTCTGTGATGTACAAGGTTTCCTGCGGGTACTGCTGCTGCTCTTTGGGGATCCCTGGCTCTAATGCCCTCTAGTCCAGGAGCTTTCCCTTCAAAGGGACCCATTAGCAATTTCCCAGCAATTTAGAGAAGTCAGGGAAGCTGCAACTGCTGGGGTAGGAGTGGAAGTATACACATAAACCTGGTCTTTAGCAATGGGCTTGGAGAGGTGGTCTACAGCAGTGTCAGCTTTTGGCACCCAACAAGCGTGTTGGAGAAGGGCTCTGGGAGGTGTCCTGGAGCCTGCTGTGAAGCAGGAATTTCCAAGGAGCTGCAAGAGAAGGAGTGTAGGAGCAGGCTGGAGTCTCCACTGAGTACAGGTGAGATGTGGATTGTATGGCCCAGGTTTCTGCACTGGTAGGAAGCTGGAGTTGGTCCACGGTGAGGCCACTGTAATGAAAAGCATTGTTACCTTCTACAAAATCATGTTTAATTATATTGTCAGAGGATCTAAAAGCAACAGCTGAGAGATTTCCAATAGTGTCTCCATTTTATCATTTTTAGTGAAATAAATAAGAGACAAAACAAGACAAAAGCAGAGTTTTAGAAATATTGAAAGCAACTTAGTAAATAGGAGGCATTTTCAAATGACATTTTTTTTTAATTGAACTACAATAAAGCAATTTCTCCTTCACTAGATGAGAGATTTTATTACCTATTTTTCTCTAAGCCACATAGGATTTAATGCAGTGATAAAATCTTTACGAGCCATATTTCTGCATCTGGGAAGTATGAGCTGATACACACTCTGTTCTCTCAGCTGCCAGTCTGTGGCCTCTTAATGTCTTGGCAAGTGTCCCATTTGCTTTGTATGTCTAAGCACTGCCGTCAACTCAGTTCTGTGTAATTTCTCACATTAGCAATGTAGGTGTTACATGCTGGACTTGGTGAAAAGGCCCTAAGAGCCAGAAGCTCTTGAGAAGCACAGTCCCCCTGCCCTGCATAACACTGCAAGTATCTAGCAGACAAAATCGACCCTGCATCCTAAGAAAGGAATTTCAGGTATGTGGCTTTTTGAAGGTTAAAGTGGCTTCATTAAAACAAAACAAAAAAAAAACACTTTGCTACATTTCCCTCTGGAACTGTTTTGCATTGATTAAATCACACTGTAGCAACAAGCTGTCAAGCTAAGCCCTTGGAGCAAACTGGGGCAGAGGTTTCTGCCAAAGGTGCCAGGTACTCCCCTCATTGAAGGCATATGCATAATGAACTTTTTCACACAAAAAAAAAAAAAAAAAAAGTGTTATTTCAGGGCAATGAGCATTTCAATTTATCAAATGCTCCTTTTGTCACATAGCCAAACCCTAAAGAACCCTAGACGGCTTTTAGCTAAAACAAATAAAAATAGAAGTCAGTGGGAGAAGAGAACACATGCCAGCATCCAAAGACTTGTATTATCTGAAATATTTTCTCAGTCTCTTGGTAGATTTAGTGAATCTTCTGCATGCTAAAGAACTTGTGATGATTTGTTGTTGTCATAAATCTTATGCCTTGATATAAAAGTATGTATTTAAAATTAATCCTGACCACTTTGCCTGTTATTCTTAGGGGTGTCTCAACTTGCAGTGACTTAATAACAGAAATATGACTGTTCACTTTCAGTGAAACAGACCCAAAACTACATGATGCATTAGGAAATATATGAAGGGTTTTTCTTGAGAAGTAGGTCAGGGTGGTTGTAGAAACACATGTTAAGGAAGCGTTTAGCATCTGCATACATACCTTTGTATCTGCTGGTATGGAAGCACTCCACCGTATATCAGAATTGCTCAAAGCATAAATAGCTGCTTATCTCAATGGGCCAGAATTCCTCCCAGGTATTTTCGTGATATTTCGTATTTTTCCCACAAGGGGGAGTGTTGAGGCTTTTTAATTGGTTGGAGCTCTAGGAGAGTAATTCAGCAGTTAATGAGTACTGGTATCCATATAGCTTCATTAGCTTGCTCCGAAATCGGTGCACCATCATCAAAGAGCTTATGTTTTATTGTTAGATGCTGAACATGGCCTTTTAACCATGTGCTGCTACTTGATAATCATCTTGAGAAGATGGAAGAGAACAAAACTGTTCTACAGGCTTACTGAGAATGCAAGCCTCCTGATCTTGCTGATTTTTCCCTTCATTAACCATTCCTAGAATGTGAGCTACTTTGATGATAGTACTTCAGCTTTTATGCAAAACTTATGAGTGGATGTAATAAGGTGGTTGAGGTGCATATCATCAAGTTCTGCTCAGTGATAACAACTGTTCACTGACAGGTCATCCACTTCTTGTTAACAGTTAATGAAGAGCTCCATGATTTGCTTCTTAATGCATTTAGCAGTTGCAGTCTGGATACTGTAAGACTGCAAGGGATTTAGAGAAGGATTTTTTTTTTTTTCTGTATGTATGTGGATTAGAAAATGAGATCTCAGCCTGGTATATGCAGAACTACTCTTACTAAACCCATTAGCTATACCTCTGGAATATGCAGAACATCCTTAAAGTCATCCCATGAAAAGTATGTTTAGAGCTGGAGGCCTACAGGATGATGTCACACCAAAATGATTGTATTAAAGCACACTACAGTTGATCATCTCGTGTCCAGTTATCTAGGACAAGGTCACAACAGTTACTTCCTATCTTAGACAGTCTTTTGTGTGACAGAGATGTGAGTTGTGAAATGCATGACATACTTGATTAAAGATAACTGCAATAGCATGGGCTTGGACTCAACCCACACATGTGCAGGATGACAGGGGATTTGGTAGCTCCAGTGCAATCTGTATCCAACCTACTTACATCCCAGTAAAGGGAGATTCACTGATAGAGCATGCAGCTTTTTTGCTGGTTGCTTTGTTGCTGGTTGTGTAAGACAGTTATAGTTCATGTTGCTTCTCAGAGGCTCTTGATTTGGAGTAAACCTTCAATAAAAGGTATGTATTTCAAATTTTGCCAATAAACAAAAAAGGAAAGTATGCTATTGCATGGCAAACACATTATTCAAAATAAAATATAATAACAATTAAAAAATACTTCTAGAAATCACACTACAATGACCAGTTAAGGATAAAAAAGATAAAAGACCTCTGTGGCACCACGAGGAGGTATTTCCAGTGTGTGCAATTGGAATAAGTGGTACTTGGAATTACATCTTTGAGGGTAGGAGCTGCCCTCCCTGCTGCCTTCAAGAATGTATTTTCTGGTGCTCAATGAAGCGTTGCTAGCTGTACAAATAATCAGATGCTCCCAATGGAAAGGGTACTAGGAACCTTCTCATTAATGGATCTGCCGTTTTATTGTGGTCTGTACAAAAGACTTTCAAGAATAGATATTGCTCACCAAAGCAAGCAGATGGAATCCCGCTCACTTTTCTATTGAAGCATCAGATACTGTAGTATTTTGAGTTATCTCTAGCTCTTTCAACATGATGTTTCAGATAAATCACCGCCCTTTAGCACTGACAGCGTGCTATGTGCCTCTTGACCTATTTGGTTTGCTTGCTTTGCTTTCAAAGTGGGACAAATGATACCATTTTAGTATGAGTCTTGAATCTGGTTATTTGGAGATCATTTAAACTCTCTGTGTGAGGTCGTAGACATTTGCAGGTCTTGAAGAAGAAAAGCAGTATCAATTAGGAACAGACTGTACACTGGTATGCAAAGTGAGAAGGAATTGAAGAGTAATCAAGGAGATGGCAGAAGGATCATGTGAGTGCTGAAATAACTGTGAATGTGTTATCTCAGTACCTCACATGTAGGAGGACTGAGGCTACTCATAAGGAAACATAGTAAGAACATTATGGAAGCTCTGGTGTTTAATTGCTTAAAGCAAGGAAGTCTTTAAAGACTGCAAAGAAAGGTCAATGCTGACATCTTAGGAGGACTTTGTTTCTCACTGCAAAAGGCAATCCAGACTGACAAAGATCTGCTTTGTATTCAGCTCAAGTATTTATTTCAGGAACGCTGAGATCTTTGGGGATGTCTACTCACGTCAGACCCTGCAGCTGCTGCTTGGCTTGAGGTGCCCAGAGCTTTTCCAGGCAGCAGAGGTCTGCAAGTCCAGGGGAAGTTCTGGGGGGCATTACACCTCATTACACCCCCGAGCAGTGTCACTGTTGCAGTGCTTTGATGCTCTTGTCATGCTCAGTTGCCCAGGCCACTGACCTGAACTGGGACACAGCCTACAGGACGGAAAGGGATGTTATGAAGGTACATGAGAGATAAGGGACTCCACTCTTGCTTTCCCTACGCTACTTTCATAATCAGTTTTGTACCAGCATTTCCAATCTAGATGACCCTGTCTAGCTTTCTCCAGAAGGCAGCGCTCAAGATAAATGTGGAGCTGTGAGCAATGATGCTGAGCAGTGGTCAGAAGAGGTGTGAGTGCAGCACAGCAGGCTGACCATACAGCTCTTGCACTTCTTCTTCGGAGCATGGCTTGGCTTAGTCATACCCAGAACAAGATTACTGCAAGACTTTTGAATAACCACATCTTGCAATACATGTTGAAAGTTAGGTAGATCAAAGCCTTATCTAGATCTCATTCCTCTAGGGCACTAACAGTACCTCTTAATGTTAGTCGATATCATATCTTTATGAGTTTATGAGTTTTTATCTCATCTAGAGCGGATGTGGGTAACCACGAAGACTTTCAAAGTGGAAGCTATACATGGAAGTGGGGGATTTTCGGTGGTTTTCAGTCTTCTGAAACATAGACGCTGTCTGTGGTACGGTAGTGAGAAAATAGGTTTGTCTAGTGCAGTCTCACTACAACATCTACCTCTTCCTGTTTTCATTTTAGCTGCCTTATTAAAAAAGAAAATGCTATCATCTCTGTTTTATAGAAGAAACTGGCATAGCTATGACTTACTACTCATTATGACAAGAAGGTTGGCTTTGGGAGCCTTCTGCCACTGAACTAGTGACTCTGGTTTTTCTTATTGCTGGTTCTTAATGAAAAAAGAAAGGGCAGCAGGGTGAGCAGGTAGAAGAACTGTTGAAAGACTATAAAAGACAGACTATAAAAGACAATTCAAATTATTAGACTGCAGCATTCCAGACATCTCTTCTGATTGCGTGGCTACTTGAGGTGATAAATGGTCATAAAAGTAAATCTGCACATATCCATATCACAGGAACATGCAATCATTTTCCAAGTTTCTGCCTGAATAAGTAGTAATTTGCTCAAGATAGAATTTGCAAATTGGGGATTTTTTTTGTTAGCTGCTTGGAAAAAGTTTCAGTTGTGGTTTCTGGCCTGTTTTATTGGACACTTTAATGCATTTAAAGGAGTGAGCAAGTGTCTGAAGAAGCTCAGTGAGTTTGGTGTGCTTCTGAGTAGGAACACCTGCAGACACAATGAATACTGTGTTAAAGATAAAAAGGTCCCTCATACACGAGAACTCCAGCATAACTAAATGGTGACTCGAGTTCTCTGACGATTTGTCAGACCCATTTCTTCAAAATGAGCCATCCCCTTTCCTCTTCCTGACGTTGCAGAGATCAGTTCGGCTTTAAATAGCAGGCAGCTGTGTGATGTGGCTAAAAGGGAGGACAGCAGAATGGCAAATCTGAGCTGGCCCTGTGCCAAACCATCAGCTTTGCAAACTCAGAGCAGCTATTTCTAACATTTAGTTGCTGGGGCTGGCTCCTGGCCGATGCTCCGATTCACTCCTGCCAACTGCAGAGCAGAGCCACTGCACCTCCTGCTCCACGTCTGCAGGCAGAACCATCAAACACACTTGGCCCACCATCAGCCACAGGGTTTGTCAACCTCCACCCTCTCCGGTTGGAAATCCGGCCGAAGACAGCAGTCCGCAGTGTTTCTACAGGTTTGTCTAACTTTCCTGCTGTGAACCCAGGGAATGATTTGCTTTTTCAGGACACGAGCAGAGGCTCATCGCAGGCAGACTCATAGATAGATGATACTCGGCTGTAAGATTTAGTCCCACGCTCCACAAAAGCATCCACATGCTCCACGAAAGCTGAAGGAAGCAGCCAGCCACAATATTTACAGGTGACAATGGGAACCCTTCCCCCGCCACACATTAATTTTGCACAGTGGCCTCTTTTGCTGGAAAACCAATCTATTTGCAGTGACACAGGGATCCCAGAGCCCGTACAATCCTGCACCAAAGAATTAAATCCTTCGCTCTTCAGTACCTTCTTCCTGATCCTGGCTAATTCAGTTCATTTGAATTTGGGCCAGATATCGCCCACGGAATATTACAGGGCTGTTCCTCTTTTGACTAATAATGGCTCAGCTGTCTCTCACTGACATATTGCTGACTGAAGGCTATAGTCTCTTCCATCCTGCTTATAAGAGGAATTTCCCTTAGATCCCCAAATTAGTCATGATGCATGCATGCACGAAAAAAAATCCATTTAAGGACCGGCAGGAGGATCAAAGCATAAAAGCTGATTCTGCTTATCAAGCCCATAGCAAATGCATTAAGATGCGGGTCTCTGAGCCTTTCTTTACCGTTTCTTAATGATGACTCTAGAGTAATTTCTGACAGATAAATATGCAGCACGTAACGAGTGCAGATCACATGGTAACACAGCTAATTAATCTCCCAGAGTGTTCCAGCAGTCAGGCAGCACCTCATTAACATAGCAGGGCCCAGGACACGGCGGCCAGCTCATTTAGGGGAGCCTGAATGCTCTCTGCTCGGCTTCCCCATTTTGAGGCAGGCGCGGGAGGCTCGCAGAAGCGCTCCCTAAACCCCGCGGGGGCCACGACCCGCTCCCCTTTGTTCTGACACGCCAATTCCTCACTTGTTTTTATTTTATTTTGCTTTATTTTGCTTTATTTTGCTTTATTTTGCTTTATTTTGCTTTATTTTATTTTATTTTATTTTATTTTATTTTATTTTATTTTATTTTATTTTATTTTATTTTATTTTATTTTTTCTGCATTTTTTTTTCCACGCCACTCCGGCAGACGTGCGGTCCTTGCCGGCTTCCCCCGCAGATGCTCGGCCCGGCCGGGACGCCCCTTTAACCGGAGGGCGCCATCGGCGGCGGCCCCCGGAGCCCACCCCCCCCTCCCACCCCCCGCGTGCTGCCGCCGCCGCCGCCACTCGCCCCGCCCCCTCGGCCCCTCATTGGCCAGCACCGCCCCGGGAGCCACGCCCCTCCCCTCCTCGCCGCCGCGGATTGGCGAGGACGGACGAGGAGCGCGGCGAGGCCACGCCCCCCTCTCCAGCCGCCCCCCCCCATCTCCCTCTCCCGCGGCCCCCCCCCCCCCCCCCCTTTCCTTCTGCCCCCTGCGGGCCCGTTGGCGCCTGCGCAGTGGCGTGGCGGCGGCGGGCGGCCCCGCTGTTGTTATTGTGGGGCTGGGCTGCGCCGCGCGAAGATGGCGGCCGGGCAGGGGGGCGGCGGCGGCGGCAACGGCAACGGCAACGGGAATGGGAACGGCAACGGCAACGGCCCGGGGGGGCTGGGGATCCCCGCTCACCTCACGCTCTCCTTCTCGGCCGGGCCGCACTGGGGCGCGGCCACCCTGCCGCAGCCGCACACGGTGCGCAGCCTGGACCGGGCCCTGGAGGAGGCGGGCAGCTCGGGCATCCTCTGCCTCAGCGGGAGGAAGCTCCGCGACTTCCCCGGCAGCGGCTACGACCTCAGCGACACCACGCAAGCAGGTGTGGGGCTAGGGGAGAAGGGGGAGGCGGTGGGGCCGGCTCCTGCCGCGGGGCGGCCCCGTGGTGGCGGCGGGGAGCGGCCTGCGAGGGGTGGGGGCGGCGGGGGGGGGGGCTGCGATCCGCGCTGGGAGCCCTGTGCCCGGCCTGCAGGCAGGGCGCTGAGGGGAGCCGAGCTCGGAGAGGTTTCCCTGCGAGCCGCTGGAGAAGCAGATCTTGCGGTTTTTTTCTTATTTTTTTTTTTTTTTTCGCAGAGGTTTTGTCAGGTTTTGGCTGGGTTTATGCGCTGCTGGAAAGGCATCGCGCTGAGTTAACGTGCTAGAGCGAAATGTTAATGAGAGGTCTGGCATCTTTTGTTCAGAAGCAGCGGTGGCTTTCCCCAGCGTTGTCGAGGCGGATCAATTCCGTGCGTGATTTTGTTTGTTTCGTGGGTTTTCTTTCCCCGTAGGTTACGAATAGCTGGGGTATTGTTTTGGATACGAGACTGCCTATTGTGGCACCTTACCCATCTCTGACAGTGCTGCTCTACCAAATACTCGTTCTGTTGGTCTTTGTTGTGGGCTGCAGTTTGTGCAGAGTTAAATAGCGATGGACTTGTTCTCCTGCGATATATTAGGTTGCGTAGGGTGTACAATTTGTGAAGGGCTGATTTATAAAATCCAATTCCTGTATCCTGTACCAAGCCTGCTAATGGCTTGTAGGATATTAGTGTTTTTTCTTTTTTTTCTTTTTTTTTTTTCCCCCCTCTGGCATGTGTGATGCATCCCTACGTGCAGTGCAGAATAGGGATAGGTAAAAGTGTGTTATGTCATAATGGAAGAACCACATTAAATTAAAAACAATCGTTATTTCATGGAACCTGTTTCCGTGTAATAGCATAAAAAATTATGCAGCACCATAGTAGACCGATTCACTGTATAAATATTCAATAGTTAAAGCTTTAAAATCAGATGTTGTATATAGGGAATATTATTAAAAGGAATTTTTATGTAACCTGAAGCAGGTGCATCAAGGATCCATTTTTGTTTGCTTCTTACTAATTCAAATTGTAACTGTGTTTAATTTTTAGCTTTGTTTTGAATTCCATCACATTTGAGTAAAAGCTGTCTGCAGTGCTATTATCTTTATCTTTTCGAATGTAGTAGAGCCCAGTCACCACCATCAGGATTCGACCTTCATCATGAAAGATGTTGTGTGAAAATGTTTAAAGGCAGCCTCTGACAAAAATAGCCATAGTGCATGTTGTTCTGTAAGCACTTATTTAAATACTTGATGTGTGCCTATGCAAAAACCTTCTCATAATGATGATTTATTATAGTACTTATGAATTAATTAAATGGAATATGAATTTTAGAGGCCTTGCAAAAACTTGCTTGTAAACAAAAGATTTGTAGTCCTTATTTTGACGTTATCTGTGGACTTTTTTTTTTTTTTTTTTTTTTTGATGAGTGGGTAAATGGTATTCTGCTGGTGAATCTATGGCATCATTTACAGTGTCAGTATGGCATAGAGCTTTTGATGTAGGATCAACTACTGTCTCGTAGGCATTTGTTTACTGGCATTTTTCACAGTTATTGCTGTTTCGTGCCACAATATACCCATGAATAAGGTTATGGATATATGCTGAAACAGGGGGGATAGGGAACTTGGGTCAAAAAGATTTGCTGTGTTTCACTTTCAGTTCTAAGTTGGTGACTCTCTGAAATTCAGTTCTGTGATACTTGAAGCAAACACTAAAAAAAAAAAAAAGTATATAATATCTCCCACATACAAACCTAGATACAGTTTCTTTTCCATATCACAAGCCTGAATGCAGTAGGTTCTGCAGTGTCACTGTAAATCCAGAATATTCTGCTTTAACATCAGTAAAATCAACCCTAGAAATAACCTCCTGTTGCTGAAGTAAAAACACTGCAGTTTTATATGTATACACACACGCATGCTTCTTAAAGCACAACTGCTGTTATCATCAAAAATACCCTTGGATTGGAGGTGTTTTTTTTTTTTTAGGCTTGGCCATATTTTGTATCTAACTTATGTAATGGTTTACCAGTACATAATTGGCAAATAATATAATACATTTTTGGCATCGTAATTTATGTGACAAAGCTAACTGCTGAACTGCTGAACTAAAAGCATATAAACAGTATCTGTCTGGTTAGCTCTGACCTTATGTTTGTCATATCTTTTGTTAACTGTGAATTTGCATTGCAGCTCTTTGGCAAAAAATACTTCTATTTTCTGGTTTGCTAGAATTTTTCATCTGGCTGTTCAAACAAATCTTGTGCAGCTGTTAAATGAACTTCTGGGGCGGGGGGGAAAATCAGTTGCAAGATATCAAGAGGTGTATGAATATTCCAATCACTTTATTAACGTGTGTAATTTTGCTTCTTGCTGTGTGAACAACATTAAGCCCCTGGCAGTTAAGTAATTGAGTAATCACATCAATGTAATCACTGTCTGCTTAGCTGAAGAGATGTGTTTTCTGTTCTGTTTCTTCTTGTAGTTAGGTTCCTGTGCTATATGGCCATCCTGACTCAAGTCAACCAATGCCTTCAGAAATATCCTTACTTTTTTTGTGAGCAGTTAGCAGTCCAAGGTATAGGACTGACAGGAAAAAAAATAAAATTGCTCTGTATGAATATACTGGTGCCATCAGGCTTACTTGTGACTTTGTCACAAGAAACTTGAGTCCCCATTTTTAATTTTAAGGGAACCTCCAAGCAATTACGAGTAGTTGAGTGATTGCCTGTTATATTAACCTGAAATTTCTTCGTTGTTACCACCTGCTGCCTTTTCGTTTAGCTGAGGAGTAACACCAGTATATTTCAAGTCTGACTTGAGAATGAGCCCTCCTGTCATGGTTAATAACAATGTCACTACCATGGGCCAAGTTCCCACATTGTGATTCCTCCATGGGTGTTCTGGGAGTATGGTGTAAGGGGGAATCATGCTTCTTTATGATGCCATTGCATATACTAAGGGCATGACTGTTTTTTACCTTACAAGGGCCAAAAATATGATGTATGTAGTGAAAAGTTATTTTTGTTGGTGGTACCAACCTTGACTCAGGTGACAGCAAGTGATTGAATAGGAACAGCAAATTCAATTTTCAATTGAAGAAACACATATGATGTATATCATAAGTCTAGATTACATTGTAGAACTCAAACGTCTTGAGACATGAAGTTCTTCAGTAATGACTTCTTCATGTTTGATGGCCTCTTCACGTTTGAATGGAAACAAACAGGTTATAGGAGGCTTTCTGGAGTGGTGCTCATGCTCAGAAGATGCAAAAGCTGAAAGTGACACAGCAGTGTCTTTGCTTTTTCTTAGATTTTCTTAGATTTTGTTGTTGTTTGTGAGAAGTGTCTTCTCATGTGACTTGTGAAGATTTCTTGGAGCTGACTCAAAAGTGTATACTGATTTTCCTGGCAAGGCTGACACTTAATGCATTCTCCTTGACAATGTGGAGAGGCTTCCAAATTCCTGGTTTTCTGTGGCTGTCCATGGTCTTGTCCAACAGCTTTTGCCATTCTTCGAATGGACCTGTTTTTTTTTATTACAGAACTATGGCCTTTCTTGCTTGGGCAGACATGATTATTTCTGATATGTTCCCAAGTGCTTGAAGGGTTCTGTTTGACTGGTGAGCCAATGTATAACTTCTCAACAAAGATGAGTAGTACATGGCTTAAAGGAACTCTGCATCACAGGCCTGTTCATAGCCTGCTAGCCAGCAGGTGTAACTTACACAATGAGCAAATCCCTGTCCATCTGTTTGTTAAAACAAGTGTCTACTTAAGTTTGTCACTTTATCATTTTGTTTCAGCAGGTGTTCCCAATATGTAGTGGACAAGAACTTATATTAAAGGCTGGAAGGCTACTTTGATTTCAGAGCCAACGTACTAGATCTCGATTCTTCCTCCCCAGCAGAAGTCAACTGTGGTAGAAAACCATTGATCTGTTCCGGATACAGAAAAATGTATTTCACATGGAAGAGCTGTGGTTCAATCTGAGGGGATGCCCTTTTGGTTAAGGCCCTAATGTAATAAAATATATATATTTTAGAAAGGATATTAGGATATTCTTTAGTAGTGCTGTTTGACAAGCCAGGAATGATGAATCTGTTAAGGACAGTTTCTCGTTGCCTGAACAGCCTTTCCTCTGTGCTTTTTGAGTATCTTTAATTATGCGGTCATGTGCGGTTTTTTCCTGTGTTGCTTTCACTGCACAGGCTGTGTAACTAAAATTAGTGATGTGGATAACCATAGAGCAGATATTTTCTAGCTCTTGAATTGTTGGATGTAGAACCCAAACATTACTTCCTATCTCTTTTTACTGTCTTTTTCACAAAATTAAAAGCTATTCTGCACACTGCCAAACATCCAATTCAAAAAAAAAAAAAAAAAAAGCTGCTTATAGCAACCCATGGGAGTGTTTTTCTTTCTTTTAAACAGCTCAAAGAAGAAGCACAAGCGGAGGAATGTAAAATAGAGAAGCAACGTGACAAGGTTGCTAGCTCCTACCTAACGTGGAGCAGCCGAGCTAAAATTGTTGGTAGTGTTTTGTCAGGAGAAACATGGTCATGTTACCACAGTCCAGTACCTTGTGCTTCACTTCTTAGTATATTAAGAGACGGTGCATGTGTTAGAAAAAGGATTAAATTATTGAATGTGTACCAGAGCTGTTAAACTGGCCATGGTAATTACTTTTTTCATTTGTGTCTAGCTGCTAATAGTGGACATACTGGTGGCTTCCTCTTGTACTTCTCTGAATGTGCTCAGAAGTCCTAAGTCTCTCACCTATGCATGTTGCAATTTTGTGACTGTGTAAAGGCTAAAACGTACTCTTTCTCCTTTCAGTTTCAAAATCTTCTGCTTATTATTCTCCTTACTGTCAAACTACTGTCGTTTGAATTGTGAAGGGTTCTCTTTCTCTTTTCTAATCTTTGACCTAGTAGATTCTTGAAAATAGGTACTGATCTCGATTTATGTGCAGTCTGTGATCCTTAACTGTTCTATATAGGAAAAACATTTTTCTACTATATAAATTGAACTGTATGTATACCAAAGGTCTATCTACTCCGGTATTCTTTATTGAAATAATATTTTTTAACCTGTTAATTGGTAACTTTATTTGCAGCCCAATGTTTCTCTTGAAAATGATGCAAATGGATTTTGTGCCCTCAGTTTTCTATTCCAGGCTGATGAAATCTCTGCATAATCTCCTCTTATACTGAAAAATTCTCTCACGTGTACCTACATCCTTAGTTGTACCCTATATTTTTTGAGATAAGCCAGGAACTGCATGCAGTCAAGATAAGTGTTTGGAAGGAAAACTCCATTCTCTGCTCTTAGCATTGTTTTGTGCCCTCGGCTTGAGTTATCATTTAAAAAAAAAAAAAAAAAAAGGAAAAGGAAAAGAATAGAGTAATAAGGCTGCATCATTGTCAGCTTTACAACTTCAGCATATTCACTTATAAGTTAGAATCATAAAATATCTTGAGTTTGAAGGGACCCATGAGGATCATCGAGTCCAGCTGCTGGCACCACACAGGTCTACCCAGAAATTCAGACCATATGACTAAGAGCACAGTCCAAATCTTTCTTAAACTCTGACAGGCTTGGTGCTGTCACTGTGTCCCTGGGAAGCCTGTTCCAGTGCACAACAACCCTCTCAGTGGAGAACCTCTTCCTGATATCTAGCCTGAACCTCCCCTACTGCAGCTTGACACCATTCCCTCGGGTCCTATTGCTTGTCACAAAAGAATAGATCAGCACCTACCCCTCCACTCCCCCTTGTGAGGAAGCTGTAGACCCCAGTGAGGTTTCCTCTTAGCCTTCTCTTTTCCAGACTGAACAGGCCAAGTGACCTCAGTTGTTCCTCATACATCTTCCCCTCTAGGCCCTTCACCATCTTAGTAGTCCTCCTCTGGACACTTTCCAACAGTTTCACATCCTCTTTGTACTGTGGTGTCCAGAACTGCACACAGTATTCAAGGTGAGGCCACACCAGCGCAGGGCAGGACAATCACCTCCCTCAACCGATCAGCAATGCTGCGTTTGATGCACCCCAGGACACGGTTGGCCCTCCTGGCTGCCAGGGCACACTGCTGGCTTATATTCAGCTTGCTATCAACCACAACCCCAAGATCCCTCTCTGCAGGGCTGCTGTCCAGCGTCTTGTTGCCTAGTCTGTAGGTATAGCCAGGGTTACCTCATCCCAGGTGCAGAACCCGGCACTTGCTCTTGTTAAACTTCATGGGGTTGGTGATTGCCCAGCTCTCCAATCTGTCCACATCTCTCTGCAAGGCCTTTCCACCCTCAACAGAGTCAACAACTCCTCTAAGTTTAGTATCGTCAGCAAATTTGCTGAGAACATCTTCTAATCCTATATCCAATTCATTTATAAAAACCATTGAAGAGGACTGGCCCTAAAGTGGAGCGTTGGGGAACCCCACTGGTGACTGGCTGCCAGCCTGATGTGGCCCCATTTACCACAACCCTTTAAGCGCTGCCCATCAGCCCATTGCTCACCCATTGTATGATGTTTTTGTCTAGCTGTGTGCTGGACATTTTGTCCAGTAGGGTCCTATGGGAAACTGTGTTGAAAGCTTTGCTGAAATCCAAAAAGATCACATCAACTGGTTTCCCTTGATTGACTAGATGTAATTCAACATATTGAGGCTAGAGAAGGACGTGAAAGTGAAATCATCACAAAATCATGCCTAAGACAAATAGAAACAAGACTGGACACAGAGAAGCAGAACTAGCTGTATAAGTAATTCAGCTGAAAATGCAGTGTGTGTGAAGCTACTGCAATATTAATCACAAAGTGAAGATGAAATGGCAAGTAATGTAAGTTTATTTAAGTGTGAAATTTCCAAATATATGATTTGTAAAGTAGATCCTTCTGAGCAGGTACTTAAAAAACTTTATTTCTTTAAATGATCTTCTGCTCCTATAGAAACAAAGTGATTTGCTATTCCTGCACATTCATTCCATGCTGAGATTAGAAAGGCTTGCATTGGAAAGCTGGAACGGCCTTTAAAGTTTAATTGGTTATGAGGGAGCTTTTCTAGATACAGGTTTTAAAGTTAATATTGCAGGTGTTTTGGAATTAAATTTCAATTATGGTGATGTCATATTAAAAATCATTTGGCAGTTCGTTTAGATGACATTAAATATATATATATATAAAATAATCTTCAAGAGCCTATTTTTTATGAAAATAAAAAAAGTCAACCTCAGAGTTAAATACTCAGGCTTGACTTCATAACGACTGGTACCCGTGTGTCAGCTGCTTTAAAAAAAAACACAACAATTGTGCCACTGCTTCCCATTTGTGGGAAGATCGTGCTGCAGAGTGTGACTCCGGGTGTTTGAGACTTCATACAAAATGCTCGCTGGGATTGAGCCACTTCTGATTTTTTTGTCTAATCTTTATCATTTTAGTATGTCAGTTAAAATATGTAGCAACCACAAAGATTAGATGAAGACAGGCTATGCTTCTATTTGACTTCAGAGTATACACACCTGGAAAAAATCAATTTAAATGTTATTACATACACTTTTAACAGTAGATTCTAAATGTATTTAAATTTGCGTGTGGCACGGAAAGTATGCTGATAAGTTTTAATTTCCCAAGAGATAAAGTATCTAGCAGGTACGTCAGAGTTTCTTTATTGTGCGTAAGAGTTGATAGATGTTCAGTTTAAGTATAGTCCTTTACAGTAGCTCTTAATTTAGGAGAGCAAATGTTTCATTTGGATATGAAACGCATAAAGTTATGTGCAAAAATGATTTTCCTGTAATTCTTGAGCATTTTTTGTCAGTAAATTCTTTAAAAAAAATAAAATTGTTTTGCAGCTGAAGTAGTTGTTTATACATGTATGCAGTCATTCTAAATTCTGGCATATTTAATTGTTCTGCAATTAATTTTGCAACCTAAGTTGAGAGTTCTGATCTTAGTTACGTAAATATCCAGGGTTCTGTTTTTTTTGAATTTTCAAATGGGAATTATAAAATGTTTCTATGTTTAACAACTGTAGTTGTGCCTTAGTGTTAAGAACTCTCAACATGCGAGTGTGCTGTATAGTGTTTGAGGAGAATGCTAGAGAGCCTGCCTTTTGGTCTAAGTTTGGCAAGATTAAGAGCTCATTTCTTTTAAGGTTCCTGAAAATAAGGAGGAATCAGTACTTTTCAGAAACCTTGTTTTGTACATTGTTTACATTTAACTGGAAAGTGCTAGGTAGCTTATGCAAAGGACTTCTCATCAGAATCCTTGAGAAAAATACTCTTTAGTAGTCTCTCTTCTCTTTCTCCCACCAGGTCTAGCTTTCAGTTTCTGACTATTTTTTCTTTTGTTTTCCATCATGCCTGTACTAGCTAATGGCATAGGAGCACAGTGCTTAAAACACAGTTAGAGGAGTGTTCACTTTAATTTTGTCAAACAGGACACAGGATACCAATTTTTTAAGGCAGACTTAACACCCACCCCCACCATTTAGCGCCATTTTTGAAAGCTTCAAGTAAAAGCTGTTTTTAGATTAATGCTGCCATCAAAATTCTTGATTGGTACAATTATTAGGTTCCTCTATAGGAGGCAGATCTATATTTAGGCACGTGTTTTTTTAGATGCATCTTTGTTTCATTATGATAGTAAAGAGGAAAACTGACATTTTAAATACTCAAACAGTGCTAAGATTGTTACAGTTGTATAATACAAACAATCAACAATTTTAAATCTGATATTTAAATATGTTTAAAGAGCTTTTCATGGTCATCAAGAAGAGTCATGTGCTTAGAACAAGACCAGTTAGGTCAGGTTGCTCAGGGTCTTGTCCGGTTGAGTTTTGAGCATCTCTGGTGATATTTCTATCTTTGTGAAATGTGTTTTCTGGATTATCCTGGAAGCCTATGTTTATTTCAGTCCAACTGAAGAAAACATTCTTACTTGATTAAATTGGTTTGTTCCTGCTAAGTGCCATTTCTTTGGTTAGTAGTGAAAATCAGATCTTTTATTTTCTTAGTTTCTCACCAAACTTGACAAGGAGTCTTGAGATTCTACTAAAGAGTGAAACATATATTTTTCTTCCTTTTTTTTTTTTTGTGTGTGTGTGTATGTGACTTTTCTTATTTGTGACTTCACTATTGGGCTTAAAAGACTTTGGTTTAAGGTCAGTAAATTCAAGTCTTACCTTTGAATATCTGCTGACTCATTAATCCATTTTTCCCTAATCCTGGAGGATTAAAGCAAGATAGAAAATGAGTATTCTTAGTGATAACGTTGAAGACAAATGATATATGCTTAGATGTAGTTATTTAGTACTGGAATGTCACAACAAAAACTGACAGCTCTGGTTTACTAGTAAACAACCAGTATATGTACTATTTCCATGGGTTTTGTTACCCTTTCACTTCTCAAAACAGGATCACTAAAATGAGCAAGCAAAAAAACGTATTACAAGTGTGTTGGTGTTCTAAACTGTTTTCTTCTAATGCTTGTAAGCTCTTAGGGCTTTGAGGTCTTGTCAGCTTGGTGCTGGCAGAGTATTAAAATGAAGGATGATATTTTCAGATGCAGATAATTTGAGTTTAATGTTAGCTCATCAGTGGTTCTTTTTAATAACACTTCTGAGCATCTGCATTTAATTATTCCCAGTAAAGAAGATGGCAAGACTAAAGATAATGTGGAAATATGGCTTTTGTGGTATTACAAACGTACCTGAACAGGAGAGGCACAGACTTGGAACATTTTCAGGTCTGATATCTCAAAAAGAGACGTGAAAACAGGGATATGGACTAAGGTTACTGAATAAACTGTGTCATAAGTCCTATTCAGTACAAATACACAGTTGTGATGGGAATGAAAGGATGACAGAGTATTGGTGACTTAAACTCAACCAAATCTCATGGTGATAAGCTAATTTACAGCATTGGAGTAGTGTATATAATAAGAGGTCTTGAACTTGAAATTGTGGGGGGGGAGCTCTACATGCTTTGAAACAATTACACAAATTGTAATTCTGTCATAGGCTAGAAACTGAGTTGGTGGTATTGAGGATTCAGGAGCTAGAGTTTCAGTAGCACAAACAGAACTATTGAGTACAGGGAGATTTCTCCCTAGCCAGTGAACTACGGTACCCCTATTTTGAGTTGGTTTAGAATCCTTAAATATCTACTAGTCTTGATTTGTATGCTATTATTTCATTACAAACACTCATTTAAAATTTGTTTTCTATCAGCATGTTTTTTCTTTTTAACCTTTTTTTTTCTGACGTGGTAGTGAAATTGTGTAACATGCATTGTCTCACAACATCAAACAGAATTCAGGAAGATAAGACTAACTTGCCATACTGTTTTTAAAGTTATAAAAATAGGAAGAAAAATGTTGTAGCTCTACTAATAGTCAGAGAGAGTCTTCTGTCTTAAAGTCGTTCTCCCTACCTCTAAAGAGCAAACAAAAAAACAACGAATGGTTAATAACCTTCCAGTTTCAAATACTAATTTGAAGTATGGAGTGTTACATGAAGTTGTAACACTTGCATGCCTGTATTTTCTTTAGTCAAGTAAATTAATAATCACTATGTGAAATGTAATTACACTTTCTAATGCTGTTGTTGTTTGATGTAAATGCTAGCATGACAGTATTTGGATTGGAAGATGACAGTTTTGTGGAAAAAATGTTGATCTCTGGGAATCACCATATGCAGGTGTTTCTGCAGTGTGTTTTTTCCCTTCCAGAATCATATTGCATCTGACAGATCAATAATAAATTGTACCCATGTTCCGTGTGTTGTTGATCTCCAAGCCATGTTTAGATCAACTAAAAGTTTATCTCTAGGATCAGGTCTTGCACGTATGATTTTAATTTTATACATTGGCTTCTGACTTTTACATCGACTAATTACTTAAAGTTTCTGTTGTGTGTTGTGCTTTGTAGTTTGTGGGTGTGGTATGTTTTTTTTTTTTTTCTTAGACCATACTAAAGCATTACCAAAAAAAATAGACAGGAAACTTTTTACGTATTGCTAGTTAGTAGAACAGATCTCTTGTCACATTTTTTTCTTTTACCTTTGTGTTTACCTTTGTGATTTCACTTCTAAATATGATATTGGATCTCTGAGGAGGGGAAAAAGACACAGCAAACAAAACAACATGAATCATCATTTTAAATGAAAATACTGAGGTGAAGTAGTTCAAGTGTAAATTTCTCAGCTAATCTTTGCACAAGATGCATGCTGAATTTGAAATACAAAGTTTGAACGTAAATATGATTGCACTGGATCAAATAAAAGTTCCATCTGTTCTAGCAGCATGCCTCTGGTGGTAACTGATATTGAATGCTTAGAGAGAAGTGCAAGAAAAGGCAAACACGATGTTAATTCTGTTTGGCGGCCCTACTGCAGTTTAAATGTAATCTAAAAGTAGCATTTTTTTTTCCTTCTGATCATGATTTAAACTTGTGAGATACATTCTCACATCTAATGGCTTCCTCTCCAAACTAGCTTTTTTCTCAAACTCTTCTGTTCTGAAATTCTAATATACTGATTTTAAATGGTCTTTGTACAGTCAGTAAAGACTTAGCTGCTGCTTTGTTTCTTTTTAAACAGAGTTAACTTCTTCATATTTTTGTAGTTCCCCTTTCAAATGTAACCTTTGTAATGTTGTACTTCTCACTTCTGTTTCTGTAGAGATAGCGAATCAAAATACCCTGTGATTCATAAGCGATCATTGATAGCGTCTTTATTTTGGTTTTCACATAACACCCCTCAATTGAATGTTTTCCCATCTAAATCGGTTAAGCAAAGAATTCCTTTTTCTCACTTCTAGAGGGGTTGTCACCTTAAATTGTGTGCAATTCTATACTTAGCAGCTTTCCTTGCTTCTTCAGTCTATTAACCCATGTAAAACCATTCTTGTTTAAAGTGCCAGCAAGCTGCTTCAGTTTTAATTTAGGAAATCTACCCTTTCATCCACTAGCCTGCGCTAGTGTGTGGAGTTGCTCTGCCACAGGTGCACATCTTTGCATTTGCCTTTACTAAACCAGATGAGGTGTGTGCCAGCTGAGGTCACTCTGGCTGGCCTCCCAACCATCCAGCATGTGAGTTGCCCCTTCTTTCCCTGTCTTGAGGGTGTTCATGTGCTTAGAGCAGATTCCATCTTGCTTTCCAAACAATCTAAACAGTACCGAATCTAATGCTGACCCCTGAGAAATGCCACTGGTAGGTAGTTGGTTTGCTGGTTCAAGCCGTTAAGCTCTCTTCTTTGAACTTGACAGTGACTTTTAGCCACTTTTCTAGTCACTTTCAAATCCACTTCTTTGGTTTAGTAGAACAAAAGAAACTGTTCTGCTGATGATATGATGGGAGCTAAGCAGAAACAGTTATTTTTTGCAAGTTCTTAAAAACTAAGAACTAAGGCCTGAAATAGCAAGAGATCTGCATTGCTGTTTTGTTAAAAGACTCTGTTCAGCATTTTTGAGAAACCACATCCTTTGGAACTATCCTAACTTGGGAACTAGAGTTACATTCAGAAAAAGTAGATGTTCTTTCTAAAGTAAATCTCTTGCTTTCAAGATAGTTACATGAACTTTAATGACACAGGTTTGATAGTTAATTGATAATTTCCAGGATTCAAGGTCATATTCCACTTGAAATTTTTTAGGCTAATAGGAGAGGGACAAACAGTATTTTGTTTCCTTTTAGGTGTTCTTAATTATTGGTAATACATCTTTAATTTCCTGTCATTTTTCTGTTTTCTGTTTAAGTGCATATCAAATAACACTATTTTAGTATTTTAAATCTTTTTGGTAAATTAATTATATACTGTAGCATCTGGTAAAACTGAATTACTTTACGCTTACTTTACACCTTAATTTTTAGGACCGTGACAAGAATAACAGTGGGTATTTTAATCTTACTGCATGAAATTTTTGACTTAAAGGAATTTTTTTTTCCTTTTGCTTCTAGATCTTTCAAAGAATAGATTTACTGAAATTCCTCCTGATGTCTGGTTGTTTGCACCACTGGAAACTTTAAATTTGTATCATAACTGCATCAAATCCATTCCGGAATCTATAAAAAATCTACAAATGCTTACCTACCTTAACATTAGGTGAGTAATGCTTTTCATTTTTCATCTTTATATAATTCACCTCATTGGAAAGGTGGCATCCTCCTTCTTTATGATATAAAGTGCCCTTTTGTCCAAATTTGCGCTCTGGTAGTTACAAATTGCTCTGTGTGCCATATGCTTGGTATTTTAGAGCCAGCAGTTCTTGTTGCTTCCTTTATGGAAAGGAACCTACTACATTACAAAATTTCAGTCAATATACTGCAGTAGCTGACATTAAGGAGAGTTTAGGAAGTTTTCTTTGTTTTTAATGTTATGCTGACAGACTTTTTTACTGTTTTTAACAGTAAATGTTAGTAAAGTAAGTCTGTTAGCGTAACATTGTACTGTTTATAACAGTTAGACAGACACAGGTCCGTCATTAGTAACTTGAGCCACAGTAGTTGTGACAAGGTGCAAGATGAGTGGTACCTCTCCATCAAAATAGGGGTGTCAGTGCACAGAGCTTTGAGATTGTGAGTTAGAATTTCCTGTAATGCTTGTTCTTGTTTATGGTTGCATTTGCCAGTGGTAGTTACTATTTCTTTTAACATATTTCTCTGTACGTTTTAGCATTAGAAAGTTCAGTTATAGTACATTCTCGTTTATTCAAATGAAATGAGGACCTAAACTCTACATGTGTGACGGAGGCTGTGTTTGGTAAGGAATTTATGATGGAGTTTATAGCTTAAATTTAGGTGAAATTGTGGGAAAAAGGTAGAGAATATCTCCTGGAAATAAGACAAAAGTTGTACAATATGCATCTGAGACTTACCATCAGGCTTAAAGAGAGTATTATAATTTAGCCTGGCTTGTTCATTTTTCTTTTTTTCAAGTCGAAATCTTTTATCAACGTTGCCAAAATACCTGTTTGATCTTCCACTTAAAGTTCTGGTTGTCAGTAATAATAAGCTGGTCTCCATTCCAGAAGAAATAGGAAAGTTGAGAGATCTAATGGAGCTGGTAAGTATAACTATGAACTACTATATTAAGTAAACTTGAACTATAAGGAGTTTATTTACAGTGTGAGAAATATACTAATAACTAATTTTTAAATACAGAAATTCAAAATTAATTCAGTCTTTCATTCAGTGATATCAAATTACAGACAAAATATATGGGAATAAACACAAATCAGCATGTTAGGTTAACTTTAATCTTAAGTTCATAAATAAAATTGCTTTTCAGATTACTTCATTTGAATCCCTGTTAATTTTTTTTTTTTCTTTACAGTAATCATGGTTTTATTTATTTTTCTTGTATCTTCAGGAATATTTTAGCTGGAGAGTTCAACTCTATTTACTCCATACTCTTAGTAAAAGTTACACCATTCCATCATTGTACTGTTCTGTACTTCTAGTGTCTTATACTCTTCTCTTTGAGAAATTCTATATGCTTTCTTCAGTGTTATGGGACTTCAAGGTGGGATTCACTGCTGTTGTTTACAGAAAGCAAATATTTTTCAGAATTACGGTTATGGTGTTTTTGGCTTATTTTTTCATAAGTGTCACACCAAGAATAGCATGCTTGTTGACAGATTCTGGACATGCTAGAGAATTTCATTCTATTACCTGTATCATACCTCTTTAGAACACAGAACAAGAGGTTTATATAAATTTTTAAAAAGTTGACAACCAAGCCACATGCTAGAAAGATGGTTTTAAGAAAGGCATTCCACCTCTTTATTGAGTCAGAAATAGAAAAGGTTAGATACTGGTTTTTATTTATATCAATGTGATTGTTGATTCCGTATGGACCAAAATTCAACTACTGGCAGAAGTAGCTGTAGTCTGTGCTCATTTAATGTAGCATTGTCACCCTCTAGTGCTTGAATCCAAAAAAGTTGGTGAGCTTGCTATTACACTTAGCAAAATTTTAGTTGCATTGGTTCAAGGGTTTTAAGGAAGGAGAATTTTTATGAAAGAAGCAAAATGTAAATCATTTGCCTGCAGTAACACAAGAAGTTTGTAGCTGACATGGGAAATACACCCAGATCTTCTGTTTCCTGGGGTATAGTTTAAATCTCAAAACCAGTTATTTGTTGCTTTAACCTTTTGAAATGAGTTCCTGAAACGTGAATCACTAATGAAGAAACAGTGAGATCTGCTGTGGTGGTATTTCCCTTTGTGGAAAAAGCAAAGGATTTTTTATTTTTTAAAAATAGTTTGTTTTATAGCAGCTCTGATAGCAGTTTTCCTTTGTTTAATTTCATTTAAAATGTTCAGTTAATTTTTTCATTATCTTTTACCTAGGATGTCAGCTGTAATGAACTTCAGGTTCTTCCTCAGCAAATAGGAAAACTGCAGTCACTCAGAGAATTAAACATAAGAAGAAATAATCTCCATATGTTGCCAGATGGTAAGCTGTTCATCATCTTTTTTTTTTTTTGATGTAGATAAATTAGGTAAAGTGTTAATTAGATACCTTTTTTTTTTTTTTTTCCCAATACAGAGTTAGGAGACCTTCCCTTGGTAAAGCTGGATTTTTCTTGTAATAAAATCACAGAAATTCCAATTTGTTACAGAAAGTTACGTCACTTACAAGTAATAGTTTTGGATAACAATCCAATGCAGATACCACCAGCACAGGTTAGTACGAAAACATTCTGCTTTAGTAATTTGCATTAGGATCTTAAGAAAGAGGAAGCTGTTCTAAGTTAATACCAACCAGGTTTTCATTTTTTAGCTGTATTTCTGCTAGTGGGAAATTGTAGGCACAAGCTAATCAGTGTATGAAGTATTTTTGGGGTGCATTTTCAAGAGACATGCTATGTAATTAAATATTTTTTGTTTCCAGATATGCTTAAAGGGTAAAGTACATATATTTAAATTCCTCAGCATTCAGGCATGCCTCAGAATAGATAAAAAACCAGATTCCTTGGATCTTCCGTCGCTGGGTAAACGAATCCCTTCCCAGCCACTCACAGACAGGTGAGTAATGGATTTTTGTTGTTATAGTTCAATGGTATTTTAAAATTATTTTTCTTACCATTTATTATGAAGCAATCCTTGGGGTGTAAGAAAGAATGTCTTTATTACAGTTTAATAGATGTAACTTCAATGGTTTGCTTATTCTTTAGAAGTTACAGTATTTACTTTTTAAGGTCATTTTACTGGAGTCTAAATTGACTCATCCAAATAGCTGTGAAAAATTTTTATTTTACTCAGTTAAGATTTGGAAATCAGGGCAAGAGTATGTTTTAAATTTATTTATTGGAAGACTTTATTTATTTTTTTTATTTCCCAAACAGGTATGTCAAAAGAATTAACTTAAGTTCTCATAAATATTCTGAATATAGTCTGTTGGATGGAAAGTCTGCCTCCTGAATATGTATTTAGGGAAGCTGTAACTTAAATATCAGTGAAATCCTGAGTATTTTTTGATTGGATTGCTCTTGAGGTCAAAAAGAACAGTATACTTGTTTGGACATACGTACTGTATACCTCTCGAGTAATTTATTAAATGGGAGTGCTCTTGTATTTTCTGTGTTTGGTTGACTTGCCATTAATGACCATATGAAACAATATTCTTTTTGTCTATTTGCCTAAAATGTTGTGTGCTATTTGTGGCACTCATTGGGCTTAAGGCCAAAGGAAAGATTAAAATTATTAGTAAAGCTTACACAGAACATGTTGAACTATCAGATTCAGTCCATGGTCTCAGGCAACCATGCCACTAGGGAATCAGTCCACAGTGTCCGTGGAATGCTTCTAAATGCCTGTAGAAACCGTGGTCTGCAACTGCTACCTGAAAGGTGCTGCTTAAGACCTACTACTAAAATGTATTGCAAAATGAACAAGGTCAAGAGTATTATCACTGTTCATCACCTTTGTAGTAGTGAGAATTGTTTAATTAAACTTTACAGATGATCTCGATTAAAAGCCAGGCTTCAGTGTGCAGTTAGAAAAACACACTCTGCTCATGCTGATGGCTTTCTGTCTTTAGAGAGCATACATTTGGACAGAATATTACATAGCTGTTAATGCAGGTTTAAACCTGTATGACTGTCTAATAGGGAATATATTTGCTAATAATATAATCCATGCCTGCCATTAGAATTAAAAGAATTGCTTTTAACAGCAATTGCTAAATTCTCCAGAAAATACTTCTGAATGAAATAAAACAATTCTAAAATTGCACAGATGTGGAAAGTATGATATTTATTCTTTACTCCTTTAACTTTTTTGAGACTCTTTTTCTTTCTTAAACTCTTGTAGGTTAAAAATTTGTTCTTTACACATTTGGTGTTGTGCAAAAATTCTGTATTGGCAACTGTAGATGGGTATATAGAATCTATATATTTTAATGGATGTTTATTTTCCTATAGCAAAGTTAAGCTGGTTTCTTTCATTCCTTTTTTTTTTTTTTTTAATTTTTGTTTTATTAAGCAGCATAGAGGACTTTTATCCCAATAAAAATCACGGACCAGACTCTGGCATTGGAAGTGATAATGGGGACAAAAGATTGTCCACAACAGAAGTAAGTATTTTTTTACTGCTGATTTTGTCTAGCTTGTTTTATAGATTTTTTTTCCTTTTCTCTTTCATCTAATTTAAGAAATATTTAACTAAGTTGCAGTTAACATCCTTTGAAATCCGTATAGATGAGTTTAAACCATTGCTACTAATATAATCCATGCCTGCCATTAGAGTCAAAAAGAATTGCTTTTAACAGCAATAGCTAAATTCTCCAAAAAAAAAAGGCTGACAATATCAGACATATAAATTATGTATTGTTTTGACTTTTCTGGTTAAGTTTCATTCCTGTCCAAATCTTACACATTTCCAAAACTGAATTCTTATCTAAATAATTGTTTGGATCTTTTCATGTATAATGCGTGTAATGTGTGTATAATGTGTGTAATTGTGTTGTCCACATGACAAAACTTACTTAATGTTTGCTTTTGTTATTAGTAAAAAGAATATAGTTAGGAAAATTAAAATACATTTTATCTAAACTTAGTAATTAGGGAAACTGTGATGTATGTTAATAAAACCTGAGTTTTGTATATGTTAATCTGTTTTCTTGTTTAAATTTTAGTAAGAACTTCTGGATGATCTGCTAGGTCTAAAGTCATAAAGATTCTTACAAATTATCTATTTGTAGAAATGTAGATTAAGCAGCTGTAAATAAATGGTGTCAATACTGAATAGTGAGTGCAGTATATATATATATTTTACTTTTAGAAAGAATCATTGCAAATGCATAATGATTGAACTGAGAACTGTACAACAAGGAATATTACAAGTGTTTAAGTGAATTCTAAATGATGGGAAGTGAAGCTGTGGTTCTTTTTCAGTAGTCTTACTACTTGGAAGCTTTAGATAGGAAAGCACTTAAGTACAGATTTATTAGCCCGCTGACCAGAATTGTACTGGAGCTCTTTGAACAAAATACCGTGTTTCAAAGGAAACTGAAACAATTACTTTAAAAAACAAAAACAGTTGATTCTGCCTTGGGAGCCATTCCTCATGATAGGGTCTGTTGTATTTGTGATTTATTAGCAAATCATATAATAATGTGATATATATGCAAGTTCTGTATTAAATATGACTGTCTTTGCAGCCATCCGATGATGATACAATCAGCCTTCACTCCCAGGTATCAGAATCAACAAGAGAACAGACGTTGAGGAATGACAATCATGTAATGGGAAGTAAACTTGATCCTCAGAAAGGTAATATCTGTTGTGCATCTGTCCTTTTAGGTAACAGAATTGCTTTTTCAAAGGTAATCTAATTTAAGAAAACTGCACAAAATTGTATCGTGGCATATTGGAATTTTGTTTTTATCATTTCAGAAAGCAATATAATAAAATAATAAATAGAGAAAAGAAGAAAAATATTTCTCTAGATGAAGAAAGGAGACATGATTTAATTGTATTGTCTTTATCTGTCATTTTTCATATGTACTTCTGACTCTGAGGAGTAATGTTTGGTTGATAGAGCTGTTAATATTATCTCTTCTCTTCCTTATCAATCCTCACTAGACCAGGAGGTGTATGATTACATTGATCCAAATGCAGAAGAGGGAGCTGTTCCTGAGCAAGGAGATGTGCAGATCGGACCATTGCTGTCCTATATCAAGGTAGCATAGATTGATTAAAAAACGAACAAACAAAAAACACACACTAATTCAGCAGGCTTTTTCTTCCTCATCTCAAGTCTAATTTTATTTTTCATCCTGTGTAAGGAACGGGGAAAACATCCTGAGAAATCCCAAAAGATAGAACAGAATGAGGACTGGGGAGATGAAAAACGGTAAATCTTTTCAGTCTTTTTTTGGGAAGGGTGGTTTTGCTTTTAAACACCATCAAGGAAAGAAGTCTTTTGTTGAGCAGATTTCTCCTTCTTGGATGAAAAAATGAGCATATTGGAAGAGCTTCTTACTTCTTGTCCAAGCAAGTTTCTGTGTCTTGCTTTGCTGAAGTCAGGCAAGTCACTAATGTTTAATTTTTCAGACTTCTTCAGAAGGAACAGCCACTGGCTGAAGAAGATGATGAAATCAAGGAAGTGACTGACTTGAGAAAAATAGCAGCTCAGTTACTGCAGCAAGAACAAAAACACAGGTATTAAAAATAATAGTTAACTTGTGTCACAATTAATGTGTTCATTAGCCTGTCTTATACCCAAAAGCTCCTCATTTGGAGAACATTTTTGTCCAGTTGATGAGATGAAGCAATAGACCTATTCTGTGTTTCTTTTCATAAAGTTGCTATGTAGAGTAGCTGTGATGCGCCTTTTATAGAGAGGAAGAGATGAATGTGAAATTCTATTATTATTATTTTTTAATTAAGTACCTTAAGCATGGTCAGTGCTTATATAAGTAGACTATCATTGACATTAAAATGACTTTGTCTCAGTTTGTGTGGTTTTAGAGAACCTTCAAACAGTTTGTGTGCTACTGTTTATTTGTCTTAAACACAAGGTAATTTAGGTGATGCTTCCTCTGTTCAGCCACATACGAGATATGTTTCCTATTAACCGAAGGGGAAACTTGTTCAAATGTAATTCTGTCAAATGACAGTGTGTGTGTATATGTGTGTGTGTATAAATAAATATATATATAATTTGAATAGTGCAAATGCATCCTTATGCAGCCTGACTTTCATAACTTCATGTTGGCATTTCAACAGAACAACTCTTGAAAATGATAAGTAAAACAAGAAGACTACTAAAGTAATGCAACAGAAAAAGCTAGCAACTGTCTTAGGAAGAGAAGGAGGAGTATGTAACCTGAAGTTACATAGGAAGCGAGAAGGAAAGGGTAGGAACTCTGTTGTCTCTGGTTCCTTTACCAAGCAGGCACAATACCAGTGAGGTACATCAGAGACAGTAAGCTCTCTGCTGAAAGATGAAAGTGGTAGTAAATTGCCCATTAACTACAGTTAGATCATTACAGTGGTTCATTCTCCACAGTCATGGCTTCAGCTTCATACTAGCATAAGTACTCTTTTTGTACTCTTGAATTTCTATGCAGAGATTGAGATTCTACGCTGCTGTTTTTAAGATAACTGTAATACACACAAAGCCTTTAAAGGAATTGATACTGTGAAATGCAGAGCTTTACAAATTCAACAGTGTTGTATCATGCTTCAATAGAACAGAAGAAATGTCTTAGGGGGAAAGATGAAGTATGTCTTCCCTGTAACTCCATATAGTGTACTTAAGAATTTGGTGGGAAGGAAAAAAATAAGAATGAAATCATAATGCTAACATGTTTTTTATTAACAAAACTATTAAAAAATGAGGAAGAATTCTGAATTCTTATTAAAAGATAAAAATATTTTTCTTAATTCTGATAGCTATTTATATTGTTTGTGGGTTTTGTCTGGTTAGTTTTAATATTTCTTGGGTATCTAATCATTTGAAATACCAAGCCACTCCTCTTCTGAAGTACTGCAACTTAAATTTTATTTTTGTTATACTTTGTTCTATCTCAACACAGCAATCTTCTTAAAGGTTTTACTTTATATATATAAAGAGCAATCTTGTTAGTCAAATTTTACTTCTTAGTTTAAAGCTTTCTTACATATCTTTAAATATATGGGGACAAAATCACCTCTGAGATAAAACTGTAGTTATTTGCAATTAGTAAAATATAATTTAATCCTGATTTTGAATCCATAGTGTGTGGGTTTATAATTCCTTGCCAGGAGTAATTCTGAATTGTACCAATTGTGCCATTTCTGAATTTGTGCAAAATATGTACAGCCTGAGTAAACAGAATTCTCAAAGTGAGCATCATTAAATAATTTCTTACTAATCATATTTCTGTTCATTCAGTGTGTTTTCTTTTAATATTATGCAGTGTTTCTTTTCTTTTTGCTTGCTATGCTAATGACTTCCCTGTCCTTTCCCATCAACCTGTCCTGCTTCCTTCTTCCGTCTGTGGCTTTGATGTACATGAAATATGAATGCAGACGAAGGCCATTAAGCTATAGAACTTCATTCAGTGAAAAACTCTTCCAGAGGACAAGGGCAGCAGGACGTGCATCAAGGTATAAAGTGTTTGTAGAGCTTCAGATTTCCTAAGATAAAATGTGGACGAAAGAAACAGTTTAGGCCATTTTTTTTTTTGAACGAAAGCAGAAAAAATGGATCGTCTCAGCCTAAGATTTAGTTACCAAAAATAATTGCAATGCACTTACTTTTATTTGAAATTAAATACTGTTACAGGAAAATTCTTAATTAGACTTTAAATGACTCCAAACTAGAAGATTATTTTCCTGTCCCTTTGGCATGCTTTATCTTCTTTCTTTTTGTTTTGTTTTTAAATGTGTAATAGCTCAAATACAGAGAATCTTTTTTCTTTTAAAACTTCTGGGTTTTAAAGTCATGCAAGTTTTTATTCAGGGGACTTAGTACGTCCATCAGTATGTCATTTGACTGATAATCTGTCCAAATGTTTTTTTAATTGGATTTGATAGTGCGTGAATGAACACAATGGCTGGACTCTTTGCACCATTAGCCCCACATTTAAGGGAACATGATTTCATAATTTAAGCTACTTGAACTTTCATCCTGCCTACTCAATTTTGTACTGTATTTCCTGGAAGAGAGATAGATCTTCACAACTGTGCTTATTTTTTCTTAGCTAAATAAATTATTTTGCCAGAAATTCTGTAGTCTCTAATTTTCTAAATTCAGATTAATTTGATTTACTTTTTCTTCAACTAAAAACCTTAAGTTCCTTGTTCCATAGGAAACTCAGATTTTCTGATCGGACTAATAACTGCTAATCTGACCGGTACTGACTTTCCTATCATTATTCTTCAGTTTTGAAGTGGGAAGAGTCAAAAATGATTGTATTTGTTTTCTTGTTTTACAAAGTATTAAAACGTATTTAAAATCATAGGAAAACTTAGTTTATTATGATCTCAAACATAAATTATATAAATATTTAATAAAAGAAGTTTGGCTGAAGAAGATGTATGTTTGGCATTACTTTGGATAGGTTTAATAACACTTCGTTTAATGATCATGAAAGTCAAATAGCCTTTCTTGCATAGAATAAGTGAATTTACACTACCGTCACTTTGGTGAAAGCATTGTATCAAAGTGCTTAGGTGACTGAAATTTCTAGTTCTTTTAAGCACATTTTGTCTTAATGGCCATATATTACTACAGTTTGTCTGAATTTCTCATTGCCTTCAGCTAAGGAGATAAGGATAGGTTGAAATTCACTGTAAAAATGACTCTAAACTGGCTGTTTTATGATGTTTGATACATCATATGCTCTGAATATTAATTTTTTGTGAGACTTATTTCTGGCAATAGTGTAATTCTGGAAAGTACATTTTAAATTTGTTTATGAAGACAATATAGGGAGCATATGCTGCTGTCTAAATTATTTAGTTGTTTTACAAGCTTAACTTGTCTTAATGCTATTGAGGTTCACACGGTCAGATTTAAACTGCAAGTGAGATAACAGAGCTCAAAGTTATGACAATATTCAGAAGTCTGAAAATTAATACATCATCTAAAGTTCATTGTTTTACTGTCATATCTTATGATAATGAAATATTAAAAGGTGCCTACTGTATTTTACTGTCTTCCATTGAATTGCTGGTTTGCTTCTTGTTCTTCCTGATTCCTAATAATTTCTCTATATAATTCAGTGTAAACATACTTTGATGTCAGTCCTGCACACTGTGAATTCAGTGTTGAAATGTAATGTTGATACTCCCAATAATTCACCATTAATCATTCCAGTTGCTGTTTAACATGATTCTTAATTGAAAATGTGTTTTTAATTGGTGTGGTATTTTCAACATTTTAAACATTCATAATAAACACCTCATATCACCTTCCTGTGTGTGCACATACATGGTATTTTTTACAGATTAAAAAAAATATAAATTTGAATCTATATTTAAGTTTAAGCTTTTTTTTTTTTTTTACTTATTTGGAGTTAAGGAAAATGGAATTTACACTGGTTCATTAGACTTCACTTAGTTCTTAGCTTGCATTTCCCTACTCTTTTTCTCCGTTTTCCAACTCTCCTTTTTTCCCCTGACTTTCCTTTGCACTGCCAGTCTTTCTTACTCAGCTACCCTCTTACCTTTTTGTAAGACTGATTTCTTGTGCTGAATCTATTGTTTCCTGTCTGCTTTAGTTTGACCATCTTGTCTCTTCTAATTTTAGTGAACAGTGAGGCCTGTTGGTATATATTTAATAAAAAAATATTAAAAATTAAAAACACATAATGAGAGGAGACTTCATTTTGGTTTGGATTATGTGATCAAGTTTTACTTAAAAATCAGAACTTGAAACAATACAAGAGCTGAAAGCTATGTTTCTGATTTGAATGGAAGCAGGATTGGGCTTGGATTTCACATATGTATATATATGCATATGTATTCCAACTTTATAGAAAATGCCACCTTAATCTTCAAACTTTTTTCTACAGGAGAAGTTATACTGTGAAAGTAATATATATTCAAAGAAAAAGATTTAACTACAGAGCTGTTGAATAAATATTTTTTTCTTTATAGGCTTCTTAATCATTCAGCTTCAGTAAGCGCAAGGAACAGGCCAAAGCAGCCAATGGAATCTGAAAAATGGTATTTATCTACTTCATCACAGCTTTCAGTATTTTATTAAATTAGTTCTGATATCATCTTTTGTCCTAATGTTTTAATAAGATGAATTAATAAGATGAGATAAGTTTTTTAAGATGAATTTCAAATTATACAAATTATCTGTTCCAAACTCAGTTTCGCTATGCATCAGGTAGACAAAAGCCGTAATTGCTGTTGGTGTTGCCAGAGAGTACTGGAGTGGTAGCTGCTGTCTACCGGTCTATAGTTCTCTGCTGTTCGGGTACAGATCAGATAAACTTTCATTGAAATAGAGAAGGGATACTGTGTAAATCTTTCAGAGTGATGCATCCTATTTTGGCTATCTTCTCCCTGTGGTAGCTGCGTTAGCTGCAGTATTAAGGGGTTTGTTGTTTATGCATTCTATCGTTATATGAACAGTACAGCAACTACTACATTTGGAGCTTGACAGTCCTCACTTACAATATTGTTCCTGTTTTTTGGGATTCTGTCACCTGTTGTAGTGCACAGCACTGTAAAGCTTGATATTCCAGAATAATCCAGGAAGGGTTGTATTTACCTTTTGCTGTATCCTTCATGAAATAAATAGTTCTGAGACTTTTTTTCTTGGAAAATAAGCAACAATAA